>NC_090928.1:392160418-392785418 GCF_040938575.1 Ambystoma mexicanum | reverse complement strand
TTTTCCTTCTCACCGGTCTCGGTCAAAGAAGTTTAAAAGATCATAAAGCCTTAAACCCTTCAGATGCCAAGGCGATCTCTTCCCAGCAGCAGTCATCCAGGAAGGCGCCTGTTAGGGAGAATTCTCTGTTTAGGCTGAATTTCCCTACCTAGTGAGTCCCCCAGCAGCTTTGCTGGATTTCTGGGGTTTCTTTTTTTCTCCTGCCAAGAGTGAGACTCTTTTACCCTCACTCTTGGACATGTTGAAGTGTGTTTTCTTGGTTAAACCTTGTGTTGAATGGGCTATGGGGTCTTTTACTCCATAGGGCCTCATGTATTTTTGTGATGTGGGTTACACAGCACCCTCTGTGCCGTGACCCAGGGGTGTCCTAGGGACTCCCCAACATAGACTCCATACCCTGGGACTGACTACTGTCTCCCAGGGCATGTAAAGTCACCAAAGACTTTGCTAGTCTTGAATCCTGAACAGAACCAGTACAAACCATCATATTGTGGACGTACTGGCTGGGGCAATTCGATTGCCCCAGGGTCTGTTAGTCGAGGGGGCACGTCTCCGTCCCCCCTGATCGAGTTTTGGCTGGTGGCAGTGGAAACTACGTTTTATATTCGACCGCGAATATTTTCCTATGGGATTTCCCATTGTTTTAGGCTAACACATTTAATTATTTATTTACGGTAGCCTTAAACATACCGCCGGTTTATATATTTATTATTATAACTCCGGTTGGGACTTTTTGCCAAAACTTGATTCTAAAATGGCGTTGGCGTTCGCCTCTGTAACTCTGACCCAAAGTGGAGCCCTTTGTTCCACTTTTGGCGGGCTTCTCCACAGAAGCCCTCCAAAGTGGTGCCACTCTGTCTGGGGTACTTAGGAGGGGTGGAGGGGGATTTAGGCACCCTGGACTGAGTTACCTTGGTAACTCAAGTCGCACTCCGTCCTGATTGGCCCAAGTGGTGAGCCGGCCGGCTCACCACTTAGCATGTTTGAGTGACAGCTAGGCTGGGTGAATGGGGGTTTGCTGCATAAAAGCAGGGCTTTGGGGACTGGAACTTCAGAAGTCGCCACAGGACCAAGAATCCGACGAGGGAAGAGCTGAGCCGACCTGCTTCGACGACACCACCCGGTGGAGCCCTGCTGAACCGTTGCACCACTTTTTCCCGACGACCGAGGAGAACTCTTAACGGAGTGGCTCCTTCCCTTGACTGGTGGGGACAACCAGTTTTCGCCTTCTTTTCGCTTCTCGAGGTATCTCGTGGCCGCCTTGCCCGTGCCAAGCACCCCAGCAACCGGAACCCCACCACTTTTACCCCAACCGCGAAAGTCGGTACAACCCTTTAACCGGAGGACTCCGCGGCTGGTTTCTTCCCGGGCAGTGCTACAACCTTCTTCTTCTGCTCTTCAGCGAGAACTTCTTCTCCCCTGACCGACGTCGAGCCTTGCTGCCACTGCCTGGAACAACTGCCACCGCTGGAGGACCCTTTCCGCTTAAGGTACCGTGTTCCGCCTGGCTTCCCTTGCCACCGACTGTACGGGGTAGATTTAGCCCCCGGCTTTCGAACCTGGGAGTGCCTGGGACACCCTGGCTAAACTTTCTAAGCCACTCTAAACTCTTTCTAACTCTTTGCAAGACTCTGAATCCCTACTAACAGTGTGATCTTGGGCACATTTTCGCTCCGGCTACTCTAAGAGTGGGCCCTGCCTAGTGACTTTTGCTCACCTGTGACTTTGTACTTCTTTGAGCCTATTGCAAGTGTTCTGGACCTTAGAGTGGTGTGTTTAACCTATTTTTGTTCCTTTTTATCCCTTCCTTGAACCTACTAGAGTGTCATCTAACGTTAAGCACTCACCTCTGTTTTAATTATGTGGTGTTAACTTAGAGTTGGCTAGATAGGAGTAAGGGTGGAAACTGCTTTCATTATAACTGTGTTTGAAGTGTTTTTACTATACTTTGCTAGAGTGTCTTCAACTTATGTGTTCTTGAAAATAAATAACTATATACTTTTGAAACCCAGCTCTGGTCAGTGTTTGCTTGTGCTATTGTGTCTGAGTACATATTGTGTATACTTTGCATACTGCCTAACTCTTCTTGAGGGAAGTCTGACTGCTCAGCCACAGCTACCAGGTAAATCTGGGTGGTGCAGACTGCTACCAAGTGGGTTTACTGCTATACCTGTAGTCTTAAATCTTTTGCAGTGTTCCCCAAGGGAACTGCACAGGTTTCTGCCTAACAGCGCCAAGGACTTGGCCCCATTTATCTCGGCACTAATCAACACCTCCTTCGAGTCTAGTACGTTGCCTAACAACCTTAAAGAGGCATGGGTCATGCCGCTCTTAAAAAACCTAACCTAGACCCTAACATCCCCATGAACTATAAGCCTATCACCACCGTTCCTTACGTCTTAAAGATTCTAGACCGAGTAGCCTACCTTCAAATTCAGAAACCCTTGGCGGACTACAACCTACTAGGCCTTAGACAATCGGGCCTTAGACCAAGACACAGAATGAAAACAGCCCTCCTGGACCTTAATATCCAAATGGATGAGGCGAAGGACAATCGTAAGCTTGCTTTGCTCCTGCTGTTAGACTTATCGGCAGCTTTCGATCTTGTCGATCAACAGATCCTCACTGATCACCTATCCACAGCAGCTGCCTTCTCCAGCAAGGCTTCCTCCTGGATACAATCATTCCTGTCCAACTGCACTACTAGGGTTTTTGCTCCTTCTGCCGCAACAGACCCTAATCCCATCCACTGCGGCGTACCACAAGGCTCATGCGTCTCGCCAACGCTCTACAACATCTTTACTAAGCTCCATTTGACAGTCTCGACAACCTGGGTGTCGCATATACGAACTACGCCAATGACACCCAAGTTCTCATCACGCTCTCAGGATGCTATGAGGAGGATGCTAGACGGATTAACGAGATATACTTGGAAATCCAGACGTGGATGGCAGACCACTGCCTTTGTCTGAACGACAAAAAAACGGAGCTCTTGATAATCGGCTCCCAAACACACATTAACAAATTAGACGCCCGCTATGCCTCAATCAACATCGACGGAAACCAGATCAAGGTGGCCAAAGAAATTAAAACTTTGGGAGTATAGACTCCACCTTATCTCTCAAGAAGCAAGTGAATGCCATGTCCTCCTCCACGGCTTACACTAACAAGCTGATCAATGCCTGTAAATCATTCCTGTCGCCTAGTAGTTGCATCACCCTAGCCAGGGCATAAGTGCTATCCAAGATGGACTACTGCAACACCCTATACTTCGGCGCCTCGGAAAGGAACTTCAACAAACTCCAGGTCCTTCAAAATAATGCCCTGAGATCAGCACTAAGCATACCGCGATCCACACACATCACTAGCTTCAGACAGGATGCCCACTGGCTACCAATACGGGACAGAATTGCCCTTCGCACGCTCGTCATCACCCACAAGTGCCTCTCAAACTCCGCCACCAAATATTTGGCAGACAAAGTCAACAAGCACCTGCCATCTAGACCAACTAGAGCCGTGTACACACACTGGGCCTCATTACGAGTCTGGCGGTAACCGAGCCGGAAAAACCGGCAGGTTACCGCCAGACTCGTATTACCATTCCGCCTCCGTGATTCCCGGAATTACCGGGGCATTACGATCCCGGTGACCCGGGAATTCCGGAGGCGGAATTGTGTAAGTCCCCATTCCCATGGAGTCACATAGGACTCCATTGGGATGGGGACCATGGAAACACTGGTTCCTTCTATGACGGAGCCGGTGTTTCCATTTCCATCTGCACGCGGGTGGTGTTAAACCCACCAGGTCGGACCTGGTGGGTGTGACACCTCCCGCCTGCAGGACTCTGAAATCAGCCGGTCCGGAAAGAACGGTGGTGGCGGTTTTGCCACCACCGTTCTTTCCGGACCGGCTGACTCATAATGAGGCCTACTGTCTTGCCATGCCTAGATTCCTCCTAAAAAAGCGGGGGGAACAAGCTTCCCACTACTAGCTGCCAATCAGTGGAATGCCTTATCCCTTTGCATTGGAATGGAACCTGCTTTTTGGACCTTTAGAGCTAAAATAAAGGGTTGGCTCTGCAATAAGAAGTTAGAGTGATTCAGCCATCTCACCATGCATTTTTCCTGCCACTTATGCTTGTTCTATCCTTTGTATCACTAGCACCCTGGTATTGCATCTGACTCTCCCAATCCACCTATCAACCCTATGTAACCATGGATGACCTGCACTTACTTTTTCGACGGTTATTTTTTGGTGTCTGAACTGTATGTAACTTTTGTGTGAGCCTTGGGCGCCCAGTTACCTGAGGGTTTGGTGCGCGCTACAAATAAAGAAACTAAACTAATGGAAGTTGCAGAGTATTACAAGATTTGTTTTCGAAATTCAAAAACGGATGTCAACAGGGCGTGTTAGTAATACTATCCCTAGTGTGACATGTACTGTACCCATGGTCCTTTACGCGTCGTGGTCCCTCAGATTGTTTGTTTCTGATATGAGGTTGCATGAAGTGTAGCGCGAGTACATATATGATAAAGCAGAGACAGTGATAACCCAGAAAACATCTATGAGTCTTCTACTCCAGAAGGGCAGGGTGGGCGCATGTGAATCTAAGCAGATACAAGCACCAGAAATACGATTACGGTGAGTAATGTATCCCTTCTGAAGCTTGTGGATCTGCTTAGATCACATGCTCTGCATAGATTAGCGAGCAGTATCTGGAGAAGGAGGTGGGAAGTTAGAAGGTAAATCAGCAAAGATGTTTTAGGACCGCTTGTCCCACCTCTGAATCTGCTTTAGAGTGTTTGTCAATGCAGTAGTGCTGTGTCAACGTATGGAGCGAACTTCATGTAACGGCTGTGAAAAACTATGTAGGATATTCAAAAACACTGCCCCGACCCCCTCGCTTTTCCGACATGAACCCTTTCGCACAACACGCAAGAGAACGGACTAACAGGGTTGTTTGCCTGACATGTCCGGATACAAGGGTCAGGCAAAGTCAGGCAATCGACCATAATCGCACACACAACTGACGACCCTTTGCCTTCCCCACAGGGATAAAAGGTGGAGCAAGAGAGCACAGTACGAGCAAGGCAGACCGCACGACGAGACAGCTAATCAAGTCTGGCAGTTCAAGAGAAGGAGAAAGGCAGAGAGAATTGAGAGGGTGACAAGGAGAGAAGCGTCCTTGCTCTTTCCGACCCAAACTCCCGAAACATTCAAGGAAGAAAACAGAAGTCCCAGAACAATAGCTATACAGTCTTGCAGCAGATGTCAACCGTACACGGGGCATGCCTACGCCGATAAGCCAGAGCGAGGGAGACTCCTGCTACCGTGGTACTGGCCTTGACTCCAGAGAGAAGGAAAGCCAAGTGGTTCATCACAGCCAGTGAGTTGAAGGGAGAACCGATAAGAACCGGGCTGTGTTGAATGAAAGTCGCAAAGTGGCATATTGAGAGAAGTTCAAAGAACTGTAAAATTGTTAAAAGGAAGACCAACTGCAGAGGGACCGGTACCACATGGCTGCTGTAGCGAGAAACCCTGGTTGATCCCATAATGATGAAATTACAGATACCAGAAGGCCATAGGAGAGCCGCCAAGACAGGTCAAAGTGGTCATACAGGCGGTGTAGCAAAATCCCTGTACAATCGAAAGTCTTTGACCGACAAATTGAAGAAAAAGCAAGGGTAGTGAATCATGCATCAAGAGAAGCAAGAGTAGTGAATCCTGCAGACATTTGAGCAAAAGGAATTGCAAAATGGCAAGCGTGAACCCGGCGGAGGGATGCCAGTAAAAAGGGGACAAAGTTTAAAAGTCCCAAGAAACAGTGTGTTGAGAAGAGTGAACCCATCGGAGGGATGTCCATAGACAACTGTTTAAACATTAAGATTTGAGTATACGAGAAAAGCCATAGTGAACCCGGTGCCAGGAGGCTGAGAATTGAGATGGGTCTGAGCCTAGAAGAGGGTGTACTGGGGGTGAAGAATCACCATCCCAAATACCAGTTGAAAAGAACTTTCATTTGTTATTTTTCTGATCCTCAAAGGCAAGAGACTTTTTATTTAAAAGAGACTTGGCCGTCGAAGCTCCTGAGAAGCTAAAACTGGAACTGTCTTCTCATGCTAGGGAAAGCACGAGAAGACCGTATATTGACCGCATCCTGACATATTGTGAACATTTCTTTCTTTTCTTGAAAACTATCCCACACCCTTTTTGTATTAGTTGTAAGGGTTGGCAATAGGCTTTTCTTTTTTTTTTTTATTTAAAATGTTTTGTTTGATTTTACAAACTTTTCATTTCTACATAACAGATCAATGAAGTATTACATTAAAAATAGAAGAATAAGGAAGGAGAAAGAAAAAGGGAGAAAAAGGAGAGAGAGTATCAAGAAAATCAATATTTATATTTCACTCATTCCTTTTGAATTTCACTTAGTAATTGCCAACCAAAATTTAATTATTGTCAGAATTAGGTTTTGATCTTGTCCTCTTAACAAATTGTCCCATCTTTCTTCGGTTGTCAGTTGCTTCCTCGATATAGGCTTTTATTAGTAGAGGCCCTTTTATTTGACAACGCCACTACGACTGTCTTATTTTGTCATTTGATGGTCAACGCTTGCTCCCATCTTAGATTTAGATTAGGCATTTTTCTAACCTACATACAGTTTAATAAACACCCTTGAACGATGATCACTTGTGTCTGTCTTTACTGTTGCCAACATAGTTCCTTACACAGCCTTGCAGATGGCGTCTAGAGGGACGTTTGCAATGAAAGCTAAGGTAGCTCCTGTACCTCTGTTAGAGTGTGCCCTATGGGTGAAAGGTAAAACTTTCTTGGATAGGGAATAGCAGAGCTGTATGCACTTGACTATCCATCTGGAGATGGCGTTCTTTGATATGTGATCGCCCTCTCTACCAGGCGCTATGGAAACAGAGTTGGTCTGTTTTCCTTAGAGTTTTTTTTTTGTTCACATAGTACAAGATTGCCCTCCGTACATCAAGTGTATGGAGGCTGCTTTCTGCTCAGTTTGATGGATTTTGAAAGAAGGTAGGTAGTTCCATGGACTGATTTACATGGAACTTTGAAATGAACTTAGGTGAGAACCTAGGATGTGTTCGGAGGACAACCTTGTTCTTCTGTATAATGAAAAAGGGGTCTTGTACGGACAAAGCCGGTAGCGCACTGACTCGTTTTATGGAGGGGATAGCTACTAGGAACGCAGTCATGTAAGATGTTTTAAGCTGGCATTGTGCACAAGCTCAAAGGGTGGGCACATGAGCTTGGGGTGCATAACATTGAGATCCTAACCTGGAGGAGGGTTGGAAATTGGGGGGCATAGCCTCTTTACTCCTTCCATGAATGCCTTAATGACAGGGACTTTCCACCAGGACAACTTGTTCTGTGAAGTGGTGTAAGCTGATAGGGCTATCAGATGCACTTTTATGAAATGAAATACTAGGCCCGAGTCTAGTAAGTAAGCATATAGTGTAGAATGGTAGCTGGAGAACATTCTATTGGATTTAGTGATTGTGATGTGCACCATATCACAAATCTCTTCCACTTATTAAACTAGCAGTGCCTGGTGTTCGGTTTTTGTGCCTCTTTAAGGATATTCATACACCTTTGTGGGACCAAACTATGACTTCAGGAGCCAAGCTGACAAGTTCATAGACTGTGGGTGCGGGTGGAGGAATGCCCCTTTGTGTTGTTTCAGCATGTTGTATGGGCACAGGAGCTTGATTGGGTCGCACATCGCCAGTTTGAGCAGGTGTGGAAACCAAGGATCGCCCACATAGGAGCAACCAGGATCAGAGTTATTTGTTCCTGGTGCATCTTGCTGAGGAGTGGTGTCAGGGGGGGCAGAGCATAAGCAAATTTCCCTGACCAGTTCATCCACAGGGTGTTTCCCATGGACCCTAGTTGGGGAAACCTGGACGCGAAGTCTGGGCATCGTGTGTTTAGATTTATGGCGAACAAGTCTAGTGGGGGGTGAGCCCATTTTGAGAATATTCTATACCTCTGTCGAGTGCCACTCGTGTTCTTCTGGTAGAGGGTCTCTGCTTAGAGTGTCTGCCAGAGAACTGAGTTAACCTGGAACATGTTGAGATGTTAGGAACATGTCCCGCTTGAGTGCCCACGTCCATATTTTCTGGGATAGCTTGGACAGACTTCGAGAGTGTGTGCCTCCTTGCTTGTTCAGGTAGAACATGGCCGTGGTGCTGTCTGTGAGAATCTGCACTGCTTGCCCCTTGAGATGTTGCTGAAAGGCCTGAAGAGCCTTGAGGACTGCCAATAGTTCTAGGAAGTTGATATGTTTTTGGGCAGCAGCGTGTGTCCACTGGCCGTGGGCTGTGTGTTGGAGGAAGTGGGCCCCCCATCCGGCGAGTGAGGCGTCTGTAGCTAGGATCGCTTATGCTGGTGGAGGGCGGATAGGTTTTCCTTTTAAAAGGTTGCCCTTGGACCACCAGCAAAGAGCCTGAAACAGGGTTAGCGAAAAAACCACTAGATTATCCCACTGTCCGCTTTCCTGAGACCACGGGTTTCGCTAACAATTCCTGCATTGGACGCATGTGCAGGCGTGCGTGTGGAACTAAGTGAATGCATCAGGCCATCATCCCGAGCAAGCGCATTGCTTTGCGTACATTACCTGGCGACCAACCTTGTAGTGAGGTACTTGCAACAGCATATTTTGTACTCTCTTGTTTGAGGGGTATCCCAGCTAATCTTTAGTGTTTAGGATAGCCCTTAGAAATTGTTTCATTTGGCTGGGGACTCGGCTTGATTTCTTCTCGCTGATGGAGAAGCCGTCTTTTGTGAGTTTAATTTGCAAATTTGATGAGATTCCCCGTTGATTAGCCAGTCGTCCAGATAAGGGTATACTGGTGCAGGTATTTTATGTGCGCAGGGTGCAATGAAATATGAAAGTATGCATCTTTCATATCCAATGTTGCCAGGTAGTCTTCCAGTTTTAGGAGTGCAATCACCTCTTGGAGCATGGTCATACGAAACCTTTGGGGCTTGACATATTTGTTCGCAGGGCGCAGATCTAGTACTGGGCGCATGGTAAGGGTTTCCTTTGGCACAAGGAAGCACGCTGAATAAATACCCTTGTTTACCTTGTCCGCCGGGACGATCTATAGGGAGTCCTTTTGCAGCAGGGTCTTTATTTCTGTAATTTCTGGGTGGTTTTTGTAGTAACTCGATACAATAACCGCCTGCCACGGTGGACAACACCCACTTGTCCGACATTATCCCCTCCCATGCGTGGGTGAAGTGTGAAATTCAGCCTCCTACAGTCCCATGCGTGGGTGTGAATTTCAGCCTCCTACAGGAGTAGTATCAGAGGGGACCTGAAACAGTGCGTCAATGTTTGGGAGGGGTTGAGCCTCTCCCAGGTGAGATTCTGCCTTTCTCTGTCCCTTTTATTTCCTCTTTGAAAATTTGGATGAGGAACCTTGGCATTGTGACTGGCCCCAAGACGAGGACTGTGCGCCCTGAGTGTAGCCTGAGGAACGCTGAGCACCCTGGCCCCGAAATCTCCTAGAGTTTGGGGAGCCCTGTTGGGAATGGGGTTTGTAAACTGTCCAAGGGATTTAAGATTGTCGTGTTCCTCCTTGGCACTCTTAAGGGTTTCTTTAACGGCCTTCCCGAATAACACATTTGGCTCCACTGGCATGTTTAAGAGGGTTGCCTGAGTTTCTGGTTTAAACCCAGACTGTCTGAGCCAGGCGTGGCGCGTGATGAGCGTCCCCTCTGCTAGGGTGCGTCCTGCATTATCTGCTGCATCAAGGTTATTCTTTAGGATGCAGTTTGAGATCTGCTTGCCTTCTGAGATTGTCTTCAGTAATTGAGCCTTTAGTCGTTCTACGACGGCTTCAATTTGGCGTTCCAGATCATCCCATTTGTGGCAGCCGTAACTAGCTAACAGCGTAGTGTTGTTAGCGATTCTGATCTGGTATGCTGCAGAAGATGCAACCTTTCTCCCGAAAGAATATATCTTTTTGCTTTCCTTGTCCGGTGGGGCTTCTGCCGACGCCAGGGGAGTGCCTGGCCTTTTTCTGGTGGTGGTGACCACTAGGAAATCTGGTTTAAGCTGACCCTTAATATGCAGGGGGTCAGTGGGCGAGGGTCTGAATAGTTTTTCTATTCTGGGGTTGACCGCCCTCGTGAGACTAGGCACCAGTAGGGATGGCTTGATGCGTCTTAGGACAGACTGCAGGAGTGGGATCAACTGGACTTTTTGTCCCCCAAAATATCTTCCACAAAGTCCTTGTCGACCTGTGCCTCCTGAGTGTCGATATTAAAATGTTGTGCCACCTTTAGCAGCAGTTAATTGTACTGAAGTTGATTGTCAACAGACAAATCTGCTACCAGCTGGTCCTGGTGGTTTGGCGACTGGATCACGTAAATGTCGTCGTCAACGTCGTCATAAAACTGGTCTTGGCTATAGCGGTCCCCTTTAGACCCTGGGTCTCCTTGGTCGTCAGGGGTCTTTTTATGTTTGAAAGGGGTCTTGGTATGTCGGAGTGCCTAGAGCAGTGGTGCTAAGCTGTGGCTCAAGATGAGATTTCTTGGCAGGGGGCTGCTTTGCTGATGGCTGTGAAGCATCTTTAAGAATTGTCAATTGGTCAGGGTGTCTGTCCATGAAGTCTACAAAACTAGACCTTCTCCTTATAATTGTATTAAACTGTTCAGGTGTATATTTGCATGAGTGCGGGAAGCCTGACATGACTGGGGTAGCCTGGGAGTGAGTTACATCCTTGTGGTGCATGGCCCCTGAGAGTGTGTCTGGGGGGGTGGGGTTAAGATAACCCTGTCTGTGTGTCTTTTGGGGCCAAGGGCATCAAAAAATGTGTCTTTCAGCGACCTCTCTTTAAGCAGGGAAGCACGGACTTATTTCTTAATTAGTTCCTGCATTTTCTGCGTCATCTGCGTTATCTTGGGGGATGCTGAAACGCCTTTTGTGGCCTGTTTTTCGGCACGCGAAAGGAGTGCCTTTTTATGTGCAGTGTTCGAACCGACTTTCACTTTCAGTTTTGGGGAACTGTCATGAGGCGAAAGCATATGCGATGGCCCAGAGGACAGTGAAGAACCAGAGGCTTTGTCCCTGGACAACCCATGGGCCTCGACGCTAGACAGTACCTTGAGAGTCAGCCGTGGGGTATGTTCTTAGTGTGTTTGTGCGTGCCCTGGCCGCCGGGTGTCTTCTCCATCACAGAGCCGCCAGCCTGCTTCGTGGAGTCGGGGGCCCACACACATGGGGTTCCGACGGCATCACTCGACCTCGATACAGCCCTTGCTGGAGTCTTCCGTCACGTCGATGGAGGCCTCGGCTTGCATGGCTTGAGCGGCCAAGTGTTGGTCCGCCGATCCTTTAAAGTCTTTGGCCGAAAAAGTTTACAGGATTTAAAATCTTTCAGGGTGATCCCTCTGGAGACAGTGATTGCAAACTCGGTGCGTGTCCTTCCACAGACATTTTCGGTGGCAGGAGGGGCAACATTTAAAAGGGGTTTGGTCCATTAGATTTTAAAAGGGCATATTGGTGAGAGAAGAAGAAAGAGGATAATAGAATAAGCATTCTCTAAAGATGTCAGTATGAAGATCCTCCCCCCTCTCTCCCTACTGTAATGGGCCGAAGCTCGAAGAGGCCCGTGAAGGTTGCCTCTGGTCGTCGATCAGTCAGTCGTCGATGATGATGAGGGTGTTCGTAAAGAGGCGTTGAGCAGTCAGCTGGTCGTGCAGCAAAGCAAACAATAAAGGAAAGAAAGTCTATAACTACAACTTTATCTAATCAAAAGGCATCAGCCTGGAAGAGAAGTCCACATTTGCGACCGACTTTGATGGCGGAAAAAATCAATCTGAGGGACCTTGACGCGTGAAGGACCATGGGTACAGTACACGTCACACAAGGGATAGTATTACTAATATGCCCTGTCGATGTCTCAAAACAAATCTTTTAATACTCTGCGACTTACACTAGATGTCGGACTATGCATAGATCGTGATCTAAGCAGATTCCACAAGCTACAGTTTATTACAAAAATGGCATGGAAGCATTAGAAACAGTGAAGTAAAAATTATAAGCAATTACCAGTATTTGGGGTACAAATTAATACTATTCTAGAGTTATATGTCAAGACCGGAGGAGAGCATTATGCTTCTCTTTCCCATGAAACCAAGAGAACTGGGCAGATCAATAAAACCAATCTGACATTATCCACCGATTTCAGCCGTTCTGATAGTTTAAATGTTCTATAGTGCCCCTTTATTTTTTCTTTTGCTGCTCGGCAGCATTTAAGTATATTTTATTTCTCCTTATATGTGAGTCTCTTGAAAAGGAGAGATATTGGTGTTTGGAGGAAGTTTGTTTCCATAATGATTAGCATGCAAGCACTTGCTTGGTCAGGAGGGTTGGCTGGAAGAGTGAAGGAGCACAAAACACCAGAGTTCTGCTTTGTTCTGCAGTCCAATCCAAAAGCACCTGCCAGAAAGCACTATTTACCTCAGAGGGCCTCAATTAAATTAATGGCTTTAGCCTGGAAAGGAGTGCAATTAGCTCCACTTAGTCCAGAGCAAGGTGCTGGGCCAGGAGATACAAATTGCCTCATTTGCTGGCAGGGGCCTCCATTGAGTGATATTGCACAGAGGGATATAGAATAGGAGGGCACACAGGAAAAAGGAAGCCTGAGGGGGTGGGGGGAGGGGCATTTAAAAAAATTGTTATACAATTACTTAATTTGACAGGTGAAGCAAGCCAAGGCTGGTCAGAAGATGCCAGTTACGAGCAGGGTAATCAGCTGGCAGTCACAGTCAAAAGGGCGCTGGGGTAATCAGTGAATCAAATAGTTTGGAATGATGAATGTGGTAGAATAGTGGCCCCAGGAAAACAGAGGCTAGATGATGTGGAAGGTCATCTTACAAATAAGAGATGCAAGCCCATTCAGGAAACATCAAGCAAATCAGGAAGGTGGAATCTAGCACGCAAGAGAGGTAAACCCTGTTCGACCCACTTAAGCTCTGTTCCAACAATTTCATGGCGCTCAGAGGTGATGGATGCATTCAGCACACTGAAAGAAGAAGCATTTAAGAAGACTGAGGACTCCACCTTTAAAATGCCTCACAAAGGCAATGGAACTATTGCAGCCCTTACCCCCCACGCCATCTGACGGGGCACAGGAGGATGCAAAATTAGGTTTGAACCAGAGGGGCTCATGCACCAGAAATCAGCAGTTGACTATGTCCCCTAGAGTAGGAGTACACAATGTTCCACCTTCAGAAGCCTATGAATGAAGATGTGAGGATCAAGGTGAAAGCAAAGCGCCAGTGCCCAGACTTGGCAGGGAAAGTCATGACGACTCCTGATATTGATAACAAGATGCTCACCTTTATGGCAAAGTCTAGCAGAGACCTCAAGGAAGGTATCGACAGGGCCTGGAAGTCCTATCAGGATAAGCTGCTGAATCTAACAGGCCGACTAAGATTGTAGAATTGGCAGAGAAGGCAAAAGATAAGTGAACCAATATTTTATTATTTTAATTGTTTTTTTATAATGCGCCTAATACCGTACCCGAGTTTGGTTTCTAAGTCCGGATCCGGGATTCGACCCTCTCTTGCTCTGTGTGGTCTTGCTTCCAAGACCAGCGTGTTGCCTCTGTGCTATCCCCTTAGCTTCTTATATTCTAGTCTTGGAAGCTTGGGCTCAGAGAGCAGTTTGTCTTCTGGGCAATGCCAATTCTGCCATTTCGATGCTGAGGCATGATGATACTAATAGACTTCAGATTAGGAGAGGCAAAGAGAGGACAGTCTGTCGACTACTTTCAATTGGACCAAGTCTCAACAAGGCCCTGTAGTGCATCTGTACTGGTAGAACAGATGCTGTAAATCGCCATTTCTTTGACTGGGAAAGAGTTCAGAGGATGAGGTTGAAAACAACGAGTAGACGACCAGCCTAGGCAGCCTGTAGGTTCATTAAGAGGCCATACAGTGATCTTTGCGCTAAACTGGGACTGATAATTGGGGGATGCCTTGATGCATCAGACAGAGCTTTGCTTTTGTTAGTTTTCATTTCTCAAGCAGCAGAGATCCCACATCATTCTGGGCAAGCCAAACGCATACTGAGATCAATAGAATTAGAAGCCCTGGACCACCAAATGAGCAATGGAGTACACAAAGCAACATCCCAGTGGTTTTATAAGCAACCTGATTGTGGTGCAAAGGAAAGCCAAATTAAGGCCTGCTGTAAACCTGCGTGGCTTGAATCAGTGGTTTGTGCATCATCATTTGAAAATGGAGAGCATACATATACTCAGCGTGATCTTCCTTAAAAAGGGACTTGCTGGCACATCTACATTTGAAGCAGTCTTATCTGACAATTCCTATCTACATTACGCAGCGCTCTTTCCTACAAGCTCAATGGGAAGGAGAGATTTGGGAGTTCACAAGTCTGTAATTCAGGCTGACATTCCTATATTGATGCATCGGAAAAGTCTTAATTCCTATCCACTTCCTATCTAGTTTCTAAAGCCAAACTGAAATGTGAACTATGACACGCTAAAGTGGTACTTACAGTAGCTCCCTTAAGCAAGGCAGACAGACGTGCATTGCTAGTCGCGAAGCAATCGATTAAAAAAATTACACTTGAAAAAAGTAACAGGTCTCTCCAAAATTAAATAAATGATCCACTCATAAAAAGCAGAAAGCCCCTTCACAAATGTGTTTTTTAACATTGAAATTGCCCCAAAAAAATGTATTGTCAAAAAACTAAATGAAACAAAAATAGTCCAGGAGCCCTGGAAAACCACAATGTTCCAAAAAATGAAAATCCTTCAAAATGCAATACAGGCACTTGTCCGCTCCCTCTGTTCAAAATGCAGCTTCTCTAGTCCATCTCGCCAGTCTCCCAGCATTGCTCATAGAATAGTGATGTCTTCTCATCTGAAATAGCTTGGAAAAATTGGTTCCTTGTATATTGATTTTCAAACTCACAGTATCCTATGGCAACATCTACCCCATCATATTCAAGCTCCCATTTTGTTTTATCGGCACTAAGCCAGTTGACATCTTGGCTGACGAATTCAGAAATGGGTCATCCAATGTTCCCTCTAAGCTGTGCGCATGTGCGCTAGCCCAGATTCCTTCTAGGTGCTGCTCAGAAGAGTTCTAGCAGCGCACACAGAATTCCATCCTTCTCAAGAATTAATAAAGCACAAGCAACAGCAGTTACATGGCATTTAGTTTCTCTCTTAATACGTTAAATTATACTAAGTAGTCCTTATATCTGATGTAGCCTATTTAATTTTTCCTACTGTAACTAGTGTGACCTTAAAAACCCTAAAAACAGAATACACCCTCAAGAAGTTAAAAACGAATATGAAAAAGTGGCCCTATGAACAGAAGATCTAAGATATGCCTGCACACATTAACAAAATAACGTCCCCTCCCAGTCATGACTCTGATGCTTGACTCTACCACACTTATACCTTATGACTAACCTCTGCCCAAGACCACATCTAGACATCACAGGACAACCTTGACTCTGCCTGCCTTGGCTCTGCAAAAGGTTATCAGACCTGGACCTACATCCACTTCTTTTACGTTTGTTGTAATATGAATAAAGTTCAAGCGACTCATGGTGCTTTAGCAAAAGCGTCGCCCACACTAGGAAACCCTACTGTCAGCTGAAATATTGTATACGGGCTGTAAGTAAGCAGGCTACTTGGATGTGGAACTTCATCCCATGCTTCCTATTCTTTGTACATATGTCACACAAGCACTTTGAAGCATACCCTTGCAAGAAAACACATTATGAATATTAATTTGCCCTCTAAGGATTTTGAGTAGGCAAATGTCATGGTCAGCGTCTCCTACTTTAGCATTACTTACATTAGCCTGTCAGTGTGAAAGCAACATTTTCGGAGATCCAGTGGGCACAGACCTTAAAGTATACAGTAACTCTCTGCTATACAAAAACAGTGTCACTAAGCACTTGTACAATTCTACATAACAATATTAGGATGAGGTATGCTGCAAACAATCTTCTGTGTACTGCAAAATAATTGCTTCCATGTAGATTCCTAGCATTTTCTTAAATTGACCATGATTTGATGAGGCTTAAAATATACATTTTTCTTGCAAAGTATTGTAGGTATGCAAATATCGCAGTGAGTGTTTAATAGATCCAATCCCTCGCTTTTACAGAGCCTTGTCAACTAGTATTGGATTCTAACACAGAAGCCAGGGAAGGATACTGGGCAAAGGCAAGGGTAAATACTCCTTGGGGTTGAAGAATAAAACCAGACGTTTCAACAGTACAGTAAAGGAAATGTGTTTGTTTGCTAATGTTATGTTATGAGTATTTGTTAAGCGCACGTTCGCCCGAAGGCATCATGGCGCTGGAGAGGTGAGAAGGTAAGGTAGGAAACTCTAGTAATCTACAAAACTGCAGCTTCTGTTCTTTCTATGCTCGGCTCCAGAGGGCTTTCCAATATAATCATGTGTTCTGCGTTTTTTGCCTCTAGCATCCCCATACATCTCGTTTAAGTGACAATAGGGAATTTCAAACTTTATTTTCCCAGTTACAGAAGAAGGCAGACACTCGTTTGTAGCTCTGAGCATTGCTAACAACACAACGAGAGGTTGAGGGAGTGGGGAGCCCACTTCTAACCAACCCTCAGCATTGCAGCTTTTAACTTTAAAGGCAAATATATGTGATTTACTTTGATGCTCCATAAGAAACCTCCGTAAGGTCCTTGTTGAAAGTTAACTAGTTTGCAGTAAGTAAGGGACAGAAAAATCAAAAGCTGTATTATGTGCCCTCCTATTTCACTTGCTATGCCATGGTTCTAAGCAGAGCTTTGTAAAAATGTTACTGCTTACCTGGAATCAAGTGATTTTTCAGGGAGTAAAAAGTAATTAGCTATGCCAATAGGGATACTTTATGCTTATTAAAACGTGTTCTTTCCCATAAAAATTCCTCTTAAAATCAAGCAGTAATATTATTAGAGGTTCTTCCTATGTGACTGCTCTGCTGGTCATGAATTTGAAAATATTAGAGGTACATTGTGGGTAGGAGCAGAGGTTAGGCTCCTACATGTTCGTCGTTTCTCATTTCTGTTGGGACCATTTTCCTGTTTTTATGGAGTAAAAATGGGTTTGTGGGCATACCTCTTAGCTGTAAGGCTGGTTTTGTGCAAGTGTTGCAACACTGCTCATTGGACAATGTAATGTGGATAGTAAGCAGAGGCACATGTATTCTGATCATCATACTGTGATGCAGTTATTCTGATGGAATTGTGATCCTTACACAAATTGAGATGCATGTTCTCCTGGCCCTTTAATTACTTCATTAAAGTTGCATATGAACTCCCATTGGCAGGTTTTATGACCCGTTCCTTTTAATTGCCATTGTTCCATCTGCACATTTTGTTTCATGTCTGATTTGACAGCCAAATCATTAGTTATGAGAAGTGATATTTGTTTATTATACAAAACGTGTTTTTTTCCAGTGGCATAAAACACTTTCTGCATTGTGTCTGGGCAGTGTCAACCAATGAAAAGTTACAAATGAACCTACTGTTTATACGGAGCATACAATGCTTTCTTGGTGCATACACATTATTCTCTGCACAGGAATAACTTGTTTTCTTTAACATATATATCTGAGGTGCACCTTTTACACTGTTTTGTAAAGAATTGCAGTTGTTGGGAAGGGAAAATTCTCTTCCAAACTCTCTTCAGAGAGGATAGTTCACAAACTATGCATGCGTTCAATCTTGAGCCATTTCCATAACGTTGTTAGTCAGTTGCGCACATGGAAAATAATGTGCGCACAAAAGCCAACCATTTCCGCACTTACAGAAAATTAGTAATCCGGCGAGAGACAATCTGAATGCAACACGCATTCTGATTGGCTCTCGCCAGGTCCCTAACTGGCCGGGAATCCCTCCGTCGGGATTCCACGGCTTGGGGCGTGGCAACCCCTCAGCCAATGAGGAGGCTCGAAGCGGGGCCATCGAGAGGCTGCCTTCGCCCTGCGCCGGGGACTCGGGTAAGTCTTTTTTTTTATTCCCTTCCCTTCCCTCCCACCCGCCCCCCCCCAACTTACCTTCTTGGTCCTGCGTCCTGCGTCCCCGGTGGGAGGACGAGGGAAGCCTCCAGCCGTGTGGAGACTCGGAGCGGGGCCATCCCCGCTCTGAGCCTCCACATAGCTTGGGGCTTCCCTCGTCCCCCGTCGGGGACGCAGGTACGTGTTTCCCCCCCCACCCTCTTCCCCCCTGTCCCACTCCCGCCCTCCCAACCCCACTTACCTTCTTTTTGATCCTTTTTCGGGAGCGGACGCGCTGGGAACACTTGTGTTCCCAGCGCTTCCGCTCCCGATGGCCGCCATGGAAAGGGAAAATGGACTCAGTTTTCCCTTTCCATGTCGGCGGCCATTTTCTTTTCTTTTTTTTCCCCCAAAACGCTGTAGCGTTTCGGGACAAAAAAAAAAAAGCTTTAAGTGCGCTCGGGTTCTATTGCTTAAATAATAAGAGGGAACATTGGTCATGACTAAAGCCAGCATTAACCATTTAGGCATTCAAGGTTTTTCTCTAGCTAGCGGCCCTCAGGAATTTGTTATGGCTCCGACACTACATGGTTGTTTCTGGGTGACCTTGAGATTTTCAGTTGATCAAAGCTCACATAATTGTTAGGACTATAGGTTGGACTGAAGGCATGTCAATATTCCTTTAGCCTTTAGTTCCAATTTCCCATTTACTTGGCTGCATTCTCAAAAATTAATTAAGGTATTATCAATTCAATTTGCCCATCAGCTGGTGTGAATTACGAGAAAGCAAGCAGAGGAGGAAGAGGAGCTCCCAAGTCTGCTGCCTGAATGAACCTCCAGGTGTCCCGAAGCCTGGCAACCAGCCAGGAAGCGAAGGCCTGTCCCACGAAGCTACAAGGGACTGGCTGAGTGGCTGCCAAGGAGAAACCGAAGATAAACTGATCCGCGGGGGTGCAGCTGACCGAAGCAAGCAACCGAATGCTACCGGAGCCCCAGAAGGAAGCACCGCTGTCTGGAAGATGCACCAGAGAAACAGGTACGCAAACAGAGCTGAAGGTCCGGGAGGTGTCAGGGAGCAACAGGAACGAGGGAGTGAGAGGGTCTAAGACCCCGAGAGGGGCTGAGAGTGCAGAAGGGGGCATATGCTTGGCAGGAGAGTAAACCAAGCTACTGCATCCCTATAGTGAGAGTCTCTGACTTGAAGATGAGAGTGAGAGGGTCTGGGACCCTAGGAGAAAACTGGAAAGTGCAGAAAGGAAGCACACGCTTGGCAGGAGAGTAAACCAAGCCATTGCAACAGCACACTGCGAGTCTAGGACCCCGCACTCACATAAGAATAAGAGAGAAAGGGGGTGTGTGACCCTGAATAAAAGCAGATACAATACAGAAAGGAGCAAATGCTTGGCAGGTGAGTAAGCCAAGTCATTGCAGTGGAGCATTGCGAGTCTGGGTCCCACACCCACATGAAAGCCAAAGAATAAGAAGGTCTGGGACCCTGAGAGACACAAAGACAGTCTACAAGAAGACAAACCCTTGTCAGGAGGGTAAACCAATCTGGACATATACTTGTCAGGAGAGTGAACCAAGTTATGTTCAACCATCGCAAGTCTGGGACTCGCACCAAAAAGAGAGTTAAAGAATAAGAGGGTTGAGGACCCTGAAGACAAGAGACTGTTTTGATGAAAAACCCATACTTGGCTATGAAATACACCGAGCTGGTATTATAATGAACTGCGGGTCTGGGACTCACATTCTTATGAAGATATAAAATACAGTGACATTTACTTGAAGTCACAGGGTCTTTAGGACCCAAAGAAAAAGGAAAGTAGAACCAGAAGGAATCGAGGGGAAAGGGGCAAACCCCTAGAAACCTGGGACTTTTACTCAGTAGAACATTTCTTTTGTCGTTTGGACCACCCAAGGCATTGGGAACGTTTCTATTGGCAAGAGTTATCATGGACACTTTACTTTGGAAGAAAGCAACCCCACACAGTTGATCTAAGTTATTAGTGTTAGGGCCAGAAGTAGGGTTTTGGGACACGACGATCATAGACATTTGGTTTTGACACCCTGACCTATTCCCAAGTTTCCTTTCAGGCAGGTAAACCCCTCTTAGTACTTCGGGATAGAGAGGCATTTTTACCACCTTTTTATTGGTTAATAAAGGTTAATAGCCAACAATATGCCACCTTTGTGTTCGAGCCTTCCTTCTGCACCCTTACACTAGATAGTCTGGGGTTTTGGGGACCTCTGGCAAAGGGACCTGTGAATAAAGCTCCTCGTAGTAGGCTGTAAAGCAGTGGGGAACACTACCCAGTAGCTCCACCAAGGTCCCATCCTCCCTCAATCAGTTCTACTTTCCTCTCGCCTCAGTGCCCTCACACCCAGTTGAGTTCCCACTCCCTCTCCCTTTTCATGGTATATCTACTTAGTATATCTCATTTTATTTACCACTTCAACAATCAGGAGTGTAATTCATACATCTTTTATCTCAGCTTGACTAGGAGTCCTTCCCTATCGCATCCCTTCTTTGTAAGGCGATTTCTCAAACCCCTTCAACTCCTCCCTCAATTTAGCCTCCAGTAAGCCCCTTACCCTCTTCCTCCTTACCCCCTCTGATGGACGTCCCCAGTATCATCGGTTTCGAAATAATCACTGAGCTCTTTTCCTAGGAATTCTTTAAAAAGTGAGTCCATAAGGAGAGTATTGTTACATCGCCATCAGGGTGTTTCCATTCATCTCCTCTTTACTCTCCAGACAACAGTGACCATATTGTGGTCAAACCAGGTGACTGTCTTGACCCTGAGCGAGGTAGCCTTGTCAGCCTGTTTCTGAGGAACCAGTAGGAGATCTATTCTACTGTATGTATGATGCAGTGGGTAGAATGTGGACCCCCCTCCGTCTGAGGGAACCTAGACCGCCATACGTCAACCCAATAGTGCTCTTTAATCAAAAGCGCAAATTCCCTATTATCCTTTTCACTTTTCTTACCTTCATCTCCCTTTGCTGAACACCAGTCCACCATGGGATCTGCAGTCATGTTAAAATCCCCACCCTAAGAGGATGGATTCCTCCCGCCAGTCCTCCAATGCATAAACTGCTTTCCTCAGGAATAATTGCACCTTCAAGATGTCCTTTAATCGTGAGAAACCTCCACCCAAAGTCCCTTTTGACCTGCAGTTCATATCTGAAAGTTTCTTGCCAGTATAATCTCCACCACTTCCTTTTTGTGATCGTTCTGCAAAGCCCAGTACATATGCCCTATTTCTTTCCCTTTCAACAGGCACTCTCTCCGTTGTCTGAAGTGCGTTTCCTGCATCAAGAGAATTGATAGATGGGTTTTCCGAAACATGTCATATGTTAATGACCTTTTGATGGAGGATTTAAGCCCCTCCAAATTTAGAGTAGCGACTTTTACTTCATCCACATCATTGTTTGCGAAACCTCCATTACAACCCTGCTTTGGGCAGACACCCCACCATATCATAAAGTGACAAGCATTTGCATGTGAGAATACCTCCCTCCATTCTCCCCCCTCACTGTCTGTGCCCCCTGCATCCTGGTCATGTAAAATCGCCACAAACTAGGCAAATTAGCAACTCTGTTTGAGACACCAAGGTATTCCCAGGTCACTACGACAGTGTAGAGACAGTCACCCAGACAAGAGCATTACCAACATTTCTAACCTTACCACCCCCTATTTTTAGATCAAAACAATTCTCTGCAGTCTCGACTCTTTTATCACCTACAAGTCACTGGTTGCCAACCCAGAGTCTTTCTGGGTCTTCTAGAGCTGCCAAATTTCCTGCGACCCTTCGGCTGCCTGAAAATGCTCTTAAAACGTTCCCTCAACTGGAGTTGGTCTTCTCGGTCTTGGGGCAGTTCTTCCTTCTGCAGCTCTCAGAGGAATGGGCCCGCGTAGTTTCCTTGTCTATCGTACTGTTCGACTTTATATTCGAAGGAAAGGGAGCAGGGAAATCTCCACCTGTACCTCACCCCTTCTTCCTGAAGCCACCTTGTAAAGGGTCTTCACTTCTGCCATTGGTCTAAGTGACAAGAGGAGAGGTCTTGAAATATTTTAGCTGAGCTCTGCAAGATCTCCTCTATCTCTGTAATGGTGGCACTTCGCCGCCACCGAACGTGGTCCCTCGCCTGACCCAGCTCCTCTTTGAAAAAAGGATTTCCCTATTGTGTGCAGGGCCGAGGAGCTTCCTCAAAACTTGTCCCAACAGGCATTCCAAATCCTTGGATGAGGATGGCAGCCCCCAGATCGGCAAATAGTTTTGCCACTCCCTCTACATCATCCAATTTGCTTCTGCCTCCCCTTACCCTGGCGTCCAGTTCTTTAATTTGTGTCTCCAGACCAACCTCTACAATGTCAGCTGACCGTTGATTGTGCTCCAGGGTTTCCACCCTCTCCTCCACTTTCGAGATATGTTAATTAACTGCACCCATAGCGGATTGAACTTTCAATCCTGAATGCTTTATGTTCATCAGTATGGTCTGAAGGCCCTTCTGCAAACCACCTAAGCCTCCCGCATCCACTGGCGTGCCATCTGTCTTCCAGCCATCACAAGTCTTTCCACACACATAGTGGAGCAGTCCCCTTCCACCGCCCTTTGCGGACCAGCCCCACTTCCCTGCACTGTAGCCGCAACACAGGGCTGGCAGCCACACTCCGCCAGGGGATATCCAATACAATGAGCTACGTGTTTTTCTGAAGGGTCGCCACTGAGGGAGTGCCCACCACAACCGCCACCCTGCTGTATCACTGCCAGCAATGTCCTCCAAAGCGGCCTTTCCATGCACTGCTGTGTGGACGCGGCCTTCTTACTGCACTCTCCTCACCGCCCAACTCTTCCCGCCAATGTCTGGTCCGCCTGCTGGACAAAAAGCAGGTTCCTAGCATGATATGGCATTTATAACACGGCTGTACACAAGTGTTTCTAGGCGCAACAAGACAATGAGGGGGAACATAGGGTGACAAAAAAAACATCTTACTACGCCCTGTGTCATTCAGATCGTAGTGCATGGAAGAGGAAAGGGAGAATTGCCATGAGGTGCAGGGGGGTGGTGGGATAAGTACAGGTAACTCAAATGTGCCGCCAGCGTGTAGCTCAGTGCAGGTAAATCAAGAAGTGCAGCCATCGGGTGGCTCATAAGTGCAGAGAGAAGGAACTGTAGGGTTGAAGATACAGACCACAAGTGCTAGGGGAGCCCGGAGGCAGTGCAAGGTGCAACTGGACATGCATGAGCGTGGGCCCAAGTTCAGAGGGTAGCCAGGTGGCCAGTGCATGGAGCAGTCGGGAATCAGAAGGGGAGAGGAAGAGCGGAAGCGAGAGGAAGGTCTCAAGTTGCTTCCGGAACCAGAGATGGTTCTGCTCAAGTTTGAGGGAGACTGTTCCAGAGGGAGGCCCCAGCCAAGCATAGACATCTGCCCCCAACTCTCTGCTTGGAAAAGAGACTGACCCTCAGAGAGTTGGAAGTGGATGAGCGGAGAGCTCGAGAGTGGAGATGTTTAGGAAGAGAGCTGGAGGTTGTGCAGTCCCAGGCCCCAGAATACCTTGTTGATGATGCAGAGGGTCTTGAACTCGATCCTTGCCGCCACTGGGAGCAAATGAAGAGATTTCAGAGCTGGAGAGATACGATCCCTGGGCTTGAGGCCAAGGACAAGTCTTGCAGTCCTGTTAAGGATAAGTTGAAGAGGTCGGAGAGTAGAGGCAGGAAGATTTAGAAAGAGGCTTTTTAAGCAGTCCAGCCTAGAGATGACCAGAGCTCTGAAGACCGTGAGCTTCAGGGGGAAAGTGAGGAAAGGAAGAATACCTCTAAGGAGGTGCAATTGATAGTTTGACTTCTTAGAGACGTCAGATGTAAGGAGAGAAGGAGAGGGTGGAGTTGAAGATGACCCCAAGGTTCTTAGCCTCACAGGTAGGAGCAGGAAGTGGGCCCAGAGCGGGCGGCCAGAGAGAGGAAAGGAGGGAGCTGGTGTTGCAATGACGAGGATCTCATTCTTGCTGGCATTAAGGCAGAAATCATTGGCGGCACACCATTCCTGAATTGCGGTCAGCCGTTCTGGAATGAGAGAAGAAGAGGCAGCTGAGGTGAGCCTGAAGCAAATGTGGGCGTCATCCGCATAACACTGAAAGTTGGAGCAGAAGGAAGCGATGCAATGGGCAAGAGGTGCCAGGTATTGGTTGAACAAATGGGCAAACACTGGGCACACCTATATTCAATAGAATATGGATCAATGTTAAAGTATAGTCTTGAAACATTCAAGGATACGGATTTCTAGAAATTTGAGGTGCGGGGTAGATTGTCTCAACCTTGGCATCTAGGTTGGAAATAATATGGAAAGAGGAAGATGTTCCCAAAATTTGGGAACTCCCGTCCCCTGCACACGGTCTAGTATCAGATAACAGATCAATCATTTACAACAGTGGTATGTGATTGCCAGGCAATGTAATCAGTACCTATTGCATACACACACTAGTATTTTAAGAAAATTCTTATCAACTTTGAACTCAATCATTGAATTTTGCAAAAACTTCAGAGAAAGAATAACTTTTATCAAATGGCCATTTCGAATTTTAGCACAAAAAGCTTGAAATGTATTGTATATTAGTTGGGCCAAATCGTTTCGAGAATTAACTCTTTATCAGGGGCATAAATCATAATTTTCTTAAGTTCTAAAAAATAAACGGAAATGCATACATCTTAGTATTGTGTTTAGCACAAAAATTAATCAATCAATAACTAATAAAACTTTTTTGTTACATACATTAATTCGTTGTCAACATGAAAATTAATTCAGATACTTTGAACGCATCCTGTGGAGTTCAACGTGGTTATGAGAATATTAAAGGTTTATATGAAGCGAAATGAAACTGACCTTGTAATTGCTATATGCTTGAAATATCTTGTAATTTTGTATGGGACAAAAGTCTGGAATGTGGACCAAGTGATCTCTGTGAAAGATAATATGCAATCACTAGTGAGATAAGTACTAAGATGGTGTAAAAGGAACTAAAAAGAGTTAAAAAAAGAATCTCTTAACGAAACTTACCCACTGCGTTTGAAAACACCCTAGAGAAAGGATGTAGAGTTTTAGGTTCTATGGACAAGTCCCACGAGTCTGGGACAGGTCCCACGAGTCTGGGACAGGTCCCACGAGTCTGGGACAGGTCCCACGAGTCTGGGAATGCTTCAGGGATGTGTGACCAATGTAGTCATGGAACATTTGTAAAGGATGTGAATAAATCTATGGAAAAACAGGAGAGAGATGCAGAATAAGTATAAACAAGGGGTTTGCTAAAGTAGCCAAAAAAGGACTGGGATTATGGGTTTAAGTAGAACTTACTTTAAGTAAGTTGAACATGCCCCAAGTAGAAGGCGGGCATCACTTATATAATGTTCCCACTCTGAAGGGGTGACGAGATAAGGTCAAGTGGCCCCAACAGTCCAATGTAGTTGCAGCCAGATATCGTCACTGTAGTCAAAGGGATCCCACGGAGGAAGTAAACGGCCTGAAAAAATAGATCAAGCTCTGTAAAAAAGGCCAAGAGGAGTAGTTTGAGTGCAGCATCGAAATGCTCACTAAAAGATAGAAGAATACCAACAAGAGTAAGTGAAAATCAGCCAGACAGAATATCGCGTCTTCTCCATGTGAGTCTCCTCAGTGGGGGGGGGGGGAGATGTCATGCTGTGCCAGTGAAGTTGTTTATATACTGTAGATATGATGACGTAGTTCCGTGTATGCGCAGCAGAGTCATAGCGATGAGGTCATACCGCGCATGCACGCAAAACGTAGAAGGCAAGACCACAACCTAAAGCTGGTTGGAATAAGAATAAAGGAAACAATAATATTAAGATGTAGATGGAACATAAGAAAAGCAAGGTTAACGGTTAGTGTTTCAAAGTCTAAGTTTTAAAAAGAAATTCATGATCGTGACGTCATCAGACGCATGCGTGGTACTAGTTACCACATAAACGAAAATGAAGCAAAGTGAATACAGTAATAGTAAAAAATAAACGGATCAATAATATAATAAAATGGAAACCAAGAAAGATGTTCCATTTGATTGACTGGCTCGGGGGTAAAAAAGTCAGAGGCACATGTGTGGATTAAATACAGGGTTGGGTACTGTGTACTTCCACACGTGGATATATTGGTAATATTCCGATCTACAATCTGGTAAGTGGTAAATCTGCCAATTGAGAGGCTTTAAAGAGTATCGAAGATAGACATATGTGAAAGTATTTGCTACAACATTCCTAAACAAGTAAACCAAGCTGACAACAGACCAGCTTGGGGTACTGAGTAAACCTTTGAAAAACATATCTGGAGTAAATAAATTGATTCACAATGAATACATGTCATGATCTCTGCTTCCAAAAGGTCAGGGTTTTCCCAACTCCCTTGGAAGCAGATCCATAACCCAGGTTCTGAGTGCCAACCAGTCCCAATTGGGACCTTTTGGACCCAGTCCTGGCGCCAGTGGCACCAGGCTCATAAATATGCCCAGTCCCAGCGCTGGAAGCGCCAGGCTCATAATGCTTGGGTGGACTTACCTGCAGCAGACCATGCTGCTTACTTGCCTGCCAGTTGAGCCTCTGATCCTCTTCTGTTTGGAACTACTTTTCCTGTTGGGTGGGGCAGGAGCCACTCCCTAGATTCAGAACACTGGAACTCTTCTGGAAAGCAGGAACTCTTTTCTTACCTAGGCGTGGCTGTGGAAGGAGACACCTAAGCACTACAGGAGGCTATTTAAACCACACCCGATGGATGAATCTTGCTTTGCGTTATTCTGCATCCTCTGCAGCAGAACGCTCATCGTGTCTTCTGCATCTGATCCTGGGCCTAAGGAAAAAGGCTTACCATCCTGAATCCAGTCTTCAGCAACACCTATAAAGACAAGAAAGAACAGGTTAGCACTACGGTCTTCAGTGACAGCTCTTCACTTACCTGGTCCATCGGCTGTCACCAACGCCTCGCGCTGCATTCCGGCATCTGAAAGACAAAGGCTTACCTACTCTTCGTGCGCTCCGGAGGTCTTCACACTGCATTCCGGCATCTGAAAGACAAAAGCTTACCAACTCTTCGCACGCTCCGGAGGCCTTCGGCGCTGCATCCCGCATCTGAAAGACAAAACAAGGTGCGTTTAAAGACATTGGGGAACTTTAATACTCACGTGCCATTACTCCTTTCCACATCTAACCCAGTGGGTATTCCGGCACCCTGCAGCCGCTCCGAACTTGTACCTGCAAAATAAAAAGACAGTTAGAGCGCATCGTGAAGCAGGCAACAAGCGCTTACTTACGTGCTTCCAGGCGCTTCTATTCATCACGCGGGCTCCATCTTCAACTCACTTCAGCCCGTCATCCGCCATCGCCGGAACCCTGCAAAACAAGAAACATCATTACTAAAGTCTTTAAAGACATTAGAATTACTCGAAACTTACCGTTCGTGCAGTAAACGACGGACAGCAGTCCTCTGAAGTCAAGAGGCCTGCTCCCCTTATCCAGTGAAGAAACTGGTTACAGCACCCTGCCCCGAGGCAGATGGAGAGCACAGCGTTCACTTACCTAAGGTGAGAGCGTTAACCTTTGGGGTTCTACAGGAGAAGAGAAAGGGAAGAAGAGAGAGACATTCAATAACCCAGTTCCTTAATCCCATATTTTCTATCTGCAGACATCTTACCCTTCGAGTCAGACATACAGTGCACAGAGGTCCAGCCCAAAGAGCCAGCCGTGTGTTACACATCACCTTTGAAGATACGGTATACGCCCAGTCAAGACCGGCGCCTCTACGGGAATCAGGTGAGCGTTACAATACAATGGTACAACACCATGTCTTTGCTACTGTTCCAAAAAAAGGATTCACAATCTGATATTTAAACCTGTTGTGGTATATATCATAGATCAACAGAATTTAACAACAAAATTTGACCCAGGTAATAACTTGTTCTAATCTTGAGTCAAAAACATATTTCAGTAGGTAAAATCTATAAAAAAACATCCATTCTTAGAAATATAGAGTGTTAAGTCTGGAACATGCGTCAGTGAATAAACACATACTACTTATAAGGGATGATAAGCCCAACACCTGGCATGAAAATGTATTGAGTGCATTGGATGTTGATACAAGGTATCTTATAGGTTTATAAAAAAGGGACCCAGGTAGTCATCTTCATTGATCCCTAAGGGGCTTAGTGAGTCCAGACAATGGATCCAATATAGATCTTTCTGAGATAACATTTTTTGCAAATCTCCCCCTCTTGGAGTGGGTGGATTACTTAGAGTATCACAACCCTCATCTGTGCAACATTGTGCTGCTGGTCTCTAAAATGTCTATATATACGAGAGATTTGATGTTTTTAGTCCAGATATTAGACTTATGCTCCATCCATCTTTCTTTTGCTTTTCTCGCAGTTTTTCCTACGTAATACTTTCCGCATGGACAGCGTAATGTGTAAATGCTATTTTTAGAATCACAGGTTGCATATTGTTTTAGTAGGATTTTCTTCCCGGTATTTGGGTGCCGTATGTGATCTCCCTTTATCACACTGGAACAGTGTTGGTAATTTAGACAAGAGCGAGTGCCAATTTTTGGTCTACTTAAGAAAGTTTGGGCTATTTTAAGTTTCTCTGCTTTAATCCGTTTGTCACAAAAATTCCCACCCCTTTTGTATGCGAGCATGGGTGGTTCTGGAAATAGTCAATTCAAATGCGGATCAGACTCGATGACGTCCCAATTTTTGTGGATTATACGCTTATCCGTACTAAACATCAAATCTCCCGTGTATAGACATTTTAGAGACCACCAGCACAATATCACACAGACGAGGGTTGTGATACTCGAAGTGATCCACCCGCTCCCAAGAGGGGGAGGCTTGCAAAAAAATGCTATCCCAGAGAGAACTATAATGGATCCATTGTCTGGACTCACTAAGCCCCTTAGGGATCAATGACGAATACCTGGGTCCCTTTTTATAAACCTATAAGATAGCTTGTATCAACATCCAACGCACTCAATACATTTTCATGACAGGTGTTGGACTTATCATCCCTTATAAGTAGTCTGTGTGTATTCACGGACACATGTTCCAGACTTAATCTATATTTCTACGAATGGATGTTTTTTTAATAGATTTTACCTACTGAAAGAACAAGTTACTCTCTTACCTGGTAACGTTCTTTCGATGGGATGGTCCGACGACGTATTCCATATCTATGACAGTATTCACCACAGCTATGCGGCTTCGGAAAGTTTTTCGGCGTCTGCATCCCTCGTCGATGACGTCGATACGCTGTCCTCGAGGGCCTCCATCGAGCCAACGTCACTGGATGTTATAAGTAGGACGCACGACGCTCGTAGCCTCAGTTGTAGTTTTTTCCCCAAAACGTGTGGCACCAATCTTCTGCCAGTATGACCACAGAAACCCTTGCGGAAACGTGAGCTGCAATCGCATAAGAAATTCTGTAGCGGGGTAGGCAGGGAGGGAGCGATATGGAATACGTCGTCGGACCATCCCATCGAAAGAACGTTACCAGGTAAGAGAGTAACTTGTTCTTTGAGGGGAATGGGTCCTCTGACGTATTCCATATTTATGACAGACTTCCAAAGCAGTACCAATGTATGGAGGAGGGAAAAAGAATTTAGAATATAGAAATGTACAATGCCCAATCAAATTGCAGAGTAAAGGACCGCCTTGCCAAAGGCCAGATCCTGCCCATGGATAGAATCTAGGGAGTAGTGTCGTACAAAAGTATGGACCGAAGCCCAAGTGGCTGCTTCACAGATGTTACGAACAGGAACATCCCTCTGTAGGGCAATAGAGGCAGCCATACCCCTAGTAGAATGGGCCCGTAAGCCTACCGGAGGGTCCTTACCTGCCAAGCGGTAACCTTCAGAAATTGCCAAGATAATCCACTAAGTCTGCTTAGTAACAGCTTGTCCCAAACACCTTCCAGCGTAACCAATAAAGAGCTGATCATCCACTCTGACCCGGGACATGCGTGAAATGTAGAAATTTAAAGCTCTCCTGGGATCCAACTTATGGAGCCTCTCCTCTTCCTTACCAGGATGCGGAGGAGGACAAAATGCCGAAGAATTACCTTCTGGCTTAAATGAAATTCCGACACCACTTTCGGAAGAAAGGAAGGACGAACTCGAAGGACAAACCTGTCCTTATGAACACCAGTGAAGGGTGGCTTAACTGAAAGTGCCTGCAACTCACGCACTCTGAGAGCGGAATTGACTGCAAGTAAAAATACAGTTTTAAGGGTTAACAGTCTCAAAGGAGAAGAATGTAAAGGCTCAAATGGAGCACCCATTAGAAACTTGAGAACAAGGTGCAAATCCCAACTGGGCACCTGGAAAGGTGACGGAGGGAACACATTAGTGAGCCCTTTCAGAAACTGAGAAATTAAAGGGATTTTAAAATAAGAGAACACTCCTCAGACGAGCGCTTAAATATGGACAGCGGCGCCAGGTAACCTTTAATGGTACCCACTTGCAGGCCGTTGTGGGCTAAAGAAAGCAATAAAGACAGAACCACAGGAATGTCGCATGAAAAAGGATCCACATTCTTAACCCTGCACCAGTCGCAGAACTTTCTCCAACGGCAACGGTACAGGGACTTTGTTGCTGGCCGTCTGGCCGAAAGCAACACCTCCATCACGTCTTCAGGGAGGTCCCAATCCTTATACCTCAACCTTTCAGAAGCCAAGCGTGAAGGTTGAGGGATCTGACATCTGGATGGAGAACCTGACCACCCTCCCGTGAGAGCAGATCGTCTCGGTAGTGAAGACGACGTGGAGGGCAGATGGACAAGTCGAGAAGGTCCGGGTACCACGTCCTCCGGGCCCATGCCGGTGCAATGAGGATCATCCGGGAACCGAACCTCCGTAACTTCCGCAGCACTTGCGGGATGACGGGGACTGGAGGAAACACATACAGCATTGGGAAGGACCACTCCACCACAAACCTGTCTCCTAAGGCTCCTCTTGGAGGAAATTCCTGCAAGCAGAACCTTTCGCACTTCCGGTTGACACTGGAGGCGAAGAGATCCACTTGAGGCGTCCCCCAAAGGGCGAAGATCTCCAGGAGAATCTCCTGAGCCAACTCCCACTCGTGAGAGATCACGCTCTGCCTGCTCAGAGCGTCCGTCGTCTTGTTTTCGTCTCCGGCCAGATGAACTGCCGAGATCGAAATTTCCTGCTGGGTGGCCCAGAACCAGAGCTGCATCGACTCCCTGCGCAGAGGAAGTGACCCAGCCCCCCTTTTTGTTGAGGTAGTGCATGGCCACTGTGTTGTCCGTCAGAATCAGGACATTCTTTCCTCGCACAGTCGGCAGAAAAGCCTTCAGGGCAAGCCTGACGGCCCTCAGCTCCAACAGATTGATATGGAGCCTGGACTCCGACGGAGACTAACGACCGCTGACAGCAACTCGTTGGCATGAGCTTCCCATCCCGTGAGGGATGCGTCCGTCACTATCGTCACCTCCGGCCAGGGTAGCCAAAATGGAGCCCCCCTCATCAGATTGCCTTCGTCGGCCCACCACAGAAGGTCCTGAGCGACCGAGGGCGGCACCTGAACGGGGTCCGACATCCTGCCGGAGGACTGTGACCACTGCATCTTGAGAGCCCATTGCAGAGATCTCATCTGCAACTGGGCTCTGGCATCAGAAGAATGCAGGATGCCATGAGGCCGAGCAACCTCAAGAACTCTAACGCCGGGAGACTCTGGGCATGTTGAAACTTGTGTACCATCTGTTGAATGTGATGAGCCCTCACCTGGGGAGGAAAGCACTGCCCCACGGATGTGTCGAGCACTGCTCCGATGTACTGGAGTCGCTGAGTTGGCGTCAAGTGGGACTTCTTTAAGTTGAGGGAGAAGCCCAGCTTGTGAAGGGAGGGGCAGGTGACGGACAGATGATCCAGGACTTGCTCGGGAGAGCGTGCGCTGATCAACCAATCGTCCAGGTAGGGGTAGACGTGAATCCCTCTTTTTTTTTTTAATATATTTTTATTTGATTTTTTAAGGTCAAACAAACACACAACTATTTCAAAACATAGAAAGCATCATATTTCAACACATTTTCAAACTCCCCAACTCCCCCTCCCCCTTTAAACTAGAGCCGGTTCTCACATATCGTTTACGGGAACATCATTGGGTGGCACACTATCTAGACAGCCATCAACCGGGTCCTCTGTTTTGTTGTGACCCTGGTGAGGGTTTGCCAATGAGGCCACCAATTGCCGCCAGGCCAGCAAGGGTCCTACTTCTTCTTCGCCCCCCCTGGTGACCGCTTCAAACCAGACTACGGATTCAGCTTCCGCCCACCTCAAGAGGTCTGTCCACCATGACTCCACCCTAGGTCTGTGGGCCGCCTTCCAGCCCATGGCGATCCTATGTTTGGCCAAGACATAGGCCAGGTCCTTCATCTTGCTTATGTGTTTCAAATGCCAGGGACTAGGGAATAGTCCAAGCAAGCATGACCAGGCCGATTCCACATCCAGCACCACCCCCCCGCCAGCCAGTTTCGTCTTGACCTCGTTCCAAAATCTATGCACCTCCGGGCAAGCCCAAAACATGTGTAGCAGTCCCGCGTTCACCTCCCCACACCTGGGGCATTGCTGTATAGCTGATCCCCCAAACCTTGCAATCTTCCCGGGGTTAAATAAGCCCTGTGGGTAACATACAATTGAAGCTGTTGGAATCTCGCGTTACGGGACACCTTTTTATGGTACCTCTGGGCCCGTTCCCACTGCCAATCCATCATGGGTCCTCCCACCTCCTCCTCCCAATCTTGTCTCAATTGGAGCAACTCCTTCCCTGCCCATGCTCGCAGGAGCTCATATATCCTCGATATTTCGTGCCCGCCCTCCGATACATCATACATGGTTTCCAGGGAGGCATCTGGATCCTCCGCGAGCACTGTCTCCGGCCATCTTTCTCTAGTCTTTTTCACCAGCCTAGTGTAAGTTATATATTGGCCACCATGTACTCCCGTCTCTTCCTGCAGCCGCTAAAAGTCCACCACCTCCCCTTCCTGCCATATGTCCCCGAGGGTGGCTAGGCCTACCTGTTCCCAGTATCTGCAGACTGATTCAAGTAGTTGAGAGTCGCTCCCACACACAGCCGCCAAAGGGGCCTGCTGGGAGTATGGTTCCGAGTCCCCCCCAATCTTCCATGTCCTGTGCCAGATCTCCCAGCCCAACCTCAGTAACCGCCCCTTGCCCACCAGTTTATCTCTGCCCAACCATACCACTTCCATCAGAAAGCATGGGGCTGTATCTTCGCGCAGGAGCCTGGCTTCCGCCGAATCTTCAGTCGAGAGCCACCTGGCCACGTACTGCAGCTGCCCCGCCAGGTAATAGAGTTCGAAGTTAGGCAGGCCTATCCCCCCCTGTCGCACGGGTTCTGGAGCTTCCACAAAGCCACCCTATTCCTAGAGCTGCCCCATACAAAACCCCTACACACGCTGTGAAGTTTCGCGAATAGGCTCCTGGGTATCAGAAATGGGACGTTTATAAAAAAGTGCAAGAGTCTAGGCAGGACCACCATCTTGAGCAAGGCCGCCCTCCCCATCATGGTCAGGGGCAGTCTGGACCAAAATACCATACTGTTCTTAATCCCCTCTATCGCCTTTTCCGTGTTGTGCTTGTGTTCTGTCTCGATCTTGTGGTAAATGTTGATTCCCAAATACCTAAATGTTACGGGCTGCCATGGTATTGGCAGAACAGGCAGCCTCTGCACTGGGACATTCCTATATCTACCCAAAGGAAACAGGCTGGACTTTCCAGGGTTCACCGATATACCGGAGAGGATGGCGTACCGTTCTATCACCTCTAGGACGTACTGTCGGTTTTCTTCTGGGTAGCGTAAATAAAGGAGCATATCATCCAAACATAATGATATCAGATGCTCTCCACTGGCCGTGTTTATGCCCACCTCCCCATATTGTTGACGCAGGCATATTGCCAGCGGCTCCAATGCCAGTATATATAGCATGGGTGACCAGGGACATCCCTGTCTGGTCCCTCTGCCCAGTTGCCAAGAATCTGAGACCGTGGACCCTGTCTTGACCCTTGCCATCGGGGTGCTGTAAAACAACTGTACCCATCTGAGGTATCCGGGTCCCACTCCATACCCCTTCAGGACCGCTTTCAGCCAGGGCCATCGTACCGAGTCGAAGGCCTTGACCGCCTCTAACGATACTATAGCCAGCTCGCCTGTGTCCTCCTCAGTTTGGTCTATGACATGGTGTAGCCTCCGGTGGTTATCGGTGATGTTCCTGCCCGGAACATATCCCGTCTGATCTGGGTGTATCAGTTTCTTAATCACCCTTTTCAGTCTATTAGCCAGCACCGCCGTGAGTATTTTGCTGTCCTGGTTGAGCATGGACAACGGTCTGTAAGACCCGCGCTCCACGGCCGGCTTGCCTGGTTTCAGGAGCGGGATGATTACAGCCTCACGGAGGGACAACGGGAGTTCTCCCTTCTCATAGGCCTCGTTGAAAGTGGCAAGCAGTGGCTGGAGCAACTCTTGCTGGTATGTTTTGTAGAACTCGCTGGGCAGCCCACCCGAACCCGGCGCCTTGCAAGTGGGCAAGTTCCGAATCACTACCTCCAGCTCATCCGAGGTGACGGGTGCGTCCAACTCAGAACGTTCTAGATCATCTAAGGTGGGCAGCTCAATGTCCCCCAATGTGTCTAGTATGTCTTGGCCCATATCCTCCCCCGTGTCCTCATACAAGTGTCTGTAAAACTTAAGGAATTCCTCATTTACCGCTTTCTGGGTGTTGCATATGCTACCTCCTTCACCCCGAATCTCACTAATCACCGAGCGGGGGGTCTCACTCTTGTACAGCCAAGCCAGCAATCTGCCCGGCTTATCGCCCCCTGCGTGTATCCTCTCCGTATATTTCCTGTAGCTGAGTCTGCACAGTCTATCCCAGAGTGCACTGCAGGACAACTGTAGCTCCTCTACTTTGGTTCTGTTATCATGAGCGGTGCTCGCGCAACGCGTGAGCTCCTCTAGCTCCCTTTCCGCCTCCCGGAGCTCCCTTTCGACCCCCCCCCTGTAGTCCCTTAACTTGGGAAATAGCTACCCCACGCACCACCACCTTAAACGCTTCCCACAGTGTGCCCACAGAGCTTACGCTTCCCGTGTTTGTATCAAAATATTCTTCAATGGCGTCCCTCAGGCACTCCTGAAACCCCTCATGCAGCAGAGCCTCGGTCCTAAGTCTCCATGTAGGGATCTGTGGGCGTGGGGGCTGGTGTCTCCAGTCTACCACCAAGGGCGAGTGGTCCGACAGCACTCGGGCTTTGTATTCTGCTCCTTCTATTTCTCTCACTATCCTGGCTGTTACAAACATAGTCTAACCTTGTGTACAAATCATGTGGCGCTGTGTAGTGTGAGTACTGTCTATCCGTGGGATGCAGCCTTCTCCACGCATCCTCTAGGCCTAGGTCTTTCAGTAGGGTACTCAGCTCTTTAACCGCCGGTGCCGTTTTTCCTGCCCTGTCCTTGGACCTATCCATACTGGGGTCTACGGTACAGTTAAAGTCCCCCCCCCACACTACCGTACCCCCCGCCAGGGGGCCAAGTTTACCGTAGAGGGTCCTAAAGTAAGCTGCTGTATCGTTATTGGGGGCGTACAAATTCATGGTGTATTTCTTGGTTTTCCAAGACACCCATTACCACCACCATTCGACCCTCCGGGTCCACCGTAGAATCAAGCACTCGAAACGGCATGTGGGGCGCCACCCAAGTGACAACCCCTCTGGCATACGCGGAGTACGCCGCCCCCACAACGTTGCCCTTCCATTTCCTCCCGACCACCTCCAGCATTTCCCTAGTGAGGTGGGTCTCTTGCAGCAGGGCTATGTCTACGCGCATCCTCTTTAAATACATCATCTCTTTGTTGCGTTTAAGGTAGCTGTTGAGGCCCCGTACATTCCAGGTCACAATTCTGAGATTACCCGATGCCATCTAGTCGGTCTATCTCCGTCCCATCCCTCCCCATAATGTTCCCCATGTAGGGTCGTTTCCTGGCTCTATCCCTTCTGTTAACGAACCGTGCCCCCCTCCCCCGTTCCCCAACCTCACACCACTGCACACAACCCCCCCCCCTCCCCACCAACCACCAACAATAGCCCAGCTCCATCCCTGGATCTCAGGCCTACCCACGTCTAGACCAGTCTCGTGACCAAGAACAAGGACCCCGCGGGGTGTCACCAATCTAACAGTGACCTAACTAAGTGTAATACTATCGGGTGCAGAGGTTGCTCCCCAGGAGCTCCCAGTCATCTATTTAGGAGAAGTGAATTCAACGGGACCCGCCAGCAGATGCCGTGACTTCCCCCACACAAGCACAATATCAAACTATATTCTAGTCCCAATGTCATAGCTATGGCCTCACGGGTGCCTCTGCAGCGTGCTACTTATCTCCATCCGCTTCTGTCTGGGCATCCGATTCCTGTGGTCGACCTTGCATATCCAGCCATTCCATCGCGTCGCTCGGCATCTCAAAGAAGAAGGATCTGTTCTTATGAATCACTTTTAACCTAGCGGGGTAAAGCAACATGTAGCGGTGGCCTGCCTCTCTGAGCCTCCTCTTCACCGTTCCAAAGTTCATTCGACTCCGTTGTACAAGCAGCGTGTAATCCGGATACGCTGTTATATTCGCTGACCCCCTTTCTATCGTGCCCCCCTTCCGGAAAAATTCGAGAATCTTCTCGCGGTCACGATAGTTCAAGATCTTTGCAATCAACGGCCGCGGGGGGGCTCCTGGGGCCGGTCTCTTGGTCAGGGCCCTGTGCGCCCTTTCGACCGCGAACCCCTGGGTCAGCTCTCCACCTGTAATCTCCTGCAAAAGCATGGTTTCAACGAAATCCGTGGGCTTCGATCCTTCCATTCCCTCCGGTACCCCCACTATGCAAATGTTATTGCGCCTGGCGCGCCCCTCCGCCTGCTCTGTTTTGTCCTCCAAATTGCCCACTCGCTGCACGAGGGCATGAAGTTCCTTGCCGTGTGTATTGCACGCCTCCACGGTCGGGGCCAACTCCTTCTCCAGTTCCCCAGTTCGCTCCACGATCGTTCTCACATCCTGGCGCAACAGGTTCACTTCTTCTCGGACCGATCCTATCTTGAGGTTTAGGCCCTCTTGCAACTCTTTCATGGCCAGGCCCAGCTTCGTCTCCCAGGCCAACTTCAGGGCAGCAATTGCTGCCAGCACCTCCTGGATGGTACCCGGTGGGTCCGTCGCCGCCGCAGGGGTTTCTTTGCTCTTGCCCCCTTCCGTGCCCGCGGGCGACCTAGCATAGGTCTCCATCGTAGGCTGCTTGATCCGGGGTCGCACCACCTTGGAAGACATCCTGTTGCGTCGATTGGGCCCACGCGCCCAGCTGTATCCTCGCGGGGTTCGCTCGCCGGCCCCTTCTCAGCGAGGTTTCGCTGAACCTGGGTTCACTCTGCTAGCCCGCCACGACCCATGGCCTCTGCAGTGGGGGCTCGCCCTTATGTTCTTGCTTTCAGCCCGAGGCACATGCGACCCGTCTATCTGGTTGGGCTCGCCCACGTTCTGACCAACCTTGTCTTCCTCAGCTCGTCAGACCTTTTATGGCCCTTTGTCCACAGGCGGCAATCTTGGGTGCTCCCCTTCCTTTGCGCGACCGCCACCTTCTTCGGGGTCTAGTTCCGTGAATATGCAGTCTCGCCGTTGGGGAGGGCACGCACCGTATGCCCCCCACTTTCATACGCGTTTAGATGCACCGTGGGCTCGAAAGTCCGCCAAAAACCATCACTTTTTTCCCAGGATCGGATCATCGGGAGCTCCTCCAAGGAACGTCCTCTCACGTAGCCATCAAGCCACGCCCCACTGAATCCCTCCTTTCCTGAGATACGCTGCCACCACCACCATGAGCTTGGTGAAAACCCTCGGGGCAGAGGTCAATCCGAACAGCAGGACCCGAACCTGAAAGTGCGAGTCACCAACCGCAAACCTCAGGTACTTTTGTGCTTGGGATGGATCGGCACATAAAAGTAAGCGTCCTTGAGGTCGAGAGACACCAACCAGTCCCGAAGATGAAGAGCCTGGAGGACTTGAGTGAGAGTAACCATCTTGAACTTGCCCTTCCTGAGGAGCTTGTTCAAACCGCGCAAGTCCATGATGGGTCTCAATCCCCCGTCTTTCTTCGAAATAAAAAAATAAGGGGAATACCATCCCTTGTTCCTCTCTGCTACAGGCACCAGTTCTATGGCGCCTTTCTCCAGCAGGGCTTGAATTTCCTGCGCAAGGAGTGGATCTGGACTCTTTAAATAAAGATTCCCTGGTGGATTGTCGTGAGGCCCCTGCCGGAAAGGAAGACAGTAGCCGTGGGCTATGATCTCCACAACCTACACATCTGAAGTAATGGCACGCCATTCCACAAGATGCTGCGCCAGCATTCCCCCAACCAGCGAACCATGGGACATGGCTGTTAGGCAGAAACCTGTGCGGTTCCCTTTGGGAACACTGCAAAAGATTTAGGACTACAGGTGTTAGAAGTAAACCCACTTGGTAGCAGTCTGTACCACCCAGATTTACCTGGTAGATGTGGCTGAGCAGTCAGACGTCCCTCAAGAAGAGTTAGGCAGTATGCAAAGTATACAAAATAGGCACTCGGATACAATAACACAAGCAAACACTGACCAGAGCTTTGGTATCAAAGTATATAATTATTTATTTAAAAACACACTGTTTGAAACACTCCAGCAATCTTATTATAAAACACTCTAAACAGAGTAACTATTATAATATATACAACCGTTATTCATTATCATATAAGTCTTAGTTAACACCACTTATTTCCAGACAGAGGTGAGCGCTTAATTATAGATTGCACTCCAATAAGTTTATGAAGAAGGGAGGGAAAAAGACAGAATATGGAAAGATACACCACTCTAAGATTTAGGAACACTATTAGCAAGGCAGAAGAGCAAAAGTCACTTGTGAGCCAAAGTCCATAGGCTGGGCCCACTCTTAGGGAGAGCAGAGCACAAATGCGCCCAAGATCACACAGTTACACTAGGCTTAGACAGTCTTGCAGAGAGTTCGAAAAGCGTTTAGAGAGGCTCATAAAAGTTTAGCCAGGGTGTCTCAGGCTAACCCAGGTTCGAAAGCCGGGGGCTAAATCTACCCCATACAGTCGGTAGCAAGGGAAGCCAGGCGGTACACGGTACCTTAAGTGGGAAGGATCCTCCAGCGGTGGCAGTTGTTCCTGGCAGCGGGTACAAGTCTCGTCGTCCAGGGGAAGAGATGATCTCGACTTGGAGGAAAGATGAAGGTCGTTGCACTGCCAGGGAAGAAACCAGCCGCGGAGTTTTCCGGTTAAAGGTATTACCCTTTATTTTGCGGTCGTGGTAAAACGTGGTATTCCGGTTGCCGGGGTGCTTGGCACAGGCAAGGCGGCAACGAGATGCGTCGGGAAGGCGAAAAGACGGTGTAACTGGTTATCCCCACCAGTCAAAGGAAGAAGACTCTCCGGCGGGAGATCTCCTCTGTCGTTGGGAAAAGTGGTGAGACGGTCCAGCAGGGTTCCTCCGGTGGTGTCGTCGTGGCAGGTCGGCTCAGCTTCTCCCGCTTCGGATTCTTAGGTCCTGTGGCGACTTCTGAAGTTCCAGTCCCCAAAGCCCTGCTTTTATGCAGAAAACCCCCATTCACTCCGCCTAGCTGTCACTCAAACATGCTAAGTGGTCCGGCTCACCACTTGGGCCAATCAGGACGGAGTGCGACTTGAGTTGCCTATGTAACTCAGTCCAGGGTGCCTAAATCCCCCTCCACCTTCCTAAGTACCACAGACAGAGTGGCACCACTTTGGAGGGCTTCTGTGGAGAAGCCTGCCAAAAAGTGGAACAAAGGGCTCGACTTGGGTTGGAGTCACAGAAGAGAACACAAACGCCATTTTAGAACCGAGTTTTGAAGAAATAAAAATCCCAACCGGAGAATTCATAATAAATAAATAAACCGGCGGTATGTTCGAGGCTATCGTAATTAAATAAATAAAGATAGTAGCCTCGAACAATGGGAAAATCCCATAGAGAAATATTTGCGGTTGAATATAAAAAGTAGTATCCACGCCACCAGCCAAAACTCGATCAGGGGGGACGGAGACGTGCCCCCTCGACTAACAGACCCCGGGGCAATCGAATTTCCCCAGCCAGTACGTCCACAATATGATGGTTTGTACTGGTTCTGTTCAGAATTTAAGACTAGCAAAGTCAATGGTGACTTTACATGCCCTGGGAGAGAGTAGTCAGTCCCAGGGTATGGAGTCTATACTGGGGGGTCACTATGACACCCCTGTGTTACTGCACTGAGGGTGCTGTGTAACACACATCACAAAAACACATGAAGCCCTATGGAGTAAAAGACCCCATAGCCCATTAAACACATCTAGAGTCAAAGAAACACACTCAAATCATGCCCAAGAGTGAGGGTAAAAGAGTCTCACTCTTGGCAGGAGAAAAAAAATAAACCCCAAAAATCCAGCAAAGCTGTTGGGGGACTCACTAGGTTAGGAAATTCAGCCTAAACGGAGAATTCTCCCTAACACTGGCCGCATGACAGCTGAAGCGGCAGCGACATTGCCTGAGGGTAAAGAGGCAACTGCCCAAGCAGCCTTGGCACCTCGAGTACCCCGTTTCCCACCTCTGGCACTCCTACGGTGGCCCCTTTGACTTGCAGCTCCTCTCGATCTACTAAAGGATGAGTAATATCGAAAGGAACCTCCCCTCCATTGCTGTCCCCTAGGACGAAAAGGCGGAGGTTGGCGAACTGCACCGCTCAACGACTTTGCTGCAGCTTTGGAGGTTTGCAACCTCTCAAGGCTCTCGTCAGCCTTGCTGCCAATAAGATGTTCACCATCAAAGGGCATGTTGAGGAGCCGGGCTTGCACATCAGGAGCAAACCCCGACTTCTGCAACCACACAAACCTGCGTATTACGGTGCTCAACGCCATGGACCGGCTGACACAATCTGCCATGCACAGACCTGAATGAACGGACTCACACATGGCATCCTTGCCATCCTACACCATAGCAAGAAAACCATCCCGTTTCTCCCCTTTGGGAATATGATCAGCCGCTAACGAAATACAGTTCCACAGAGTGTGCGTAAAATGTGACAAGGCACACACAGAGTTGGCTGCTTGCAAAGCCATACCCCCTGAAGAAAACACTTTCTTCGCCCAGCCATCAAAACGCTTGTCGTCCCTATCAGGAGGGATGGTAGGGTACGACACCTGCTTTGCTGGGGCCGTAGCCGCCTGCACCACCAAACTCTCCAGAGTGGGGTGCGTGGTCAAGTAGCAGGGGTCGCTACTGGTTGGCCGGTATTTTCGCGGCAAAGACTTGCTCACTGCTGGGAGACTCTCCTGAGCAGTCCAAACCGCTTCCACCCTTTTTTGCAAGGCCATATGGAATGGCAGTACCAGGTCAGTTGGTAGACCTTGGTCGAGGATATCTGTCAGGTCATCCTGCAGAAAATCCACTGCTGGCGCAGACCACCCCAAATATTCTGTTACCCTCGACATAAGGCGTCAGTACGAGGACACGGCATGGGAGCCAGGCTCAGGCCTACAGAACTCCACCTCCGGAGAGGTGTCCAGACCACTGGCGTCATGCAACGACTGACGGAGTTCTGCAATCTGGCTATGACCAGACAAAATCTCATCTGGTACCGTATCAGGAACCAACCCTTCCTCAGAACCTTCATCCACCTCAGAAATATAATCCAGAGGCTGGAATGAGGGCACAGAAAAAGGGACAGACATTTTTAGCCTTGGCCAGAGCCTTTCTAGGGGGTTCCACTGTGCCATGGGGTAGCTCAGACAAAACAGCCTCGAAAGGCGTCGACGGAATCTGCGTCGAGCGTGGCGCTGACAGCTTCGCCACAGTCCTCGAGGGCAGAGCCCTGAGCGTGTCCTTCGACAGCCTGGGCGCCGACGGCGTTGATGGCTTCCTCTGAGGCAGAGCCTCGAGAGAGTCCCTCGGCGCCAAAGGCGTCGATGTCTTCTTCTTTGAAGACTTCACAGGCTGCGACGGTCTCGAGGGCGTCGAGGACCGGGACCTGGAACGGGCATGTCTAGAGCGACCATCCCTGTCCGACGGGGACCTCGAAGGCGCCCGGTGATCGCGACGACCGCTCGAGCCCCAAGGCGTGCGAGTGGTGTCTCTAGCACGGTCACGGCTGGCGTCTTTCGACAGCGTGGATGGACCAAAGCCCTGCGACTGAAAAATCGCCATCATCTCCTGCTGAAATTAATCCCATTCGGCAGGAGTGGAATGCTTGTTGGGACAAGAAACCCGCCGACGGGCGGAGTCCTCGGACGAGGACGGGGAAGGCGACCGGTGACAGCGCTTCCGTGAGTGCCTCGAAGAGGCAGAGCAATGGCAGGACCTACTCCAGGACCAAGACCCCCCCAGACCGACAACAACGATGCAGAGAGTCGCCCCTCGAATCGTCAGTCGAAAGGCCGGTGGACTTCGACATCCGGGGCTTGGCCACCTTACCTACAGAAAGCTCCCGCAAGGCCTTCGAAGCAAGCCACTGGCAGTCCACACAGTCATCCGTGTCGTGGTCCTCAACGAGGCACCGGAGGCAAGCGACGTGCGAATCCATCAACGACATCTTGGACCCGCATGTCCCGACACTTCTTAAAACCCAGCCGTGGGGTAGAAGACGACAAAGACATCATGGACATCACAAACGAACAGGTTCGAGGAACCGAAAGAACAGAACTCAGAAGAGTCGAGGCGCGCCGAGATCTCCGAAGCAAACACATTCGCAGAAAAAACGGAACTGAGGCTACGGGCGTCGTGCGTCCTACTTATAACATACGGTGACGTCGGCTCGACGAAGGCCCTCGAGGACAGCGTATCAACGTCATCGACGCAGAAGCAGAAAGATTTTCCGAAGCAGCACAGCTGTGGTGATTACTGTCATAGATATGGAATACGTCGGAGGACCCAATCCCCTCGACTATGTCTGACTCAAGATTAGAACGAGTTATAACCTGTGTCAAATTTTTTTGTTAAATTCTGTTGATCTATGACATATACCACAACAGGTTTAAATATCAGATTGTGAATTCTTTTTTGGAACAGTAGCAAAGACATGGTGTTGTACCATTGTATTAATTGTGAATCAATTTATTTACTCCAGATATGTTTTTCAAAAGTTTACTCGGTACCCCAAGCTGGTCTTTTGTCAACTTGGTTTATTTGTTTACATGTTTAGGAATGTTGTAGCAAATACTTTCACATATGTCTATCTTAAATACTCTTTAAAGCCTCTCAATTGGCAGATTTATCACTTACCAGATTGTAGATAGGAATATTACCAATCTATCCGCGTGTGGAACTACACACTACCAGACCCCGTATTTAATCCACAGATGTGCCTCGTGACATTTTTTACCCCCGAGCTTGTCAATCAAATGGAACATCTTTCTTGGTTTCCATCTTATTATATTCTTGATCCTTTTATTTTTTACTGTATTCACTTTGCTTCATTTTCGTTTACTTGGTAATTAGTACGACACATGCGTCTGATGTCACGATCATGGCTTTCTTTTTAAAACTTAGACTTTGAAACACTAACCCTTACCCTTGCGATTCTTATGTTCCATCTACATCTTTATTATTGTTTCCTTTATTCTTATTCCAACCAGCTTTAGGTTGTAGTCTTACCTTCTGCGTTTTGCGCGCATGCGCGGTATGACGTCATCGCTATGATGCTGCTGTGCATACACGGAACTACGTCACTATTTCTACAGTATATAAACAACTTCACCGGCACAGCAGGACATCTTCCTCCTGCTGAGGCGAGCACATGGAGAAGATGTTATATTCTGTCTGGCTGATTTTCACTTACTCTCGTTGGTATTCTTCTATCTTTTAGTGAGCATTTTGATGCTGCACTCAAACTACTCCACTTGGCCTTTTTAACAGAGCCTGGGCTATTTCTTCAGGCTGTTTACTTCCTCCAGGTGATCCCTGTGACTACAGTGACAATATCTGGCTGGACTGTTGGGGCCACTTGACCTTATCTCGTCACCCCTTCAGAGTGGCAACATTATATAAGTGATGCCCGCCTTCTACTTGGGGCATGTTCAACTTACCGTAAGTAAGTTCTACTTAAACCCATAATCCCGGTCCTTTTTTGGCTACTTTAGCAAACCCCTTGTCTAAACTTATTCTACATCTCTCTCCTGTTTTTCCATAGATTTATTCACATCCTTTACAAATGTTCCATGACTACATTGGTCACACATCTCTGAAGCGTTCCCAGACTCGTGAGACTTGTCCCAGACTCTTGGGACTTGTCCATAGAACCTAAAACTCTACATCCTTTCTCTAGGGCGTTTTCAAACGCAGTGGGTAAGTGTTGTTAAGAGATTCTTTTTAGCTCCTTTTAAACCATCTTAGTACTTATCTCACTAGTGCTTGCATATTATCTTTCACAGAGATCACTTGGTCCACATTCCAGACTTTTGTCCCGTACAAAATTACAAGGAATTTAGAGCATATAGCAATTACAAGGTCAGTTTTCCTGAGCAGCATTTCGTTTCAGATAAACCTTTAATATTCTCATAACTACGATAAACTCCACAGGATGGGTTCAAAGTATCTGAATTAATTTTCATGTTTTCAATGAATTAATGTATGCAACTAAAAAACGTATTCGTTATTGATTGATTAATTTTTGTGCTAAACACAATACTAAGATGTATATATTTCCATTAATTATTTAGAACTTAAGAAAATTATGATTTATGCCAACACGTTGGCCCAACTAATATACAATACATTTCAAGCTTTTTGTGATAAAATTCGAAATGGCCATTTGATAAATTTTATATTCTTTCTCTGAAGTTTTTGCAAAATTGAATGACTGAGTTCAAAGTTGATAAGAATGTTCTTAAAATACTAGTGGGTGTATGCAATAGGTATTGATTACATTGCCTGGCAATCACATGCCACTGTTGTAAATGATTGATCTGTTATCAGATACTAGACAGTGTGCAGGGGACGAGAGTTCCCAAATTTTGGGAACATCTTCCTCTTTCCAGGTATTGGTTGAACAGCCAGGGAGAGAGGTTAGACCCCTGGGGAACACCACAAGTGGAGAGAGAGATGGAAGAGTGGAAACACCCCAGTTGGACCTTCAGTGAGCCTTCTCACAGGGTACCCGCCGGTTCATTTGTCTTCCGAGCTTCGGTTCGAAGCAGACATGTCTCTCCCGATCCGCACCCTGATGATATATCTCCAAGGCCGGAGGGTTCTATGTTGCCTTCGTTTCGCTCACCCGTGTGGCCTGCATAGCCTTCAATGGGGTTGGCTCACCGCCTCTATTCTCTCGGTGCTCGGAGCCTCTGGCAGCAACCCCCACGGATCCCCAGCCCAGACTCACAACGTATTTCTTCCCGCTGCAGAAAGGGCAACTCCGCAATCTCCCTTTATCCGCGTCCTTCTCGCAGCACTTTTCCCCCGGATGGCACTCAGCAGCCCCTCCGCCCGCTCCCGCACAGGGCCCAGGTGTTCCTGGGCAGAGGGATGGAGACGCCACCGGTTTCCGTCACCACCAGCGCCATTCCTGCAGGACTCGCAGGTGTTTTCCAACTTAGTCAACTTCCTCTAGGGTTGCAGCTGCTCACCTAGATCTATCAGGGGTGTGGGGATTGTGTACTTTATTTTGGTTGCTGAGCTTGGAGCTCCGCAATGACGCTGCCATCTTGCTCCACGTCCCCAAGTCAACAAATCATTTTTGATGGTAGTTTAAACCATAATGTATATTACATGTTCAAAACATGTTTTAATCATGCAACAACATTTTAGAATACATAATCAACCTTATACACCAACATTTAATTGAGTTCCCATATGTCACTAACTGACCAGATGCATTAACCCAAGAAAGATGAGGTTGTCGCTCTGTAACTTCAAATGGTGTTGGAAGTTACTAAATGTATTCTCTTTGTGTTTGGATGGTAACCTGTTAGGCAGAAACCTGTGCAGTTCCCTTTGGGAACACTGCAAAAGATTTAGGACTACAGGTGTTAGCAGTAAACCCACTGGGTAGCAGTCTGTACCACCCAGATTTACCTGGTAGCTGTGGCTGAGCAGTCAGACTTCCCTCAAGAAGAGTTAGGCAGTATGCAAAGTATACACAATAGGCACTCAATACAACAATACAAGCAAACACTGACCAGAGCTTTGGTATCAAAGTATATAATTATTTATTTAAAAACACACTGTTTGAAACACTCCAGCACTCTTATTGTAAAACACTCTAAACACAGTTACTATTATAATATATACAACCCTTATTCCTTATCAGATAAGTCTTAGTTAACACCACTTATTTCCAGACAGAGGTGAGCGCTTAACTATAGATGGCACTCCAATAAGTTTATGAAGAAGGGAGGGAAAAAGACAGAATATGGAAAGATACACCACTCTAAGATTTAGGAACACTTTTAGCAAGGCAGAAGAGCAAAAGTCACTTGTGAGCCAAAGTCCATAGGCTGGGCCCACTCTTAGGGAGAGCAGAGCACAAATGCGCCCAAGATCACACAGTTACACTAGGCTTTGAAAGTCTTGCAGAGAGTTCGAAAAGAGTTTAGAGAGGCTCAGAAAAGTTTAGCCAGGGTGTCCCAGGCTAACCCCAGGTTCGAAAGCCGGGGGCTAAATCTACCCCCGTACAGTCGGTGGCAAGGGAAGCCAGGCGGAACACGGTATCTTAAGTGGGAAGGATCCTCCAGCGGTGGCAGTTGTTCCTGGCAGCGGGTGCAAGTCTCGGCGTCGTCCAGGGGAAGAGAAGATCTCGACTTGGAGGAAAGCTGAAGGTCGTTGCACTGCCAGAGAAGAAACCAGCCGCTGAGTTTTCCGGTTAAAGGTATTACCCTTTATTTCGCGGTCGTGGTAAAACGTGGTATTCCAGTTACCGGGGTGCTGGGCACAGGCAAGGCGGCCACGAGATGCGTCGGGAAGGCGAAAAGACGGTGAAACTGGTTATCCCCACCAGTCAAAGGAAGAAGACTCTCCGGCGGGAGATCTCCTCTGTTGGGAAAAGTGGTGAGACGGTCCAGCAGGGCTCCACCGGTGGTGTCGTCGTGGCAGGTCAGCTCAGCTTCTCCCTTGTCGGATTCTTAGGTCCTGTGGCGACTTCTGAAGTTCCAGTCCCCAAAGCCCTGCTTTTATGCAGAAAACCCCTATTCACTCAGCCTAGCTGTCACTCAAACATGCTAAGTGGTGCGCGGCCGGCTCACCACTTGGGCCAATCAGGACAGAGTGCGACTTGAGTTGCCTAGGCAACTCAGTCCAGGGTGCCTAAATCCCCTCCACCCCTCCTAAGTACCCCAGACAGAGTGGCACCACTTTGGAGGGCTTCTGTGGAGAAGCCCGCCAAAAAGTGGAACAAAGGGCTCGACTTGGGTTGGAGTCACTGAAGAGAACACAAACGCCATTTTAGAACTGAGTTTTGGCAAAAAATACCAACTGGAGAATTAATAATAATTAAATAAACCGGCGGCATGTTCGAGGCTATCGTAATTAAATAATTAAAGATAGTAGCCTCTAACAATGGGAAAATCCCATAGAGAAATATTCGTGGTTAAATATAAAAATTAGTATCCACTGCCACCAGCCAAAACTCGATCAGGGGACGGAGACGTGCCCCCTCGACTAACAGGCAATCGAATTGCCCCAGCCAGTACGTCCACAATATGATGGTTGGTACTGGTTCTGTTCAGAATTCAAGACTAGTAAAGTCAATGGTGACTTTACATGCCCTGGGAGACAGTAGTCAGTCCCAGGGTATGGAGTCTATACTGGGGGGTGACTATGACACCCCTGTGTTACTGCACTGAGGGTGCTGTGTAACACACATCACAAAAACACATGAAGCCCTATGGAGTAAAAGACCCCATAGCCCATTAAACACATCTTGTCAGAGGAACACACTCAAATCATGAAACACTCAAAAAAAAATTAAACCCCAAAAATCCAGCAAAGCTGCTGGGGGACTCACTAGGTTAGGAAATTCAGCCTAAACAGAGAATTCTCCCTAACACCTGTCTCCTCACATGTTTTTAATAAACATTAACAGTGAATATGTGTAAGTATGGCGGATGCTACCATTTCAAATATGTCAAGATAATTTTAAAATAAAACCTGGTTTTCATTACTAGTCTTAAACACAACTGCTAATTTTCTTAGCTCCCTAATTTTCTGATAGAATTACATGGGTAGCTATCATCTAATTGCATGGTCTATCTGAAACAACAAATAATGTTCAAATTTCACTCCGATTCAATTCAACATTCCTAAACAACATTTGTGACCATAAATATCAAAATGAGAGGTTCATTTAGGATTGCTTACTCAAAAATTCATGACAGTGGTAGTCTACAAGTCCAAAATTGTTTGTGCACTTGCCTGCCAAAAATGCAATTACGAGTTGACAAACTCTCTTCCCTATGGCATCCAGGACATACGGTCAAGCTTTGACGACTCCTCCCCAAACTCCTCACCTGGTTTTTCTAGCATCTCCCCCAACTTTGCTGCTTCTTTCTTCTTCTTGATCCTTGTGCTTTCTACTGGCTTCTTCTCCTTTTGACGTAGGTAGGGATGCGCTCCCTCGTTGGCCACCGTGATCTGGAATGAATACAGATCTGGGGGATACCCGAGAAACACGCCCTTAACGCGGGGAAAAAGCCAAAAAACCCTGATTTGTGCTTCAATCCGTCTTCAGAAGTTAGGAGTTGTTGAAGGAGTACTGCCGCTTTAAGATTGGTTGGCTGGACGATACTCTCTGCTGGCAGCAACACAAGAAACGTGTAGATGGATAACAGGCGGGTTTCACTTCTTATTCCTCCAGTGAGACGGGAAGGAGCGATCTATGAAGACCAACAGGCTCTGTGCAGTTTCACAGTATATCAGGTAGGGACCTCCGTTAAGTGGAGTGAGACCGGACGGAACGATGGAGAGGCGTTCCAAGCCTGGTGCCAGTAAGTAGAAAGAAATGAAACTACAGTATTCAGATAAGAGAGGTTTGGAAAAAACAGATAGAGCAAGGCCAAAGCTACGGACAATACAGAGGAAGGCGGTAATTAGAACAGAACGAGTAGGCTGCGAGAGGTAGCCGAGATAGACATGAATACGGAAGACGCATTAGTTACGAAGATTTTAACGCGTCGTGATAGAAAGAAAAGTGGAGAGAAATAACCTTCACCTTACCTGAAAACCTGGAGGCATCGCACGTGAGGAATAGCGGAAAGTTAGTACTAAAATAGGGAGAAAGATAGGAAGTATAGAAATATTAGTACTAAGAGGCTAGTCGCTATGTAAGTGACTGGCAGCGCACGTAACGATAGATGATAAAACGCGCAGAGCGCCGGTCTGATCTGTTGCTTATAGGTTCCTTCGGCTATATTGGAAATGAACTCGACCGTCAACCTGGAACCGTCAGAACCATGCTAGTAGTACTTCCAATGGTGTACGAACTTCCAGGGCTGGTGCATGACACATTCCCATAGCCCGGTGGGACCAAGGATGAAGTTGAGGACACATGTTCGGTCAGAGAGGTGCGGCCGCTACTACAGCAGAATGGATGTGGGTGTGAGGCCAGTCAGTTTCTCATCCTCCATAAATCTGTACTTGGCTTCCAAAATCTTGCATTTACAGCAAAGGCATCCGCTTGGCGTCAGGCACCTTTAACATATGCAATCACATCTGTCTGAAATGGAATAGTAGTTTTCGATGTCTTCCCTGGGCGCAGATGCCAGAACCCCAGGTTCTAATGCAGCAGGAAAGGGTACTGAGTGGCCGAGATATTCCAGGACCCCTAACTCCCTTGTGGAATGCCATAGCAATGAGGGGGTCCCACCTCATCCTGAGGGGTGCACTCTGCGTCCTCCTGGAGAAAGGATATTGTGGTGGATAGTACTCATCTTCCTAAAATTCCACTTGACAGCTGGGGCCTAACCTGTTTCTCCAACCTGAAAGTACAAAAATAAAGACTGCTCTTTTATACCTGCGGCTTCTGGCTGTTTAATGGAGGCCCAACATAACAAATAGTTTCAAGTAAAACGTAAGATCGAACCATTGTGTGACCCCTTAACTGCTATGCTATTGGCTAGTTTTACTAGCATTGCTGTTTTTATAATTATTTCTTGCATTAGATGGAATACGCTCATAATTATGAAATCTGCTATCCTGGAGTACTTCATTCTGGCCAAGCTACCTTTTTGGCAAGGTCATGGTTAAATTAATCTTTTAGGATTACCTTTGTTCGGATGACCTTCAAGGTTTTGCCCGGTGGAAACCGAAAACTCCAAAGGCGTGGTAGATTAAAGAGCGGATAGATATTTGGCACTCAGTTAAGTGAATAACTTAAGTTAAATCGGCATGAGACATCTCTAGAATCGCTCTGCAGAGCAAAGTCAGGCGTTTAGCCCCATATTTCCGCACCGTAAATTGCAATGGAACTATGGGCTTCACCAAGCATGTACTTTTGTTACGGTCGCAAAAATTCTTTTCACCTTAGGACTACACAAGAGAAACAAAAGCAGACGCACTAATAGCAAAATCACCTCCTCCAGATCACCATCAACATCTTTAGCTTCGTGTTTACCATTAAAGGAAGTTTTAATATTGTTCTAGTGTTCTATACGGCTGGACAAGGCGGACAGGAAAGATTTGCATTTAAAATTGAAACAGGAAAAAGATGGCAAATCGTCAACTTTTTTTGCATTAGGTAAAAAATATCCAAATAAAATATAGATAATGTCAGATAATGTCCTTCTAAATGCGGGACACAATAGACGCATATAAAGCCACCTGCCAGATTCACCCTTCATAATCACCCACATTTTATTCAGCCTTTCATTTTATACCAGTTCCTAGAAATATGCACATTAAATCAGACTTTGTTAGTTTTCTAAACATTGATATATTAATTTTACCTGCATCCAGTATCACTGCGCCAGCCCCCCAAATCTATGTTTGTCTTGTGTACTGAAGGCCGATTCAGATATACAATTGTCTGCTTCATTGTTGGCGTTTGATTACATGCTTGTGCCATTCAACATATGTCAGTGGTTCCTTGCATAGCGAGTGTTTAATCAACAGTCGTATACCATCGTTAATGCAACTAACTTTAGAGTCACGTTGTCCTCTTTTTAATGAGATTATCGTTTCACTGCAGACCTTCTGCTGGCACAAATGTTTCTATTCAGTGTACTGTGTAATATATTCTTTCACCGGTCACTACCTCTGGGGCCTGTGCACATTCAATAACCACGTCTATAAAAATATTTATCCCCAAAACCTATACTTGCAACGATCATCGATTCAGAACATGAGAATCTAATGATGGGCAAAGTAGCTTACATTGGATTATTCTGAACTAAATCAACTTGAACATTTCAATATCAGACACCAACTGTGTTCATAGACATCCATCCAGCATTCAATGCCCTAATCTTGGTCTGATATTATTTTGACTCTTACACAGCTGCACAGATTCTTAGAGTTTATTAATCCAGAAAGACCATCGACTTTATTTTGTACTCCCTGCAGCAACACCATTATTTGGAGTACCTCAGACACTGCTGGCTTTGATTGATTTGTTATTTTTTATGCGCCTATACACGTGTTTCAAGGCGCAACATGGCAAGGAAGTGGAACAAAGGGAAGACAAGACAAACCATCTTACTAGGCCTCAGGACATTCAGATCGTTCAAGTGCGCAGCGCAAAGCTCAGGGGAGAGCGTGAGTTCAACCATGGCAGCAGGCTCCGAGTTATGTGCAAGGGAGGCTGGGACAACAGGGTGCAATCACAACCAGGAAGTGCAAGGCAGGCCACGCAGCAAGTGGAGGAGGACTGGTCCAGGGGAGGATGCTAGGGGAGAGTAAGGGGTGCCCTGTAAGACTCAGGCGGCACCAAACAGCCAAACAGCAGAGTAAGAGGAGCAGGAGCAAAGGTAGGGTAGAGGGAGAGAGAAAGAAAAGGAGGGTCTTGAGGAGCTAGTGTTTAAAAAACAAGGCGTTTTTCCCTCCTCTAGGAAAGTCGAATCTGGGTGCTTTGCATTGCCCCTTCTTTAAGGTAACGCCCGTCTTAACTTGCTCTGTCTCTGTGCATCCATTAGTCTTTCTCCTCCAGCGGTTGCCGCACTTGTATTTTGTGCCAAACCGTTGTTCTCTGTGGTGATCTCTCTTGTCACCACCCAACCCCCTGTTTTCCATCCACCCTGTTCCCTGAGTTCCCCTTGTGGTTTGTTACGAGCTTGTGCTTTTGGTGTACTTCCTACTGTGTGAACCCTCCCATCCTTTGCATCCTGCTCGCACCCTCTATGGTGCTCTCAATCTCTCCCATCTTCTCAAACTTCTGCTCTATATCCTATCCCTCTCACTTAGTATGGAAGGAAAAAGGTCAAGAAGGATATCCTGATCTCCAACCAAGGCCTGCTCATCACTGATAACTACATCAGTGCTTCCTACAGACATACTCTCACGACATCCTCTTTGTCGTTCCCTCTCCTTACCCATGGACCCCTCATATGGTCTGTTCTATCCCCTTTCTCCAGCCCTCCCATTAATGGGGGAACGAGATGGGAGGTCCTCTTGGCCTCCTTCCACTCCTTAGCCATCATTGTCTATCAAAATGGTACCGTCCTGGTCCAGGGCTTTTGAAGTCTGTAATCTTTCACTGCTCCACAATGGATATTGTTAGAATGGATTTCTTAACTCTGGCCTGGCAGACAGATGTTTAGTAGGCCATCCTGGTTAGCAACCAATTCACGGCAGCTTGAAGATAGGTCAAGGCTAATTCTCAGGCGGGATGACAGTGATAAAGGATCTCTAATGAGCACTCACAGTGAAACATCAAGATTTACAATTCAACAGTAGTAAACAAAAATATATACTATTTATTATAAGCCCAACAACAATACAAATAAATCATGAAATGCAATAGTAAAATACCACACAAGCAGCACACCATGTAACATATATACAATCACTGGGGTCAGTGCGATAAAGTTAATAATTCCACCAATACCCGCAAAGGAAAAGGGTGAATAACTTTTATAGCACAGACATTCTTCAGAGATAGCAACCCTAAAGTCCAGCCTTAAGATGAATGGAGCCTTGTGCTGAACGTTCGATGCATGCGTAAAAAGGGCCCTATCATGCGCAAAGTTCACCAAGTACTTCATAGAATGTAGGAAAAAGTAAGGGGAGAATTCTGAAGGGGTTTATACAGATTCCAAAAGTTAGGAAAGGATCTGCTATGGTGCACATGACATTCTGAGGGCTTTAGGGAGCGAATTCTACACAAGCCAAAGAGAAGGCCAAAATAACCTTCAATTCGTAAATGCGTTTGGATGAACAAAGGGCCACTGATAGTGAAGTCACCACCCTTAGCTCGGTTTTGGTCCAGACTTGGCAGGTCTAGAGGTGGTCATCAGAGGTTTGATTTCCCGCCCCCGGTTCGGCTTCCAGATGTACAGGCGCTGTGGGTGCAGACACAGGCCAGTATAGGACAGGAGCTGCTAACTCTTGATTCAGATGAAGAAAACACAGATGCAGCAGGCCTCAGGGCACTGGAATAAACGCAGGAGATCCGCCTTCACCAACCGCCACTATCCCACAGTGACGTAGGGGCACACAGCCTCCTATCTCGCGACCCAAAGGTGCTGAGACCGTAACATTCGGTAGAAGGGTGCTTTGTATAATAAGCTGGGATTTCCCCAAAGTCTCGTGTCGAACCTGGAAATGGCTACACTCCTGCGCAGCAACCAAGGATTGAGCTGGACAGTCCACTGGATGGGCCAGGAACACTGCCGAAGGGGCTCACCTGCAGGGTTACTAGGAGGCATCGAGAGGGATTGGTCCCACCACTCCAAGGGTTGGAAGCACCTCCACAGGTCTTCTGGAGGTCAATGCAAAGCAAGGCACGACCGAGAGAACGAGATTCAGGTGCCAGCCCTCTTCAGTGCGTCTCAGGATCGTCCTTTGTTCTGCTCGGCTCTTTATGATACTTCGTTCCTTCTGCAGATTCATTCTGATCTGTTGCTGGTCTTGTGCTGATCTGCTGGAATGGAAGCAGGAACCCCCTCATATCCAAAGTCAGGCAAGTGCTCACACCCAACCCACCAATGAGAGGATCTGCCCCATACATGCATGCCAGCAGTGGTCCATTCAGGGACCCCCCCCCCGTGATTAACTAGTTACTTACCCCTGGTAAAGTTTTTTCGGCTAGATGTTCCTTCCGGGTGTTCCGCATCTTTCATATCTCCAAAATATAGCTTCAGCTGCTTTGGAAAAATTCAGCAGAGGGCACTGTGCGTCAATGCAGTCGATTCGATGTCCCTCGCGGGCCTCCGTCTCGAGGATATCATCAAAGGCATATATAGCACGTGCAGTGCCCGTTGGCTTCAGTTCTGTTTGTTCACGTCATTCCCAAGTAGAACTACCCATATAAAAGCAGATTCCGACCATACTAGACTCTGAAGGAGCATGTCCTCAATAGGGTTAGCGTCGTCACCAGAGTCTTCCTCAGAATAGAGTTCAATTTCTTTGTCAGACTGCGCAGAGGAGGTCTTCTTCTTGGTCGTCTTATTTCCTTGTAGCGAAATGGCCGACCTTGGGAGGTAGCCACTATGCCCGCTGCGATTACAGCTGATGCAAGAGACCCCCCGCCCCCCCTCCGGAAACAGCCGGTAACAAAGGGATAAAGTCGAAGGCAAAAAAAAAACCTAAGATGCTGAGGTGTAAGTATATATGTTCTAAGGATCTCAAGGAGGATCACTGGAAAGTACAGCAGTATAATCCTCGCACTTGCAGGCGGACAGTTCAGATGAGTATGAAAGAAGAAGAGGGCAGAGGGTAAAAGGAGGAGGATCTCACTTAAGCAATAGCAGGAAAGAAAACCAGCAAGAAAGTTAATGCCGGGAGGCCGGAATGAGCTGTGCGGGAACAGGTATGAGGCAAGGAGGCGGACTGAAGAGAAGGCAGGGGAGAAAGGCGAAAGAAGAAAACTAGCATCTCACCAAAGGTATGGCAGCCGAACTCTGTGGTTGCAACGCAGGGTAAAATGGGCGAGGCGCAATATGTAGGAACAGAGGGTTCAGATCCAGAGGACTAGAATGCTGAAGCGCGTTCAGGAAATTACTTGAGAGCATGTTAATGGAGGAGCTTCCACCTCCTCCATAGCCTCCAGGGGCGCCATACGATGACGGTATGCCCCCTTCTGTAACTTGAGGTACCAGCTTTACCTGAATGCATTCGATGGAATCTTCCGCTAAGGCGCGGAGCGTTTATAAAAGACTGTCTCCCAGGAGTTTTCAGAAAGCAGGTAACCCTTCCATTGCAGTATTGGAGGTTCCCTTTTCTATACCTAGAGATACTCCTCTGTAACCTGGGGGTGTGAGGGTTAGAAAGCCTTCTTCTTGCGGTTGTGTAGAGGAGGAGCCAAATGCCTCTTCCGGAAGTCCCGTCCCTATTCTGCCCATATCTTGGAAGCCGGAAATTGCGACATGAACAACGCCAGTATTGGTATCTATTCCACGAAGAATCTTTGAAGCAAGATATCTGTTGAGAAGACCCCATGAGAGGTATCCTCGAAGAATGGATGAGCTCTTAGGAGAAGCGCCTGAAGAAGTATGAAGTGTTGAAGACAAGAGTCTGGTGATGTCACATGAAGCAGAAATGACGCTCCAAGAAAAGATGCCGAAGAAGAAAGTATATAGACCTTATAGATTCTGATGACGAAATAAAGAATTGAGTGACATTTCATGTGCGGAATGAAGATTGCACGTATGAAAAGCACTGAAGAAAATGCAAACTGTTTTTATAAATGTACAGATGCTGAAACGCAAGTAGACCAAGCAATCATGAAGGCTGGCTATAAGTAGTGAATAGATTGCAGGTGGTGCCTCCAAAATATATATATATATATATATATATATATATATATATATATATATATATATATATATATATATATATATATATATATACACCTCCACTCATGGGGTACTAGTTCGATAAAATGCGATGTGAGAGAATCTGGATGTTCCACATCGCATTCTATCGAACTAGTACCCCATGAGTGGAGGGTCTGAAAGTGTGGCGCAGAAGATGAAAACAGCTGACAATGAAGGAAGAAACAAGAAGGCTTGTATGGCCCAGAGTCAAGGGTTGGGGCAGCCAAGAAACTGGTTCTCTATTTGAAAAGATACAATGCACGTGAGAAGCAAAGGCAAGCTCCAGTTAAGGTGCAATGGAAAAGCACTATTTGTGCCAGGTTTTATTCATTTAATAATGTTAAATGCAAAGGAAGAGCTCAAATGTGGTCTCCTGTGTCATGGTCTAGATGGAAATAGACTTTGGGCAAGCTACATCGAGACTGAAGATAAGACTGCTCGCACTCCGTTCTATTCTCACGTGCAGTGATAATTTACAAGGACAAGTTCAAAGACAATTTGAATGACAGACAGCAGGAGGGATGATGGGTTAATTGGGTGGGAAGGCATGGTCAAGTCCACCCACAAGCACCTGGGGTACCAGCTTGTGTGCTGCTAGCGAGTGGAATATTCCAGAAGGGTACAAATGTGCCAACCAACTGTAGAGGGCCACGTAGTAAGGAGCCCTATAGGTTGAGAGCCAATGAACCATTGTATATTTGATGACAGTGAAGATGATGTTAGGCAGAAACCTGTGCAGTTCCCTGCGGGACCACTGCAAAAGATTTAGGACTACAGGTGTTTGGCAGTAAACCCACTTGGTAGCAGTCTGTACCACACAGATTCACTTGGTAGCTGTGGCTTAGACTTCCATCAAGAAGAGTTAGGCAGTATACAGAGTATTCACAATAGGTCAAGAGAACACAATAGAACAAGTAAACACTGACCAGGGCTTGGTGTAAAAGAGAGATAATTATTTATTTAAAACCACATGTAGAAAATCTCACAGGCACTAATAGTAAGCAATTCAAAAACATGGTCACTAAAAGATATGTACTCCCTTAAAAGAATTTTAGACAAGTCTTAAGTAAAGCCCCACTTATTTTCAGACAGCGATGAGCGCTTAAAGTAGATGGCACTCTAATAATTTGTTTTAAAAAGGCAGAGAAAAGCAGAGAATAAATTGAAACAGATCCCAAAACTTTTTCACGAACACAACAAGAGAGGAAGGCAAAGTAACACCGTGAATTCAGAGTCAGTAGGCCGGATCCGCTTTAAGAGGATCAAAACGAAATGTGTCCAAGGTCACACGGTTGCAGTGCACAAAAGTCTTGTAACGGTTCAAAAAGGAGTTGGACCAAAGAAAGGGACCAGTTAGAGGGTCAAGGCGGCCAGCCCAGTCCAGAAGGTTAAGGGGTTATTACCTTGAAGCAATCTTTAGAAAGGGAGGCCTGGCGGACACAGTACCTTAAAGTGGTGAGAACACTCCAGCGGGGGCAGTTGTTCCTGGCAGCGGATGTAAGTCGGTGCTTCGTCCGGGGGAAGAGAGGATCTCATCGGGGAGGAAGACATGAGTCCGTTGCACTGCCAGGGAAGAAACCAGCCGCAGAGTTTCTCAGGTACAAGGAGCGGTCCGTTGATTTGCGGTTCAGTGGTAAGTGGCTATCCGGCTGCCGGGGTGCTTGGCACGGGCAGTTCGACCACAAATCGGTCTGGGGTGCGAAGAAAAGAAGGTAAACTGGTTGTGCCCACCAGTCAGGGGAAGAAGCCTCTACAGCCGGGAGATCTTCTCTGTCGTCGGGAAGTGGTGAGTCGGTTCCGCAGGGCTCCACCGGTGGTGTCTTGGTAGGTCGGCTCAGCTTCTCCCTCGTCGGATTCTCAGGTCCTGTGGCGACTTCTGAAGTTCCAGTCCCCAAAGCCCTGCTTTTATGCAGCATACCCCCATTCACTCAGCCTAGCTGTCAATCAAACATGCTAAGTGGTGAGCCGCCGGCTCACCACTTGGGCCAATCACACAAGAGTGCGACTTGAGTTACCAAGGTAACTCAGTCCAGGGTGCCTAAACCCCCTCCCATACCCCCTGTGTTACCCAGACAGAGTGGCACCACTTTTGGATGCTTCTGTGGAGAAGCCCTCCAAAAAGTGGAACAAAGGGCTCGACTTGGGTTGGAGTCACATAAGAGAACACAAACGCCAGTTTAGAATCGAGTCCTGGCAAAAAATACCAACTGGCGAATTAATATTAATTAAATAAACCGGCGGTATGTTCAAGGCTTTGAGAATGAAATAATTAAAGTTGGTAGCCTCGAACAATGGGAAAATCCCACAGGGAAATATTCGCGGTCGAATATAAAAAGTAGTTTCCACTGCCACCAGCCAAAACTCGATCAGGGGGGACGGGGACGTGCCCCCACGAGTAACAGACCCCGGAGCAATCGAATTGCCCCGACCAGTACGTCCACAATATGATGGTTGGTACTGGTTTATGTTAATAATTTGGGACTAGTAAAGCCAATGGTGACTTTACATGCCCTGGGAGACAGTAGTCAGTCCCAGGGTATGGAGTCTATGGTGGGGTGTCACTATGACACCCCTGTGTCACTGCACGGAGGGTGCTGTGTAACACACATAGTAAAAACACACGAGACCCTCTGGAGTAAAGAACCCCATAGCCCATAAAACACATTAACACCATAAATCATGTCCAAGAGTGGGAGAAAAAGAGTCTCACTCTTGGCAGGAGAAAAAAACAAACTCCAGAAATCCAGCAAAACTGCTGGGGGACTCACTAGGTTAGGAAATTCAGCCTAAACAGAGAATTCTCCCTAACAGATGACTTTCACTGGGGGTGGGCATAGTTGTCCACCTGACTAGAGAGACCCAATCACAATCCTATCCCCCATAGAAAGTATACTTCGACAACACCTTAGAGCCAATCACAATTCCAGTTAGGTGTTCTTACTTTTCCACATAGTATGACGTCAATGATGAATTTTTATTATAAATATGTGTTTTTTCATGCAACACATTGAACTTGAGCGAACGTCTGTTGAGGTCCTCCCTGTTTTAGAAAGCTCATATTAAAACAGTGTACTTTGCCAACTTCCTGAGTCAGTCTTGTCATTTAGTCTGAGATGTTATTCTCTGTCCCATCCATAGTACAACATCTTACCTTGAGTAAAAGAGCCCCCTGGGTTCAGTTGTATGGATCTTGAGCAAAAGTGCGTAATATGGAACCAGAGTGGAAAACCGGGTGTAACCTGTTTAAAGAAGGTGGCAACTTAAGTCTAAAGGCCACCAGGTTGATATTGGTAAGTATCTCGAAGGGATTAATGTAATTTGGGGAGAGTTTGGAAGGGTGAACCCATGTGGGTGGGTATTTGGTGGAGTCTCATACCAAAGTTCGCACATCCCATTCGGGAACCTTTCATCTGTGTAAGTCAGCTTGTATTTTATACCTGTGTTTGGCCTTCTTAAGGTTCTTGAATGCGTCTTTGTGGGCTTGAGAGATGTCTTTAGGGAGGGCATCAATGTATGGAAAAGCAGAAGTGGGAAACCCCAAACTAGGGAGAAATCGGGGATGGAGACTCTAGGTACAGTAAAACAGACTCCTGCTAATGGGAGTATGCACAGTTTTATACACAAATTCTGCTGTTGGAAGTAACACCACCCAATTGTCTTGGCTGGTATTTATGAAGCATCTGGGATACTGTTCCATAGTGCAGTTGAGTATTTCGGTTTGTCCAGTGGACTGTGGATGGTACCAGATGAGAGTGCTCTATCAATCCACAACAAATCGCACAATGCTTTCCAGAATCTTGAAGTGAATTGGGAGCCCTGGTCCAAGGTGACTGAATCAGGCGAACCATGCAGCCCGAAGATCTCTCTTAAGAAAACCATGGCAGTTTCTGAAGCAGTAGGTAAACTAGGGAGAGGAACACAATGAGCCATCTTACTGTAGGTATCTACTGTAACCATTATGGCAGAACAACCCCTCGAAAGAGGTAATCCAACCACGAAATTGGTGGAAATGTGGCTCTAGGGTCTGTTGGGAGTGCGGCTTTGTTCAAGAAAACCAACGGGTCTGCCAGTGCTGTGCTTACATTGGGCATACGTGGGACAAGAGCAGACAAAGGTCTTGACGTCCCTATGTAACATAGGCCACTAGAATGAGCTTTTGATGAGTTCCAAGGTGGCGTCCACGCCCTTGTGGCCGGCGGTCTTCCCTTCATGGCACCAGGAGAGAACCTATCTTTGCAAGGAGAGTTCGGGTACAACTAATCGACCCTGATGAAAGAGGAGGTCCTTAGTTTTCTGATAAGCAGGAACGAGATGATCATACAGGAATTTGGCAGCAGCCTCTTTGAATTCCTGAAGAAAGGCCGAAACCAATCCTAGAAAGCAATTCCATCGTAATAGGGGTTCTGATTCTTGGCCTTTAGAGGAAGGGGAGACCCCCTTTCGTGACGATCCTTCTGTTTCCACTGAGAAACTTCTGTCCCATCTGTCCAGGCATGACAATCGGGGCTCCCAGGTTGCTAAGGAATCTGACCTCTGGCAGAGAGGTACTGGTCACATTTTCCCAGAGTTATTCAGGGAAGGGGTTAGTCCACAATGTCTCCCCATACACTTTCAGGCTTGAGAGAACCTGCACAGGCTTTGGTCAAACCTCCATCAGCTGGGGTGCACACCCCTGTGGAACCTACACATTTTTTTCCAGGGATGTCACAGTATCTTGTAAAACTGGACAGCGCTCGCTCCTTTTCCCTGCTCTGGGTGGTGGGACCACTCCCTGCGGGTAAGTGGGACCTCTCCTTCTACAAATGCTCCTACTGACACAGTAGCTTACTTATCCTTTCTTGTCCTTCAGTGCATCTTCTCTTACATCTGCAGATGACTGACAACTGACACCACTTCCTTCACTTGGACCACAGTTACTTGGACCAGCTCGTCGCCAGTTAAGTTTGAGACTTCTTAAGGCAGGACAGGTAATGAAGAGTTCCTTTTATTTAGGTACCTCACATAAGTACTTCAGATGACAGGACAAGGACAGGAACAGAGGGGGAGCCCACTGGCTCCCAACACTCAGGCTACATGTGGTCAACTCCCGTGGGTGGAACATACACACAGTGCAACATCCTAGCTCGTCCATAACATTCCACCTGTTACATTATCCATTCTCTGATATCATTCACACTCAAGAAAAGACATAACAGGCCTCACAACTCCATGGCCTCATGGGAAGTGGCTCCCTTTCAGGAAAAGAGACATCTGGGGATTCATCACACTTGCTAGTGATACTTTGTATCTTTTTCACATGAATAAGTTTGAGAGCAGTGAAGCAAAAGAAATTATAAATTACTCACTGTAGTAGACTAACGTACTCCTAAATCCATAGTCCCCCTTTCCACCATACTATATGGGTGTCCGTCGCTAGGGGAAACTGAACCTTTTCACCAGCAAATATTGTCTTCCCCTTTAAATTTAAATGAACGTGGGGCCGCGGCCCTGGGAGCATGCGCTCCCCTGACTCCGTTGCATGGTGTAAATCAGTCCCCTTTGACGTGTCGACAAGATCATAAATGCCAAATTACACTGGGATGTTACTGGGGGAGGACGGTGGGATGTATGGAGGAAAGAGGACTATGGACTAGGAGTATGTTAATCAATACGGTGAGTAACTTATAATTACTACTACATCACGTCCCCTTTCCTCCATACTGTATGAGCGATTACAACTGAATGCATCCCTGGGGAGGAGAGTTGCCCCTCTAGAAAACAAGTTCTTCAAAACTGCCTGGCCAAATGCTGCGTCCGACCTGACGCTAGCAAAGGGTTGATGGGGAAGCCCAAGTAGCCGCTTTGCTGATCGTCTTCCATGGGACGCATCTTTGGAAAGCCACAGCCCTGGCCTTGGCTCCGATGGCGTGGGCATGCATGTTTGCTGGCAAAGGCTTGTGCTGCCCCTCATAGGCCTCCTTGATGCCCATAACCCTCCTCCTTGCTATGGAAGCCTTGGAGGCTTGTCAGCCGAGTTTTGAGATGCCAAAAGTGATGAACAAAACATCCGACTTACGGAAGCCCTTTGTCCTTTTCCAGATAGACTCTTAGAGTACTCCTGACATCTTTGGGTCCACAAAGAACGTTGGGAGTTAATATGAAAGGAAGAAACAACCTTATGGAGAAAGGCAGGATGCATCCTGAGCACTACCATGTCCCGGTGAAACGTGGTTTAAGACTCTGAAGCCACCAGAGACTGAATCTCGCTGATCTGGCGTGCTGAAGTTAGGCCAACCAGCAGGGCAGACTTGATAGTAACCAGCCTGATGTCTGCTGATGCCATGATTTCGAAGGGCTTGTGAGCGAGGGCACCAGACACCACATAAAGGTCCCAGACCAGATATGGGCGTTTGACAGGAGGATATAATCTGGTTAGGCCTGCCAAGTGCCTTTTAAACACCGGATTGGAGGAGGAGAAAAGAGGATGTCTCTGGAATTCTTGTAGGCTCCTATGGCCGCCAGATACGTACGGCAGGTGCCTACCTGCACACCTTAATGAGCCAGATGCACAGAGAAGGATGGTACATCGTCCAGGAAGCAAGTCAGCAGATCAATCCTTTGTCTTGGCTCAGTGGCAGAACATGGTCCACTTGCTCTTGTACTGACCCCTGGTGGAGTCGCTCCTTGCCCTTGTATGATGGCCAGAATGTCCTGTGACAGGTGTAGATACTTCTGGGTGACCTGTTCAGGAACCAAGGTGCCAGGGCTAACTTCTGTGGAGCAGGGTGGACCACTGTGCCCCCGTGCTGTCAGAATAAGTGGGCTGGACCCAGCGGGAAGTGTACTGGAGGTTGGTCTGACAGTCGTAGAAGCTCCAAGAACCAAGGTCTTGCCGGCCACTATGGCGCTATCAAGATGAGTCAAAGACCTACTCGCTGACCCTGCAAATGACCTTGTTAATCAGCGGAGTGGGAGGAAACACGTTTGGCATTCAACTCGTTCCACAGGATCTGTAGCACGTCCCCCCAGTGACCCCCTGGTCTGCCCCAGCCAGGAAGCGAACTGAGGGCACCACCTATTAATGATGGTGAATAGATCTACCCGTGGGTGGCCCCACCTGTTGAAGATCCCCCTTTAGGACAGCTTTGTTCAACTGCCCCTCATAGTTGTCGATCCCCAGCCTGCTGATCCTGTCCGCCTCCAGATTGGACTCCACCGGCAGGTGGACCGCTCTTCAACAGTGCCTACTCCCAAATGTCGACGGCCAGGCAGCAGAGTGGAGGGGACCTGGTACCTCCCTACTTGTTGATGTAATACATGCAAGTGGATCTGTCAGTCTGGATGCAGACCGACTTGCTGTTGACAATGGGAAGGAACATTTTGAGGGCAAGCCAGATGGCCATCATCTGGAGCCAGTTGATGTGTTCCAGCTGTTCCTTCCATGACCAGACTCCATGGACAGTGTGGCTGTCCAGTGTAGCCCCTCATCCTTTCAGGGACGAGTCTGTGGTAATGGTAATCTCCAAAGAAGGCTGCCTGAACGGTCTGCCCTCTAGCAGGTTGCTCTTTGCACTCCACCACTCGAAGTACGGGTGTAGGTGCAGTGGTATGCTGACTGGAGCTGCCTGGGAGCCCCTCTACGGATTCCAAGAGGCTGAGAAATGCAGCTGCAGCCTCCTCATTTTAAGTCTTGCGTGTGGTACAGTCAGGAGACAAGCCATCATTATTCCAAGCAAGTGCTGGTACCACCATGCTGAGGTCACTGGTCTGCTGAGAAAGTGCATGGTGGCCTTCCTGATTGCAGTAATCTTGTTTGCCGAGGGAAAGATCCTCTCCACCCTCGTATCCAAAATTAGCCCCAGGATTGTTCAGGACTGCGTGTGGAGTAACTGCGACTTCTTGAGGTTGATAGAGAACCCCAGATTGCATAGCATGTGCATAAGTGCTGAAGCTGTGTGCTGTACAGTCTCAGGAGACGCGGCTCAGACTAGCCAGTCGTTGCGGTATGGATAAAGGTGGTGGCACCTCTGCCCTGAGCGGGGCTGCTATCGAGTTGCTTAACCTTGTAAAGACCCTCGGCCGAATTGAGGCCAAAAGGGAGGACTTTGTATTGAAAATGAAAGCCCATGATCCTGAACCTTAGGAAGGAACGATGGGGCTCCCAAACTGGGACGTGCAGTTAAGCATCCTTCAGATCCAGCGAGCACATCCAGTATCCCCCACACAGTGTGTCCGCGATGAGGGCTGGAGTAACCATCTTGAACTTTCGAAAGGGTAGGGAAAGGGTCAGGGAAGAGAGGTCCGTAACAACTCTCAGGCCAGCCTGGTTATTTTTCTGAATGGCGAACATCCAAGAATAGAGGCCCATGTCTCGCTGTGGAGCTGGAACCTCCTCCACCGCCTGACTTGTGATGAGCGAGCAGATTTCTGCCAAAAGAGTTGCCGTCCCATTCTGTGAGAGTGGAGGGGAGGAAAGAGGAAATGGGGGAATTGGTAGATGGAAAATAGGATCCATGGGTCCTCAAACCTTGCCCGTCAGTAGTGGACGTGAAGGGCAAGCCTGCACCACCCCCATCACCCCCACCACCGGAGACTTGTGGATCTGGATGGCCTTGTCAGTTTTTATCCTCTGAGGCTGTTGCCTGGGAGGTGGGACTGGAAAACCCCTTGTGAGAGGATTTGTGCTGCTTGTACCTGTGCTGGCTAGGAGACCGGTCGGGCTGTCTAGAGCGCTGCTCCTGAAAACCCCTGAAGCCACCAAGGGTCTGGGTTCTGTCAGAGTGTTGGGGACTTTGGCTATAGGCCATGGGCGCCGATTTTGTAAAGATTGACAAGGATTTAGCTGTTTGCAAGCTATTTTTCTTCTTGTCAAGATCCACGTCCGTGGTCGAGTGAAACACGCCCTCCCCCTCAAACGGCAGGGCAAGAATGCGCTCCTGCACATTATGGTTAAACTTGGTCCCCTTAAGCCAAGAGGTCCTCATATCAGTGGCGATACAGATCGCTCTACCCACAGTGTCGATGTGCACCATGGTAGACTATGATATCCTGGGCCACAATTTTGGCCTCTGCCAACCCAGCCTTGAATCGTGCCGGACTATGCGCAGGGAGCTTTGGAGAAAAAGTCTGCAATCTCCCACCCAAGTTTTTGATTCACTGCAGCCAACATCGCATCAGCGTTGGCCTGGCGCAGGAGGAGCATGGCATTAGAGTAAATCTTTTTGCCGTAGGACTCCAACAGATTTTCCTCCTTCGCTAGGAGTGCTGAGGTGGCTGCAGATGAAGAAGACTGCGGTTTGGAATAAAGGGAGGCCACCGCTATAACGGAGGAATGCAGTTGGGGGTGTACAGACAGTATGAGTGAGTCCCCCTACGCCTGCCTATACTTGGCATTCAGGCATTTATTGGTAGGCTTCTTGGCCAGGGATTCTAGATCCTTTTGAAGGGGGATGCCAGTCCTTGTGGTAGGGCAGATGGTCAGCACCTCAGCCAGGACCCCCGCCTTAGGTTCTTCAATTTGTGGCTGCGGGATCCCCAGATTTTGTGCCATACCCACCAGCCTCTCACAGAAAGCCTTAACTGACGAGGAAGTATCCTGATCCTCGTCCGTGTCACCCGCTAGGTCCTGCACGTCGGGAGCTGTCGGAGGAGTGCTGGGTGCAGGCAGCTGTGGTGTGCCGACTGGCGGTGATGGTGGCTGTGCCAGAGGCAGAGCCACCGTGACACTGGTGTAACCATGGGAACCAAGGACTGAACTGGCACCAGGGTCTGGACCACGGTTGGAGCCTGAGCTGTTACCCGAGGGAGCATGTCCTTGATGACCACCCACCCAAGGATGGTGTCCATCTGGAGTGATTACATGAGGATAAGGAACTTTTCAAAGAAACTATCCTGGCATGCAGGTGAAGGGCCTGGGGCATAGGAGTCAGGCCCTGTGGATGCGGAGGTCTTGCCGATCCTTGTCGCACCAAGCTGGGGAATACGTACCGCCTCTGTGACTATGTGTTTAGATATGATGTGGACCAGGTAACTGGTGTTGTCCAGTCCCATCTAGACGTCCCTTCCCATGCCTGCTCTCCTGAAGGAGGAGGCTCCGGGTGAGCAGCCATCTTGTTTGGCCTGGTGGCCATTTAGTCATGCCACATGCCTTCTGCGTGGTGCCTGATGAGCTGGGCCCAGTCCCCTCCTGCACGCTAAAGAGCGAAAGTTCGGACCTTCCATGCACCTCCGGTAGAGAGTCCTGGGAGACCGAGTGCCCTCGGCCATGATGCCGGTAGTGCAACTGCTGCGTCTAGGCACCCTCTCAGGCACGAGCCCGGTGTTAGAGCAAAGCCTCTCGGGAGGTCCACGGTACCAGAGCTTTGCAGCCCCTCAGCGGTGGGACCAGGAGGATCTTGTGACCCCCTCAGCCGGTAGATCTAGGAGCCTCAGTCGCCTTGCTGATCTTAGGACCCCGAAGGCCCCTCCCACTTGGGCGCTTCCTTGGGAAGGAGTCACCCTTGCGGTGTGCAGAGGAGAACAGGGCACCTACCTTGGGCCTGGGTCTTCCTCCTCACGTATGTCTTGATGTCCTCTGGAGGTGACCTTTCGAACAGCTCCCTCCACCTGGCCAAACAATTCTTCAGAGCTCGCAGGGTCAATGTGTGGGACGCAGAACAGCCGTCCCAGCCATGGTCAGGGCCAAGGCACCAGAGGCAGAGCGCGTGGGGATCCAACGTGGGGAAGGAACCTTGCAGGCCTGACACGTGCTGAAACCGGCCGTCGACATGCACTGGGGAGGAGCGTGGCACCAGAGGACAGAGTATTATCTCGGACAAATACTATAAGAAAAAAGAATAAGAGAAAAGAAAGTCTTCTACGGAAGAGCACGTGGAATTACAAGGCAAGAGACCTAAACTCAGAGTGCTGGTGAAAACAGTCTGTACCCGTCAACGCAGTAAAGAGGACTGGGGAGTGGCGCCAGGAGACGGAGTCAGGGGAGAACATGCTCCCAGGGCTGGCTCCCCCCCCACCCCTGCGGGCATCTATATTTTAAAAGGGGAAGAATTTTTTCTGGTGAAAAAGGTTCTGTTTCCCGTCCGATACAGTATGGAGGAAAGGGGATGGGATGTAGGAGTATAAAGGTTTATCAAATTAACCCCCCCTTCATTCACTCCCATGTGGTCCATATTATGACCGTGCCTTTTGGAATTAAATCTTATTAAATATTAAAGTAAATGAGAAAGTAAGTTACCTTTATGTGCTTGGAAGTCATTTCCGGAGTTTCGTCATAACCTCCAAAGGTATTCGGAAGGCCTATAAAAATATGTAGGATATTAAATGAGTCCCGTCGCACAAAACATTTTGATTGTGTGTCTATTTACATCTTTATAAAAACGAAAACGCCATGCACAAAAGGCATTCTACAGAAACGATGCAATACACTACAGTGTTGCAGAAATCTATTTTCTTTAAGCATTACACAGCTTTTTGCACAAACGCTTAGCAGGCATCTTGTTGGTGCTGTGCAGCAAATAAATCTTAGTACAAAAATTTCTCATATATTAACCCGGTCCGTTGTCATGTAATAAAGCTTTTAACAAATGTAATTTTACAAGGTGTTGTCAAAAGTCCTTAAAGCATCAGACCTGCTGGCAAAAACAATACTACAGTTTTGAATAATGGGACTAAATCGTTCAGAAATACAATATTTACCCACAACCTAATATCAAGTAAACAAATACATTGGGATGACACGTCAGGGAATTGGGTAAAGTATCCCTAGGAGTCACATGATGAGAGGGGCAGTTAGTGGGCAGAACCACTACACAGTAGGGCTGGGTTTCAGACCATATCTCTCTTAGATTGGCTTGCAGTCAGAAAAACGACATTCTGGTGATACAGGCATATGGTTGGAAGGAAAAGTGTCATGGAAATCCAGAGGAGAGAAAAAGCAGGTGGGGGAAACGTGGATAAGAGGAAGGGTGTGGAGGAAAAGCAGGTGAGGTGGACCACCCTTCCATTTGGGAAAACGCCCACCTGCCCCAAAAAATAAATGTGCTAAAAAACTGGGAAGTTAGCTTGTTCATTTTCATGGAGTCACAAAGACAGGTAATTTTCAATTCGGCCATATAACCCTTTGGTTGCCCAGGATCATCTAAAATGGTAAACAACATCTAGAAATGATCGACATTGGTTGGTTTGAGGAGACACCATGCGTCTGCATACCCGTAGGTCGTTTTAGCTCAAGGACTGAGTCATGAAAAGTACAGTGCATTTAATGATATGGAGTCATGTTACTTTGTACTGAAAAAAAGATCCATATTTAAAGATTTTTAGCAAATACCTTTGCCTGTCACAATCTGTTCAGGATAGGTTATCTTTCATCCTTTTTCTGCAATGAACACATTCTCTTTTTACATTCATCTTGTGCACTCTTTGCCATTTTACCGTTTTGCCAAATCCAATGATCTGTCTGAGTCACAATGGAAAACTGCCAAGGTAAATGGCACAATGAATCTCTACTTGTATGCCTTTTACTGCTACCCCAAAACCCATCCTTCCATTGTCAAATTCTGGTGAAGGGTAGAAGTAACTCATTGTTAGAGAGAGCAAAACATGCATTGCACAGCAATATTTAAAAAAGAGTGGAGACCGGTGATGCAAGAAGCTACCCAGTCCTGTCCACTCACACTTGCTGGAATCTCTTCAGGGCAAACTCTTCTCCATCCATCCATACAGATGCTATAAGTACAACAGACTGGTGGGGATTGTGAGGAGTCAGAAATGTGAGGCGAACAACTATGTAAAAAGTTTCAAGTTTAGCCATTTTATTAAATAAATAGGTTGGATAAACGCCTCACTATCTCTACCCGGACGAGGATTTCCCTGCCTAAAATAAACTAAAGGAAACCTAACCCTCACACTTCTACAACAAATAAATCAATAAAGAAATATATAGTGATTCAATTCAACAACATATGATCCGATTCACAATATGATCAATGTCTCTTTTCATAACCTGGGCGAGTTTCCCTGCCCCACATCTGAACAAGGGTTTTCTCCACAGTTCAAAGGAAACAAGGCATTCCGGTGTGACACAAAGTTCCAATACAGTTGTTAAAGTCCTGTGCTTGAATTACAATGTTGTGTTTTTTCAATAAGCATCTGAAGAAAATCACAAGTTCCCACTCCTCCTGGAAAAAGAACAATCTTACATTTGTCTTCTCCAAATAAGCAACCACAATTGTCTTGGTCAGGGTAATTGTCACAAACATTGGTTTCGGAAAGAAAAACTATTCTTACTCCAGGAGTTGGAACAGGTGTAACATGTATTTGTCAGGATATATTGTTGAAATTCTAGTTTGAAAAAAAATTGTAACTTTTCTCCAACAAGCTATCACAATAATTGTTCAAATGTCACAAACCAACATGAGTGGTTTCCATTAGAACAGTTCAGTACTTGCATCAACCTCTACCTGGCTTTATCATGCTCTTTTCAGCAATAACATCTTGCCATATGGGAATACTCGCCTGCCCGTCTACTTCAACAACAAGAACAGAAAAGCGCTTCAGTGGTAACTTCTGACTCAAAGTAACAACAACTTCATTAGACTGACAAGTTGCAGAGAAACAAGGAACCACATTAGTGCTCTCTTTAAGACTCCTTGGCATCTATGCTCCTCTCCATCTGGATAACCTTCTACAGAAGGGCAGACGGTTTGCCAACTTTCTTTCCCCTCTGCAACAACAACCAAATAAGGACCAACAGATAGAAGAAAAGTGAGACTATCTTGGCTTTGGCAATGTAGATGTTGATCACCTGAAGATTTATATTTCATAGCACATAAGCAGTACGCCTCAAGCATTAAGCCCTTCAGTATTCCCCTCTTGCCTTGAGCACGGTTTGTTATTTGGATATTGCTGGTTCTTAATATACTCTTGGCTTGGGTATTGCTAGTAAGCTTTTGGACTTTCTACAGCTTCCCCCATAGGGTTTCTGACCTCCCACACGCTCATGCGCTTATTCATACAGTCACTTCATTTCAACAGTCAAAACATTGGTTTGTTACGTATAGTTCCGTATTAAAAATGACTGCTATTGCTGCTTTCCCTCACTAGTGAGTGAGGCGGCCTGCCGTGAACACGTGGACAGCATTGGAGCTCTCTGGAGTGACTTGTAAGCTGTGAACTCACTGGATAAGTCGCTCGATTACGCTCCACTCTGTGTACCCAGGTCTTCAGTACTTGTGGCTCCACGCGGTCGGATGAATGGAGCCTCCTCAGCTCCGGAAAGAGGGAACACTTCACTTGATGCTACTACTTCCCGCTGCGTAAACTCTGCACAATGAAATTGTATCAGGCAAGCGTCTCGTCCTCGCGCTTCCCGCTGGGCAACCTCTGCAATAGCGAGAGTCAAAGGCAAAGACTCCCTCAGGACCCACCAAGGCTTCTGGCGTTTCAGTGGTCCCAGCGTCTTCTCTCGCGTCAGGCTTCCCCATCAGCTGCGACCACGGGCCGTTGCTGCTTCTTCCTCCTCCTCCTCCTCCACGGCTCTGCTTTTTTTCTCTCTGGATCCGGTCTCTCCTGATGCCTGCACCTGAAGGGGCTTTTTAACCTTCTCAGTCCCCCTCAGGTGTCAGGTGTAGACCATATCATATAAATACAACTGAGCACAGGCTATCCCGCCCTTTCACACAACATGGCTAGATACCAAACTACAACCAAATCGGAGTATAACAGAGACAAACCGGAGTATACATTTGCCAGTAAGTCTGATCAGTAATCAGTCTAATTCATTAAAACTGAATTTATTCACAATTGATATCAAAACAAAACCTATATCCCAAATGTCAACATGTCTAAAATAACACATGGTAATCAATATAATAGCCCAAACTTTGGGTATTACCCTCATAGAGTCTATTATGTTCATATATACAGAAATATCAGTGTAGTTAGTAATCGTGTGATTCAGTAAACTGTACTGGACGACACACTAGTATTTCCAGCTCAAAGGTAAACTTTCTTTTATTTCAGTTTGCATTCACATCATCCTCTCTGGGCTGTGTTCAGGACACTCAGCCCAACGCGATGTAGTACTTCTAAAATCCAAAGACAACATGGAGAATTTCAGAAACAACCCTACAAAAAGGGACTATTATAACTGTTTGTATTAAAATAAAATATAAAAAAGTATATAAAAAATGGATCAAACAGGGTACCATTAGGTATTCCTTGTGTGTTGTAGTTGCCTACCCACCTTAGATTGCTTCTTTTGTGTCTTGGGGCACTCAGTATTGCACTACCGTTATTCAGTGTTCATCTTTGCTTATTCTCTTGTCAATACTACATAGAGATGGGAGGAAAGGGAGCCTATTAATTGCATTTATATGAGATTTCTGTGGTCCCTCATGAGTCAGGCACCCCAGTAACAAAAAAGAGGGCTGTACCCACAAGACTTTTCTTGAGGTGTAGATCATCTACATTAATTAGGAGATCACTCCCATAGTAGTGTTCCTCTGCATCCCTCTTCCTCGTCCCAGTCCCTGGCAACAAAGTTATTTTTTCTAACTCAGTGTTTTGCTTTCTATTTTCTACAACATTCTTTGAAGGAATATTAAACAGATCAGTTACCAGTTTGGTTTGAAAAGAGGAATAAGGACCTCTTTCCATTTGCCCCTTTTGAAATAAGGAAGCATTTGGCTCTATGGTTTTGAGATTGGAGTTAATCCACTTTTATACCATAGGGGCTTTGGCTGATTTTACCCACATTTAGGTTTTCAACAAGGGGAACATTGAGATTATTGTGGCAAAAAGCAATTAGGTATTTTGTCATTGGTAATACCTCTTCCTTAGAGGGGGATAAATACTGTGTTTCACCCCATTGATTCCTCTCACTCCCCAAGCCTTTTCTCCTCCCAGGTGATCCTCTCACAGAGCACCACCCCCAAGGTCAGGATTAGGAAGCGTCTGCCTTTCCCATGCCACCTGGGAGGAGACCTTAGGCAGGGAATTGGCGAGGGAGCCATAGGATTCATCACAGGATGTTGAGGAAGGTGGGCAGGGTGTCTAGAGGAAATGGGTGCTCTAATTTGAGGACTACACAAATCACCATATGTGAGCAACTTACTTTTATGACTGAACATCTCCCCGTACGACTGTGGTCTAAAGTTGTAGGAAGACTTGAAAGAAGTTAAGATCCATTAGTACCCGGCGAGGGCGAATCAGAATGAAAGGACCATTCTGATTGGCCCTTGCTGGGGCATTACCCGGCCAGGAATCCCTGGATTCCATGCCTTTCTCCCCGGCAGGTAGCGTGGCAGCCCCTCAGCCAATGAGGAGGCTTGCCGCCACACGGCTGGAGGCGGCCTTCGTCCCCCGCCGGGGATTCAGGTATTTTTTTTTGTCCTCTATGCCCTCCCACCCCCACTGGGGGACGATGGCAGCCTCCAGACGTCTGGAGAATCGAAGTGGGGACAACCCCTGCTCCGAGCCTCCACACGGCTGGAGGCTGCCATCTTCCCCCAGTGGGGACCCAGGTACGGTTTGTTTTTCCCCTCCCTTCCGCCCTCTCAAGTCCACTTATCTTCTTCTCTGTCGTCTTTCGGGAACAGACGCGCTGGGAACACTTCTGTTCCCAGCGCATCCGCTCCCGATGGCCACCATGGAAAGGGAAAACGGACTCAGTTTTTCCTTTCCCGGCGGGCATTTTCTTGGTTGTTTTATTTTCTTTTTTCTATCCCTGAACGCCGTTTAGCAGCCCCATCACGCAGATCTTGCTGGCCGGGGTACTAATAGCTATATGCTCGGGGCATATTGCTTAATTAACGCTTGCTGCACAAGTTGCACGATTTTGTCGTTCACTCTGTTAAGGGATCCCTTGTTTCTTGTTATTCTGTTGCCCTTAAGATTGGTAGATACTACCTCAGTAAATAATCACTCCTGAATATCCAACTGCAGTTCCAAAGAACTGCAAAGAAAACAGGGATCACTCCACAGAGTTTCTACAATATTCAATTCACTGCATTTATCATATATGGATTTATCCATAAATATGTAGTCCAAAATGGAGTTGGAGTTTCCCCTAGCCCAAGTGTACTTTGCATGCAAATTCCCCTTCACTGAACTATTTAATTTATAAAGGCCCAAGGAACACATGCAATTAAGCCATTTAACCCCATCCCGACTCTTTCGACTGATGATTCAACAGTGCAACAAAGTTCTCCAAATGTTCTGTTTCTAATGGTGGACAAGAGGAATTTAGATCACGTAGTACAATCACATGACCGGAATCTGTATGACTTAATAAACATTCAACACAATTAGTTATATCCTTCAAAAACACAGCTATAGCTTAAGGGGTAAATGTTTATTAGTAAGGTGCTGAATTCCTTCCCCTTCACTTCAATGACAAATTCAACTGCCAAAACTATAAAGACAGAAGCCCACCCATCGGTTGTCGTGCCCAACCTTTTTGTGCGTTTTGGAAACAGATTTGAAACCCATCAAAACTGGGTGGAGAAACGGGTCGCTGAAATTGACTGGTGTATGGCCCTGGAGAAGAGAATATACAATGCAATAAAAAGTGTTTAAAAAAAAAAAAAAAGAAGACTGAGTGGAGCGTTCCTGTAGACCGAGGATGTCATGTTGCCAAACCATACTGATTAACTTGTTTCTGTTTTTTGTAAAGTGCTCTGGCCTCTAGAGTTCCACAACAGGATCCTAACAGGGTGGGAATCTGATATGATATGGCATTTGTAACGCGCCTATACACAAGTGTTTCAAGGCGTGACGAGGCAGGGAGGGGGAACAAGTGGAAGACAGACAACGATCCTACTAGGCCAGGTGTCATTCAGATCGCACAAGTGCAGGGGTAGGGGGAAGGGAAAAAGTGCAAGGGGAAAGGGGGGGTAGGGGGGGGACTGCAGTAAAGGGTAAGAAGAATAAAAATAAATAATAGGGCCAGCTGGTGGTAAGTGCAAGCTAAGTGCAGACAAGTGCTGGGAAGGGGGGGCTGTAAGGATACAGAGACAGTCCCGCAGTGCAGGGGTTGCCAGGGAGGCAGTGCAAGTGGAGAGTGGCTGGCCCAAGGACCTCTGCTAAAGCCTTCTTGAACGGTTTGTCTGGCTGTTGTAGTAAGGAAAGATGTAAGGGCTCCCAACAACCAGGACCACTCACGCACCAACAAGCTACCTGCTGGTGCAGACTCAGAGAAGTTAAGTGAGTGATTATCGTGCTCCCTAGGTTGGCAACCCGAAAGCCAAAACCTCTTATAAATTGCATTTCACATTTTATGACTTCTGCAACCATATTGGAGCCTACATGGATGATTGCAATGTTAGTATGAGGCAGGTCACAGAATTCAACACGATCTAGTGCTTATTGCAGATATATTCGGGGATTCCGAAAACACAGCTAGAATTGCTGATCTATTGAGGATTATTGAGTCATCCTTAAAGGAGCTTTCAATGAGCAACCTGTGTGGGAAAGCTACATGAGCAGGTTGTGCGAACTCTGACTGCTGCCTTATAATACCACCAACTTTATTCTCGAAGTCTGCAACCAGCAACCAACCGCATTACTATCTTTACCACACACACGTCTCAGAATACTAAATGTATTCAATTTCCCAATAGGGTCAGATGGAATGTGCTTAGATACATTAGGATACAGATGGTGCCCGCAAATTATTGTGTGTGCAACAGGCTTTAGGGTGCCAAACCGTTGGTCTTTCTAACAGTGGCAAGTCCGATGGATATTTGGAAACATTATGGTCTGTGAGAAACCAGAAGGTGTCTCGCCCACAAATCCTTGGAGAATGGTCATCCAGGAGGGCATTACACAGCCTTTGCTTTTGGATCCTGTTCCTGGGGTTGAACCAGTGTGGGATGATCACCTGGATGAGGGGTCTTTGGGGAGTGGGACACCAGATGGTGAGGCGCAGTATCCTCTCCCTATAACACCATTACCCGATCTGATATTTAGGAACTCAACCCCCCGTGCTAACAACCCGAACGCTTTCTCACGGACAGCCCACTATGAGAGAAAACGGACTAACACCCGAGCCGTATACCTGACATGTCCCAATACAATGGTCAGGCAAGGTCATACAATTACTGATCATCACACACACCCGAATTCCATTACACTTCCCCACACGGATAAAAGGCAGAGCATGAGAGCACACCCTGAGAGAGGCAAAGCACACAAGGAAACAGCAGTTCCAAGATGGCAGTCTAACAAGAGAAGGAAGACAGCAAAACAGAAGGGCATCGCAAGGAGGGAGGTTCCTGTGACCTTTTCGACAAGGAACCATTACGTTCACAAAACCTTGAGAACAGAAAGCGCAAGACCAGGAAACCAGGCTAAAGAATCCTGCATTCTGTGTCAGAGGTACCCAGGGCCCTCGCACATCATCACTAACCAAGGTGGGGAGAATCTCCAACCACTGTGGTACTGTCCTTGGCTCCAAGAACAAAGCCACGTCAGTGAAAAAAACACAGCCGGTGAGTTGGGGAGACTAATACAATACCGGTCTGTGTTGAAGCCAAGGTCACAAGCAGCAACATTGTATGGCAAGCACTGGAACGAACATTGTTAAAACGAGTGTGATAGACACGAAGGGAGTTAAACTGCTGATGAGTGATTGAACTTTAAAGAAGGCTACAATACCTTTGACAGAGTGGTCCGGCACCATATGGGTGCTCAATCGAAGGTCTCTAGATATCCAGCAAAGAAGTAATAACAGTAGATTAAGTTGGTCCGAGCCCGGCGCAGGGAGATCAAATGAAAGAATTAATAATTGTGAATTTAAGTGGTCCTGCGATGGGTCAAGTCAAATTCACCATAAAATCGAAAGTCTTCGATTTCGATGAAGTAGAGAACGTTTGGAAAAGTACATGAATTTGGTCCGAGCCTGACAGAGGGAGATCAATTGAAGGCTTTGTGTTGAAGTGGGCCTGAGCCCGGCAGAGAGGGGCCCATGGCGAGTCAAAAATCACCCAAGAAGTTGTACATGAGAATCCCGAGGAGAACGGAACTTTTTAATGTTGGTTTGACCCTCTGAAGTAAGAGACTTTGAATGGCAAATAGACTGACATAGAAGGCCCCGATACTGAGATTTGTACTGCATCCTCGTGCAAGAGAAGCCAAAGACTGTGCTAATCTCGAGTGTGCCGCTTTGTCCTGTGCTGAAAACGTGGGGAAGGGCTTCAAACGGCTTTAATATCCCCGACATATTATTTCTTGAACACTTTTCTTTTGCATAACATTGTTTCCCACACTATTTTGTATTTAGTAGTAAGGATTGGCAATAGGGAGGGCGTGGCTATGAGGGCCATGTAGGAGGACGCGATCTAGAGGAGCTCCCGAGATCCTGAAATTATCCTGGCGAAATAGTGCATAACAACGTGCCTATGACTGCTGAAAACACACATGTTGGTGTGTGTACGGACTGACTGCGCTTGGTGAACTTTTGGAATGCGTGGGAGGAATGGCGGTGGAGTTTTGTGCGAAAAGGATAAGGAGCACCGGAGACGGAAGACAAAACAAAATGGCTGATCAACGACCGGAACTAAGGAAGGAGCAGGCCGCACGGTGGTCGGGCGACAGAAGCGGACTGTGTGCGTATTTGTAACTGGCGTGGAACGCAGGTCCCCTATGTTGGGATACTAGCGCTTATCGGCCTGTATTTCTAGAGAGTGTTCTACTACTGGCGTAAGCCTTTGGGCATGTGATAGAGGGCTGAGGCCGCACTACGACGCATCGAAGTAGCGAGACACTGTGCATGGAAAGCTCGGCGTGAGAAGCTCACAGAGTTTGGGGACTGTGCGTGCCCCCCCCCCACCCCGTGGAGCTGCCGGAGTGGGGCTTATGCGGCTACATGGGAAAGCACGACCCATGGTAGCGTACAGGTCTCGCATGGGGGTGTCTCGAGAGTGGCCCCCTGGAACGTGCCCAGCGGATGCAGAATCATGTCTAATAGAACCGTGAGACCAAAGGCGAAGCAGCCCACGTTGGACGACTTCGCCAAGACGTCCCCTGGTCCGGAAAGTTCCAAGAGCAAGGATAAATCGCCTGCAGGCGGCATGCCTTGTACGGGCACTAACCAGGAGGTCCTGGCTGCGATTGCGGACCTGAAGGCAGCCTGGGAGGCTAAATTTGAACTGGCCGTTACTGAGCTGAAAACGGCATTGGACCTTAAGGTCGGTGAGGTGCAGGAAGAGGTGAATTTACTTCGACAGGACGTCAGGTCTCTGGCGGAGCGCACTGAGACCCTCGAGAAAGAGGTGAGCCCGAACACTGCGGATTGTGCCTCCCATAAGGACGAATTGCACGCCCTGGTGCAGAGAGTGGGCAACTTGGAGAACAGGGCGGAGGAGGCGGAAGGACGCGCCCCACGGAATAACATTCGCATCGTAGAAGGATCAGAGGGCCACGATCCCACGGATTTCATCGAATATATGCTGTTGCAGGAGATACCCGGAGGAGCTCTATCTCAGGGATTCGCGGTGGAACGTGCGCATAGAGCTCCGACAAGGAAGCCGCTGCCGGGAAACACACCTAGGCCAGTAATTGCCAAAATCCTTAATTACTGGGATCGGGAGAGGATACTAGAACACTTCTGCAAGGGTGGAACGATTAAACGAGGGGCGGCAAACATAACGGCCTACCCGGACTATACCCTGATGGTGCAGCGTAGTCGTGTGAACTTTGGGACGGTAAAGCGGAGATTGAGAGAGGCGGGCCATAAATACATGTTGCTGTATCCGGCAAAATTGAAAGTTTTTCATAAACACAGGACTTTGTTTTTTGAGACTCCGGAGGACGCCATGGGATGGCTCAACGCACAGGGATGCCCCCATTAGCCTGACGTTCGGACGGGAAGAGGAGATGGAGGATATAAGTAGTGCACGAGGAGGGCGCTACAAGATGGCGCGGAATAGGACTCTGGGACTTGATTATAGTCATTTGAGCGGCCTTAGGCAGAGAAGGCCAGACCGTTAAACAACATGTTATGAGCACTGTGACTATTGCTGGTTTTTAGGGGAGCCTTGCAGAGCGGATCTCTTTACCCCATTTAGTAACCTTAGTTAAGTGGCCATTAGGGCGACTTCACCCTACTGAGCTCTGGGCATTGGTTGGTGCTTGCAGGGCTAGACGTGGGGGTGCCTGAGTTCCATGGAAGGAGCTGGGCAGCAGTTGGGGAGTGTGGTGTTGGGGAAGGGATGGGTGGAGGGTGGGGAGGGAAGTGGGGAGTTTGGGGTGTACATAGTTCTGGGGAGTTCGGGTTTGTATTTGAGGCTACAAGAAAGAGCTAGAGGGTTGTATCTGTATCACGTGGGCAGGTGGGAAAGGCTGCATGGAAGGGGGGGGATACTTATGAGCTATGGGGGATCTTAAGATCGTAACGTGGAATGTCAGGGGACTCAATAGTTACTTCAAGAGGAACAAGGTCATGATGTATTTGAAAAGACAGAAGATTGATATTGCACTGTTGCAGGAGACGCATCTGACGCGGGAAAAGTTGGAGCTGGTGGGGAAGAAGTGGAGAGGTATTGTAGTGGGTTCTCCGTATTCTGCCTACGCTAAGTGAGTGTTGGTCTGGGTGGCACCGCACGTTAGGCTCCAATTTACACAGGAGGTGGTGGTTACAGAGGGGAGGATGGTTATATTGAAGGCGCTGGTGGAGAATAAAGAGGTGTGCATTGTAAATACGTATGCCTCCAATCAAAACACGGCGGCATATTTTAGGACTGTGTACCAACCTGGGTACATGTGTGGGTGGGGCGGTTATTTGGGGGGGTGGGGGAGGCATTAATTTTGTGCTGAACCCCAGGGTAGACAGATCTGATGATAAGATTGATAGGCCCACCCCAGCAGCCAGGGCACTGCGGACGCTGCTCGACGACTTCGGGCTGGCAGATGTTTGAAGACTGAAACATCCTAATGGGGAGCAGTATTCGCATTACTCAGCCCCGCAAAACTGCATACGAGACTTGATTATTTTTTTGCCACGCCAGATGTGGTGGTAGAGACCACCCAAATAGAATACAAAGCGAGGGTCCTGTCGGACCACTCGCCTCTGGTCCTGGGGTGCTGCCCCAGGGCGCGGATACCGACGTGGCGCCTCCGTGCTGAGGTGCTCAAGGATCTGGTCTTCAGAGAGGACATCAGAGATGAGATTATACATTATTTCGAAGAGAACACTGGCAGTGTGGACTCGGCAGGCACGCTCTGGAAAGCCTTTAAGGTGGTGTTGCAGGGTGCTGCCATCGCTAAATTAAAGGGCCTGCAGGGTGGGGTCCTGACGGAGTTAGGGGGAGCTGAGGATGAACTGGAAAGGGAACTCAACAGTGGAGGGGGAGATGCGGAGCTAGTACTTAATACAGCAGCAGTGCGCGGAACTTTGGGAAAGGCTCTGCAACCTTAACTATAAGAAGAATGTTGAGAGGCAGCATGCAGGTGGGGATAAAACGGGCCGCCTCTTGGCGTGGCTATACAAGAGTGAAACCACTAGGCCCCTGATTAGGACGATAACCAGAGAGGATGGAGAGGTAGCGGACACCCAAGAAGGAGTCAATGAGGCATTCTTGGATTATTACAGGGCACTATATGAGGACAAAGGGGGGGGGGCAGCCGAGAGGAGATGAGGGAAACTTTAAGAGATATTGGATTACCTAAGATTAGTGCCGAAGAAAGAGAAGAGCTAGATGCACCGATTACTTTGGAGGAACTGGATGAGGTGGTGAGGCAGCTGCCCACCAGTAAGACCCCGGGAGTGGACGGACTTCATAGCTAATTTTATAAAGCATATAGAGAGGAGGTACTCCACCCTCCCCCCCCATGCTAGAAATGCTTAATGAATCGTTTGAGGTGGGCCGGTTGCCAGAATCGCTTAGAGAAGCGATCATAATACCGCTCCCTAAGCCCAACAAACCAGGGCATAGCTGTGGCTCCTACAGACCCTTGTCAATGCTGAATCAGGGGGGCAAGATATTGACGGCGGTCCTGGCTAATAGATTGCGGAGTTATTAGTAAATTGATACATCCGGACCAAACCGGTTATGTCCCCAACAGGAATATAACCCACAACCATAGGCGACTCCACCGGGTGGTTGAATGGGGGAACAAGAGCGAGGGCGAAATGGCGGTTGTGTCCTTAGATGCAGTCAAAGCTTTCGATTCAGTCAGGTGGTCGTGGCTGCTGGAGGCCCTGAGGGAGCACGGGATGGGGCCGGGCTACATTAGGTGGGAAAAGTTGCTGTACAGTGAGCCACTAGCTAGGGTTCGTACAGGAGCGGTGATATCCGAGAGGTGGCAACTTAGCAGAGGCACCAGACAAGGGTTCCCCTGGTCCCCGATGTTATATATTCGGGCCCTGGAGCCCCTGGCAGTATACCTTCGGCAACAATATGACATTATAGGCATTGAGGTAGGGGGAGAGAAACACCCAATATCCCTGTATGCTGACGACTTGCTATTATATTTGAAATATCCGGAGGAAAATCTTCAATATATTCTGGAGGTAATGGAAAGGTATGCGGAACTGTAAGGCATAGCGGTGAACCCCCAAAAATCGAGCATATTCCCATTGGGTAGCTACAGAGGAACCCTTCCGGAGCGGTTGCCAATGTTGCTGATACCATGGGCGGTTGGTTCCTTCCACTACCTCGGAATAGATGTGTATCACACGGTAAAGGAGGAACATTTGCATAACACCGAGGTGGCTGTGGGAAAAATCCGTAAAAGCATGAAGTTTTGGGAGAAGTTGCCGTTGGCAATGATGGGACGGGGGCGATGCTTAAAATGGTGGTCCTGCCTAGGCTCTTAAATTTTTTCAGCAATATTCCGTATATGATACCTAAGAAGTTTTTTGCTAAGCTGAATAGTATGTGCAGAGACTTCCTACGGCATGGCAGCCGGAATAGAGTGGCGCTATGGAAGTTGCAGAATTTCCATGAGAGGGGGGGTATTAAGCTGCCTAATTTTGAGGCCTATTATGTAGCTGGTCAGTTGCAGTATGTGATAAAATGGCTCAATGATGAGGCAACTCCGGAATTTAGGCTGTTTGGGCAGGACTGCACTCCGTTTTACCTGAAGGAAATTATTTGGTTGCCTAGTTCAGAAATGAAGGAGCACCCGGGAATGATGTTGCTGGGGTGGAAGATGTGGCGTAGAGTATGTCGAATGATGGAGGACCCGTACCCGTGTTCCCCGCAGGTGCCGTTGGTTGCTTTGTCAGGGGAAGACAAGCAACTAAGGATGATAATCAGGACCTACTGGGAGTCGGTCGGGCTAGTTACATTGGGGGATGTTTGGCAAGAGGGGACCATTAGGGATTTTGAAGGACTAGGGGAAGAGGCGGGCTTGCATAGGGGCCAGTATGTCACGTACCTAAGACTGGTGCAGAATATTCGTAAAATCTGGCCTGAGACTGTATTGGCGGAGGAACAAGACGCCACTATGGGGACAATATATGACATATCAGAAGGGGGGCATGAGATCTCTAGATTGTATGAGATGGTGATGACCCGGGTTGAGAAGGAGTTGACGCATTTGAGGTTGGATTGGGAAACTGAGGTGGGAGCACAGATGGAGGATGGGATGTGGGAGCTTGCTATGGGATACCACAAGAATGTATCAAGAAATGCTAGATTACAACAAATACAGTTATATATAACGCACAGAGTTTATATGACCCCGATGAGAATATCTAAATTTGGAAATGCAGGACGATAAGCGTGCCCAAAATGCGACAAGGAAAATGCTGATATGACACACATGTTTTGGTCTTGCCCAGTGATTGAGAGTTTCTGGGGAGAAGTGGCGCAAAAACTAGTAGACAAAGGGGTCACGCTCATAGATACGGCCTGGGCCTGCCTGTTGGGAGGGTTTCCCAGACCACGGAAACTTAAACATGTTGGGAAATTGAAGGACTTGGCATATGAGCTCGCAAAACGGAGGATTGCCATGGGATGGAAGCAGTGTCATAAGCCACGGGTGGAGGTATGGTGGCGGGAATCGCAGAAATGGGCGGAGGCTGAAACGGTGGTATGGCAGGAGGCATGTAGCGTGAGTGGGGAAGAAGAAGTGGGTACCTTGATGGCATGGAGAATATTAATAGCAGGACTGTTTGGAACAATAACGGATTCTGCAGACTCAGAAGGAGGTGATATCCTGCCACACGTAGCAGATACGGAAAGTGAAGGACAAACAAGCTCCTGAGGGGGGAGGGATTGGGGGAGCAGTGGTTTTGACTAATTGATGTTCATGTGATTTTTGCAAAAAGCGCTGCCAGTTTGGTTTGTATTGTTTGTTTGTTTGTTTTAAAAATTAATAAAAACTGTTTAAAAAAAAAAAAGGATTGGCAATAGGTGTATTAGTATAGGCCCTTTTATTTTGACAGACTCGACTAGGAATGTGTTATTATTTGATGGTCGTAGCTTGCTTTCATCTTTAGATTTAGGTTTAGAGAGGGGTTTTTCAAACCCAATTGAAGTTCAATAAATAACCTTGAACTGTGGTCACTTGTGTCTGTCTTACTGTTTGGTACCATGCCTTCCTTACAGTTCCCGAACCACTATTACTCACTTGTTCTCTGGACTTAATGGCCTCAACAGAATATCAGTACTCCAGCCCTTTCAAATTACAATAGGCTTCATGGCTCTATGAGTTTGTGGTCTGTTGGGGAAAGCAGAGGGGTACAACAAGTCTGCTGTACTTTTTCCTTTATACCCATTGTTGCGCAATGTAGCAACAAATCTCAAGTATTCAAAATCCCATTATTTCCACGCTTAGATGGCACAGAGTTTGTTGGTATGGAATCTGATTGTGAAACACAAGAAGACTTACAATTTGGAACATTAACGGCATCCCTATTATCAACGATTAAAGCATTTTGTGTTGTCTGTTCAATTATGAAATGGTGGGGATACCAATAAATTATCCACTACTCCAAAACAAGAAATGCACAGTGGGTCATTGGCCGTCTCACGTTCCCTACTTAAGACCAGTTGAACAGGTGGGTCCCACTGTGTCGACAATGTCTGAACTACTGCCCTGAAATGTGTGTCTGGAAGTCGGTTTCATATTGGCTACTGCATCCGTAATAGACGATTCCTAGTAATTTCATCGAAATTGTAGCATCAAAATGCAACACCATCGAATCCAAAGCATTGTTTACCAGTGCATCAACAGGCTATCTATTACATGTAAAAGTGATTTTCCATCGAAACCAGTCCATCGAAAATATAAATGGACTGTTTTCAATGGAAATGCACTTTTACATGTAAAAGATTGCATTTCAATGCATTTTTTTGTAACATTAAAACATCACATGGAGCTGTCCAGTGCTGACATTTTGGCACTGGCCAGCTCCTTGTAACGTTTTAATGTTTTTTTTGTATATGGGGGGGTCCCCCATCCCACCCAAATGCCCCCCCAACTCTAACCCTAACCCTATCCCTAACGTAACCCTTAATCCAGTGGTCTTCAAACTTTTTTGGCCTGGGCCCCCCCTGAGCAAAATTTGGGCAAGCTGGGCCCCCCCAAATGTGCCAGATGAACTTTAGCGCGCCATCACCGCACCGTACTCCCAGTACAGACCCTGGCCTCTCCCCACCCTGCTCCCAACACTATCCCAGTGCTCGCGCCCATCCCTCTCCTACCACAGTCCCATAACACAATCGTACACGCATCCATACACATATTTAAATAGAAAATACATCACCATAGACGTACCTTCTGCAGCGGGGTGCGCGTGGTTCCTAAAATGCCCCGCTCCAGCTTGCTCTGCCCGTATGTGCGAGGAGGCGCAGGAGCACCCTCTTGCACATACATAAATGCAGTCCCCCAGACAACATTTCCAATGAGCTATGCAAGGCTGGCGAAGCAAAATGCCCCCAGCGTTGCATGGCTCAGTGATCATTTGCGGCTGGGGAACTGAACTGTCAAAGGCAAACAGTGTTTCCCTTTGACAGTTCAGCCAGCCCAGGAGCACTCTCTCAGCTGGAAAAAGCAGCTGAGGGAGTGCTCAGTGTTTCACTGGGCTGGCTCCTCGGCTCCTCCATAATGGGTGAGGGGGCCAGTGGGTGGGCGCCCCCTCACCCATTATGGATAAGCCTCCAGACTTGGACTGGCCTATAGGGCAATAGGGCGATGACCAAACCAAAAATGCCAAATGCTAGTGTAGGCCAGTTAAAATGGGCCACTTTTTTGGCCAATGTGGGCCAGTTTGAGGAGTTACTTCACTATCCAGCTAGTAGTTTTGACCATTATTGCTGAATAAACAATCTTTAAATATCACAATTTGTTTACATTTGAATAAAAAACACCCCCTTGGGTACTATTCAAACAGTCAGTGCCTAAAGAACTGAATATCCATTTGCAACTGCTGGCCACTTTTTCATTGGTGCCCTTTATAGTTTTATGGTCCAGTCCGACCACGTGAGCTGCCTGTGCCTATTTCCTCCAATCTATAAAAAAAAAAAAGTGTTTAAACACATTTCATGCTGGGCTCTTGCACCACCCCCTACCCCCTTGGATGCGGACGCGCCCCCCACAATTTGAAGACCTCTGCCTTAATCTAACCCTAGCCCCTAACCCCAATTTAACCCTTAGTCTAACCCTAGACCCAAACCGTAACCCTAGCCCCAACCCCAACCCCAACCCTTAATCTAACCCTAGCCCCAAACCCTAATGTAACCCTTAATCTAACCCTAACCCTAGCCCTAACCCTAATGTAAACCTTAATCTAACCCTTATCTTTGGAAAAATAAATCAACCAAGAAAATCAAATTCAATCTGTCCATATCAGAAAGGAAAGCATAAAAATGATGGAAATTTGACAGTCAAACAAGCAGATAAAGGAGGGAAAATAGTCCTCCTCAATACTGAAGACTACATTAGAATGGCAGAAACACATCTTAATGATGCAAATTGCTACACAAAACTAACAAGTCCAATTCCCAACCTAGCCACATCATGGGCTGCTAAAACCAAAAATTGGAACGATGAAGGACTTCTAACCGATGAAGAATTTGATTTTCTGAATATCAAACATCCTATCATTGGAAGTATCTATTTTCTACCCAAAATTCACAAAAAATACACAACATTACCGAGTAGTAGACCTATAATTAACAGTATAGGGTCTTTAACAGAGCCCATTTCAGCATACATAGAAACTCATTTGCAACCGCAGGTTGTGAATCTGGCATCGTTCATCAAACACACAAAAGACGTCATACAACAACTTACACTTATAAACTGGGAGGCCAACTTCAGGTTAGTAACATTTGACGTAACTGCTCTTTATACAAGCATCATCCATAAGAAAGGCATTGAAACTGTTCAATCTTTTTTGCAAACAAGATCTTTGTCCTATTACCATCAAAATGAAATGATATGCGACTTGTTGGATTTCACCCTCAACAATAATGTCTTCTTATTTAACAAACAACTATATAGACAAAAGCAGGGCACGGCAATTGGCGGGAAATTTGCCCCGTCCTACTCCAACCTCTATATGGGAGCATATGAACTACAACACGCATGGAAACATAGCTCATTCACTGAACAAGTTGTTTATTGGGGGAGATGCATAGACGATATTCTTGTAATTTGGAAAGGCAAGAAGCAATCATTAAAAGTATTTTACAACCATCTCAACAACAATAATTACAACTTAAAACTAACAATGGAATAAAGTGATCAGAGGATACATTTCCTAGATTTGGAATTATATATCAAAGAGGACAAAATACATTCAACGTTATATGTAAAACCAACATCAGGCAATAGTATACTCCATGCCAAGAGCAATCACCCCCCCCATATAATAAACAATATCCCATACGGAGAATATTTGCGCATTAAAAGAAACTGTACTGAAGATAACAAATTTGTAAAACAGACAACTAGCCACGGAGAAATCTTTGGAAAGAGGATATTCGAAAAAAAAAGTTTACAAACAGCTTTAGACAAAACCTCTTCCAGACCGAGAATGGAACTATTGAAGAATAAAATCAAATCACAAGACACAACTGCAGCAACTCGGAAATTGAGATTCATTACAACTTACAATTCTGAAAACAAATTCCTCAAAAAAACTATCAAAATATTGGCATCTAATGCAATTAGACCAAGATCTTCAACCATTTCTGGATGACCAACCCACGATTACTTTCAGGAAAGCTCAGAACTTGAAGTATAGTGAGTCCATCACATTTTGTAAGACATTGGAAACAGAAAGGGCTCTCACAACTCTGGACTGATAACATACTAAAAGGAAACTCCAAATGTGGAACATGTGCTATGTGTCAATACTCTGCGAATGGACTCGCTCAATTTCAAATGCCCAATGGCCGTACCCATCGCATACAAGACTTCATCAACTGTAAAACCAAATTTGTTGTATATGCGTTAAAATGCCAATGCACCAAAATATATGTAGGCAGTACCATCCGCATGTTGAAAACACGGATTTCGGAACATCGAAGACACATCATGAACAAAGACATGAGGTTTCCAATTGGACTTCATTTTCTCATAGAACATTCAGAAACTCATATGGACAAAATCCAGTTCTATGGTCTGGAAAAAGTGGAACCATCATGTAGAGGAGGAGACAATGAAAAAAGACTGAGACAAAGAGAGGCTTTCTGGATTTGTAATTTAGACTGCTGCCACACAGGTCTAAACACAGGTTCGGAATTAGGGCATTTTCTGTGATAACTTTGTAATAGTGGCTCTACTGTTAATGGTATATACTCTTTTTTTTAGGAAGGATAACCTAGTATTTTGAACCACTATATTTATTTCTATATGATTGCATCAATGTAAATTGTGTTTTATCAATTCAGTATAAAAATTGCATGTTAGGGAGAATTCTCATTTATGGCTAATTTCCCTCACATAGTGAGTCCCCCAGTAGCTTTGCTGGACTTATGGAGTTTATTTTTTTCCACCTGGTAAGAGTGAAAGCTTTTCCCCCACTCTTACCTGTGTTTTGCTATGTGTTTCCATCTGTTTTTGTGATTGTGGACTCTGAAGTACACCACTTCAGTAGCCCAACTTCTTTGTGTGTGTCACACAGCACCTTCAGTGCCGTGGCACAGGGTTGTCTTTGAGACTTCCCTCGACTCCATTTCTGAGGCGACTACTGTCCCCCAGAATAGGGTAAAGTTACCATTAACTTTACTTAGTCAATCTACCACAGATCCAGTACACCCCATCTTACATGGAGTACTGGAAAGGGCTAATCTGTACCCCTTTTCTGTCTGTACCTCCCTGAGCATTGTTTCGCTCTTAACATTTAGACTTGGCTGGTGGCAGTGGTACCTACCCTAACTTTTCTACCGCGATTATATTAGATAAACGTGGTAATGCTTTTGGCTATTTTAGCAGCCTTAAGCATAAACCCGCTTGACCAAATCGTCTTTCTTTTGGCTCCGGTTGGGTTTATTTGCCATTTCTTTTTGTTAAAGTCCTTCTTGTGTTTTACTTTGTGCAGCAAACTAGGTTCGCCTTCTTTGTTCACCGTTTTTTGGCAGGCTTCTGCAGAGAAGCCCTCCTCTTGGCGCCTGGGTGTCTAGGTAGACTGAATGTGGGGAAGGGGTGTAGTCACCCCCTGCACAGGGTATTTTAGGAAACCCACGTCACACTTTGCCATGATTGGCTGAGGTGGTTGTCCCGGCTGGACAACCCCCCTGCTGTGTGATTGACAGCCAGGCTGTGTGAATGGGGGTTTTGCGCATAAAAGGCAGGTCTCTTGGGCTAGAAGTCAGAGTCGCCACTGGAACTACAAGGAACCGAAGAGAAGCGGAGAGAACGACGGCTGCTGCAACTACCCCGTCCCGGTGAAGCCCTGCTGCAGTCCTGAGCCATCTACCCTTCAACGACTAAGAGGAGATCCAGTCCGGAGTCTTCTTCCCTTGAGCCTGGTGGGGATAACCAGCTCATCTTCTTCAGCCAGAGGTCTCCTTCGTGGTCGAAATCGCTGCACCCTGCTGTAGTGGTCCGGATAGCCACCTGACAAGCATCTCCTGTTTTTAAGGAGCACACCTTTTATTTGTTGTAGCTGCTGCCGGCTTCATCCCTGTGTGGTGCAGACCCCCTTCAGACGTCGTCCTTCACAGCGAAGCTCCAGGAATCGTGGGTCTGCGGGAAACCAACAGGAACAACTGCCAGGGCACCAGCTGCACCATTGGAATAAGGTACTGTGTTCTGCTTGAGGAAACTGGGTGAATCCCTTTTCTTCATCTTCAAGGCTTGCTCTGGTCTTCCCTCCTTCTTATAACTTTTGCTTCCGAGCATTGACAATATCAAAGTACTCTTGGCTACGCTGTATCGTGAACTGTCTAATGGTGTGATCTTCGGCAACAGGCCTCCGGTGTCACTTGAACCTGGCTCCGGCCCTTTGACTTTTGAACTCCTGTTTCCGAGTGTTTCTCGATTCTGTCTGCCGAACCAAAATATTGCCTGTGATTTTTGCCTCCAACTCCGTCTGGGTATCTCAGGTGCTAAGTGTTTTTGCCCCGGTAGCATTTCATGTCACAGATACGCTTTATTTAGTAGACCGAACTGTCAAAAAGTGATCACAACTGTATCCGCGGTATCGTGTTTTGTTCATAACACCGGTTCATTCAAACACAGGGTACTTACCGTGAGACATACTGTACAAAGTGAATTGGTTAGTTGTAGTATATTTAACGTGTGGTTTTGTTTAAAGTTTAATAGAAGTGTTGTATTTATAACTGATGGTTTAAAAATAAATGTACTTATATTTTTCTACCTGAAACCTTGAGTCATTGTTTGCTTGAGTCACAGTAATTGTGGTCCCTTTGTGTAATCTGCTACTGCTCATATACTCTTGAGAGAAGCCTGGCTGCTCCGCCACTGCTACCACTCTGACATAGTAGTACATGCTTGTACCAAAGGTAAACTTGTATTGCCACCTATGGTCTTAATTGTGTGTAGTGGTCCCTAAGGGCACTGCACAGGATTCTGCCTAACACTGCACATACATTTCCAATTGCTCCTCTCAAAGCAAACCTACCTTACACTTCACACATAGCTCACTTGTTCATCTTTGTTATATGCTCCTCAAAATCAAGGGATTTAGTCAAGTGTCAGAAATCCAATAGAATTTCTAGTCATTTAAAATATAATTCAGATTAACAATTCAAAACAAGTTAATGGATTCACATTTGCAATGATGTATCTTACAATTGATCAGCCCGATCCAAAATGGCGCAGTGCACGAAGCGAATCCAACCAACCAAACGTTGATGTTCATATTATACAATTGGTGGCCATCTTTGAACTATTGAATGTATTGCTTAAATCCTAAAATGCGCCTGATATTTGGTGCTTACTTAAGTAACATTACACACTATAAACAAATGTTACTTTTATTTTGAGACTCGCACTAACATTTTTTTTTTTTTTTTAAACGTATCTATTATAATTCGGCCTAAATGGCACTGTGAATTGAAAACGATTAACAAAATCATCCTTTATTCTTATTCTTATAACTTTCACTCGTTAAACAGATCTACTCATAACGGCACTTCGTTTTTTGTAACCTGTGTAACCTAAAAACTGCCTTGTTCTCACTCTATAAGAATGTCAGTATTCTCTCTGTAAATGAATCTATGATTTTCTCACAAAAAAACTTTTGTTTACTTCATAAATTGTCAAATTCTTAATATATTTATTTACATCTTTTGTTTTAACTTTCCAACAGAGAACTGCACAATGTATGAAAAATAATACATACTTCATGTTCAAGAAATGAAATGATATATACCCTCCTGAGGAACCAATGAACTTGGGGAAACACGTGTCGAGGGAAGCTTTTGAATTTATTCTTGAAAATGAAAATAAAAATAATTTTGTTTTACCAAATCTTCAAATTTAAAGTATCTTATTAGGTGCGCAGGTTGCATGACTAGAACCATTGAGTAATTAATCTAACCCTAGCCCTAACCCCTAAGACTCACCCCTAATCCCAGTTTCAATTATACCATCGAATTATAGTCAATGGAAAGGCATTTCGATGGAAATGCTTTTCGTTGCTTATAATTCGATGGTATAGCTTTCGATGGAATGGGTTTAGATGAATTGACTAGATACCTTAATAGACCAATTACACAAACATTTCCTATAGGAAGTGTTCTATTCCCATTAATTGAATTCTGATTTTTTGATTTCTTTAAATACTGCTTTTCAATGTTTTGTCTTTTGAGTGACCTTTCTACAATGTGACACTATCAATGGAAGATCCACATGAGTAAAATTACGGGAATGAGAACCAGCTTTGCTGTCCAAAAGCCCACACAACTCTACCACCATCGTAGATGGTTTTCTCTGCCCTCTGAAACTTCTCCTTGGCCTTTACCTTCAATCATCTCACTAGGAGAATTCGTGAGATCAGGCTGTTTTATGGTATTTGGCGTGTGACCGGCTTCAACCCCAACTCGAGACAAATCATCAGTGTTTTGTAGCACTTGAATCGCTTGGGAAAGATTGGACATGCCCATGTGATGTTGCTGAGACTTGGGTAAAAAAGAGACTGAAGTTCTGCTTCATTGGTCACTGTATCACTGAATAAGGCACAATGTAATCGTGTGCATTTGTACTTCAGCCTTTATGCCCTCTTAGAGGTAAACAAATGAAGATAAGTCTTAATTTAGTGCGCTTAGAGCTTTCTCAGAGCTAAAGTTACTTTCCGGTTTGTTTTGAGGAAGTGGAGAAATTAAAGTTACTCACTGTAGTGACTAGAGTACTCCGTTCTTAATCCCCTTTCCTCTATCTCTAGGGCGTGTGCAGTAATGGGTGTGGGAACGCCCCCAAGGTCCTGCCCTGCAGCGCCTCACCTCAGTCCCTTTATTAACATATCAGCTGCCTTAATACCTGGCTATACTGCATACTTTAGCCCCTGGCATACAAACAGGGGAAGGCGGGTGGGACATATAGGCACAGGTGGTATAGCTCAGTGGCAGTGCACTCGTCTTGGAAGCAAGATGACGCAGAACAGGTTTGAATATCAGGTCCGCGCCTAGAAACCTCTACGATATTAAGTGCGTTATAAATAACCAATTATAATTTTATTAAGGAAAGGGGACTAAGGACTATGAGTACTCTATTCACTACAGTGAGTAACTTTAATTACTCATACGTCCCGTCGGCTTTTCTCCATCGTTGTGGGTGATTCCACTGAACAAGACCATAGGGTGGAGCTGTGACAACCTGCCACATATCTAGGACGAAGCAAAAATGTTCTTCAGAACCACTTGACCGAACTCTGCATCATGCCTGGAGCTTGTATACAGGGAATAGTGCTTACAGAACGCTGACTAAGTGGTCCAAGTAGTGGCCCTGCTGATGACATCCCAGGAAGCATGTCTCTGAAATGCGCCGGCCGTGGCTTTAGCTGTGACCGCATGGGCATGAATCCCCTCAGGAACCTGTTTGCCCATTGCTGTATACGCCTCTGAAATGACCTGGACCGTCCACTGGGCGATAGTAGCTTTGGAAGGCTGGGTGCTGGGAGTTGTGCCCTCAAATGTGACAAACAATGCCTCAGACTTCCTGAAAGAGTTAGTTCGAGAGAGGTAGAACTCGAGGAGCCTCTTGAGGTCCAAGGCATGCAAAGCCATTTCGGCATCTGACTGCGGTTCGGAAAGAACACAGTCAAGCAGATTTCCCTTTTCAAATGAAATGGAGTGACCACCTTGGGCAAAAAATTGGGATGGGTGCGCAAGATGCCTTGTCGATGTGAAATGTGGTGAAAGGCTCACAGGATGACAGAGCCTGCAGCTCGCTGACCCTGCACGCCAAAGTGAGCATTATCAGCAACACTGTCTTCAATGTCACCAGCCTGATGTCCACAGGGACCATCGGCTCAAAAGGCTTATGCTGAAAGGCCGCAAGAACCAGGTTGAGGTCCCAAACTGGACGCGGCCTGTGCACCAGAGAAAAGAGCCTGGACAACCCCTTAAGGTTGGCCTTAACCACCGGGTTGGGTGCTGAAAAACATGCTGTGGGGAATTCTTGTAGAACCCTACTGCCGCCAGATAGGTGCAGCAGGTATCCACCTGAACACCGGAACAAGCTAGATTAACGGAAAAAGCCAGCATATCATCCAGTGAACAGGTAAAGGGGTCAAGCCCCTTGTCGCGAGCCCAGTGGCAAAATCTTGTCCACTTGCTCTTGTACTGGGCCTGCTTACATGGCCTCCTGAATGATGTCCCAGTTGTCCTCAGAACTGAGCATGGTGGAGTTTCAGCTGGTCCGGTACCATGCCGCTAGGGCCAGCCTGGCTGGGTCCGGGTGCTCCAACCCCCGCCCTGCTGTTTCAGGAAGCCCCTGCTGCGGATCGGAAGGCAGACCGATGCCTGGGAGCACAACAGCAGTAGAGCCCTCGACAGACAGTGCAAGGCGATAAGGATGAGGCTGCAGCCCACCAATGTCCGGAACTTGCAGAGGCTCCGCTGGAGCAACGATGGAGGTGGAAGTGAATAGCACCTGCGGCCAGGCCAGCAGAGCTGGAACGCATCCCCTAGAGATCCCCAGACCCCAGCCTGCCCAAGAGGCAAACCGGGGACACTGGGAATTCAGAGGAGAAGCAAATAAGTCCAGATCTGGAAACCCCCATCTTTGGAACAGGGGCAACAAGGAGTTGATGTGCAACTCCCACTTGTAGGTGTTGAACTCCAAGCGGCTGAGCTGGTCCGCTTCCGCATTGCTGTCAACCAGGAGGTGGACCGAGTAAATCCAAAACCCTTCCGTAAGGGCCCAATCCCAGATTGCCACCGCCTCCATGCACAGGAACCAGTGCGTCCCTGCTTGTTCAGGTAAAACATTACCGTGGAATTGTCATTCCTGACCAGAACTGCTGTGCTCCTGATGAGGCAGAAAAGCCTTGAGCGCCAGGCCCACCGCTCTGAGTTTGAGCAGTTTGATATGCAAGAGGGTCTCCGCCCTGGACCATGCACGATGAATGGAGTAGCCTGCCAGAGTAGCCCCCCCAGCCCGAAAGCGAGGAATCCATTGTCACCACCAGAGTTGGCTCTGGCCAGGTAAAGGGGGCTCGCACTGCCACATTGCTGTTCATCAACCACCATCGAAGATCTGGGAGGAGTGGGGGTATTGGAATCATGTCCAACTGAGACCCTGTCTCCTGGTCCCAATTGGCCGTCAGGTGGAGCTAGAGGTGTCTCATCTTGAGGCGGGTGTGCTGAACTGTTAGCACGCAGAAAGTCATCAGCCCCAGAAGGTGCTGGAACCACCATGCCGTGGTAGTCGAATTGGCCAGAAAGGGCCCTATCGCCTTGCAGAGGGAAAGGAGTCAATCAGGCGTAAGAAACACCTGCTGCACTGCTGTGTCCCAGTGCACTCCAAGGAACACCAGATCCTGGGCAGGAGTCAGCTGCAGCTTCTGCCGGTTGAGGGGAAAAGCCCAGCCGATGAAGAACGTCTGACAGATGTTGGCAGAAATGCACTACCCCCTTGGACGAGCTGGCCCTGACCAGCCAGTCGTCCAGATAAGGGTTTAAGTGGTGGCCCTCCAGGCAGAGGAGACCAGGCCACCGCATTCTTAAGCTTCATGAACACACAAGGAGCCGAATTGGTGCCAAAAGGCAGTACCTTATATTGGAAGTGATATGACCATCATAAACCGCAGACATTTCTGATGCAACTGGTAGATGGGGACATGAAGGTACACATCCTTGAGGTCTAGGGGACACATCCAGTCCCCTGCGTACAAAGACTCTGCTATGTGCACATGAGTAATCATCTTGAAGCCTTCAAGCGGTACAGACAGGTTGAGAAATAAAAAGTCCAGGACTACCCTCAGGCCAGCCAGGTCCTTGAGTAGAATCCAGAGCCCCTGTTTGACAGAGGAAAAGGTTCCACCGCCTTCATCTTCAAAAGACAAAGGATCTCCCGTTAAAAAGGGCCAGGGACCCTATCTGACAGAGGAGAGGATGGTAGAGGAAAAGGAAGAGGAAGACTGAAGACCGTGGAGACTACAGAAATGATCCAAGGACTCTCGAAATAACACTGCCAGCTGTCCTGAAAGAGAGACAGCCAGCCCCCTACAGGTAAACTGTGTTCCCCGACCGTTAAGTCACTGCTTTTTGGTGTCTGAGGAGGGTCAGCCGAAAATCCCACGCAAAGTCCTCTGTTGCTTACTCCTGTGGCCACTGGGCGACCAGTCAGGCCTCTGTGCACCATGGTCTCAAAACCCTTGATGCCGGGAAAAGTGCAGGTTTGAAGTCGTACCTGGCCTGAGACTGAGGGAAGGACTTCTGCCCTGGCTTAGTCAGGTTAGCCAAGGACTTGGTGTCCTGTGTAGAGGTCTTCTTTGCCAACTAGTCATCGGTGGACAAATGAAAAAAGGTCTCAACCCTCAAAAGGGAAGATCCAGGATCCGCTCTTGCACATCTGATGAGAATTTAGTGGCATGCAGCCACAGTGTCAGTCTCATCTCGACCCCCAGGCACAGTCCTCTGCTGGCTGTTTTGAAGTGGGAGACCGAAGACTCCATGAGGTCCTGCGCTACCCCCTGGCTGGCCTTAAGGTAGGCCTGCCTCTCCAAAGGGAGATCAGGCAGACACTCCTCCAGCTCTCGAAACAGCTTCTGGTTCGCCGGGGCTAGGAAGGTGTCAGCATTAGCTTGCTGCAAATGCAGCCCTGAGATGACGTACCAATGTTTGCCAAAAGACTCGAGGACTTTGTCCTTGACAGGCAACTGGAGGCGGCTCCAACAGAGGAAGACAATGGTTTAGAATACAGCGAGGCAGCAGCTACCGCTGAAGAGTGAGGCTGGGGGTGGAATGTCAGGAGGGCAGGCTCCCCATCCAAAACCTGAACCGGCTGTCCAATTTCTTTTTCATCTGGGCGTTGACCCTGTGCTTCTCCCAGACGTTACTTGCCACCTGCAGGAAATCCTTCTGGAGCAGAATGCCTGAGCAGCTCGTGGTGCGCATGGCCAAGACCTCTGCTAGTACTCCCGACTCCTGGGGGGCCTCCTCTGGATGGTGGGCCAACAATAACTCTGTAAGGCCCTTAAGGCGTTCATAAAAAGCATTTACAGATGCTGAGGGTTCGTCATCCTGGGTGTCATCATTGCAGTCTTCGTCACCCCCACCCCTTTTTTCCCCAGACAGACCAGAATTCAGGTCCTGAAACACCAGAGCCAGAGGGTTCCCCCCCCCTTGATCCAGACCCAAAGATAGCTGTGGATCCAATGGCTGGTGCGGAGGCAGCATTGGTGGTACAGGAGGCAGAAGAGGGGTTTGCAGAACCGGTAGGGCTTGGACCAGAGGAGGAACAGGCAACAGCGGAGGGCCCAGAGGTGGATGTTTGTGAGGCATGAACGGCACCAGCGGAGGGCCCAGAGGTGGAGGTCTGTGAGGCATGACCTGTGGGATCACTTCCTTCACTATACCCTTGAGGAGCCCCATCATCTGCGGGGAGCACATGAGGAGGAGGAAGAGCTCAAAGAAGCGATGCTCGCAAGCAGCCGGATCCCGAGGGGGGCCCACAGCAGCACTGGGTCTCCATTTCTGATCGGAGTGCTGAGGCACCTGTGGTGTGAAGCCATAAGGCTGCAATGGGTAGAGGTATCCCTGCAGCGATAAACGGCCTGTACCGTAAGGTCCGCTGCTGCTTCCTGAGGGGAGGGGACTGGAAACGTCTTGCAAGGCCCACTCAATGGGCAAGGGACTGGGTAGGCCCTGATGCAAATCCAAGATGGCCGCCGGTCTAGCAGGCTCTCCCATGTGCTTGTCTGGCATCTTAGGGCCTTGCATCACACCCTGGGTGGGAGGGCGCGAAGGCCCCATGCCACTTGCTGGCTCAGTCATGGGAGGACACCCCTTGGCCCTCAAACCTGAAACAGAAGCAAAAACCTCAGATAGCTACAGTAAGCTCAAAGCCATCGGCCCGCTGGCTGGTAGTCTAATAGCCCTGAACCAGGACCTCAGAGGTGGCTCCGGTATATTCTGTGCCCTCAGCAATAGAGCTGGTAGTCGTGCTGGATCATGCTATAGACGGACTCTTGGAGTTAGAACACAACGATACCTTGCCCACTGGGGCCGAAGAAGAGGACAGACTTGATCACCCCTCCATGGACCACCCGGTAGAGCTCCTGAACCCCTCAGCTTGGGAGCCAGCAGCATTGCCGGCCTCAGGTCCGTCGACGGAGCACCCAGAGAAAACCCTGGGTCCCTTGGCTAGGGAGCTGGTACCATTAACAGCCTCTGGTCTGCCAGAACCAGAATCCAAGGTACCCTTGCCCATGGCACACCTCAGAAAGGAGACTCCGCGCTGAGGAGCCGAATTAAACAAAGGGCCTACTTTGTGACCTGGGGGAGAGGCGTGGAAGATCTCCCTCCAGCATGAAAGATGTTTCTTCAATGCCCTGTGAACGAGAGTGCTGCAGTCTGCGCACGCGTCCCAGCAGTGGTCAGGCCCCAAGGCACTTGACAGAGTGCCTGGGGGTCTGAGGCCGGGAAAGAGTGATCGCAGGACGTGCATCTCATGAATTATGCTGCAACCGACATGCACCGGGGAAGGTGAGGCACCAAAGGGAGGTGAAGAAGATTCCGACACGTCTGTGCTGAAAAAGGGTCTTGGTTGGGACGTCGGAGGGCGGGGCATGATGGTGCTCCACATGGACTAAATTTAAAGGGCAAGCTCAATTTTTTGCTGCCAAAGGTTCCGGTACCCTCCCATGTTGGGGGACGCACACAAGGATGGAGGAAAGGGGACGGGACGTATGAGTAAGATAACTTTAAAGAATTAAGAGTAAAGAATTATTCAAAAAGTATAAAAGATTCCCCAACTGTAATTAGGTCCGTCCTCTAGAATTATTGCCATGGTCAGTCCCTACAGCAAGAGGGAATTGGTTGCTGACCATTGGGGGGGAGGGGAGGGTGGGAGAGTTTATTCCAAATAGAATGATGGTCATTAGATGTTTCCCAGTATCGGTGGGATACTGGGAAACTGACCTACCGTTATCCGACACCCTGGTATTACAGGCGCTGGCAATGGCAGTCATTTTGCATTCCTTGGGGGGGTATTGCCAGTATTTCCGGCACTGGTAAAACCGGTGCCAGAAATATCCGCTGTTTTTTGACGATGGGGGCCTTGGCTGGACTCAAGTTGGTCAACCCCCATCGGCAAGCAAAGTATGCCTGTCCGGAAATGTGCTAGTATATGGAAATACCAGCACTTTTCTCCTGACCGGCATACTCAATGAGGGCCAAGATCTTGAGATTTCGTATGAAGTGCAACAGTGTATTTAAATCTAAATGAGTCCGACTTCTTTTAGAAACCATAGCTCTTCTTGCGCTGAGGGGCTGATACCATTTATAGATAGAATTAAAATAGAGCATTGTAGTTTGCTAGTGTGACATATATCCTGTTGGCAACTGAGATTACATTTAAATAAATCCAAAACCGCTTTCTCTGTGCTGTGTGTGATGTGTAAAACAGGGAACACTTCCCATCACTGACAGTGTAGCATTTTGTGAGTGAAAGTTAAATAGCTTCAAAAGAGTTTCCCCAGAAATAGTCAACATTGGGCCATGGTGCGAAGGCACCCCCCACCATAGTCTAATGAAGTATTGCTTTATAATTTGTGATCTGTGAAAGAATTTGGAAAGGAGAGGTAGCTAAGTTTTGTCATTTCCACTCATCAACAAAATGACACTACTGTAAAATTTACCCGATACACAAAGTGAAGTATAAGGCGTACTCGTCTTTGTATCACAAAATTCCCAAACATCAAATATTCTGGACTGGTTATATGGCACACATTACTTACCGTAATCGTGTTTCTGATGCTTGTATCTGCTTAGATTCAAACACTATGCAAAGGCTGACGTCTACTGGTAGTTGCAGAGTATTGCATGACTTGTTTTCGAAATTTAAAAAGGGACCTCGACAGGCCGTGTTTGTAAAACCATCCCTTGTAGGATGTGTACTGCACCCATAGTCCTTCACACAAAGTCCTTCAGATGATTTTGTTTCTGATATGAGGAAGCCTGAAGTACGTGAGTACAAGGAAGTCAAAGTAGAAAAAATAAAGGTGAAATACATATATGCACCTTCAAATCCAGGAAGGAAGGAAGGGTGGGCACATGTGAATCTAAGCAAGTACAAGTATCAGAAATAGCATTACAGTAAGTAATGTATGCCTTCTGAGGCTTGTGGATCTGCTTAGAATCACATGCTATGCATAGATTAGCAAGCAATATCTGGAGAGGATGTGGGTTGTTTGAAGGTACAGCAGCAAACAGACGTCTTAATACCACTTGACCCACCTATGAATCTGCTTTAGAGTGTGTATCTAAGCAGTAATATTGTGTAAATGTGTAAGCAAAACTCCAAGTAGCTGCTTTGCAAATTGCATCTAATGGAACATTTGCTATACAAGCCAGAGTAGCCCCTGTGCCTCGAGTATAGTGGGCTCTTGGTGTGAAAGGTAGAAAGGTAAGGATTTGTTAAGATAGTGAGTAGGAAACTTGGATGCTATTGGCTATCCATTTTGAGAACGGCAGACTTGGAGACATGATCTCGTTCTCTACCAGCTACTATGGAAACAAAAGCTGATCTATTATTTTTATTTAAGAAGTTCTGATGATTCCTGCAGAGTCATCACTAAAGTCTCCTCCAACCTGTCGAGGGGAAGGCAGCCGCTAGCAGATCCCAACCCTGGGGGTGGTATCATGAGGGAGGACCACATGGGAGGAGACGGCTGTCAAGGGGAAGTGGTGACTCGGTTAGGAGAGACGCAGTATTCATCCTCTTCTGAGGATGAGATTTCCCGAATGCCTAAATATCTAATGGCATGCTGTCAATGTACAGTTCCCGCTCCCAGAATTACCAAGAGTACCAAACATGAAAACCTTTTTAATACGCATAGAAATGGTAACCTACGGGATCAGGAAGTGAATATCACAACTACTAGAAGTTATGGTTCTGTTTTATAAACTAAACTCCAAGGAGAAACACCAACTCCTTTAAAGATCTTCCCTAAATCTAAACACGCAGTTACCCAATCAGAATGGGTTAACTGATAAACAAACAAGAACATTATGGACTTAGTCCCATAATGCTCATGGGTACTGAGACAAGGAAGAGGGGCTCAGAGCCCATGAAGTGCTATGAACAGTCTAGTTGTTTAATTGGGAAGCACCTGAACCACCAATCGGGAACCACCTTGTGAACTTCTGTGTACCATCCCCAGACCTATTGCATAGTAGAAAGATTCAATAAGACTTTAAAACTAATTCTACAGAAACTGGTAGAGAAAGACGGGAAGGACTGGGACCGAATGATCCCATGGGCATTATTTGCAGTGAGGAAAACCCCCAAAGCGTCCACCGGTTTCTCTCCCTTTGAGCTACTCTATGGAAGAGAACTTCAAGATGTCTTAGACATGCTCTGGGAAACCTGGGAAGAATGCAAGGAGACCCGCATTCAATTCCAATATATCAAACCGCCACTCGAATGCGTAAACATATGTAGTCCGGGACTTTGTCTGTACTTACTTGGGCAAGGCCCAAAGCCAGCAAAAGGCCAGTTATGACAAAAAGGTACATTTAATATCTTTTTCTATCAGACAGAAAATACTGTCCTTTTACCCACCTCAGAGGACAAACTGGTTTCCAAGTGTCACGGACCCTATGACGATAATAGAAAGAATGGGAACGTGCACGTATAAAGTAGCCCAACCAGACCGAAAACAAAGTCCACTTATATCATGTAAACTTTTTGAAAGCGTGGAAAGAAAACCCCACCAGCCCCCCCATGCTAAATTTCTAGCTTACCTGGTTCCTGAGGATATAGATAACTTTGACTTCCGAGTTATATAGCCAACAACGAGAAGATCTGAAGGACGTAATAGTTTCATTCCCAGACGTAATTTCAGAAAAAACAGGAAAAGTAAAAGGTACCCATCATTATATTCGAAAACCTAAAGTAGTTAATCTAAAACTGCATGGTCATGAAGTCAGGGGCACAGGCATGCAGGTGTCGCATGCACAGGAGACCTGGGTGGACACTGTCCTGGCACCTTTGGCGCCAGGCTCATGAACAAAAGTAAACAAGAACATCCATTTAACACTAAAAAGCTTTTATTATGGTCATAGCACTTCAGATGCATTAACCTTGAACATTCCATCCATCAAGCAGCCCAAAGTGTGTTCTTGGGTGTGGCTTCTAATGGATTCACAGCTATATAAGCTGCCCTGATCTCCTCTAGACAGAAGCTTTGCGTTATTCTGCACTTACCAGCAGCGTATCGCTCACCGTCATCTGCGGTCAGACCTGCTTACCTTTGAAGACCCTGCTTTTTGGACATCCTGCTTCCTGCCAGCATACTTACCAACTGGGGGAAGCTGTTCTTACCTGTACATCTCTTCAGCGAACTGAGCATTCATCTTTACACTTTCCGGAACGCCGAAAATGTTCATCTTGACACCTCAGCACGACACGCTCCATCGTCGACAGCAGCACCTGCAATGAAAAACAGAAGACAAGGTTAGACATTAAAACACAGTCAGTTTAAGGTTGCGCTTCGCCATACTTCGCGCTTTTCCTTAAACCATCACTTACCTGCTGTCGAACGTTGCGGTAGCATCAATCTTCCATCCAGCCGCATCTCGAGTCTCACAGCTGCATTGAGGCTGCATTTCCATCTAAGCGAAGAAAACAGAAGAGAGACATTATTGCAGGCATAAGGAGCAACATATAAAGACATTAAACAGAACAAACAGAATCACAAGAGCTGAAGAGACACTTACCAATCACAAGGAGAAGCATAGTCGCTGCTGGACTGGACTAATCCTTATCAGGGATCAGTGAAGGAACTAGATCCCATTCAACGCGCCACTGCCAGAAGTAGCAGGACGGAGAGCTTACCTTCCATAATTCACAGGTGAGCTTTATGGGCCGGCGTATGCTCACAGAAACCGTACTTTGGGGAGAAGGGTTCGAGAGGTACAACAATCACAGATTGGCACACTCACACACTTATCTCCACGCAGGAGCAGTATCACCACGTACCACTGCTCACAGCTTTTCTACCGAGGGAGAGGCCTGAAGGGGGTGATTCAAGTCCAGCGAGGGCTGCAACTGTGCCCAAACGCCTCTGCAGAGACCAGGTGAGCGTAACAAAAAACGTATCTACCCAAGGCACGAAAACAGGTAGTGATTGAGGAAGTCAACAAAATGTTGAAGGCTAATATCATTGAACCTTCCTCAAGTCCATGGTCCTCCCCTATAGTCTTAGTCACTAAACTTGACCGGTCCTGGATATTCTGCATTGAATTTTGTCAAGTCAATGCCATATCGTACTTCGATGCCTATCCCATGCCAAGCATCAATGACCCAATTGATAAACTAGGGACAGCCACCTATCCATCAAACAGAGTTAACAAAAGGATACTGGCAAGTTCCTGTATATATGGGCCAGATAAGGAAGAAACTGCGTTTTCAACACCCCTAGGGTTATTCCAGCTTAAAGTCTTCCCTTTTGGGCTATACAGTGCGCCAGCTACATTCCAACGTTTTATGGACAACATCCAACAACTCTATTCTGACTTTTGCAGGGCTTACATTGACGGTATAGTCATTTATAATAAGACCTGGGAAGACCATCTTTATACCATCATGAAAGTCCTTAAGAATGCTGGTCTGACTGCAAATCCAGCTAAATGCAGATTAGCCCAATCCGCCGTAAAATATCTTGGCTTCTTCATATGGAATGGAACTGTACAGACCCAACATGAAAGTGAAAGCCGTCTTGGACACTCCAAATCCCAAATCCAAAAGAGACCTTAGAGCTTTCCTTGGGTTAATAAGTTATTACCGTAGGTTTATCCCCAACTATTCGGATAAAAAGGCACGGTTAACAGATGAACTTAAAAATGCTGAACCCCAGAAATTTCAATGGAACGAAGACGACGAGGTATGCTATAACATCTTGAAACAAACACTATGTCAAAACCCAATCCCAAAGGTAGTCGACTTCAAGGAGTTTGTGTTACAGATGGACGCTTCTTTTACAGGATTAGGAGCCATTTTGTCCCAAATCTGCGACGGATTAGAACACCCCAATGTATACCAGTCGCAAGTTATTCCCATGTGAGAAACATTACTCTGTGGTAGAACTAGAGGCCCTAGCCATGAAGTGGGCCATTATCTATCTCATGTACTACCTATTAGGAAGAAAGTTTACTTTAGTTAACGACCACTCTCCCTTAGTTTGGATTAGCCATTGCAAAGAGTCAACCCTCGGGTCATGCTATGGTTTCTGGACATACAACCCTATTGATTCACGGTGGAACACTGGAAAGGAAAAGACCAGGGAAATGTGGATTTTCTTTCCCGGGTCCCCAGTGAAACACATGTGGCTACATCGCATGGAGGATCGGTATGTGAGAAACCTGAAGGTGTCGCCTTGGCTGGTCCCCGGGGATCTGTCATCCAGGTGGCCAGGACACGGCTGTCGCTATTGGATCAAGTTCCTGGGGGTGGACCAGTAAGGGAGGATCACCTGGATGCGGGGTCCTCTGCAGAGGGACACCGATGGGTGAGACGCAGTATCCCCCTTCCTTTAACACCTTTTCCCCATCCTCTCACGTAGGACATTCCAAATCACTGCCCCCACCTTTTCCACCACAAATGCTTTTGCACAGAGCAACGGACTCACACTAGAGCCGTTTACCTGATATGTCCCAATACCAGGGTTAGGCAAAGTCAGGGAATTGACCCCAGTCTCACACACCAGACGGCCCTTTCCCTTCCCCACAGGGATAAAAGGTGGAGCCAGAGAACACAGTATGAGCAAGACAGATACAACAGGCAGCACAAGGAGATGGCTAATAGAAGGAAGCAGTTCAATAGAAGGAAAAAGGTGGCAGGAGGCAAGAGCATTGCAAGGAGATAAACAACCTTGCCCATTTCACGCCAGGCCCGCAGAACCTTTGTGGAGAGGAATATGTGACTGTGTACAATAGAGCAAGTATCCTGCTGCAGATGTCAGAGGTACACAGGGCGAGCCTATGCTGATAAGGCGTAGCAGAGGAGACTCCAGTGCCCCTGGGACCGGCCTTGACTCCAGAGAAGCCAAAAGCCAAGCCGTTCAACACAGCCGATGAGTGAGAGGAGAATCTATGAACACCGAGCTGTGTTGAGTGACAATTGCAAAGTGGCAAGTTTTGAACAAAGCTAATAAACTTTAAAGGAACTGTTGAAAGTGTGAGGGGGAGACCAGCTGCAGAGGGAAAGCGGCACCACGTGGGTACTAACTCGAGAGACTTTGGTCGAGCCCCATATTGAGAAACTACAGAAACCAGAAGGCCATACAAAGGCTGCCAGAGGAATGCAAAGTGGTCATATGTGAGGGTTGAGCAAAAGCCTGTACATTTCGAAAAAAACCTTGATTCAGGAATTGGCATGAAGACGAGGGAAGTGAATCCTGAAACCTATGAACTGTATAAAAGTAAAGAAAGAGAACATTGAAAGCAAAGAGGGGTTCGCCCAGAAGAGGGGGACCCAGAGGTGAACCCATCACCCAACGAATATTGGGAACAAACTTTCATTTGTTAAAGGAACTTTTGTTTTGTTGGTTATCTGAAAACATCGGGCCCCAAAAGCAAGAGAGACTTTCTAAAGGAAATGAGACTTGGCCATCGACGGACCCGAGAACTGTCGTCCCGTTCTAGAGGAGCCCGATACTGTACTGTGCTACACCAGCCCCCATCGTACCCTGTGTTAAAACGTGAGGAAGGGAGACCCAAATCACAGCATCCTGCCTTTTATTATTTGAGAACACGGATTTCTTTTCTTGAGAACTATCCCACACCTTTTTTCTGTATTAGTTGTAAGGTTGTCAATAAGTTTCCTAGAATAAACCCTTTTATTTTGACAACGCCACTAGGACTGCCTTATTTTTCATTTTATGGTCGACATCTGTCCCCATCTTAGATATAAGTTTAGATTAGTTTTTCCAACCCACATACCATTGTTTCATTGTTCAATAAACACCCTTGAACTGTAATCATTTGTGTCTGTCTTACTTGAGTCACCATGAGTTTCTCACAAGGCACGTTACAAATGTCCAATAAAACAATAAATCAATGTGATGACTGCAGTCCTTGTGGTTGGGTGGAATGGCCGTCAGAAGCCAAAAAGCACCATACTGTATGTGTGCAATGCCACACCTAGATGAATTTCAAGATGGCCGCGACACTATCAGTCAAATATGTACATGCAAAGAGAGCATGTGTAGGAAATCTTCCAGTTAATCATAAACCAATACAAAGCAAGCCACACACAAAGTGTTCGGAAACACACCTCCCGGTCTTTATGTAATAGATGGAGGAAGCAACATCCCAACTATACCACTTTCTCTTCAAGATGGTGTCTGTTGAATGCCATTACAAGTTCAGAGAAGCATTCTAGTCCTTTTCAAAATGGCGCCCTGCGCACACCCACTCCCGAGACTGTAGTATCTCTTCTACATAATGCCGGTGAACAAGTGGGTCAATGCATTGCTACTTTGCTTTGTTGCCTTTTGCTCCCAGATATTATCAGCCTTGCCTGATTTACTCTTTGGCGCTTTGCCTATTCTACTACCGTCTATATTCCTGTCATGATTACTAAACTCAGGGTCTCCTTTAAACCTTTACCCCCTTTTCTAGCAAGTGGAGGCAGGTGGGGAGATCAGGTAGGGGCCAAGTGGGTAAACGCCTGGCATTCAAGACACTCACAGCATCAATCAGAATAAACACTCCTATCTCTTAGGGTAGCTGCACACCTGTTTCCTGGTTGTTACATCACTTTTTGCCACTCCAATATGGACATTGTAGGACATCCTGGCATCCAGGAAGCTACAATGCATTCTAGTGTTTGGGCGTGACTGCCTATAAAGGCCACGCCCGGAGAGCAGCCCGTGCTTCGTGTGCTTCCTGTAAGCTCGAGAGCACATGCTTACCGCCGCCTGGTTTTCGGTCTTCAGCCTTTCCTGATTCGATTCCTCCCGACGACCGGAGTCAGTGCTCGCTTCATTAACCTGCAACGAGAAGGAGAGAGATAAAGCAGTTAGCGCACAGTGAGTTACACGCGTCTGCAAATCTCCACGCAGCATGCTTTAAAGCAGAACGTTTAAACTTACTCGAACATCGCTTGCAGCCGAAACCGCTGTTCATCATTTTGCGCACCTTCTACCCGCCTCGGGTATCATGCAAAGAAAGAGAAAAGACATTAGTATTCTGTCGCCATCTCCGCTCAACCCTATTGCTGCAGTCCAGTGCTGTGAACTGGCACACAATTTAGCAAGCATCACGGCAGATTGGAAACATCAGACTCGAATAATCCCAGTGAGGTAACTGGGCAGTTACGAACATTGAGACTCTACTTACCTGAACTTACCTGCAAACTTACCTGAACTGAAATCCCAGTGCAGTAACTGGGTAGCACAAACTATTGGAACTAAAGCAGCAAACTGCTGGATGCAATTCTCTAAGACAGCAACTCCAGAGCGACTCCCAAGAAATAGCGCCCCTGCATAAGCAGGATGGAAGGCGCACCAAATTAAACACACAGGTGAGACACGCACTAGGGTGCTTGAGAAATCTAGGTGGGTTGGGGGGGAGAAGGAGGGTGGCTATCCTTTCCACCCCTTACAATTCACTCTTTTGGCAGGTCAGACGTCCCACTAACAGAAGGGTGGTGTATAACCAGAGAAGGAACTGGGGGACTCCATTGCTCCTGCAGAGACTCAGGTAAGCGTGACAATTCCTTCTACAATTCTTATGCGCCTTCCCATCGGCATGCTCACTTTCCTTCTGATCGTGTTTCTGCCTTTAAACTTTCCTGCAGTGGCTCGCGTGTGCAACCCTACTCGCGTTGACTCTGTCCTTGCAGCTTTCTTTCGGCTTCTGACTCTGTATACCTTACTTTGGCAGTGCTTTTTCCTGACTTGCCTGTGATTGTCTTCAGCCGCTCTTCTGTTCCTAGTTTCCACATACTACGTTCGGCAGAAACCGCAACGTTCTTCCATGCGCTTCCTTTTCACAGAGGTTGTAATTGCTGCTGTATTCCATTCTTATTCTTTATCCTTCTGGTTCTTTTGTCTTTATGCTTTTTGTCCTACCTTGTTTTTCCTCTTTCTTCCTCTCATTCTCCTGATCCTATTCTGTCCAATACCTTTCTATTTCTACATTCCCCTCTTTCTTGGCAACCTTTTTCATGAACAAAACTACCAGGTATTCGAAAGGATACTCCCTTCCACAACAGATTACAAGATTGCCTTTGAAGCATCTACACAACTAGCAAAGCATCACTGAACCATCCAACAACCAAATCGGGTTTTATTTCTCAGAGGGTTTCACAAGGTCGTTTGCCCGCCAAGTACACAGTGCCAGTTTCTATCCAGGCATCTGGATACCCCACGGACTGCTCCCGTTAACTTCGCTTGTATCATCAACAGGTTAGTAAAGTGCAACCTGATAGTTGGCGATGGCCGAACATAGGATGGATCAGCAAGTACAACAGCTAATCTCTGAAGTGCAGACATTTAATTTAACAGTGCAGAACTTAAAGACAGAGAATGCCACTTTGAAACAATTGGTTACTCAACCACAGCCTCGTTCTGAACTTCCTCCAGGTCCATCAGCTGTTGGGGAAATACGATGGGAACCCCAAAAGACAAAGCATTCACAGATGTTTGCTTGCTAGCTACAATTCACATTGAAACCCTCACTTTCCTAGAGATCCCTCAAAGGTGAGCTTCATGATTTCTAATTTAGCAGCTAACGCCTTAGCATGGGCAGCTCCACTGGTAACCACAATCAATCAATTGTTGGACTCCCGTCTCACTTCAGACCTGGGAAAGCCAAGTGTACAAAATTTGGTGTGAGGGTGCCGTGGACACAGAGCTAGCAGGATACCAAGTTTCGAGGGCCCCCTCGAAACGGTGACAGAGACAGAGCAAGGGTCCTGCGCAAGATGGTCAGCCCACTGGTTGGCCCAGGGACACTTCCGAGAAAGCTTACTTGCAGGTTTTGATAAAGGTGCCAAGAATAGTTGGTCCCACTATTCCAATGGGTTGAAGCGTCTACGCAGACCTTCTAGGACGACCAGATGCAGAGGGGTCCCACGGGACGATAGTGGGCTCAGGATGCCAAACCTTCCAGCGGGTCACCAGCGGTTCCTTGACTCAGCTTCATGTTGCAGGATACTTGGATCCTATCTTTTTTTCAGGAAGAACTCCGGAGATCGACCTGGCAGTGGTGTTTTCAGCCTCCTCTTATCCAAAGTTCCCTTCGTGCCAAAAACGGAGAGTACCCAATGGGAGATCTGCTCACAAACACACACTCCATACGTGGACCAATCACAGACCACGGTGGTCCCAGGCATTCATGGCACTCCAGACTCTCTGGCACCCAGGATGTCTATTGGGGACAGAAACCCCAGCCCACCTCCTGGAGGCACACACACACATGGCATGCAGAAGCCTGTGAAAGCATTGGTATTCGCGGGAAAGTGCATGACCAAGTAAGGACTGGCCCGGGTCGACCCGACCTGGGGAAGGTGAAGGGGCAAGATGGCCAAAGGACAGGACAAAGAACCTCGTGGCATAGCCATTTTGGAGCGAGGCCACCTATTCGTACCAAACGCGGTTAACATGGCAGGAAAGGATTAAAAATAATGTGAAACGATAGCTGCCGCCAGTCCTGTCCATGACACCTGCACAGTTCATAAAAAGCTCAGCGACAGTATCTAGGGCCTTTGGAAAATGACTGTAGACCCAAGTGTGCTGTATGGTAAGATACATTGCACACTTGTTACATGTTGCACAAAAAGTTGCAACATGAGGAAAGAACTAAGGGAAACAAAGTCTCCCAGTACTGACTGTTTTACGGCCATGTCAGTTTCCCCATAAAAAGTGAGCGAAAGCCCAGATGAGTACAGCTGAAGGCTGTGCTTCTCTGGAAAAGTCAGTCAATGGTGTCTAAACAGCAGCAAAAGGTGTGGGGGTTGACAAATGGAGGGACAATGACATACAATTATGAAATCTTTCCTAACAATAACAAACGAGAGCAGCACATTTTTTAGATATGCCCAACAGCTCTGAAACACGTGCTGGGGGTTGTTATTGGTACTCCTGTGCAGAGGAATATTGCCAAGCATTTTGGTGCTTGACTGCCCAAATGGGTGGGACCAGACTGATATACAAATGGCTATTTCTCCTCTGCGACAGGTACAGTGAGCTAAAAAGTGGTTGCAGACGCTACTGAGTGGGCACCGTCCCATAGAACAGATTATTTTGCCTTGTTCGTTCTCGGTAGAGGGGTTCCCAGACCTTTTTATCTACTTTTGTTCTAAACGCCCCATTTTATTTTCTTCCACCAAACCAGAAACAACATTATGGTTAATGGAAGATTGCAATAGCATATTAACACACATCGGGACAGCTCTTCCAACTAACAGTGATAGTATTCATAAGTCAATACTATACTTGCTTTGGCCATCGTCATAATAGCAGCACACACTCACTCTCCTCTTCCAGCACAAATTGTACCCACCTGCATTGGGATAACAGATGACGTAGCTGGTTGTACATTTTCCGATTACTTCGATGAATGGCCTCATTTCAACTGCCCCCAATGCACAATTCAATCCAATGCTTAATAAAAAAGAAAATATGTTAATGTGTGGGTATACTTATTGATGGCTTAATATATGCATAAACATAGTAGTACAAGTTATTGGAAAACGTTATTCCCCAATGCACCATTGCTTAACCCTACTGCATGACGGTTTAAAGTGAGAAATCACCTTTTAGATGTTAGGTTTGTTTGCATTCAAGCTTCACATTTTCTTTATAAATACTCATGTCAAATGTGCCTCCTTTTTCACATTAGAGGACGGGGACAATAGGTGTACTCAGGATTTGGGATTTATGTTTTTGGTCCAGTTTCTGAAAGAAGACGAAACCTGAAGTTATATGGTTTCCCCCAAACATTCCAGCAAAATGTTTTGCAAGGCAAGAGTGGTGTGTGTACTGTAAAGGATTTACATATTTTAAACAGTATTCCGGGCTTTACAAAAGCACACAGAGATCATATACCCCCACCCCCTTATGAAACTGGGCATGTTGTGAATGGGTACTGTTTCTACATGCTTGATCAGTGAACTGTGAAAATCCTGAGGGTATTCTCACTCCTATTCCCCAGGGATCCTCAGCACAGGCAGCCAGGGAAAGGCCATCGCTATTGGATCCTGACCCTGGGGGTGGAGATGTGAGGGAGGATCACGTAAGTGGAGGATCCTTGAGGATTGGGTGTGTGGTGCCCTTGGGCTAGACATGGTATCCCCCTTTCCCTATTGACTACCAACCTAACCCTCCCCAACATTCAGGGGTTGTTAGAAGCCAGATCCCCTCATTTTTCCAGACATGACACTTGATAGCACTGGGACGAAGAAGAGGCCACCAAGAGCAAAGCAGATTATACCTTTTCACCACTTTAGTACTGGGACGAGGAAGATACCTGCTAAGAGCTGCAAAGGTCAGGCATGTCCCTTTGATTGTGCTCAGGCAGGGCTAATTGGACAGCCACACCCGCAGCCTGTGAAGGGTCTGCAGGTGAATAAATGGAGATCAGCCAGAGAGAGAGGAAGGCAGCGAGACGGGAGGAGCAGCAAGAGACCCTCATGAGGAGGTTGCCGGGGTGAGAGCAGAGAGAGCCAGGATGCCAGCAATTATCCCAGAAGACTTGTGTGACTTGAAACAAGTGGGCTAAGTAATTTCCCCAGGTCTGGGAGCCTCCATCTCCAAGTGTGAGCAGCAGGAGCTGCTGAAGAGAAGCATGGTGCAGAGAGGAAGCCGCCCGCATCCAGTAAGAAGCCATGGAGCTGGCGTGCATAAAGAAGCACCCTGCAGGCAAGCGGGCCTCGTGCTGGTGGATTTCCCCGACCTCAGAAGTCAAGAGGAAGTTGCGGGAACCACTAGGAAGACATACAAAAGGCTGGTGAGTGTCAGGATGGCGTGTGACCATCAGGCACTCCTGTGGGACCTCAAGTGAATAATGGTTCTTGCTTTGAAGCCAATACATGCATACTGAATACCAAACCTAAATTTAAAGCAAATAAATGCATATTAAATGCCAAACTGAATGAGATCTTACAATTGAGCAAAAGTGCACATGGCACACTAAACTGAAAGTACACAAAATTAAATGTATGTTACACCACGATTTAACTTGAACTCTGAAGCTAAGTACATCAAAGGCTAAAGAGAGCCACACCGTGAACTTGGATGAATGACTGCAGTGTGGCAAGGCCACGGATTGGCAAGAAGTGTGTGACACGTGGTGGCAGAGCCACAAGGCTTACAAAAAGAAGCCAACGGAGTGCTAGACTATACATAATACATGAAGCCAAGAGGCCGATAAAAGGAACTAGGTGAAGGTGACTTGGTGCAAAGGAGCAAGCACCAAGGAACCTGTGTGGGCCGGTGTCTAGTCAAATGAACGACAGACAAATGGTCGACACAATTTGGTCGACAGGACAAATGATCGATTTTTTTATTTATATATATATATATATATTTTAGGTTTTTGTTTAGGGAAAAAAGGGGTTTTTTAGCAAAAAAAAGGGGTTTGGGGGGACCCCCCACCAAAAAAAAAAAAAAATTTGATCATGTGACCCGTCAACCTTTTGATGTCGACCATTTGTCCTGTCGACCATTCAGATTCGACCAATTGACCTACAACCGTGTGGGCCTGCGGAGTTCAGGGGTCCTGCTTGCGCAACCAGTGATGGGTGGAGTGTGCGGTCTAACAACTGCGCCTAGACCAGTGTGCCCTAAATGGTGAAAATAAGAACACTGACCAACAGTCTAATGAAACCACTGCATACAAACTGGCTAAGTGAGCCAGAAAGACGGTCAGGTTGCCCTGATGTTTTGCTAAGGCGTCCTCCAGGAACCCTGAGACTTAAAAGGAACCATCCTTCCTGTCTTGAGAACAGGGTCTCAAGACCCCTTTTGCTTTTGGATTGTGCTACTTGAAACTTGGGGAAGAGAACCCCAAGGTTTGGTTTTGAACTATATTACTTTGAACAGGAGAAACTAATTTTTAGACTTTCATGGAACTTTCTTATGCTTGGGGAAGGGGAGCTGAAAATAAGCTGTGAGCTGGAAGAAGCTCAGAACATTGAGTTGAACACTATTTCTTTGAGCTTTGACAGCCCTCCACATTCTTTAGCTTTAGTTGTGATGGCAGGGATAGGTTTTGACACAGACTTAAGTTGGACTCTTTGACTAAGACTTTCCTTAGTTTCGTTCAGGTAGGGAAATCCCACCTTAGCATAGAGCAAAATAGGCTTTTACCAAGCCTAACATTTAAGTCAATAAATATCTTTTGTTTGAATTTTAAGTCTGTTGTCTGTGTCTTACTTCACGATGCCTTCACAGAACCTATAGAGACATGCATTTCATAAAACTAGACAACCTTACATTCAAAAAATGTAATTTGTCTAAATCACAACTGAACTTTTAACAAACTGAAATAAATCTTGTGGTGCTGTATTGTTTGTTTGAAAATCAATTTTAAAAAGTCACTTTAACCACAATAAATAAATCTTGTGGAAGAGCCAGTCACCTGTTTTTATAGGACAGCATGTTATGAATCCTGCTGAGTCCTCACTATACCCCAACCTGAGATCTCCCATGTGGGCAGGGGAAGGCAGCTGCTATCGGATCCTAACCCTGGGGCTGGTGACATGAGGGAAGATTGCATAGGAGGAGATGGCTGTCAGGGGGAAGTGGTGACTCCATTGGGAGAGAAGCAGTATTCATGCTGTCATTGTACAAGTACCTCCTATGCACATTTCCAAAGAATATGTTGTGAAAAGTCATCTAATCAGGAATTAAATGCATCATTCTCCAATTGTCATAATCATGTCTTAAATAGAGGTTTAAAATCCAATGTTAAAACACCAACTTTTTATAGAAAAATCCCCAACACTGACAATGTTAATTTCACCAAGCAATTAAAAATAATTAAACATAAAAACCCCAAACCCATTATAGACTTCAGGATTCATAATGCCCTAAATACTGGGACGAGGAAGAAGAGCCCAGAGTTAATAAGGATCAACAATGCCATTTACCATAATGTGCGGTCTGGATGTTGTGGACCACAACACCTGAGCGGGACATTTAAACTCAGGAATGAGTTGCAGGCGTCACAGGACGCTGAAGCAGTAGCTGAGGCAGACCAGAATGCTCAGTAAAAACACAGAAAAACGCCAGCTGATGCCAATGCGAGATATGAAGGCCGGTGTCATGGCAGAGTAAGCGCAACAGGAAGCAGTGTCTGGCAAAGAAGGCCGACGTGCTCCCAGCCCGACGAGCAGGGCTTCTGTGTGCAGAACCAGATCTGTCAGAGCTCTGGGAAGAAGCTGTGCAAACCGCGGGAATTACGCAGAAGCCGACAGAAAGGCAGAAAGCAGATAAAAAGTCCACTGCAGCACCAGCAAGGGACCAGGAGACGCCAAAACAAACCATTGAGTTGGCCTAAAGCTGAAGGTAACCCCTGCAGCGCTCTGAATAGAACATTTATCAAAAACCAATACTTTTTAATACCGAACAGATAAAGCAATACAAGGGCATAATTCCCCTTACCTGGGACACCAACTGGGGGGAACCTATAACCTGCATTGTCAACAGCCAGGAGGCTGTGAAGAAGCAGAAGAAAAGCAACAAGGGCACAACTCCCCTTATCTGGGACACCAGCAGGGGGAAACTTGTATGCCGCATTACCAAAAGTGAAGAAATCATAAAAAGAGGCAGGCATTGCTCAAACCTCCCCACAAAGGATACTGGTGTGGAGACTCTTGGAACTATTGTCACAAAGCATAATTGTAGTTGTAGGAGGAGTATCTTGGCAGGCAAGTAAACCTGAAAGTAGTTAGTCCTGACAGGGGATTGGTCCAGGAAAGATGGTGTTGTTTTGTGGTAAATAAGTGTAATGAAAAGAACCTGTTAAAGATATTTCATTTGATGAACAAGTGCGGCATCATCAGTAACAGTTGCTGTGCTATCCAGACAAAAGCTATTAATATAGCATATGAAGCAATTCAAGAGTGGAAAAACTCCTTAGCGCTAAATACAGACAGAACAGAGCTGTTGATTATAGCTTTGTGGAAATAATTTGCCATCAGAATAAGTTTCCTCATAGCGGTGAATAAAATCAACATATCTGGAAAGGTAAAAACCTTGGGTATTATCCTAGATGCAGAGTTGTAATGAAACCACATGTAGTCCAGGTTTGTGCATTCTGTGGATATGTTACAAAACTGCTTCACCATATTCACCCATATATCTCTCAAAAGAATAGCACTCTACTGGCCTGACCGTTGATTAATTCACGGCTAGTCTATTGTAATAGTCTATTATTGGGTACAGCAAATACCAATATCCAGAGCTTGCAAGTTACTCAAAATGGGGGGGGTGGACGGGGTGAGAGCGGTCTGTGGCCTCAAAAGAACATGTCACAAAGGCTTGAAGAGGTTTACACTGGCTCCCGGCTAAACATCGGATCATGCATAAAGTACTCTCCATTTCTTTTAAATGTCGCAATGGCGTGGCACCACAGTAGTTGTCAAAATGTCTTACCACTTTCGTCCTTGGCCATTGTCTTCAATCCCATGATCCATCAAAGTTATCACAGCTGAGATTTAAACGTAAAACCTTTGGAGGTATCACGTTTGACTGTCAGGGTGTCATGATGCCTACCACCGGGCATCCGGATCGAGTCCATCATCCCCGGGAGCAGGCATCCAGATACTCATTAAAACCCCAACAGCCCCAGCTGGGGGCTGTTTGGATTCAGTCCTGGCACCTTAAGTGCCAGACTCATCATAGAAATCTGTCCTGGCGCCATGGGCGCCTGGCTCATAAACTTCATTTACCCTATGCAGACCATGCTGCAAATGAGTCCAAGCCAACGTGAGGCCTGGATGGGACTCTTTTGTTACAGGGACTATTTTTTACTCGGTTGTGGTTCTGGGGAACTTCTTACCTGGGACTACTTTGCAGGCTATTTAAACCACGCCGGAACAGCAGCTCATGCTTCGTGTTATTCTGCATCCAGCAGCGTAACGCTCACCATGTCTGCAAGTCAGCATCCAGTCTTCTGCCACGCCCGCCTCAAATCTGGAGCTCCTAGACAAAAGGAAAAGAAAGGAGAAGAGGTTAGATCACAGACATCATTTGATTCCTTACCTGATTCCGGACCCAGCACATCTACGAGTCTGGAAAGGACATTATTTCAGCACGCGTCGCTTCGCCAGCAGCTGCGCCAGCAGCTGCGCAGCGTTATACTCACCAGTCCACTGCATCTTTCAACTCGGCGCTGCCTCCATCATTTTCTTCGTTGAAACCCAGCACCTGGGGGGAAAACAAAAGGAATAACAAGGTGAGCCGAGAAAACCGACAAAGACAATCTCTTTGCCACCATAGACTTACCTGCTTTACCACCGGAGGTATTATCCTTTAATTCGCTGCATCTTTCTATGCCGCACCTATAAAGGGAGAGAAAACAGCAAGTTAAACTCATGCAACTTTTACCGGACAGTGTTTGGTAATACAGACTCTTACCTGAACGCCATCAGCTGCCTCCAGGCAAAATTCTTTTGGACCCAGCTGCAACCTAACGAGGGAATGGAACAAGAGTGAACATCGGCCATATTGAACTCTTTGAACTTTATAGACACTGGAGTCAATATTCCTCTGGAACTCCTCCAGTACCTTCAAACCTGTGAAGTAACTGGTATCTACGCGCCCCTGCATGCCATGTAGGATGGAGAGCTCATCATTTAAAAACATAAGGTGAGGTTACCAAGAGGGGATATCGGAGGTGATTAGTGGGGAGAACGAGAACAGTTGGGGGGGGGGGGGGGGGGGGGGCCCATCACTAAAGTCCACGGGTGGCTACATCCCTTTCTCCACTTGCAGGAGAATACCGAGTCCAGCAGACAAGATTAGGCGGGCCAGTCCAGACTGTCATCTCTTCACTACGCATCATGTTGGTGGAGACCGCAGCTGTCCGGGTCCGATCGACGCCCCTGTGGGAACCAGGTGAGCGTAACACAGGGGCTCACCTTTTAGAACAAACTCTCACCCGAGCCTCTGCAAAACACTTCCCTTACAGATATTGAAAAGGGCCTTAAGACTCTTCTGTTTAATGAAACTCCTGACTAGTAACTATAAATGGCCCGATATGCTCCTCCCCCGACCTCCGTGGATTCCATTTCTCTCCCTGTTGTGGCTACCCACTTTTTGTTTTGTTCAAGCGCTTTCAGGCCTATGGGCGATGTAGCGCTATACAAAAATTAAATCCATCAACTTGAAGGAGAAAGGTAATATGCTGACAATTGCTTTGATTTATGAACTTGTGTTTTTGAGAGAAAACCATTTCTGCTTTCCCAAGAAGGATATTGGGAAAGACCAATTGTTTTGAAGTTGTGGAACCAGTGTTTATGAAAGACACATTTACTTTAACAAGCAGAAGGTCACCTTTGAATTAAAAGATTGTGTGTGTTGAACTGAATAGAACTTTATTGAAAAAGAACTTCTCCAAAGGTATTCCTGTATTGATTCAGGGAAAAGGAATCCAACCCTGGTCACAAGGAGTACTTTTCTTTTCAAAGCTTATAAGTTTGAACCTTTAGAACTGAAGAAAGCCAAATGTGCCTTGTGTTATTTTGGTTTATGTATGACTGAGGGTCAGAGACTTTTGGACACAAGGTTATCTTTCTTTAGTTAGTTTGCTAAATCAGAACTTCCTTGTTAGGATGCGTCAGTCTCGCATTTCTGACCCCTCACAATGTTTCGATATAGTCTATGTTGCCCTGACTCGTCGGGTTAGAAACACGACAATTTTCATAGATGTTTGAGAACATACCTAAGCCTACAAACACCCAAAGGCACATTTGTTTTTATTGTATACCCATCAACTTCATTTGGCATACCAAAACAAAATAAATAATGTAAGAAGGTTACTAAAACAGTCAATACTTTTTGGAAAAGTAGCCTAGAATGAGTTCAGGAACAGTTCACCTTCTCCCAAATGGAAAAGTTACTTGGCTGTAAAAATATACTTGCAGCGTGGATATTCTCCCAATATTAATGTGCTTTACGGACCTGCTTGGGACATGAGCGGATCACACACCCTTTTTTCAAACACCTTTCTGTTTAGGTTTATTTTATTGTATTCTAGAAAGGCTTTTATATTGCTACTTACCAAATCCCTCCCTTGAAATATGTGAGAAAGCATTGCAATTAGATAAATCCCTCATCTCTACACCACCCATTTACTATTAAAGCGCCTCCTTTGTACGAATCTGCTATGGTCAAAAGGCTAGCAAGCTAGGAGAGTGAAAAGGGTGTAGAAAGGGGATGTGTGGAAAATCCCTCCCTTGCTTTCATAGGCTGGTATCGTCCTTGTCAACATTCTTCCCCCCTTCAATTAATCATTTCTCTTGAATTACAATCATGGCTAGTAAACTTACAAATTGTTGCTGCAATAGCCTCATCTTCTCTCTTAGTATATTGAACATTTCCTACGTATCACTTCGGGTTTACCCACTATGCGACCAAGAGGTCCTAGATAACTGTCCTAGATAACTCTGCCGTCTCTTAAACCAGCAGCCACCAGTTGAGTTCACCTTTGGAGACCCCGAAGAATAGCCCCCTATTGGCGTTCATGCCTGCTTTTGAAGTACCTGTTGATGCTGTGTTATTTTTTTTTTTACTTCTTTTTATTAGGTTTTTATCACGACGGTTCCAAATGAAACAAAATAAAAATATTCCCTTTAACCACCTCCCCACCCGTCCCGCCCCACCATCCCAGGGCTGCTGCACCTCTCGTGCTTCATCACTTTATCCCCAGAATTCGAAGTTTTTGGAGGCAGTACGGTTCTTTAAAGTCATTGTGCAAAAAGTCCGTAACCACCTCCCATTTCGCCGCAAACGTGGCTTGATTTCCCTGCAGAGAGTACGTGTTGCTCTTTTTTTTTTTAAGCACCCTTGTCGAGCTTCCTTTTCCTGCCTGTTCATTGCAACGTGCACCATGTCAATCTTTTTCACAGTTGGCACCTAAGTTTATAGAGGTAGGACGAGGACTATCTCTGGCTACATCCACTCCTAATTTCTGAATTGCGTGAGAGAAAGGGTTGGCACTGTGTTAGTCCAGTTTTAAAATTAAGCAAAATCCAAGTTTTTATAACTTTTATCAGAATCAGAACTACCCCAAATATAAGGTTGGTCTGGGGGGACTAACATCCATTTGTGATGTCGATCTTATCACACTGAAAGAGAGGTCTATAAAGGAGAAATCACCTTACCGTAATGTTCTTTCTATGGATTCTTCTCCTGAAGAATCGTCAACTGATAGATATTCCCTCCAGCTCTGCTGCTTCGGAACATTTTCGATAGGGGGCGTAGTGGACCTTGACCCGGTCGTCGAATATCGATCTGCCTTGCTCGGCATCCGGTCGTCTGCTCCGGACGTGACGCCAGGCATTGTACAAGTACCACGTCACTATGCCCCCCACTTCAGTTTCCCCTTTTTTCCAGAACACCACACAGTGCACAAGAAAACAGAACAAACGGGCTAATGAGCCCTTTAAAAGAAAGTAATATAGACCTCCGAAGGAGGGAACAATTGAAAAAGAACACTGAGGTAGTGTTAGAAAAATGTTCGATTTTAAGGACTGTGGCAGGAAGACAGAAAACGGACATAGAGGACCATCACCAAGTCAACGTGAAATAGAAAGAAGCGCACCAACCACCAACTTTTTGAGTGTGGATGGATGGGAGGGGAGGACTCTGCAGGAGAAGAATCCATAGAAAACTTTACGGTAAGGTAATTTCGCCTTCAATTGATTGCTTTTCTCCTGCAGATTCCTCATCTGATAAGACTTCCAAAGCAGTAACAAATGGAGTCGGGCATAAAGTTATATCAAAAGGTTTTGCAGGACTGCCCTGCCAAAACGTGCATCAGAGAAGGACGGCCTCTTCCATGCACACTTTCAACTCGTGGGAGACCATACTCTGCCTCATCACAGCATCCGCCAAGTGGTTCTCTGTGCCCATAAGATGAACTGCCGAGACTGAGATCCTGTTCTCCAGCAACCAGAACCAAAGCATCATCGCCTCCATGCAGAGGGGGCAGGAGTGCACACCGCCTTTCTTGTTGAGGTAGTGCATTGCCACTGTTGTCCGTCAGGATGAGGACATGCTTTTCTCGCAGAGACGGGACGAAAGCTTTCAGGGCTAGCCCGATAGTCTAACTCCAGCCTGTTGATGTGCCACCTGACTTCCATTGTTGACCAGAGGCCACTCACATGCAGGTCCTCGTAGCGAGCACCCCAACCCTTCAAGGATGCATTCGTGACCACTCAGGTCTGAGGCCAAGGAGGCCCGAAGGGTTCCCTTGCCAAAAGACTATTGCGGTCTGCCCGATTTCAGACAAAAAGTCAGAATAAAAATGACCGACCCCACCAAAAGAACTAAAACACACACCATGAAAAGTTCTAACTACCAAAAGTTTGTGGGGTCGGTATGGGCCCTGGTGGGTGTCCCCGCAACACCCCGCTCACTATATTACTCAGTATAGTGAGCGGGGCGTTGTGGGGGACACCCCTGCAGCTCACCCGAGCAAAAAGAATAACACAAACAAAAGCCTGGGGCTGTCCCCCGCAGCTCACCCAAAGTAAAAAAAAAATTAAAAAGGGACCCTGCGGTGCCGGTTCCCAATCGTGGAAGTGAAAAGGAACCAGCACCGCAGAGACGCAGTGTGTCGGAGAGAGAGAGAGAAAGAGAACAAAGTGTCGGAAAGAGAGAGAAAGAGAGAGAGAGAGAGAGAGAGAGACAGAGAGAGAGAACAGAGTGTCGGAAAGAGAGAGAAAGAGAGAGAGAGAGCACAGAGTGTCGGAAAGAGAGAAAGACAGAGAGAGCGAGAGAGCATAGAGTGTCGGAAAGAGAGAAAGAGAGAACAGTGTCGGAAAGAAAGAGAGAGAGAACAGAGTGTCGGAAAGAGAAAGAGAAAGAGAAAGAGAAAGAGAAAGAGAAAGAGGGAGAAAGAAAGTGGAGAGAGAGAAGGAGAGAAAGAGAAGGAGAGGGCACAGAGTGTCGGAAAGAGAGAAAGAGAGAGAGAGGGCACAGAGTGTCGGAAAGAGAGAAAGAGAGAGAGAGCACAGAGTGTCGGAAAGAGAGAAAGCGAGAGAGCACAGAGTGTCGGAAAGAGAGAAAGAGAACAGTGTCGGAAAGAGAAAGAGGGAGAAAGAGAAAGAGGAGAGAGAAGGAGAGAAAGACAGAAGGAGAGAAGGAGAGAGCACAGTGTCGGAAAGAAAGAGAGAGGGGGAGAGAGAGAGAGCACAGTGTCGCTCACCACTGACACAGACAGTCTGAGGGGATCCAAGAGTGTGCCAAGGTACTGCAACCACTGATCTCTCAGCAACCATTGCAGTGATCTCATGTGCAAACTGGCCTCTGGCACTAGAAAAATGCAGGAGGAGGCCTAGAAGGCAGAGGAAGGAATCCGCTGGTAGAGTGGCATTGTTCCGTAATAGGTCCACCATCAGTGTCAAGCCGACTACTCTCTCCTCAGGAGGGAAAGCCTTCCCCATCCGGGTACCTAGGACTGCTCCGATGAACTGGAGCTGTTGGACTGGTGTCATGTGGGACTTGTTTAAGTTTAGGGAGAAGCCCAGCCTGTGCAACAGCGAGCAGGTCTCCTGCAGATGGGACAAGACCTGCACTGCAGACTTCCCTCGGATCAGTCCGTCGTCCAGATATGGAAATACATGGACTCTGGATCTCTTCAGCTAAGCTGCAACTACCACCATTAGCTTGGTGAAGACCCTTGGGGCGGAGATAAGACCAAAGGGAAGCACCTTGAACAGTGCATTTCTCCTATGGTGAACCTTCTGAACTTCCTATGCCGTCGATGGATTGGCACATGGAAATAAGCATACTGTAGGTCTATGGACACCAGCCAGTCCTGAAGTTCGAGAGCCTGGAGAATCTCTCTCAACATCACCATCCTCAGTTTGTCTTTCCTCAAGAACTTTTTCAAGGCCCTGAGGTGCATAAATGGCCGGAGACCTCCTCCTTCTTGGGCACCAGGAAATATTGGGACTACCAACCCGATCCTCTCTGTTCGGGAGGTACCTCTTCCATGGCACCCTTCAGCAACAGAGCTCCCATTTCTTCCTGGAGCTCCTGTCCTGGTTGGATTGGAGGTGGGGACGGTCTGTCTGGTGGTTTTCTAAGGAATGGCAGACAATAACCCCATTGAATGAGCAGTAGAGCCCAGGGATCGGAAGTAATTCCCTGCCACTGGTGCAAGTGCTCCGTCAACCGTCCTCCAACCGTTGCGCACAGGGAGGGGAAATCAAATCGGCTTCGGAGGCTGGGTCGCCCCCGCCGCTGATGCTGCCTGTAGACCTCTAGAAGCCCTTGTGCCCCTTCCAGAGTGCCAGAAACGCTTCTGCCCTTGCCTGGCCAGTGGGAGCTGCGCTCTTCTGCCATAAGGAGCATATACCTCCTGTAGCCCCTAGCCCTAGAGGCGAAGCTAAAGGCGGGATTGGCCGGCTGCGCAGCTAGTCCTAAGGATTTGGCAGCGAATTTTGATTCCTTGAATTTCTCTAAGGAATTGTCAGCTTTGTGGCCGAAAAGAAGATCACCCTCGAAGGGCATGTCCAAAAGTTGCACTTCAACGGTAGGTGAAAAACCAGAGGTTTTCAGGTAGGCCTGTCTTCCGAAGCCATAGATTGGCCCACACAGTCGGCGATTCCCAGGCCCGTTCGCAGCGACTGCTTGGCCACCTCCTTTCCATCCTGCTGTAAGAAGCCCTCGCACATTTCGCCTTTCCGCACATACTGCGCAGCGTTTTTCACTGCTGTTCATACCTCGAAGGAGTATTTGGCAAAACTGCTTGCCACATTTGTAGCTTTGAGGGCCATGCTACCCGAGGTGAATGCCTTCTTTGCCAAGGCATCTACTTTTTTTGCTTCTCTGTCTGGGGGCAGAGTGGATGTAGAAGATGTAGGTCTAGAAGAGACCGTAGCCGCCTGTATGACGAGCCCCTGCGAGGAAGAGTGAGCAGAGAGGTATGTACCTCCCGGAAATGGTGGAGCTGATGGGAGGAATGGAACATGGGGTTTACCATCAAGATATCAAAGGATCGGCACTGGGCGGTTACAGAGGTATGTTACGCTCAGTGGCAAGACCTTCCTCTAGGATGTCGGTAAGGTCATAACCTTGTGCAGGCACTACCGTTGAGTGTAGTCCCAGGGTGTTGATAAATCTTTCTATCAGAGCCCACTGTTTAGATCCATTGTGACAGTAGGACTGGTACTGTTGAAACTCTAGGTCAGGCGAAGTGTCCAGACCACTAGCGTCTTGGAGGCCTTAAGCTAGATGTAGCAGCCCGTTTTGGTCATTAAAATAGTCGACCCCTCATGAACCAGAGAAAAATCGGGTCGACATTTTGGTCATCGGCGCTGTAATCTCCGAAGATCCCCGTCATGGTCTCGAATGATCGGACCAGGGGTGTGGAGTAAAGACCTTCTCGACAACCGTCAACATTAAGCCTTTGTCCTTCAGCACCAGGATGATGGATGTCGCATCGACCGAGATCTAGATGATGTAGCATCGACATCCTTGGAAGCACTGGGGTAATCCGGCTTCCATAACATTTCTTTCAACGTCAAAAGATTAATCAGCGCCGACAGTCAGTACCGGGGCACTAGAGTGGTCGGGTACACCGAACGCCTCTCTTGGCTCAGAGGCATGCTGCATGGGGCTAGGGGCCATGTCGACTGCAGCATGCTGCTTGAACATATCAAGCATCGAGGATTTAAAATCCTCACACTCCTGGCAGGTGTTCGGCCCAGCTGACGGCTTACCTTGTTCTGTCGACAACTCAGAGTCCTGTCGGTGGCGCCTTTTCTTTTTTCGGGATGAGGAAGTGTGGCTCGAGTGAGACCTTTACTTCTTCTGCCGGTGTTCCCCAGGGGTTTGCCCCTCGGTTTCGGCCTCTGAAGACCAAACAGTCGACTGCGCCGGATATTTTGAGGGTGGCCGACCAAGGGCGAGTTTAGAAGCTTGGTCGCGAAGGGACTTCGGCTGCATTTTGGTGCACGATGGATACCAGTCAGTCCCGTGACCCATGCCGAGGCACCAGAGAAAACTCGTGTGGGTCAGTGAGGAACGTCTTGGTGCCACAGTCGGAACACCGCTTGAAACCGGACACCCTTATGACAGACATCTTGCGTCGAGGAATTAGCGGGGAAAAAAAGTGTTATACTGAAAAACCTCGAAAGAGTCAAAGCTCTGTGTTCCTAAGCAGCGTGTTAGCACATGGAAAAAAAGGAAATGAAGCGGGAGCATAGTGACGTGGTACCTATACGACACCGGACGTCAAGTCCGGAGCCAACGATGAAACTTCTGAGCAAGACTGATCGATGGTCGACGACCGGGTCGAGGTCCACTACGCCCTCTATCGAAAATGTTCCGAAGCAGCACAGCTGGAAGGAATATCCATCAGATGTGGAATCTGCGGGAGAAAAGAGTAATCTTCAGAGCATGGGCAATGCAGTGGAGCTGGCATGGCTCAAAACTCAGCATAGAACGTTCATAGTTTACCCTTTTAATAGGCCTTGAGGAGTTCTGCTTATTACTAGGTGTCAGACAACAGCCCCACTTCAGGGAATGGAGCTGGTCCAGACAACTGCTGCTGTCATGGAAATCCACCACACATTACTTGGTCTTACCAATGGACTGCTGTGGGGCGGAAATGGGGGGGGCGATCGATGGGGAGAATCACCAAGCCAAATGGTTAATGTCCACCACGGCTCCTTAGTTCTATTGACTTTGCTCCACCAGTTCGACATGATGAAGTCAAGACTAACCAGGCACCCAGGATAAGGTCAGGCACAAAAATGTCCTGGGAGCAAGAGGTCACTAAACTCCAGTGCCGGTAAGAGGGAAGGTAGACATAAAATTTAGGTTCCACTTAAACTGTATAGCAGAGCACAAACAATTTCCACTTTGCATCCACAACAGATCCTACTAAAACATTCAGCTACCAATCTCACACAGAGAGATTTAGGCATAAAAAAGGAGTCCTTCGGCAGAGTTTAGTTTTAGTGTATTGCATTTATATTGCGCGCCATATAACACAAAGGCGTGACGGCGCAAACAGAAACAAACATATGGCAGATGAAAATCAGGATGGATTGAGACATAGCAATCAGCAGCCATTGGTAATCCTAAATCAAAAAATTGAACATACAAAGTCATCAAATTAACAGTAATCAAAGGGAAAAAACACAGAAATAACTCACTAAATGATCTAAATTTAGAGAATCAAATTACAATTCGATATTCCTTTAGGCAATTATTTGCTTTGTCTAAGAAAAACAGGTAAGGTGCTAACACCACAGCCCACTAAAATACAGTCACTATTGGGCTGCGAGCACCAATCACTCAGGTCCATCCTCCGAATGATCGTTAGGTCAGTAAGTCTGACCACCCCTGGGCCTGTTCTCTGACGCAGCCAGGCAAGAACCTTGTTGTGCAGAGCTTCTTTAGTCTCTTTCTTTAGTTTTCCGAATGTTAGTTATGATAAAATATCTCTGGTCCATTTCAAAGTCATAGGAGTTCATATCCTTTATCATTGGCATTTGAGACTTTTTTCGTTTTAGGTTGGGCTGTTTGACCTCTGTATGTCCAGCGTTCAACTCAAATAGTGATGAAGATGGCGCAATTTCCGGTAGTGAATCTACACAGGAAATTTTTACCTTATCCTTGCAAGCCAAAGTTGGACCAGAGGGGCCCAGGAACTCCCTACTGCAGGAATCAGTTTGAGTGGCTTGATCTATCATTACCCTTTGTATAAGGGTTTGACAGGCAGCATTCACCTTAGGTGTCTGACAAAACACCAGCACTAGAAGGACAGTGTGTCTGGGAGGAGGTATTCGCTTTAGGCGGCCGTAGATCCACTGCCCAGTCATTCAAAGCATTTGCCAAAAGACCAAGGTCAAATGGTTCCTTTCATAGAAGTAGTTCTTTGGTGATGTTGGCCATGAGCGCAGGCCATTGGGAAATATCTGTGGGCTCAGATTGCGCTATGTTGGATGTACCCCTTCCTTGATGGCCAGAAGGTAAGGTTATAGGTATCTCAGACCTTATCATTAGTGGAACATTTGAGATCAGCACTGGTACTGTGCAATCCATGGCGCTGTGTAAACTAACCAGGGGTGTCTGTGCTTTGGAGGCAGCCTTCAATGAAGGACTATCCGAAGCCTGCATCAGATTTGGTGCTTTATGCAAAGGAGCAAGATCTTCTGATAAAGTAAAACATCTATAACAAAAATTATCTTGTTTGTTTTTCACTCTCATGCGCTCTCTGAGCGCTAGAACTTCCAAGATGCGATCTCTATTAATCGCTGGGGAGACGGCCATAGAATCTCCTAGCCCCTTATAGCCATCCTTGTAATTGGCTTAGCCCCCGTCTTCTTATGAGCAGCCATGCAAGCAATCGAATTAGTGGTCACTTTTAAGACCTGATCAGCATAATCAGCATACTTAGGAGAAGCAGAGCGGAGGCTACACTAGAAAACTACGTCTCCCACAGGGAGGATTATCCCAGTAGTGACCATAAACAAAGAATGCGGCAGTCCAGCTGAACTCTGAATTCGCTCCAGGAACCTCCGCTCCATACGGCCCACAGCGGGACCCATAGACACCTCGCCAGGGCGTTCCACGCACCCGCCAGGCACCCTCCGGACTGCCGAAATACCTGGAAGACCCAGGGTAAGAAGAGAAGGCGGATTAGACAAGAGGATCTAACCGCGTAGATAGCCTAGAGCTGCCGCCGCTTCTGATGCACCTATGTGCCTAGGGTCACCCCATGACATACACAGAAACCTGCGAACTCTGGGTGGACACAGCCTACTGGCACATTCTGCCCTGTAACACAAGACCCCCAATAATCTTGTAGCCCTGCTTTCAATAGTTCATTTTAAAAGCTTATTTCACCGTAGTAATGCACTGCAATCCTCTTACCATGTTTACCACTTTGAGAGGACAACCCCCAATGCTTGTCACTATCTGTGGTCTCCTTAGTAACACTTCTGTCTCAAACATGGGATCCTCCCAAGATCAAAAAGTAAAGGAATGACACGCAGCAAGAGCACTGTGAGGGGGGTTTTACATGTCAAGCACTACTGTCTTCCTAAACAGCCTTTAATTAGCTCTAGTTTCAGTAAATTATAACTAGCATTCAAAAAAGGTTTGCAAAGAATTTGTTCAATGTGCTGTCACAGACACAAGTTGCAGACACATAAGAAAAGCAGACTAAGCTTACTGTGAGGTGTATAGAGCTTTGAAATAAAAGGCTAGTGGAGAAGGAATAAGTTGCTTAGCTGTAACCTGTGACGATCATGGGATGATGTAACTTCTCTCCAGAGGGAAGCCCTTCTTTGTGAGGCTACGAAGATGAGGCCGCTAACAGATATTACCCGTAAGGGTGGTAAAATACAGGAGGACCTCATAGGAAGAGACTCCCATTCTGGTTATAAGGACTCCTGTTCCATACAGAAACTCCCTAACCCTCTTTTCCTCAAACCACAAGATCCATGGTCAACTCCTCTAATTTGTAAGAAAAGTACCAATATCATGTATTACAATGTCCTTACCTGTACACCAGTAGGGTGTAATCACATCCAGGCTCTGATCAGACAGGGTCATCTTTTAAACTCTCAAAGTACTGAGAAGAGGAAGCCCCGATGAGGCATAAAGATCACTCAAAGCAAACAAAAAGACAGATCTTGAAAGTCTGATGGGGAGGAGCGAGCTATCCGGTTCAAACACTAACAAAGGACTTGAATCAGACAGAGTCCAGCAAGGAAGCTGGAAACACTGCGAAGTGGAGAAGTCACAGCAGCAGGTCCGCGAGAAGCAATTGGCTGACCCGAGAAGCAGCTGGACGGAGAGAGGCAGTGGCGTGACCTCAGCGAAGTGGACCTGGTGGCCCAACAACGACGCAGAGACCGACAGCTCTCAGGCCCTGTGGAAGCAGGGCAGATTGGCAAAGAGCAAAGAAAGGGAACAACCGCTATCAACAACCCAGGAAGAACAGGAGACAAAGCTACTTCCACAAGAAGGTAACAGGGCACCCGGGAGAGCGAGTAGGGTTTTGGGTGTAGAAGGTTGCATTGTGAGTGATCTCCCTTATCTCAGTATCGAGTGCATCATTAACAAGTGCATTAGGATGACTCCCTCATCCCAGTACAGAGTATATTATTGAGGAATGCATCGGGAGTAATCTCCCTCAGTGCTTTGGTAGCCGAAACACCACCAATTGAAGAAGTGCATTGGGAGTAATATGCCATGTCCCAGTAATCCTAAGAAGGAGTGCATCAGTGAGGAGTGCATCAGAAGTAATTTCCCTCGTTCCAGGGATTTCACAGAGGCTAATAAGGAAAAAGTTACTTACCTGTAACTGTTGTTCTGCAGCATGGGTCTGGCATAGATTCACATGCTCATAAATATTCCCCGTCAGGCCACGATTCCTCGGTAAAAGCAGAAACAGATTCACTTTCTCTCACAAACTGTCTTTCTTCTCTAAACCAATCACTGAGCTCTGGGTCATATTGCCCCCAGCCAATGACTGCCCTCTCCATAAGCCCCTCCTCTGGAAGCCATCTTCAGATTTGGTAGCACGTAAAGTGGCAGTATGACCATGAAGAGCCGCAGAGGGGCAGGAGGGAGGGTTCCCATGTGAATCCATGACAGACCCATGCTGGAGAACAACACTTACAGGTAAGTAACTTGTTCCTTCTCCAACATGGGGTCTGGCATGGATTCATATGCTCATGAATAAAGAATACATAGCAGTATACACATACACAACCACGGGAGGTGGCAAGGATCAACAGAAGTAATTACTCTTACCTTCTCACCAGGCTTACCTTCAAGCGAACAGGTTGCGCAGAACTGCTTGGTCGACCCTGCACTCCTCTCTGGAACCCCTGTCGACACAGTAGAATCTTGTGAAGGTGTGCGCGGACCTCCAAGTAGAAGCCCTGCAGATGTCCAGCAGGGGCACACCAGACAGGAACGCCATCGTTGCAGCGATCACTCCGGTAGAATGGGCTCTCGGATGGCCAGGCAGCAGTCGGCTTGCCAACCGGTGACAATGAGTGCTGCAGCCGGAGAGCCACCAGGAAATGCAAGCCTTAGACAAGGCCTTCCCATGGTTCACAGGACCAAAGTTCACAAAAAGCTGGGAAGTCTTCCGGAAACTCTTCGTGAGGGCCACATAGAACTTCAGAGCACGCGCCACATCCACCGAGTACAGAGACCTTTCAGCCGGCGACTAAGGCGTTGAAAAAAACACAGGCAACACAAATGGCTCATTGAGATGAAATACCGACGGAACCTTCAGCATGAAGGAGGGGTGCGTCCACAGCACCACCTTCGTATCATGGAACGTCAGATAAGGACGCTTGCAAGACCGGGCCTGGATCTCATCTACTCTCCTGGCTGATGGGATTGCCATGAGGAAAGCTATTTTCCACGACAGGAACTTGAGAGAAGCGTGATGCATAGGCTCTAAGGGGGCCCCCATGAGCCTTGTCAAAACTATGTTGAGCTCCCATGCCAGGGCGAGCGCCTTCACCAGTGGGAACTATTTGAACAGTCCTTTAAGGAACTTCTTGACCAGATGGTGTGACCAAAGTGTCTCGGGGACCTGGTGTAAAGGGAGATAGCCGCCAGGTACACATTGACGGAGGTGTGAGCTAGCCCCGCTTTAGCCAACGACAACAAGTTTGGAAGGATCTGCAGAGCTGTGACCCTCATGGGGTTCATGCTCTGTTTCCGGCACCACGTCGTGAAGCACTTCGACTTGTGCCCGTAACACTTCAGCATCGATGACGATCAGGCCCTGGCAAGTACCTACCTGCAGTCCGCCGGAAGCTCATACCCACCGAACTCTAACACTGCAGGAGCCAAGCACTCGGGTTCAGGGACCCTGGTTCGTGGTGTAGGATTGCACCTCTTTCTCTGGGGAGCAGATCTGCAAATACTGGTAGCATGACTGGTGGAGACATCGACAGGCTGAGAAGGTCTGGGTACCAAATGTCCTTGGCCACGCCAGGGCGACGAGGATCATCCTGCACCGGCACCGTTTGAGTCAATTGACGACTCGCAGCAGGAGGGACAATGGAGGAAACGCATACACGAACAAGCCTTCCCAGGTGAAGGAAAACGCGCCCCCCATGCTCTTCGGTTGGTGCAATCTGCTCGCGAACCTCAGGCATTTGGAGTTCATCACCGTCGCAAACAGATTGATCCAGGGTGTGCCAACTTGAGGAAGAGCCTGTCCACTTGATCCTGTCAAAGTTGGTGTTCTGGACTCCCGCAAGATGAAAAGGAATGAGGAATATACCCTGGGCGATGGCCCAGTGCCCAAAATCCTGCACCTCCCTGGAGAGCGCCGGGGACCTGGTGAACATTGTGGTGGTATTGTCTGAGAAAACCCTCACCACCTTGCCCTTGAGGGACGGGAGGAATGACTTGAGGGCCCAGAACACTGCCCGCAGCTCCAGGACATTGATGTGGAGGTCCCTTTCCTCCGGCAGCCACAGGCCTCTGGTGTGGAGACGTCCGGTGTGGGCTCCCCAGCACTCCAGGGAAGAGTCTGTGGTGACCATCCCTTGATAAAGGGGGCTTTCGAAATCTATGTTGGAGCACACGGTTCACCATCTTATCGCTCGATGGAACTCAATGAGGACACTGGTCTGCGAAGCTTCCGGACACCTAGATCCAATGAGCGTCCAAGAACTCCTGAAGAGGTTGCATCTGCAACCTGTAGAGTCTGAGCATGTAGATACATGACGACATGTCGAGAAGTGACTTGATGGTCCTTACCGTGGCGACCTTCAGCCGTCGCACCCTGCCCAGAATGGACGCTATCCTGTCTTCCGAGGGAGCCGCCAGGCAGAGGACCGTGTTGAGACTGGACCCCAGGAACAGAGTGCTGCGATGGAATCAAGCTTCGGATAGTTTACGGAAAACCGCAGACCCGTCAGCAGCCGGATATTCCTCGCCGTGTGATAGACGGCGATCTCCCTTAACTTGGCACGGGTGAGCCAGTCATCGAGACATGGGTATACGTGTATTCCTTGCAGGCGCAGGAGGGCTGTTAGTGGTGCCAGGCACTTCGTAAAGACTTTGTGAGCATACTTCAGTCCGAAGGGAAGGGCATTGAACTGGTAGTGCTTCCCCTGTACGACAAAGCGCAGGAACTTGCAATGTTTTTCGTGAATGGGGATGTGGAAGTACGCGTCCTCTAGATCCAGAGACGACAGAAAGTCTCCCTCCTCCAGTTGGCCGAGCACGTGCTGCAAAGTGACCATCCTGAATTTTTGGGACTTGATGTACATGTTGAGTCATCGTAGATCGAGAATGGGCCTCCAGCCCCTGGTCTTTTTTATTAAGAGCCCCGGAGCCGCATTGGAACTAGCTCTACCGCCCCATTTTTTAACATGGCCCGAACCTCCAGCCACAGCTGATATGAATAAGCCACAGCTGATATGAATAAGAAGCTCTGCTTCTGCGGAGCCTCGCGTGGCTCTTCCTCCTTTCTCCCAGTTCTCGCTTCAGCTCTCCAAAGCTCAGGGAGGCCATGTGGTGTCTCTTTCTGTGGCCGCGGCTCCACCCGCGGCCACTAGAGGGAGCTCCGGTGAGCTTTTGGTCCTTTTCTTCAGCTTCTGGCGCTCGCAAGCGCATTTCTGTTGTGTTTACATAACGGTTTTTGCGAACGTGAGTGCCAGAAGCCAACTATTGCCTCAGTGCCCCCCTTTTTCTCAGAACTTGAGAAGAATATAAAAAATAAAAATAAAATAATGAGTGAGTTAAGAACACAGGGAAGAGGCTTTGGACACTTGTCACAGCCTCATTACTGGTCAGAGTGGGGTAGAGAGAAGGCAGTCTGTTGCCCACAGAGTTTAAAAAAAAAGAATAATATACATTTTTATTTTTAAAGTGTGAACGGTGCAGTGCTTTACATTATGGCCGCTCAGTATTCCCCTCAGACGAACCAGGATTGGTCAGAATATGAGCAGGATGCCTATCCAATAGATGAAGTGGCTATGGCAGACAGCCTCAGGAAAGTACTGAGATCTTCTGTAGAGTACAGCATTAAGAGAGCTGTTTCAGAGCTGATCCTGCCCATTCAACAGTGCCTGGACAGCATGGAGGAGCACCTGCAAGAGGCTTCCCTGCCAGGGAGAAGGAAGACCCAAAAGAGAAAGCACCTTTCAAATGGGGGATGTAATCAGGCTTGTAAGAGTAAAAACTCTCCAACCCCCCCAAGCCAGCCAGAATCAGCCACTGCTGCCGTTTCAGAGGCCGTCTACAGGCTGAAAAAGGCCTTTATGAACAGGAAGGAAACCCCTTCCCTAGATGGACCATCTCACCCCGAGGAAGACAACTGGGGTACTAGACCCTCAAGCCCGGAGGGACAGCGACAGGGCACTGACGACGAAGCCAAAAGTGTCTACGATGTAGGGGAACAGTCCCCTTCATCCTCTGACGAAGATGTTCAGAAGATGTTCAGACTATAGGGTCTCGACCCTCAACCTCGGGGATTGCGGCAGCCCCTATCCCCAAGAAGACAGCCAGGGAACAGTCTCCTTCTAGGGGGATGTTTGCGCCGGAAGATTTAGTGCACCCCAGATCTACCGACTGGGAACCGTCATCAAGAACAGATTACATCAAAGCCAGCTGCGTAAGCCTCTAGACAAAGAAGTTAGAGCCAGACAGCAGCATGCTGCCGCCCGGAGATTCCAGGGAATGTGGCTCTAACTCCAGAGTTAGACTCGAAAATGATCACATTTCTGGGAAAGAATGTGAAATATCTGAGGAAAGGTACTGACCGCGCCTGGAGGTCCTGGACGTTACTGGTCCCTTGGCGAAAATAATGGACCTAACTGAGACGGCCATCGATTCCTGCGACCCCATTGATCCAGTAATTCTTTCGGGTTGGTTGGACTCAAAGAGTACACTGTCTACTGTGAAATGCCAGCTGTGCCATCTCGGCCAAGCACCGGAAAGGCATCTTGTTCAAGAATTATGCTACGTTAGGAGAGTTAGCTGACACTGAGTCAGGCGCAGCAGCCCAGAGTTTACTTTTCAGAGACCCATTAAAAGGGTTTTCGCTACCAAAATTTTCTCCAGGGCCGGACGAGGCAGAGGTTGCTCTTCCGGCCATTTCTCGTTTGATAGAAGACCTCAACACTCCAGAGATCAGCCCAACGCTTGGAAGGACCGCTCAGACACTTTCTTCCCCTCAAGAGGGCGGGGAAGAGGTCGTGGCTGGAGAAGAGGTGGGAGATACCCAGCCCAGCAACAATCCACAGGTCAGTGTACCCATAGCAGCATTTGTGCCGCAGAAGCCCATAGGAGGGAGATTAGCTCTCTTTGCGCAAGCCTGGGGGCTCCTCGTCAGGAGACGCCTGGGTCAGGGAAGCAGCGCGCGGCCTGCACTTAAGAGTTTTTCGCTCAACTCCATCAGGCAGGTCGCCCCACTCCGATAATGTCAAGAGCAGACGAGACAGCGCTAGACAGCGAAATACACAGCTTATACCTGAAACAGGCGATCCGCCCCTGCTCAAGCCAGGCCAGCTTCTTCAGCCCTATATTTCTGGTTCTCAGGAAGCAGAAAGTACACCCAGTAATAAATCTAAGGGTTCTCAACGATTTCATTGTGTACGGTCATTTCAAGATGGAGGGGATTCACATGCTCAGGGACATCTTGAGACCGAACGACTAGCTTGTGCGCCTGGATCTGAAGGACACTTACCTCGCAGTACCCATACACCAGGCGCATGTAAGCTATCTCAGGTTTTCCTAGGAAAACCGAGACTGGGAGTGCACGAGTTTACCGTTTGAGCTCTCCTCAGCACCTTGGGCATTTACCAAAATTCTAAGGCCCGTAGTAGCTCGTTTAAGAGAGCAGGGGGTCAGGCTAATAGTCTACCTAGACGACATAATCTTCATGGCTCATTCTCAAGCCTTGGTAGAACAGGTCAGGCTGCCATCGACTGACTACACAGTCTCTGCTTCCTCATCAATTGGGGGAAATCGATCCTCTGTCCATCCAAGAGTCTGGAATTTCTTGGGTTTGTGTTGGATACCCAAAATTCGCAGCTCCATCTCCCTGAAGCCAAGATACACTCGACCCGATGGGACTCCTACAGCGGAATGTCATAGCTCTGCGAGAATTAGCAAGAGTAATAGCCATCCTATCCTATTCCATTCAGGCAATTTTTCCCGGTCCTCTTCATTACCGAGAATTGCAGAGGCTAGAAGGTCAGCACCTGAGACAGAGCCTCGCCTACTCTCAGCATTTGATACACTCGCCGGCCGCGAGAATGGAACTTAACTGGTGGTTCACTCACATGGAAGCCTGGAACGGCAGAGCCATTTTTGGATCCACCGCAGATATTGTCATCGAATCGGACGCCAGCCACTCCAGTTTGGGGAGCGAGTTGTGGCTCAGTTGCCACAGGAGGGAATTGGTCTTCCCAGGAACTGGAAATGCATACAAACTGCCTGGAGCTCCTCGTGGGCTCTTTCGCAGTGCACTCTTTTGCCAGAGGCAGAGCGAGTTGCTGTATCTTGCTGAAAATGGACAGCATTTCCACAGTAAGGTACATCAATCATCTGGGTGGTACCAAATCAAGGCCTCTAGCGGAGTTAGCCAAAGACTTTTGGCACTTCTGTCTGGAACATCGAATCTCCGTCACAGCAGATTATCTCCCAGGTCTCATGAACGTGGTAGTGGACTGGCACTCCTGTTATTCCTCAGATTACCGTGATTGGAGGCTCAGAGAGATCATTCTCCGCCTCCAAAGTGTTTGGGGTCCTATGTCCATGGACCTCTTTGCATCGTGCCTCAACACCCAGCTACCAGAGTTTTACAGCTGGATGCTGGATCCACCAGTGGCTGCGACAGATGCATTCCTGCAGCATTGGACCCATGGGATCCATTACGAGTTTCCCCCCATTCGCCATGATAGCGAGGACCCTGGCAAAGGCCCGTCAGGATCATGTGGAGCTGGTCCTCATTGCCCCAGTTTGGACCTCTCAGACCTGGTTTCCAGTTCTTCTGGAACTTTCTTTGGATTCTCCAATCCTTCTAACCCCAGCTTCCAGATCTCCTGCTGGATCCATCAGGGCAACGTCACCCCCTTCTCCTCAGTGGATCACTGATCCTATCAGCCTAGAGGATTTCAGGTCAAGATGGAGAGTTCCCGGCATGTCACGCATGGCAGTCAGCCTCATCGAGGAAAGCTGGGCCCCTGTTACTCTAAGGAGGTACTCCAACTCTTGGAGCGCCTGGAGAACATGGTACCAAAACAGAAGGTTTCATCCAGTTTCAGCACCTATAGAGGAGATCCTAAATTTCTTCGCTTCATCAGTTGAAAGAGGTCTCACCTACAGGACGGTCAACACCTACCGCTCGGCCACAACCTCATCCAGGGGATTCCAGCAGGAGAGTACCACCTCATTTGTAGACTACTTAAAAGTGTCAGGTTTACAGTACCGCCTCCGTCCCGCTATGACAAGCTTTGGGACGTTAAATTGCGCAATCTTTTTCAGTCATGGCCGTATAATGAGGAGTTATCCCGTACTGCTTTGCCCGACAAACTTACTACACTGCTCTGCCTTGTCTCTTGCAGAAGGGTCTCTGACGTCAGAGCTCTGGATCTAGCGGGCAGGACTTTCTCTCCTGATGGTATCGTGTTTCATGTACACAGGAAGACGAAATGAAACTCAAGGGTGATTTCTTATCCTGCTTTTGGGGAACAGCCAAAGCTTTTCTTGGTCAGATGTTTGAAGGTTTACGAGGAAGTAACAGCCCCTCTTAGAACATCTCCTAATGGACAGTTATTGAACGCTCTGCGTAAACTGCACAAGGCTGTTTCCGCCCCAACTTTAGCACGCTGGGTGCGTTGAACTCCAACACAAGCAGGCATAGATACCTTTCACTTCAGTGCCCACTCTGTGAGAAGGACCATGGCCTTCCAAGTCGGAGGGCGCCTGGAAGACATCATGAGGATGGCTGACTGGGCAAGTGAGTCAATTTTAATGCAATTTTACTTGAAACAGGTAGAACAGCCTGCATCTATTGTGGTAAGTAAGCTTTAAACAAGCATAATGTGAGCCCCCGGTCTTGACCTACAATAAAAGTTTTCCATAATAACTTACTAGAAAGTCTTGATTCTATTAATGACAGAGGCAAGCATTATCCCTCCCAGCGAGAGAAATAGCAGCACAAGACACGCTTGAGGGCAGTCATTGATCGCATTGCTTGGGGAGTTTTTTTTTTTTTTTTTTTAACAATTTTTATTATTTTTATTTCAAACAAACAACACACCAAACATTACAGCCCTTTAGGACGTTCATAATCAATATCAAAACATCGCATTATACAGTATTTTTCTCCGTCCTCCTCCCCCCACCCTCCCCGCAAACTCAAGCCGTCTCATCCGTGCCATCTACATGGGCATTCTCAGGAATCTCAGTACTTGTCGACTCGTCTGAGTCTTCTGTTTCATGATTGACCTGGTGGGGTTTGCCATTAAGGTCACCAATTGCCTCCAGGGGGCCCACTTCCTGCTCTCCTCCCTTAGTGACAGCTTCAAACCATACCACAGTTTCTGCTTCCACCCATCTCAAGAGGTTCGCCCACCACGCCTCCACCTTAGGCCTATGGGCCGCCTTCCAGCCCATTGCTATCCTGCACTTAGCCAGGATATAGGCCAGGTTCTTCATCTTACTGATGTGCTTAAGATTCCGTGGCCTATGAAAATTCCCGAGCAAACATGCCCAAGCAGACCCCACATCAAGCACCACGCACCCACCAGCCAGTTTGATCTTTATTTCTTCCCAGAAACTGTGCACCTCAGGACAAGCCCAAAACATATGCAGCAGCCCCGCCTCCACCTCCCCACACCTGGGGCATTTCTGTATGTTCGAGCCTCCAAACCTGGCTATTCTCCAGGTAAGCTCTATGAGTGACCTACAGTTGGATCTGCTGGAGTCTCGCGTTCCGGGACACCTTCTTATGATACCTCTGAGCTCTATCCAATTGTCCCTCTGTCATGGGTTCTCCCACTTCTTCCTCCCAGTCCTGCCTCAGTTATATCAGCTCCTTCCCTACTCACGCTCTCAGGAGCTCATATATCCTGGATGTTTCGTGCCCTCCCTCAGAGACATCGTACATCGTTTCTAGGGTGGAATCAGGGTCTTCCGCCAACACCGTCTCAGGCCATCTCTCCCTTACCCGTTTCATGAGCCTGGTATAAGTAATATATTGCCCACTGTGCACTCCTGTCTCCACCTGCAACCTCTGAAATTCCAATGCCTCCCCTTCTTGCCATATATCCCCAAAGGTGGCCAAGCCCACCGGTTCCCAGTATCTGCGGACTGCTTTGAACAACTGGGAGTCTTCCCCACATAGCACCACCAGCGGGGCCTGCTCAGAGAGTGGATCTGGGTCACCTACCGTTCTCCACGTCCTGCGCCAGACTTCCTAGCCCAGTTCCAATAGCCTCCCTCTCCCCACCATCTCCTTTTTTGGCAGCCATACTCTCTCTCTCTCAAAAAGTATGGAGCTGGGTGACCTTGCAAAAGCCTAGCTTCTGCCGAGTCCTCCGCAGACAACCACCTAACCACAAACAACAGCTGCCCTGCCAAATAATATAGTTCAAAGTTCGGCAGGTTTATGCCCCCCCTTTTCATATGTGTTCTGTAGTTTCCAGAGGGCCACTCTATTCCTGGAGTTGCCCCATATGAAGCCCCTGCACATGCCGTGAAGTCTCACAAAAAAGCGTCTGGGAATCAAGTACGGGACATTCACGAAAAAATGCAATAGTCTGGGCAAAACCACCATTTTAAGTAGGGCAGCTCTACCCATCATGGCCAGGGGCAGTCTGGACCAAAACACCATGCTATTCTTTATTCCCTCGATCGCCTTCTCCGTATTGTGCTTGTGTTCTGTCTCTATCCTATGGTATATGTTTATGCCTAGATACTTGAATGTTACAGTGTGCCAGGGTATTTGCAAAATGGGTAACCTTTCCTGCGGGACGCTCTTATACCTCCCCAGGGGAAACAAGCTAGACTTCCCGGGGTTCACTGATATGCCCGAGAGGGTGGCATAACGATCCATCACCTCCAGCACATGTTGCAGGTTCTCCTCTGGGTAACGCAAGTAGAGGAGCATATCATCCGCATACAGTGATATCAGGTGTGTGCCCCCTATTGTGCGAATCCCCACCTCCCCGTATTGTTGATGTAGGCATATTGCCAGCGGCTCTAATGCCAGAATGTATAACATGGGTGACCAGGGGCATCCCTGTCTGGTCCCCCTACTGAGTTTCCATTTATCTGAAATTGTGGTTCCCGTTTTAACTCTCGCCATCGGGGTGCTATATAGTATCTGGACCCACCTGATATATCCTGGTCCCATTCCACATCCTTTCAGGGTCGCTTTCAACCATGGCCACCGCACTGAATCAAAAGCTTTAACCGATGGCCAGCTCTCCTGAGTCTTCCTCGGTGTGATCAATGATATGATGCAGTCTCCTGTGGTTGTCTGTAATATTTCTGCCTGGGACATACCCTGTTTGGTCTGGGTGTATCAACCTGCCGATTACCCTTTGTAGCCTATAGGCCAGAACTGTTGTGAGTATTTTACTGTCCTGGTTGAGCATAGACAAGGGCCTGTAGGATCCGCACGCCAAGGCCGGCTTGCCTGGTTTCAAGAGTGGAATGATCATTGCCTCGCGGAGGGACATCGGCAATTCCTCTTGCTCATAGGTTTCATTAAACATGGCGAGCAGCGGCTGCAGTAGCTCCCGCTTATATGTCTTATAAAACTCACTGGGTAATCCGTCCGACCCAGGCGCTTTACATGTGGGCAGATGTTGGATCACCACCTCCAATTCGTCTGAGGTGATGGGAGCGTCTAAATCAGCGCGTTCTAGGTCATCCAAGGTGGGCAGCCCTATATCCTCTATTGTTTCCAGTATCTCTTGGCTCATATCCTCTCCTTTGTCCTCATATAATCGTCTGTCATACTTGAGAAACTCCTCATTTACCCTTTCCCGAGTATTAGATTAGACCTTCCACGTCTCCGACCTCTCTGATCACCGGGCGGGGGGGGGGGTCTCATTCTTGTGCAACCAGGCCAGTAGTCTACCCGGCTTATGCCCTCCTGCATGTAACCTCTCCGTATATTTCTTGTAATTCAGTTTGCATAACCTCTCCCAGAGTTCGTTGCAAGATAACTGTAGGTCTTTGATCTTGGCACTGTTCTCTCGAGTGGTCCCCTCAATTCATGAAAGACCCTCCAGTTTCCTCTCTGTTTCATGCAGTTCCCGTTCAATGCCCCCCTGGAGGCCTTCAGATTTCGATATAGCAGCCCCACGAACTACCACTTTAAATGCCTCCCATACTGTTCCCACGGAGCGTACACTGCCCGTGTTAATTTGAAAATATTCCTCGATGGCCTCCCTCAGGACCTCTCGGAATCCCGCATCCTGCAGAGCCTCAGTCCTGAGCCTCCATGTCGGGATACGCGCCATGGGGGGTTGATATCACCACTCTACGACCAAAGGCGAAAGATTGGATAATACCCGGGCCTTGTATTCCGCTCCCACCATTTCCCCCACTATCTCGGCATCAGCAAACACATAGTCCAGCCTCGTGTACAAGTCATGTGGTGCTGCGTAATGCGAATATTGCCTGCTCATTGGGTGCAACCTTCTCCACACATCTTCTAAGCCGAGGTCTTCCAACATTATCCTCAGCCCTTTAGCCGCTGGCGCAGGCTTCCCTGATTTGTCATCCGATCTGTCTGTTCTGGGATTCAGGGTGCAATTAAAGTCCCCACCCCACACTACTGCGCCTCCCACCGGGGGGCTGATTTTACTGTATAAGGACCTGAAATAAGCCGCTGTATCATGGTTGGGGGTATACAGGTTTATAATACTCACCTCTCTGTTCTCTAAGAGTCCCGCCACCACCACCATTCTGCCCTCTGGGTCTATCGTCGAGCTGAGCACCTGGAAAGGCACATGTGGTGCCACCCATGTGATCACCCCTCTTGGATGTGCCGAGTATGTGGCGCCTATGACGTTACCCTTCCATTTTCTCCTAACCACCTCCAATTTCTCCTTGGTGAGGTGGGTCTCCTGTACCAATGCTATATCAATACGCATCCTTTTTAGGTACAGCATCACTTTATTACGTTTTAGGTAACTATTGAGGCCCTGCACATTCCAGGTCACCACTCTGAGATTACCCGATGCCATCTATTCGACGTACTCCTCTCCCACCCTTCCCGCCAATGCTTCCTTTAATGGCTTGTTTTCCGACTCTTGCCCCTCCCGACCTCAACAACTCCCCCCCTCCCAATACCCCAACTCCTCCCCACTGCACACAACCCATCCCCTCCCCCCACCCTACCCAACCCCAACAAATGCCCAGCTCCATCCCTGGATCTCAGGCCCACCCGTGACTGAGGTCTAGGACCCCACGGGGCGTCACCGATCTAACAGTGACCTAACTAAGTGTGCTACTAAGGGGTCAAAAAATGCCTCCCTGGTGCTCCCGCTCCTCTAATTAGGGTTGTTGCATCCAACGGACCCCGTCAGCGCGCTCTAGCTGTAACACACTCCCCAGAATCTCAAGTTTACACTATATTCAAGTCCCAATGTCTTAGCCATGTCATCAGTGATGACACATCTACGTGCTACTTATCTTCTGCGGCTCCCATCTGGACATCCGGTTCCTGGGGGCAACCCTGCATGTCCAGCCATTCCATCGCTTCCCTCGCTGTATCAAAAAACAGGGCTTTGTTCGGGTAAAACACTTTCAATTTGGCTGGGTAGAGCAGCATGTAACAGTGGCCTGCTTTTAGCCTCCTTTTCACCGCCCCGAAGTTCATCCTGCTACGCTGTACATGCAAAGTATAGTCCGGATACGCCGTGATTTTTGCCGGCCCCCTTTCCATCATTCCACCCTTCCGGAAAAATTCGAGTATCTTCTCCCGATCTCTGTAATTTAGAATCTTCGCGAACAGCGGCTGCGGGGGAGTTCCTGGGGGCGGTCTCTTGTCAAGGCCCTGTGCGCCCTCTCAACTGCAAACCCCTGGGTCAACTCCCTACCAGTTATCTCCTGCAGGAGCATGGTTTCCACATATTCTGTTGGGTTAGGCCCTTCTATTCCTTCTGGCAGGCCAACAATACAAATGTTATTGCGTCTGGCACGCCCTTCTGCCTCCTCCCCCCTGTCATCTAGGTTGCCCACACGCTGCACCAGAGCATGAAGCTTCAATTCATGGGCGGCACACGCCGCAGTATTCGGGGCCTTCTCCTTTTCCTGGTTTCCAGTGCGCTCAGCAAGCGTCCGCACATCCTGTCTCAGCAGTGTCAATTCTTCCTGGACCGCTCCTATATTGAGGTCCAGGCCCACTTTCATTTCATTCATTGCCAGGCCCAGTTTGGTCTCCCAGGCAATTTTCAAGTCTGCAATCACTGCCAGCACTTCCTGTATCAAGCACGGTGTCTCCGCCACTGCTGCCGCAGTCTCCTTGCCTTTACCCCCCCCTCTGCACCCGGGGGCGTCCTGGCGTAACCATCCATCGTGGGCTGTTTGTTCCTGGGTCTAACCACTTTAGAGGACATCATGCACTGTTGTCCAGACGTAAGCCAGCAGCGCCGCCCCTCCCACCGAAGTCTGCGTGGCGTCAGGCCACTCCTGGCGTCACCGGGGCCGTGTTCAGGTGTGTCCTTGTCGCTCGCCCCTCGCCAAGAATGGATTGTGCCCTCCCATGTACCTGCACTTGCGCAGTGCTGTTTCGCCAGTCTCTTCCGTGATCCTTCGGTAGCCAGTGAGCATGTGCCCTCACCTGCCCTGCACTCGCCCTCCTCGGCACTCTGTTGGCCTCGAGGTCGTCCGACCCACTATGTAGCCCAAGATGTTGTGCTCACGCTCCTGAGTTAAGTGGGGCCGCCTTATACAGTATCTGGGGGCCATCCGGTGCCCCGGGTCAGCCTCCTTTACTGTCTAACATTTGTGTTAAGGTCCTACCAGCCTCGGGCCCAGGTCTCACTTCTGTGTGTTCTGTCGCTTTTGGGCCTCTCGGTGTTGTACTTTCCACAGACTCCAATGCTGTGAGGAGGCGGCCCCCTAGAGCGTGCTTGCTTCCTGGGATCTAGCTCACTTCACTTCCCTGGCCACCTCTCCCTTCGCCGGCAGCCCAGCTTACGATATTATGGTGCATGTGGGGCCTTTTTCTGAACCTGTTGGCAGCCTCTTTTTTTTTGGGGGGGGATTATCCTTTCGCTCCTTGTATCGGGATTCCGGTGCAGCGTCCTGAGATGTTGCTGCCGTTCGTTCCCTCTCACTGCCTCGGGGTCTTCTGTTACATTGTTGCCTGCTCACTTCTCATACATCGAGCGCAACACTCTTCCGTGCTCCTCCTGGGCACGCCGATACAAAGTGTCTCACTCGAAGTCCTCCAGCGTTCGGTCGCGCTGCAGCACCGGCCCAGCGTCCACCGGCTGTTCGCTTGTGCTCGGTGGGTCTAGTCATCAGTTTCCTTTAGCCTGCAAGCCCGACGCGCGGCTCGGGCAGCCTGCTTCCTCTGGCCACTCCTCGGCGCATCAGCCCCTGCACATTCTTTGCCTGAAGCAGGGTGCTGTTATCATATCTGGGTCCAGCCGGAACCTCTTTAGTCGTCGCCGCGGCGCCTCTCCATCATTCCTTTGTTCTTTTGTTCTCACCGCTATTTTGTTTTCATTTTCAACATCGGGGCTTGCGATCTTCAAGTAGATGCAACTTTGTTTCCGTGCCCCAGGCGTGCACAAAAATTTCAGCGAGTGCTAACTATGTGTATGTCAGAATAACACTAATTTCTCTCCCACCCCCGTAAGGGGAACTAGGCTTGTTATACGCATGAACTAACTAGTTATTTGTCTCTTCCCTGACAGTGGCTACAGACAAATCCTCCTGATCTCCGGATCGGTTCCATTTTTCTTCTGCCACAAGACTATTTCAGTTGCAGTTTTTTTCTACCAGTTTCTGGGACAGCCAAGTTTGCAGCCTCAAAAGAGGAAGTTACATCATGTTCAGGACTGTTTGTATGGACAGCTATTACATATTACTATTTTAGACTGATGTTAAATGTTGGTGACCTTTGCTGAACTTTACTGGAGTCTCCTGGGAAATAGAGTTCTTTGTTTCTTGGGACAGTTAGACTAATTTTGTGATGTTTATGCGTTATTTAATGCACCTTTTGTTTGTTACGCATAGCTTGGCTCTCAGTAAGGTGCATAAATACTTGCGGCTGAGATTTTCTGTTCATAAATAATAAAAGAAAGAAGCATAATGTTCGCCTCCGTATCTTTAAAAGAATCAAGACGTTCTAGTAAGTTATTATGGAAAATCTTTATTCTATATTTCAGTCTCTATTTCAAGTCGGTTAGCCCGAAGTGGCTTATTTGGCAATTCAGGCCGTCTGGATATGCTATGCTGTGTACCTCCTCGTGAGGTGGTCTGTGACACAGTCCATGGTGGGCTCTCTGTCCTCCCAGGTTGTTTGGTTATCTTATGACTTTCACCACCTTGTGGTATATTCTCAGTCTCAACCCCTCGTGGGCTGCCTGGCCTCACTGGCCGTATACTTCTCTGCTGGCTTTCACCCGCTCGTGCGGTATTCTCAGGTTCAGACCCCCATGGGCTGTCTAGCCTCTCTGGGGCTGTCGCCCACCAGTAGGGTATTCACAGATTCTGCCCCTAATGGGCTGTCTGGGTGCCTCTACCATCCTCCTGCTTCTTTCGGTCTGCTGCATAACTGTTTTCCTGAAGCATTGCTAATCAGGGAAAGACGTTACTGTGCTTGATTGATCGCATTGCATTGCAACCTCCCCAAGCAATGCGATTACTACAGTACCCAGAACCAATTGGGTTTCGTATTTCGGTTCCTCCTGCCTGCGACCGACAGGACTTTGGCATTGAGACGTTGGGGCACTGGTATACGGCTCTGGCAGTGACCGGCTTCTCCCTCGGTTAGGCGACTCCACCTTCCTGGACCCTGAATCATTCTACGGGCTTAGTGCTTTTTCCACCCACAACCTTATCTGTGTGAACCTTCCCCCAGATTGTTTCTGGAAGGGAGGTGCCCAGTTCTGTGTTCAAGCTTAGGCTTCTAAATTTCACACTCAGGTTGGCTCTAACCACTTCTGCATGGGTCTCAGGATTTAGTTCCTTCCCAGAATGAGAAAGGGGTGACCATTGGGCCCCTTATTCAGGGAGGTGTTTAAATGGTGCTGCCGCACTTCATGGTACTGCTAAACCCCTATGTATCCCTCAAAGGTTTGGGAATCAGACTTAAAGGCAGGTATGGAAACGGCTTCACTGAGATTACTGGTCCCCTAAAGGCAGGGGGACACTCCCAGTGAGATCCTGCTTGCCATTGCTCCTAGGGGGTATTAAGCGGAGCAGGCTGACCTCCCTAGTCCCACAAGTGGTGGCTCCTTCAATGGGAACTAGGGAGCCTGTTCAGGCTGGATGAACCAGACACCTTACTTAGCGTGTTTGCCATCATTTTCACTCAGAAAGCACCAACTACTTTGCTTATTTTCTCTCATCACTCCTGCAATTTTATTGTGCAGTACACTTCTGCATTTGGTACTCTCCCCCTCAACCACCTCCAACTTTGTATCTCTTCACCCCTTCCTTATCGTACACCACGGCAGCAGTTTCTAATATTCTTTCAAAAATACTTGCCCTTCATGTAGTTCTTCAATGTTGTCAGGATTCTGCCCCACACGCTTAGATACATCTTTTCATCACCTTGTCACTCAGGAATCTCACACCCTGCAAGAAATGCTGGGTTGCAAAAGTAAACTGCCCCCCCCCCCCCCCCTCTGGGATTGACAAAGCCATTGTTAGGCAATCTGTCTCTAAATGATGCACAAAACGTAGCTCCTTCTGAGGTATTTCTTTCTAGTGATCGTTTCACTTCCAGCAGACTTGCACACTCTTCGCGTTGAAATTGGTGCCACATTTTCTATGTTGTCCACTTAGAATTGTGTTGTGGAACTAATAATATGTGCTATGGTGCATCTCTCTAGGATTAGGGCGCGGCTGCACCCAGAAAACATGAAACCAATCAATATTTATCAAGTTTAAATAAAATTCCATAAATGTAAAAAGCAATACACACATTAATAAATATAAGACAATGCACAAATTATATAAACCAGCAGTACAAAAGTAAAAATACAGATAAAATACAGCAGACACTTTACACCTTTACGACACTTTAACGTGTCATGCACTTAAGAACATAATCTAATCACTTTAAATGATCAAGACTTGCTGGTCATCTAAGAAGCTTGGCTTCATCATCCTCGTCTGGCCCTGCACTCTCGGTGGTCCTACCAAATAGCTATTCAGTATGCAATAAGGACAGAAACTCAAGACGGGTCATGGGGTTTCTGTAATTTTTAGGTCAACATCAGGTCTCCAAAAACATGCTGTGCCACCATAGAGGGATAGAACATCCTGAGTGTTATACTCTTAGATCTTGGCCACCCTTTTATTAATCATTATGTACAGCATTGTCCTCCTCTGTCCAACCAAGATTTAACTGCAGCCCCCTGGACTTAATACACAGCTCTACCTCAAGATATCCCCTATCAAAGACATCCACAGACACCAAGCCTGCCTTTCATAGATCCAGTTGTGGATGTCCAGTACTTACCTGAATCTCAATCCCCTCCAATACTGAATTTCAACTCCTGACAAACACCACCGAACACACTGATATCCAGACCTGGCTCTCAGCTATTCACCTCAAGGGCTTCACACACCAGCTGGCCACCTGTGTTAAATATCTTGGGTTCGACTTCGACACACCTCTCCTTCAAAGAGCACATAGCAGGGAAGACACAAACAGCTTGATACCAATTTTCTCTGCTGCAGTAAATCAAGGCCTTCGTCCCAGGAAAACAACTTCAGATCTGCTGTCCAAGCCTTGGTCCTCCCCCACCTCTGCGGTGGCAATGCCCACTTGGAAGGCCTTCCGGTGACTAGCCTGTGTGAGACAGGGATGGTAACAAGAGATGACACAGTCAACAAGAGTAACAGTTTCCTAAAACCTTTATTGAATGTTTTGGGTTGGTTTAACACCTATCTTACCCTATAACTAGGGTGGGGTGTTCCCTACCTAAATAAAGTAAGGAAAGTCTTGTGTTTGTAGGTCCAAGCCAAAAAGCGGTCTGTGTCAAAATATATGCTTGCCCTCACATCTAATACTAAACACAGTCTAAGGATGTTCTTAGTTAACTAAAGAGTCTTCAAAAACGAACATGGAGCTACCTTCGGCTCCCTTACCCAAGTTCAGGATACAGTTCCAGTATATGCGTGTTTCAGCTAATTCACCTAGCCCTGGGATTCCCTTTCCCAAGTCCAAAACACAATTGATCTTGACGTACAATGTTCTGTTAATTTTACTAATTTCCACGAGAGCTCAGGGTTCCCTTCCTCAAACTTAATGCACTTGCTCACAATAGCCAGTTGGTTCACAATACTTAATTCTGGGTTCCCTTCCCCAAAGCTCAAAAGCATTTATTTCTTAAAGCGCAGCATTCGCGACTTCCTTTAACAATTGTTACAGGTTGGCTGGGGCTCTCTGGTTTTGGCGCAGTTGACAGACCGCACGGTCCACCCACTGCAAGTCATGCAACCAGTTGCCCTTGTAGTTTAATTGGTTCCTTAACTGGGTTCTTACTTGCCCAAACTTTTTGTCCAACTATTCACTGGTAGGAGACTTGCTTTCTTTGTCACTCATTTTCATATATTCGATTTTGTCGGCTTCCACTAGTAGCCTCTTTCTCCTTTTAACAGGTTTTCCAGCTCAAGCTTGTTAGGCAGAATCCTCTTATTCTCAACATACACATATTCAATGCAGGAGGTAGGTCCCCCTCCCCCTGGATCTCATACAATCAAGGGGTCTTGTTCTCCTTTTCCTTGACTCGTTTAGTAAAGTTCCCCAAGGTTTCACAGGCCTCAGACCAATGCAATGGGAGAAGGTCTTCCCTCCCCTCGAGATTTCAGCTTCTCTTCAGCTCTCTACCACAGTTCTTTTTCTTGGCAAAAGACAACTTTCAAACATGGGGGGTATGATCCCGTTCCCTTAGCATCACACACGCAAGGGTTCTTCTTCACCCCTTGACTTACTCCGCAGTTCTTTATAGTTTAGTTCTTTTACAACTGTTCTACTCCGGGGGTATGTTTCCCTTCCCCTAGATTTCACACTTTTGAAATGCATTTCTCCAGACTCGCATTCACATTGGCCTGGTATGTTCTCCTGGCAGGACTTAACGTAATTTGCACATTCGGTTTCTGGACTAGTTTACTCTCCTGCCAGGACTTCACAATATTTACTTCACATTCAGACTTGCTTAGTATACTCTCCTGCCAGATCTTTTCACACTGTCTCTCACAACATAGATGGGCTTCAGACTTGCACACTTTACTAAGCAACAGACTTGTTCATGCCCTTTTCATCAATAGGGTCAGTGACCCTCCACCTTCTCGCTCGTTACTTTCACTCTTAATCACAGAGCTTTCACCCGCTTTAGCAGACTCCTTAACTTTTCCCACGCTGCGTAGCATTCGCCCTGAAGCGTTTCCAGCATCGGGCAGCACTCTGCTTGCTTTCCAGCTTCCGACCAGCCTTGTGTGCAACAGGGTTCTCTCTGCAGCGCCTCTGTGGCTTCCCTTTTCGCACAGCTGACTGGTATTTAAACGACTCTCTATTATGCATCTCCTGCCAACAACTAGAATGCAGTGTAGGCTTCCTGGTTATAGTAATTTGTATCACTCCGGTCTTCTTTCTCGTCTCAGTACTTTGGTTAGGCCAGGATTGTATGTGGCTCTTCCTTGTCTCAGTGTTTCCATGTGGGGGCCGCTTGTTCGGCAGACCACAATCTCAGACTCAGGAATGGGAATTGGACCATGCACCAATTAATTTTCTCTTAAAATTTTGTGGAAACCAGAAAATAAACATCTTTACAAGAGACAACAGCAAATGCGAAAGCTTGCATCACAATTCCCTCCTAAGAGATTGCTGGATAACGTGTTTGCGATAAAGTGGACTTGCAAGTTTTTGCATGCTTTTCTCCCAATGCCAATGATAGCCAAAGTGTTATGTTATGTTAGCAGTACTTGTATAGCGCACCGTCACGGAATTCGTCCCCAGGAACTCTGGCGGATCTGTAAACAGGAAGGGTGGGTAGGGTAAGTCGGGAAGAGGGGAGAAGGAGAGTGGGAGAAGTAGTGTGCCGCTGGCAGCTTCAGCTCGGTATACACCGAGTGCTGAGCTTTGGTGCTAGTATCGGATCGGATGAAGGCCTCGAGTGCTGTGGGTGAAGTTTGTGTTGTTGATGCGGTGTGGTAAAGTGCGTGCGGATTGCTGGGAGAGAGATGGTTGTGTGGTTTTGTGTGGGTTTAAGTATGCAGAAGATTAAGGGTTCGGTTAGTGGTTCTGTATCCTGATTCAGGTACTTATGATTCGGTTAGAGTTGTATACCTGTGGGTTGGGATGTTGATGGTTCCTCGTGGGCCGACTCGCTTTGGTGGTGTTGCGCTGATCCAACTGTATCCTATTGAGTATAGTTTGGATTGGTGGGTGCCTCTGAACCGAATCTTCAGGTGTGGGACTGGGTGGGTGATATCTATTCTCAGGTGATCTAGTGTGACCCTGGTCGGTTAAGGCTTTGAATGGTTCGGGGTCGTGTTGAAGTGTTGTCCTAGTGGATCCGTCTTGGTGAGCCTGTGTATGCAGACGTTCGTATCCTTCTGTCCTGACTGGTTCTTTGATTTCCGTGGGGTGAACATCCTTGGGACTATTGTTTAGTTGTAGTTTTGTGTGGTGGGGCATTGTGCTTCCTGCTTTGTATTGGTGGACAGTGTGTAGTGATGAAACATTCTGTTTCTCACCCATTGCATTGGGGCCCGTGATGCAGTGCTTCCTTTCCCTCTCTATGTTTTGTTTTAGGGCTGTTGGGGAAGGTAATAGTTAAGGTCATGGTCCTCTTGATGATTCGTTCTAGTCTTTCTGTCTTAGTTTGCTATGTTTACTGTCTTTGGTCGTATTGTGACTGTCTCCCGTTTGATCCTTTAGTATGTCGTGGGATATTTACCTCAGCTTTTCCCATTGATTGATCGGTGTGTATTGCAGTTGCTCTACGTTCATTGATGTTTTTAGTTATGTCGGTGCCCCTGTGGCCAGTCTTTCTAGTTATGACGTGAAGAGCCAGGGTTTGAGTAATTTCCTGAATAATAGGTGGTTTCTTGTGTTACGTATGTACTTTGGAAGGTTGTTCCAGGTTTTCGGGGCTTGGTGAGAGAAGGAGGATCCATGTCCATGCTTGATCTGAGCGTTCTTGATGGTTGATGTAGGCGCAGTTTGTCTCTTAGGAACTCAGCGCCTTCGTTGTGTACTGCTCTGTGCGTAATGCACATTGTTTTGAATTTTATTTGTTGTTTTGTTAGCCAATGTAGTGCATTCAGCGCTGGTTCGGTGTGTTCTCTTCGGGGTAGTTTCAGAAGTAGTCTGGTTGCCGCGTTTTGAATACTTTGTAGTTTTTTTAGGAGTCGTTCAGGCATGCCTAGGTATAGGCTATTGGCATAGTCTACTTTGGACATGACAAGGGCGATGATGGTCGTTTTGTTGGTGAACGATAGGAACGGTAAGATTCTCTTTGCCGCTCGCAGGAGGAAGAAGCATTTCTTGAGGAGAGCATTTACTTGTGGCTCTGATTATTGTCCATCAGAACCCCCAGATTTTTTTTTTACAATCGGCGAGGGTGCTGGGGTGCTGGGGTTCCTTCCCCCCCAGCCCTCCCCCCTCCCCCGAGTTCCCTTGGCCAAGGGATGAATTAGTTTTCTCCTCCATTTTTTTTGATGATCATTATTTCAGTTTTACCTGGGTTGATTTTGAGGGAATTGGGGTTCATCCAGAAGAATACATAGCAGAGGCAGTTTTCTAGCGTTGATTTTCTTTCCGGGTTGTCTTGTATTTTGAAGATTATTTGTGTATCAGCGTAGTTGTAGCAGGTGAGGCCGTGGATTTTGATGGTTCTGATCAGTAGATACAGGTAGATGCATAGTAGCGGGGAGAAGGATGATCCTTGTGTTACTCCACAGGTGGAATCTCTTGGGCTGGATTTGAAGGGTTTCATCCATACAGTTTCCGTTCTGTTTGTTAGGAAAGATTTGATCCATAGTAAGGCCGTGTCTGTTATTCCAAGTCCTTCTAATCTCGTTATGAGGGTGTCATGGTCGACTGTGTCAAATGCTGCCGATAGGTCTAGGAGTATCAAGGCAGTGCTGTTGTCTGAGTCTGCGTTGATTTTTAGATGGTCCCATATTGAGAGTAGAGCTGATTCCGTTCCTCTCAGTGGTCTGAAGCCAACTTGTGCCTGGTCTAGTAGACTGTGCTCTTCTATAAACTCTTGGGTCGTTTTGTATATATATGTTTCGAGCAGCTTGGCTGTATACGGGATGTTGGAGATGGGTCTGTAGTCGGAGAGGTCCTCTACGTTTCCCGCTGTATCTTTGAGTAGTGGCCTGATGTATGCAGTTTTGAAGGCTTGTGGCACTTTCCCAGTTGCGATGGAATGGTTGAGGACGTTCCTGTGATATTCCATGGGCGTTCCTTGTTTAAGAATTGATTTGTATATGTCTGGTGGGCAGGGGTCTTCGGGGGACCATGAGTTATTGCTTTCATTCACCAGTTTGGCGAATGTCTCCACTGATATTTCTGGAAAGCTTTGTAGTTTGTTTGGGTGCTCCTCCTGAAGGTACGCATACATATGTAATGTTGTGCTCACACTTGGAGTTTGTACTAATCACCATATGTGTTAAAAGAATGTACCCTTTGTTAAAAGAAGAGGCCTTCTCTTTATACAGCGGCATTTAAGACCTGCTGACCTGGCAAGAACTTGTTTTTAACAGAAGAATTGTGTTTGGTCACTGTATGTCGAAGCATGCTGAGCCTGCTAAAACTATCTGCAGATTACGGGTGGGGAAGGAATGAGTAAGCATAGCCTTGAGCACAGAGATACGGGCACAAAGGGGCACGAAAGTATGTGAAGACCGGGATAACAGGAAACCACGATAAACCACGATAGCAAATGTGCAATGGTTGTTCGTTAAACTCCAACTGGATACTTCAGATAAACTCCAACTGGAGATCCGCCCTGGGGTGGACGTGTTCTATGTGCAAGGCAATGTAAACAGGAAAGTATAAAAGAGCATGATGTGTAGAGGGAGGGGCGGCACTTCGACGACTTGCTTTGCGAGACGTTTGAACTTGCAGCCCATTCGCGAATGCTTGTGCATTAATAAAGTAATGTTTACTTGGCTCTTTTCTGTCTGAGTTATTGCAGGGTCCCCCATTGTACTGGTTATGGTGACGGCAAGAAATTGCACCCACAATTTTGGTGTCAGAAGTGGGATGCGAAGGAGCGACAGTCCGTCACTGGGCGAGGAACGCCGCGGCGGAACCGGAGAAGGAATTGATCACGGGGCCCCAACAACTGAATCCGCACCTTTGATTGCAACCAATGCGTCATCCTTGTTTTTCCAGCTCTGTCGGCGGTGGAACAGCAGGCTGTCGCCCTTCGTTCCGGAACACTCTGGCGAGACCCTTAAGGTAAGTGGTATGGATGGATGCATGATGGAATAAGGAAATAACGATTTAGGGTTTATGAAGAGGACAGTGGTATGTCCGTCTATGGAATAATAATGATGAAATGGTGATGTATTGATATTGGTATGGCGATATATGTCAGGAGGATGTACTGTTAATGTTAGCCTATTAATGCACATTTGGGAAAGGTGAGTGTTTTTAAGCAATTGTGGTATACCAACAAAATGGGTCAAGCGGCTTCCAGCAAGAGTGGTATAGGCAAGAGACACTATGCCCCTCTTGAAGGAACCCCTGCATTTGATATGTTGATTAAACATGGATTGAATTCAACATTGTTCTTAAAAGAATGGTCTGAATACACAAGATTTGATTGAGCATAAATGGCCAGACACCGGGTCCTTTGATGTGGACCGCATATCCAAAGTAGAAATAGAATTAGTAAAAAGACGGGTCAGACCCGCACAGTTTGAGGCTATACGACTATGGAGGGTAGAAGCAACGCGCAGGCGCAATGCTCAGAACAAACAAAAGGCAAAGGGGCAGAAGAGAACAGTAAATCAAAAATTACGTGACCTAGAGATAAAAGAGAAGGATGAGAAACTAGACCAGTTGGATAGACGTATTATGATTAAGAATAGCGGGGGTATGTATCCTGCCTTGCTGGTGCCTCGGTATGAAGATGTGATAGGACTAGAAGCAGAACAAACAACGACTGAATTGTTATTTCCAGGGGCTACGGCTCCTCCGAGAGAAGGTGAGGGTGAGAGGGCGGAATTCCCAATGAAGTATGGAGACCCAGATAGGTTGATAGACCATAGGAGAACGACTACTGTAGAAAAGGATAGAGATGGAGACTTGCAAATCCTTATGACCGGGCTGTATGGCACACCCCTCAATGACAGCCTACGGGACCAATTGGGGCGTTTGACACCTTTGGAATTTAGGACAGTGGCCACTAAACTATATACCTTTTATGAGGGTAACTGTAAATTGAGAGGACAGAGTACTGCGGATCTGCCCTCAGCATATCAGGACGCTGTCGCGTTACTACCAGTGACTGCGTCCAGTGTTCAGTTATGGGGATGTATGTCCGACGTAATAGCGGCAGTAATATGGGGAGGTGTTGAATGGGAGAAGGAAAAGAGGGCATGGGAAAGAGAGGTGAAGGAAAGAGAGGCTAAACTCAAAGATGCAGACCAGGCGGGCCAAAACGTAGCTAATCGTATGATAGCATCCATACACTCGCAGTCCATGTCCACCCTGGTGAGTCTGATGGAGGGCCTTGGCTGGCCTATACAAGTAAACGTAATTAAATATCTTCTTATTAGGGTGGATGATATAGAAGAGGAAAAGGAGCCTAGATATGTGTCCCAGTGGAATAGGATTAAGACAGAATTGGATAAGAAACTGCTATCTAATATAAGAGTGGATGATTCTGGGGCGGAAGAATGGAGAATGGCTAAGGTGGAGAAATTGTTAAAAGATTATAAAAAAATAAAAGAGAAAAACCTTAGTCACCAGTCCTCTGCTTCATCACCAGTGCAGGCCCTTGTAAGTGAACAAACAAAAATGGAAAAGTTACTATCAATGCCAATGAGAGAGTGTCAACCCACCATAGATGCAGTTACTGGTAACATGATGCGCACCTATGTGTATGTCCCCTTATCTCAAATAGAATTGATGCATATCACCAAGTCCATCCCCGACCCCCGTATAGACCCGGCAGGATTCTACAAAGAAGTGGGAAAGCTATTCAGACCCGGGTTATTTACTGTAGAGGATGTAGATAACATATTGTTAACTATTGTCCCAGAGGAGATATGGACCCCCTTTCGTGCCAAAGACAATGATACAATAAAATGAAAAGATGTAATGGAGGCGAGTAAAAATAGGAAACTGCATGAGGAATATCCTGAACCCCTAAGGGGGCATGGCATGGCAGTCCTGAGGGCTCTAGAAAAGGTATTACCCCCATTTGATGTGAATGTGGAAAAACTGTCTGCTGTGATACAGGGCGTAAGTGAGGCAGTAGCACAGTACTTCCTGCGTTACGAAGCAGCATTTAAAGCACACAGTGGGCTAGAGATAGGGTCTGAGACGGGCCAACGGTACTTTGCCACAAACTTTATAGAAGGGCTCCACGGGCCAATCCAGGAGAACATTAGGAAGGCAGAAAGAACGTGGATGACTAGAAACCCCCGGGATCTCCTCGAAATGGCCAGGTTTTATGAAAGAGGAGAAAGAGTAAAGGGACAACAAAAGGCACGACAAGAGAAGGATCTAAAAACCAAAGTGTTGATTCAACAGTTGCATCAAGGGCCTCAAGGCAGGTATAACTACAATAATAATGGCCCGTCACAGGGCTATAGTAGCAACATGATAGGGGGCCAAGGGACAGGTAGAGGTACAGTGCAAGGAGGTGCGCTATATGGGAGGAGGGATGGGCTACCCCAAGATGTATGTGCCTTCTGCAAGAGACCCGGACACTGGAAATCCCAGTGTCCCCAGAGTGGTGGGAGAGGAAGGGGCGTACGGCCCCCTTTACAGACAACATTTGCCCCAGGAAATAGGACTGGTGGGTACGGCAATCAAGACAATAGAATGTTTAAACCCCCTCAACCCAATGCCTTTGACGGACAAGCAAGAGGGGATGTTCCCTGGCCGGCCCCGCCTCCCCCCAATCTATTGTATCAGCCACAACAAACAACACAAGTACAAGGTGTATGCCAGGGCGAAGGATGTGGGGAAGGGGTATACTATAATGACGACTTCCAGGATAACACAAGTGATATGTCCTGAGGAGGCCGAAATGAGACAGCGGGAGTGGTACAAGTACCTATAGGTCAGAGGGGGCCTTATGCCTCCATTAGGATCGGCCCCCACCGAAACTTGAGATGCCTGGTAGACACGGGAGCTGGAAACAGTTCAGTGAATATCAGAGCCGTCCCCGCTGTCCCATTATCGGATAAAAGCAAGGTATCAGTTGGATTTGGGGGAAATCCAATAAAGACTCCTGTAAGTGAAATAGTAGAGGCGGAACTTCATGGGGTAAAATGGGAGAATGGGTGGCTATTGACCAATCACTGCCCAGAAAACTTGTTAGGTATTGATGCATTAAAGACACTAGGGGCCACAATATATTGCTCCCCTCAGGGGGTGAGAATGACTATAAGCAAACCTGTGGGTATGATAGGAGTAACGCAAACCCTGCCCCCGGAACTCCAAGACATCCCGAATGAACTATGGGCCACTCATGGGAATGATGTAGGGGTGTTGGATGTTTCCCCAGTAGTAATCAAACTAAAGCCCGGTGCCAGGTTGCCCAGGATAAAACAATATCGCATATCACACGAGGGAGAGCAGGCACTATATCAAATAGTACAGGATATGATACGGTTAGGGGTGGTAGAGCCAACAAATGATAGCCCTTGCAACTCTCCGATCCTTCCAGTACACAAGAAAGGTGATGAAGCGGTACCCTATCATTTCATTATTGATTTGAGGGAGATAAACAAAATAGTAGAACCCAGATATCCAGTTGTCCCTAATATTGCAAGTGTACTCACTTTAATTCCCAAAACAGCGAAATGGTTTACGGTAATTGATTTGAAAAATGCCTTCTTCAGCATTCCTATTGCCGAAGGAAGCAGGTACCTGTTTAGTTTCACTCTTCGAGATAGACAGTACCAATTTACTAGAGCCCCGCAGGGATATACAGAAAGTCCCGCTATATTCAGCCAAGCACTAAAAACACAGATGGATAACCTAGCCCTACCTGCTAACACTGCTCTGATACAATATGTTGATGATTTGCTATTATGTGCAGCCACCGAAGAGGAATGCCATTATGTGACCAGATTGGTGCTAATGCACTTAGCAGAAAATAAGCACAAGGTAGCCCTAGCCAAAATGCTGTATGTATGTAAAACAAAAGGTCCATTATTTAGGCTTTGAGTTGTCCGAAGAGGGGCGAACTCTGTCTACTGATCGCATTGCTTTGATACAGTCCATAAAAGGCCCCGACACGGCAAAAGGTCTCCGAAGGATAATTGGTGTTTTATCCTATTGTAGGCACTGGATTCCTGAATTCTCTGTATTGATCCAGCCCATGCTAAAAGCCTTAAAAGAAGTACAAGAAAACGGACCATTAGAATGGACACCTGAGATGGAAAAAGCCCTGACAGCTATGAAAGATGTTCTATGCCACGCACCGGCCTTAGGCACACCTGATTATACCAAGAGATTTTGCCTTTTCGTTGATGAACAGGAAGGTTGTGCTGTGTCAGTCTTAACGCAGGAACAAGGGGTAAACAGAGACCATGTGCATATTTCTCCAGTGCTCTGGAATCAGTAGCTGAGGCCTACAGTATGAGATGATTCTGTTTGCCAGTAATGTAAAAATCGAACGATGTAACACTTTGAATCCAGCGACACTGCTTCCTTTGCCCGTCTCACCTAATGACATTAGGCATGATTGTGTGATCCAAATGGAAGAACACACTAAGGGTAGAGCAGACCTGCAAGACACCCCGCTGGTTGATAATGAGGGTATATTATTCTGTGATGGTTCCTGTTTCAAACTGCTAAATGGGGAGACAACAGCAGGGTATGCTGTAACCACAGGGGAGCGGTTGATTGAGAGTGGGAAAGTGTGTGAAAAATCGGCCCAGGCAGCCGAATTGATTGCGCTAACGAGAGCATTAGTGTTAAGCAGCGGTATGAAAGTGACAATTTATACTGATTCAGCCTACGCTCATGGGGTGGTTTCCAGTTTTGGTAAACTCTGGGGAGAGCGTGGGTTTTTAACCTCCCAAGGTGATACTATTAAACATGCCCAATTGATTGCTGAATTATTACAAGCCCTTACGTTGCCCAAGATGGTGGCCATAGTAAAATGCCCAGCGCATAAAAGGACTCTAGATTATGTCACGCAAGGAAACTCCTTAGCCGACCAGATGGCTAAACTAGCTGCCACAAGGGATACACGGTGGGAGGCCCGGCAACTCATAGTGGGGAGGGATGTGACTATGGAAGGGACGAAGGAGCGCGTAAAGGAAATCCAAGCAGATGCAACCATTGAAGAAAGACTATCTTGGCACAAGGATGATCAATACGAGGAGACGGTAGATGGGCTATGGGCACATACCAATACGAATACTTGGGTACTACCTGATGCATACTTACCTGTGATAGTGAGTGTGGCTCATGGTCCAACTCACATTAACGCAAGGACTATGGAAGAAGTTTTGAGTGCTGTGTGGTACAACAAAAGATTGGGAATGTATTGTCGCCAATGGGCAAAACAATGTGAAATATGTGTTCTATACAATGTGGGGAAATGTGTACCAGCCCCGGCGGGCCACAGTAAGTTACCCACCTGCCCTTTTGAGGTGGTGTATATGGACTTTATACAGCTGGAGCCTGTAAATAAACATTCCTACTGTTTGGTGATGAGATGTGGGTTCTCAGGATGGGTGGAAGCATATCCCCTGCGGGACAATAGTGCCACCTCCACAGCACAATGCATATTGAAACACTGGATGCCCTTGACTGAAATGGCCGGATGCATTGCCTATTGCATTATTGAGTATGCGTACTATGCCTAAGCGTACACATGGTTTATCTCCTTTCGAAATTGTTATGGGGCGTCCACCAAGTATTGGGACCCCCATATCACCTAAGAGATTGTCTGAGCAAGCATGGCCTGCATTACAACAGTATTGTATTGGGTTAACTAATAGACTGATTTCTATTAATGCACAGGTGAACGCAGTAGCTCCATCTCCTCTGATAGGAGAAGGTCACGACGTGCAGCCCGGTGACTGGGTTGTTATAAAAGCCTTCGATCGCACCAGCGGACTGCAACCCAGATGGAGGGGCCCGTTTCAGGTTCTCCTCGCAACACAAACTGCGGTAAAAGTTGATGGCAAATCGCACTGGTACCACGTGAATCACGTCAAGAAGACGCTTCCATTACTGATTCCTCCAGAAAAGGGAACCAACCAACCCCAGGTTGCAACAGTACTGCCAGATGCCATTAGTAGGTGTGCCCATCGTCTCCGATCCCGTGACGTGTATGTGCCAAGCAACGTGTAAGGACACTGTTTTGAACTTTGATCATTAGGGAGATGAACATTTGGACTCTCTTGTTGGTTTTAGCAGGATTGTGCCTTACTGAAGACAACGGGCTTGTAGCCTGAAGGGCCTCCGGCGTTCCCCTCATGGGACAGGCACTACGAGACGTGGGACAGATCGGATGAAGGTTTTCAGTGAGACCTACCACTATTAGAGTAATAAGGACACTGGTGCTTTAAATAGGGGATACAGCTATATCGCTAGGTTGCATCTGATACGCATACGTACCTATAATTGAGCCACATACTGAATTATGTCTGCACCCGTATATGCTGGTTTAATCCCTGAGCAGATAAATGTATGCTCCCCAAACACAGAAGGTAAGAGGAAAAACACCACTTTGCACCACAAGGAACAAAATCTTATTTTTTGTATGCTCGATAGTAGGCAGCTCCTTACGCCCATACTGGTTCTAGCGGCAATAGTTGTAGGAATTTGTCTCTGCATCCAATGCTTCCCGGTATGTGTGTCGTGCTGTGTTTCCATGTGTTCTTCCAGCATAACGCGCCTAAATCCAATGGATAAAAGCCATGTACAACAGGGATTTTTTGACATGGGAGGCCTGGAGAAGATTATGGTACATACAGTATGTGATGATGTTGCTTTCCTGCCATCTGCTTATGCTAGGACTGTTTAGACTGATGCTCAAGTGTGAGCAAAGGGTGGATTGAAGGTACGCATACATATGTAATGTTGTGCTCACACTTGTACTAATCACCATATGTGTTAAAAGAATGTACCCTTTGTTAAAAGAAGAGGCCTTCTCGTTATACAGCGGCATTTAAGACCTGCTGACCTGGCAAGAACTTGTTTTTAACAGAAGAATTGTGTTTGGTCACTGTATGTCGAAGCATGCTGAGCCTGCTAAAACTATCTGCAGATTATGGGTGGGGAAGGAATGAGTAAGCATAGCCTTGAGCACAGAGATACGGGCACAAAGGGGCACGAAAGAATGTGAAGACCGGGATAACAGGAAACCACGATAAACCATGATAGCAAATGTGCAATGGTTGTTCGTTAAACTCCAACTGGATACTTCAGATAAACTCCAACTGGAGATCCGCCATGGGGTGGACGTGTTCTATGTGCAAGGCAATGTAAACAGGAAAGTATAAAAGAGCATGATGTGTAGAGGGAGGGGCGGCACTTCGACGACTTGCTTTGCGAGACGTTTGAACTTGCAGCCCATTCGCGAATGCTTGTGCATTAATAAAGTAATGTTTACTTGGCTCTTTTCTGTCTGAGTTATTGCAGGGTCCCCCATTGTACTGGTTATGGTGACGGCGAGAAATTGCACCCACACTCCCGGGTGTAGGTTGGGGTTGTGGTCAGATCAGACGGTCTGCTTTGTATGGTTTGTTGGATGTTGGTGATTTTGTTTTTGAAGTGGTTTGCAAGGTCGTTGCAGAGTTTCGCGGACGGAGTTGGTGTGTTCTTACATCCCGGAGTGTTTTTGATTTCGTTTATGATTTTGAAGAGCTCTTTTTGGGTGTTTGGTGCTTCGAAGATTCGCTTGTCCTAGTGTTTCCTCTTTGCTTTTTGCATTTCCTTTTTGTAAGCCCAGTTGTGTTGTAGGAATTTCAGTTTGTTCGCCGTGTTGTTTTGTTTTCTCCAATCAAGTTCTAGTCTTCGGTTTTTTCTTTTCATGGTGCAAAGTAGTGGGGTGAACCATTTTGCCATAGACCGTTTTTCTTTGGTGATGTTGTCTATAGTAGTTATAATCCAGGAATGCAGCAGGGTTACCTTTTGTCCAGGTCATCATCTTCCATGAATGTTGGGTGTGGTTTGTTTAGCTACAGGAGTTCATTCAGGTTGGAGTTTTTGATGGTACTCCAATTTCTTTTCATGGTTTTCGTTGTTTTGTCCGGTTGATTGTTTGTTACCCTGGTCATTTTGATTACGAAGGGGATGATTCGGTGGTCGCTCCAGGGTATTTGAATCGGGGGTGCCGTTGTGAGGAGTAGTTTGTTAGCGAAGATTGCGTCAAGTGTATGCCCTGCCGAGTGGGTTGCTCCTTTTACTAGTTGTTGTTGGTTCATTGTTGCTTGTTGGCTGGTTAGCGATTTTTGTATGGCCGTGCTTTCTCCTTCAAACCAGATGTTGAAGTCTCCTAGGACTATCAGGTGATTGTGATTGATGGCTAGGACGGTGATTGCTTCTGTGTAGGAGTCTACGAAGGTTGCATCGTAGGTTGGTGGTCGATATATATTAGTACGAATTTCAAGTTTGTTTTGGGTGTTACTGCTAGACGTATGATTAGGAATTCGCATTTATCGATGATTAGTGGATCAAAGTGGTCAAAAACTCAAGCAGGAGCCTTGCAACATGATATTGATTGTGTTGGTGGAGATGGCTATAGCCATCAAAGCTCATCAGCGGCTGTTATCCAGAGAGCAAGGGAAGGTATTCTCAGTCTCGTGTTGCTCAACCTTGCAGCAGAGTGTCTGAATTCATGGACTATGGACTATTGAAACTGTCTAAGGAGTGGATGATAATATATTAGTCTATTCAGGGGCATCAAGAAACTATGCAAAATATTTTCAGAAGTCAAAGATTCTGTATATGTTGCTTTGAAATTTAAATCCAACAATGCGCTAACCATACAAAGTTCTAACATTTCTTTTGCACTTGGTGGAATCAGGATCTTGTAATATAAGTGAATGAGGAGTACCCGATGTTCTCCAATTTTCTGGTGAAATGGTTTTGAGAGGTTTGCAAAGGTAGGCCCGCCTGCACCTCTCCCAACGGGAAAATCCCCAGATACCTTGATGGGAATTAAACACAGTCCTTTCCAGTCTCATGTATCCTCCCTTTGAGCCTAGAGATACAATGGGTCTGAAGCCTATAACATGGAAAATGGCATTCTTCGTGGCTATGACCTCCGCAGGAAAGTGAAATACAAGCCTTCTCAGTGGTCAAGCCTTACCCGGAATTCTTCTGGACAAATTACTTTTTATGAACATATTAGAATCAGAATTTCACTTTAACCAGAAAGTTTCACTCTATGTTCTAAAGGAGCCTGAATTTATAGTAGAAATATTCCTTAATAATCTGGCTATTGAGGGCTGTCCAAGTTCCTACATTATCAGAACAATATTAGGTATTCCTCTGAATTTGCTTACAGCCTATGGAACCGCTACAGAAGAACATGCTTTGAGAAAAACCATTACAAGGTGGATGGGAGACTGTATTTCGCGTTGCCATTCGTTGTCGAATGAACAATTGCCACAGCAGCATTTCTGGCGAATACTATCTAAAATGACATTTGCAGGGCAGCAAAAGGAAGTCCCCCTTCTATAGGCATTAGTGCCTGGATAAAGATGCAAGAGCAGATACAGCAGTTGGCGAAGCAGTGCTGCAAAGCTTGGTCAATTAAGGACAATCTGTTATGTTTGAATATACAATACTTGTAAAATGACTCAAGCATACACTGGAAAACACCTACCTCTCTATCTTTTGCTGTACTGATCTTATCAGATGCTGGAGTGAGTGAGGATTTACCCAGAAGCCCCTCCACGGTCCGACTCACAAAAGGTCTGAACGTGGTGGGACCTCCAGGGAAACCCCCGTAGGGGAAAAAACCCTGAGTAGAGGTGCTAGCGCGCGTGGTCTCCGTAGAGGCTGTCTTGTTGCTGTCTGGGCTGCAGTGGCTTTCATTGTGGCAGATTAGTCTTCAATCCGTAGTTGACTATATATGAACACATAGAGGTTTGTGTAAAGGAAGGTGAACAGTGATAGTTGAAGAACGTTTACTAAGTGAGGTTGAAGGTTGGCTTACCCCTGTTTCGGGAGGAAGTCTGCCCAGGGGTTGGTGTTGTAGAAACAGAGCTGGATCTGATACGAGAGATAGCTGATAACGAAGAAGAGACTTGTAAGGTAGAGAGGATTGGAAGGATGCAGGCGGTACTATAAAGCCAGAATGTGAGAATAGTCATATGTGTTCTAGGAGTGAAGATATGAGGATCTTACCGCCAGGTGCGAGGGGCCAGGGCGATAGGATTCCCACTCCACAGAAGGGCTGAAAGACTCGTGCTTGGATATTGACGTTGCCTAATGGCGGTCCGTGGACACGCCTGGAAAATATAATAGGTAAGATAGAAACCTTTTAACAGGAATGGGAGGAGACGTGAGCGAGCGGAGGAGAGGCGAACTGCTGGCATTTCTTGTTATCCTGGGAGGCAAACGGATCCACTTGGGGGAGCCCCCACCTGAGCAAGATCGCTTCCAGTACCAGGTCGTTCAACTGCCATTCGTAATTGTCCAACCCCAGTCTGCTGATCCTGTCCGCCTTCAGGTTGGATTCCCCCGTGCGGTGGACTGTACAAGTACTGTCTTGCCCTCTACGAGAGAGAGGAAGACTTTGAGGGCCAGCCATATGGCCCTCAACTCTAGCCAGTTGATGTGGGACTCCTGATCTTGCTGGGTCCAGACTTTACGGAAGCTGTGATTGTCCAGAGTGGCTCCCCAGACTTCCAGGGAAGAGTCCGTCGTGACAGTGATCTGAGGGAGAGGCTGCCGAAGGGGCTTGACCCGCCGTAGGTTGAAGTCCGCTGACCACAAGATGAGGTTCGGGTGGAGAGAGGTGGGAATGTCTGCTGGATCCGATTGTGAGCCCCTCTTTTGATTCCATGAGGCTGCAAAGGGTATCTGTAGTCTCCTCATCCTGAGCCTTGTGTTCTGTACGGCCAAAAGGACCGCTGCCATAATGTCCAGTAGGTGTTGGTACCACCAGGCCGAGGACACAGTCCTGGAGAGGAAGTGAGCAGTGGCTCTCCTGATGGCTGTGATCTTGTCTTCCTAAGGAAAAACCCTCTCGGAGCCGGTGTCCCAGATGAGGCCCAGGAAGGTCAGCTTCTGCGTGGGTTGTAGCTAAGATTTCTTGAGATTGATCGCAAACCCCAGGTCGTGGAGTGTGTTCATAAGTGCGGAGGAGGTGTAGAGAACTGCCTCCGGAGATGAGGCCCAGACGAGCTAGTCGTCCAGGTATGAGTAGACGTGGTGGCCCTGGGCCCTGAGGAGAGCAGCCACTGCGTTCATCAATCTGGTAAATACCCTGGGGGCTGAAGTGACGCCAAAGGGTAGCACCTAGTATTGGAAGTGGCAGCCCATGAGCCTGAACCGCAGACAGGATCGATGCAGCTGAGAAATGGGGACGTGTAGATATGCATCCTTCAGATCCCGGGAGCACATCAAGTCTCCCTTGCTCAGTGCCTCTGCAATGCGTGCTGGTGTAACCATCTTGAATCTTTGTAGAGGAAGGGAGAGGTTAAGGGTGGAAAGATCCAACACAACTCCCAGGCCAGCCTGGTTCTTCTGTATGCGAAAGTCCTGGAAGAGAAGCCCAATCCTCGCTGGGAGGCTGGCACTTCTTCCGCTGCCTGGCTCTAGACCAGCGACAGGAGGGGAGGACGAAGGAGAGGAAGGTACCACTAGGCAGTACCCCTTGGATATTAGAGAGAGGATCCAGTGGTCCACAGATTTTTGGCACCAAGATTGCATATGGAAGTCAAACCTTCCTCCCCCGACCCCCAGGAGACACGTGGACCCGAAGCAGCGTGTCATGCCTTCTTTCCCTCAGAGGCTGTTGCGGAGGAGTGGGATTGGAAAAAGCCCTTGGCCCCTCGCCCTTTTGTTGTTTCCTCCGATGCTGGCTCGGGGAACGGTCAGGTTGTCTGGGCCTCCGTTCTTGGAAGCCTCGGAACCCTCCAGAGGCACGCCCCTTTTCGGGCCGTTGATTGGACTGGGTGTATGCCTTGGGCGTGCCCTTCGAAAGAATAAAGACTTAGCGGTCTGTGAGCTGCTGTTCTTTTTATCTAATTCTTCATCCGTAGAGGAGTGGAAGAGGTCACTATCCTCGAATGGAAGGTCCAATATGCATTCCTGGACGTCCGGGTTGAACTTGGTAGCCCAGAGCCAGGCCATCCTTCTCATGTCCGTGGTGATGCAGATGGCCCGGCCAGAGGTATCGATATGAGCCACTGTGGACTCCATGATGTTGGACGCTACCAGCCTAGCTTCTCCTAACCCAGCTTTAAAGCAAGCCTGACAGTGGGGCGGAAGTTCGAGCAGGAAGTCAAGAATTTCCCGCCAGAGCTTTTGGTTAACGGCTGCCAGCATGGCATCGGCGTAGGTTTGACGCAGGTGCAAGGAAGCGTTGGAGTAGAGCTTTTTTCCGTACGCCTCCAAGATCTTCTCCTTGCCTAGCAGTGCAGAGGACGATGATGACTGAGGCTTAGAATAGAGTGATGTTGCAGCAATCAGAGGAGTGCGGCTGAGGATGCGTTGAAAGCAAGAGTGTATCCGCCTCCTGCTGCCTGTACTTGGCATTGAGGAGCCGGTTGACAGGTGGGGCCGAGTGCGGTTTGAGCCACACCTTCCTGGCTAGGGCAACAACGTCCTTCTGCATCGGAATCCCCATCTTGGAGGGGGGGCCTTAGGGTGAGGACTTCTGCCAAGACCCCCTCCTCGGGCTGTTCGTCCTCGGGCTGATGAAGGCCCAGGTATTCCGCTAGGCTGCAAGGCATTCGTGGAAGGCCTTCGCTGAAGATGACGTGTCGGGTCCTCCTCCTCATCTGTGTCCACCTGAGCGCTAGGAGGATGCAGAACTGGCAGAGGGGTACTGGGCACCGTGGGCTGCAGTGTGGAGACCAGAGCCGGAGGCTATGTGGAACCGCCTGTATTGCCAGAGGCTGGGGAGCTGGCAGCAACAAAAGCGTAGGAACGCTGGCAACGGAAGCGCAGGTAGCGCTGGGGCCAAGGGCACCGCAGCCATAAGAGGAATTACTATGGGTACTGGTGGGGTGACCTGAGGGAGCATGTCCCTGATAGCATCCCGAAGTATGGAGCCCATCTGGGGCGCTCGCATCAGCGCCAGGATCCTCTCGGAGGATCTGTCGTTGAAGGGGTGGAAGATGATATAGATGGAGTGGCTACGGGCTGCTGTGGCCGGGGCACGCTCTGCCTAGGGTGCAGGGGGATCCTACCCTGCGCTGCTGATGGATACACTGTAGGCCACGTACCTGGTTGACACCAGTCCCACCTTGTAAATCATTCCTCCACCCGCTCTGCTAGAGGAGGTATCGGGTGAACGGCCATTTTGTCTGGCAGCGGTGGCCATCTTGTTGAGCTGCGTGCCACGTCTGCAGGTCGTGGCGCCTGGCTCTCTGGAACCAGCCCCGTCCAAGACGCTTAGTGTTGGAACATAAGGCCTAAACCGTACCTCAAGCCGGGGCCTGGAAGGCGTATTGCCCTAGGCAGAGTTGCCGGTAGTGCTACGTAAAGGTGCCCCCTCGGACATGATACCGGTACAAGGGCGTTGCCCCGCAGGAGTAAACCCGGTAGAAGAACCTTGCGGTCCCTCAGCACCTATACCGGAAGGATCAGGAGACCCCCCCTCGGCCGTGGGGCCGGTAGCTGGAATAGCCTCGGTACGTGTGCTGGTAGAAAAACCCAGGAGGTTCCTCCCGGTCGGGCGCCTCCTTGGGAAGGAGTCACCCTTGCGGGGTGCAATGGTGAATAGAGGCCTCCCCTTAGGCCTCGAATGATGTTTGACAAAGTCTTTGAGGTCCTCCGGAGGTGACTTCTGGAAGAGCTCTCTCCACCTAGCTAGCCTGTTCTTCAGTGCCCTTGGTGTCAAGGCGTCGCACGCGGAACAACTTTCCCAGTCGAAGTCGGGGCCAAGGCAGCGGAGGCAAAAGGCGTGGGGGTCTTTGAAGCGCCCCTTGCAGGCAGGACGGCTGCTGAAGCCCGCTGAAGTTGACATGTGCCGGGGAGGAGCTTGGCGTCGGAGGACCAGATATCTAAAAGAAAAAAGACAAAGACAGAAGAATGTCCGGGGAAGAGCGCATGATATTACATGGCTGAAGCCAAACCCAGGATCGCTGGTGAAATCAGCCTGTTCCAGTCGACGCAGAAAAGGGGACTGAGGAGTGACGCCGGTGGGTGGAGTCAGATGAGCACATGCTCCCAGGGCCGCGCCTCTAAATTTAAAGGGGAAGAAGATTTTTCTGGTGAAAAAGGTTCCGTCTCCCGTCCCTCGCAAGGGACGCCCACACAGTATGTAGGAAAGGAGACGGGATGTAAGAGTAAGGGAAGTTACGAGAAGCTGACAATTCTGATGCGGTTTAGTTGTTAGTTATAATGATGGGGCTAGTTAGAAGTACGTTTTGGACAGAGGACATTTTCTTCTGACTTTTGACGACGGACAAGCACCCGTAGTTAGTTTTGTTAGGCAGGGAACATCCTCTTAGCAATAGGGATAGGTAGGCCTTTTTAGGAATAGGTAGGTCTTTAACATTATTTTATTCAAACTCTTGAAAACGTCCATAGTGCGTCCAACTCCTTCTGGTCCACCACACTAATCTGTATATTCAATGAGCATATGAATCTTTAAAAGATCCAATGCTGGAGAAAATCACTTAGTCATATGTACAGTTCTCCAGCATTGGTATCTTTTGTAGATTCACATGCCACCATTGTACCTCTCTAGAGATTGTCTGCAGGTGGCTACCATGTGCTTTGAATCTGAGGCGTGGGGGGATGTTTGGGGGGTTGGAGTGGCATTTTTAGGTAAGCAGGCTGGTGGCTGATGGGGATAAAGCCTAACCGGTGATATGAAAAAAAACCTAAGGTTTTAAAACTCATGATGAAGTCCTATGTTTTGCTATGTGAATTATGTATTTGCCCATTGTGCGATTCTCTCCAATTTGCGAGAAAGTTCTAATATTTAATGGATGTGATGTCGTTACCTGTACACAAGTAGATTGTAATCAAATCCAGGCTGTGAGTAGACAGGGTCACTCTTCAAAACCAAAGTACTGAGAAGAGAAAGCCACGAGGAGACGTGAAGATCATTCTGGCCTCTGGCCAAAGTACTGAGAAGAGGAAGCACTGCACTGAGAAGGCATCACTCCATCCTGTGACCAAAGTACCGTGAAGAGGAGCCCCAGAGTAAACATGAAGAGACAAAAAGAAGAAAACATTTCATTGACACTGAAAACAGATGAGTCGGCTGGGGATGAACTAGCTTTAATGTATAGAAAGGAACAAATGCTAAAGGGGGGAAAAAAGACCAGGTGTGTAGCCTGGAGAACCAGTAGTTTGAAACCGGGTGAGAAGGATCGCGGAGGAGGAGCAGTAACAGGTGCAAAGCATGTGAAACCTAGGAACTACGAACTGGGCGAGAAGCTACGACAGTGAAGGAGATGCTAGCAGGGGAATCTGCTACAGAGGGAAGGAAGTCCGCGAGAGTCCGACCGAGTGTGTGCAGTTCCAGAACGAAGGTCGGAGAACAGTGGGTGACCATGGCGAGGTGGACCATTGGATACAACAACAGCATTGACACAGAGTGGAGAGGAGACCACAGAGCCTCTGGGGGACGCAAGAGCTGGGAAGTAGTCGCCAAAGAGGCTGGAGCTGAGAACCACTGCTCTGGAAAGACTCACAAACGTGTCCAGTAGTAGAGAAAAGTAACGTGTAATACAGGGGACCCAGTGATTGGTCATTGAGCATTGGGAGTAATCTCCCTCGTCTCAGTAGTATCCCTAACACTACTAACATCCAACTGGACGCAGGGCATCGTCCGCAAGCTCCCTCGTCCCAGTGGTTTCAACAAGGAGAACTGAGTTTACTTTGTAACATCAGGAGGAGGGAGTCATCCCACAATTTCCATGGGGGCTATGCCACTCGACAGTGTGCTTATCTGCTCCCATGAAGTTTGCACACACAGACTATGGTGGTGGTACTACTCGTCTAAAGTGACTTATTTCCTTTCTGTCCAGCCATATAAAATCTCTTTGAACTAATTTGGGGGCCCAGACTTTGTGGACGTTGTGTGCAGTATCATGTGCAATGTACACCCTTGCAAATCTCCTAAATTACCTTGCATTGAGTGTAGGAAAACCTAAAACCCATTGCATCACCAAGAGCTGTAGCGCAAGAGGCAGAGCAGGTGGGAGTTACCTCTGTGTGATTGAGGAGGAGTACATGTAAGCAAGGAGACCACATTTCCCATAAGGCAGTGAAAAAAAGGGGCATGTGTTGCAAGCCATGAAAAGGTGCAAACATGTTTAGGCCGTGCCTCAAAAACGTACACTGAATTTTGATAGTGACTTATGCAACAAATTGAAATTGGTTGGGAATTATTGTAATGTAAAATTGACCTTTCCTAAATAGTTCTATTAACTTAACATTGGTAAGGAGGAAAGTTGGATTGCAAACTTTGTTAGCGCAACTCCCAGGGTGATTCAAACTGTAATCACATTTTCAAAATTAGCTTTTGGTTATGCCTTACTGAAGAGAAAAAGATTAGGACACCAATAAAACAGCAAATTCAGGGGGTACCAAACTTGGTCGCAACATCAATCAAGAATTACACCACACTTTCTCCACTTATAAATCTAGTCCATATGGATAGTTCAAAATATATCAGTGCCTCACTGCTAACTTCCAGAGGAGCGTAACTAGTTTGCATTAGTTCAATACATAATTTTACCAAGTCTGCTATAGAGGTAAAGCTGGAGACAATGCAGAACAGAGGATGCAAACGTAGAAATAAAGACATACCAGATGGGTCCGTTTTCCTCCAAATACAGGCATTTATGCCTGAGGGACTAACATGACTGTCCACATAAGTACGACCAGGCCAAAACCAAAACAGTATGCAATATGCCAAGTATTAACAGCTCAACCAAAGGATTCTCACATTCGGTTTGCTCACATCGTACACTTTCTGAAAAAGGGGTGGGTTTGCATGAGTTTGCACAGCAATGCCTGGTCTCCAGCATGTCCCTTGACACATTAAGGCTGGGTGGACCAAAAATGATATACTACCAGAAGGTAGAATGTAAACCCCAAGAATAATCTCTTTCAACGAATAAAACAAAAGGGGGCCTTTGTTTACAATGCACCATTAGCTATAGCTACACAGACCACTTTCATCTCAATGTCAAGGGAGATGTGGGGGGCGCGTTCTAAGGGTAACCTGCTTGGAGTGACCCAGCTGCCCCAGACACAGAAGGCAAACCCCAAACTGGAAAACAAGCATCAGGCAGCAGCTAGAGGAGCGGATGCCCTGTTGATTTCAAGAGCATTCTAAGATAGCCAAACTCCCCAAGACCACAGCCTCCCTGATGGTGTGCATTTTGAGAGACCCACAGATGCAGGTCTCCCCATACATAACCAACACCAAAATGGGACCAAAAACAAACAAAATGATTTCTTTTTCAAGCTTATTTATTAATATACAGGAGGAACAATGCTTTTTTGATCACAAAGGAAGGTACAATAGGTAAGAAATCAGATTTAACAGAAAGCAGTGAATGTCTTACAATGGGGTGTGTTTGAGGGACATTCTGACCAGGTTGTAGAGGGGAGTAAATGGAACAGTGACCGGGGACAGTGCATAAGGTTTAAGTTACTTACTTGTAACTATTCTTGTTCAGCATGGGGTCTGGCATGGATTCACATGCTCATGAATATTCCCCGTCAGGCTGGGAATCCTCTGTAAAAGTAAAAACCGTTTCACTTTCACTTACAAACTGTATTTCCCCTTTAAACCAATCTTTGTCCTCTGGGTCAAACTGCCGCCATCCAATGACAGTCCTCTCCCCAAGCTCCTCCTCTGGCAGTCATCTTCAGATTTGGTAAGCACGTAAAGTGGCAGTATGTTAGGCAGAATCCTATGCAGTTCCCTTAGGGAACACTGCAAAAAGATTAAGACTACAGGAGTAAGCAGTAAACCCAATTGGTAGCAGTCTGCGCCACCCAGATTTACCTGGTAGCTGTGGCTGAGCAGTCAGACCTCTCTCAAGAAGAGTAGGGCAGTATATGAGGTATACACAATAGGGCTAAAAACACAGTAGAGCAAACAAACACTGACCAGAGCTTTGTATAAAAAATATATAATTATTTATTTAAAACACGCTTTAGGCAATATACTAGCACTCTCAATCAAAAGCAAGTTAAAACACAGTCAGGTAAAGTATACACACCTCCCTTAATAACTATTAGCCAAGTCAGAATTTAAACACCACGATTTGTTAAACAGATGTGAGCGCATAACCTGATGGCACTCCAATAGTTCAGTTAAAGGGAGAGAAAAAAGACAGAGCATAGAAATAAAACAGGTCCCAAAACTTTTAGGAGGTCTCAGCAAGAGAATAAGAGGCAGTAGATACTGTAGAGCCAAAGTTCATAGGCCAGGCCCACTTTAAAGGGAGCAAAGCGAAATGTGCCCAGGATCACACGGTTTAAAATGCAATAAAAGTCTTTGCAGAATGTTCAAAAGAGGTTGGGGTGATTCAAGAAAGTAAAGTTAGAAGGTCTGGGGCCAATCCAGTTGGCAAGCCAAGGATTTAAGGGTCACCTTGGGCAAACCAAAGAAAGGGAGGCCAGGCAGGACAGTACCTTATACCGAGAAGAAGCTCCAGCGGTGGCAGTTGTTCCTGGTAATGGTTGCAGTTCGTTGTTTCGACCAGGGAAGAGAAGATCTCGCCGAGGAGGAAACCTTTAGTCGTTGCATTGCCCAGAGAACAGACCAGCCGCGGAGTTAGTCGGTAAAAGGTGCGTTCCTTTCATTTGCGGTCAAGAGGCTTCTTTGGAAGGCGAAGTGGCGAACTGGTTGATCCCACCAGCTCAGAGGGAGAAGACTCTTCCAGCAGAAGATCTCCTCTTGTCGTCGGGAAAGTGGTGAGGTCGTTGCAGCAGGGCTCCACTGGTGGTGTCGTCGTTGCAGATGGCTCAGCTTCTTCCCTGTTCGGATTCTTAGGTCCTGTGGCGACTTCTGAAGTTCCAGTCCCAAAGGCCCTGCTTTTATGCAGAAAAACCCACATTCATCAGCCTAGCTGTCAATCGCACATGCTAAGTGGTGAGCCGGGCGGCTCACCACTGGGCCAATCAGAGTAGAGTGCGACTTGGGTTGTCGAGGCAACGCAGTCCAGGGTGCCAATTCCCCCTCCACCCTTCCTGTGGAACACAGACAGAGTGGCACCATTTGGAGGGCTTCTGTGGAGAAGCCTGCCAAAAAGTGGAACAAAGGGCTTGACCTTGATCAGAGTTACAGAGACGGACACAAACGCCATTTTAGAAAAGAGTTCTGGCAAAAAGACCCAACCGGGGGTTTAATATTAAATAAATAAATCGGCGGTATCTTTAACATTGCACCAACAAGTGGTGCGTTTAAAATCAATGGGAAAATCCCATAGAGAATATTCCGGTGGAATATTTCACGTGGTAACCACTGCCACCAGCCAGAAACTCGACAAGGGGGTACTGGACAGTGCCCCCTTGAAAACAGACCCAGGGGCAATATAATTAACCCCTTCCGATACTTCCACAATATGATGGTTTGTACTGGTTCTGTTCACAATTTAAGACTCGTAAAGTCAATGGTGACTTTACATGCCCTGGGAGACAGTAGTCAGTCCCAGGGTATGGAGTCAATGTTCGGGGGTCACTATGACACCCCTGTGTTACTGCACTGAGGGTGCTGTGTAACACATACACAAAAAACCAGATGATACCCTATGGAGTAAAAGACCCCATAGCCCAAAAGCACACAGAGTCAAAGGCACTCAAATCATGCCTAAGAGTGGGAGGAAAAGAGTCTCACTCTTAGAGGGAGAAAAAAAAACCCAAAAATCCAGTAAAGCTGCTGGGGGACTCACTAGGTTTGGGAAATTAGCCTTATGACAATGCATTACTTACCGTAAAAGCAGTTCTGATGGTTGTATCTGCTTAGATTCACATGCTGTGCATAGTCCGACATCCAGTGGTCACAGCGGAGTATTGCATTTTGTTTTTCCTAGTCAAAAAGGGGACGTCGACAAGGCGGGTCTGTAACACTATCCCTATAGTGACGTGCAGTGTACCCACAATCCCTCACTCGTCGAGGTCCCTCTGTTTGTATTTTTTCTGCCCTGATGGAGCCTATTAGACGTGAGTGAGTATAGAAAAGAGAGCTATAGAAGAAAGTCTATGTTCCTTCCATCCGAGCGGGGTGGAAGGGTGGGTGCATGTGAATCTAAGCAGATACAACCATCAGAAAGGCTTTTATGGTAAGTAATGCATCGTCTTCTGATGTTTGTTAATCTGCTTAGAATCACATGCTGTGCATAAACTAGCGAGCAATACCCAGAGTTGGAGGTGGGTTGTGAGAAGGAACAGTAGAGAAAAGATGTCTTAATACTGCCTGTCCCACCTGGGAATCAGATCTAGAGTGGGCATCTAGACAGTAGTGTTTTGTAAAGGTGTGAACAGAACTCCAGGTTGCCGCTTTGCAAATGGACTCAAGAGGGACATTTGCAATGAAAGCTATGGAAGCCCCGGTGCCTCGAGTGGAGTGTGCTCTTGGCTTGAAGGGCAGTTCTCTCTTAGCAAGAGAGAAACAGAGAGTGATGCATTGTACAATCCATCTAAAAATAGTGGATTTCGAAAGTGCATCTCCTTCTCTTCCTGCTGCCACCGAGACAAAGAACTGATTAGTCTTTCTCAAAGGTCTAGTTCTTTCCATATAAAACATCACTGCTCCGCGAACATCCAGTGTATGCAGGCTTTTCTCACCTAAGTTTGAAGGATTTTGAAAGAACGTTGGTAGTTCTATTGACTGGTTGACATGGAATTTAGAGATGCATTTTGGTGCAAACCTAGGATGTGTACGTAGAACCACCTTATTCTTGTGAACTGTAACAAAGGGGTCTAGTACAGAGAGCGCTTTTAGTTCACTTACTCTCCTAATGGAGGTGATAGCTATTAGAAAAGCAGTCTTAAGAGTGAGCTCTTTAAGTGTTGCTTTGTGCATGGGTTCAAAGGGAGACCCCATGAGCCTGGTTAGTACCACATTTAGGTCCCATCCGGGAGCGGGGTTAGCTATGGGAAGGTGGATCCTCTTCACTCCTTCCATGAAGGCTTTAATAACTGGGACTTTCCACCATGACAATAAATTGGGAAGTGGTGTATGTGGAAAGTGCAGCTAAATGGACTTTAATAGAGTTAAACACCAGGCCTGAGTCTAGTAGGTGAGTCAGGTCCAGAACAATTTGTGTGGGAGAGCAGTCAACTGGGTTGATGCTCCTTCCCCTACACCAGATGACAAATCTCTTCCATTTGCTAGAATAACAGTGACGAGTGTTAGGCTTTCTAGCCTCTCTGAGAATGTCCATGCATCTCTGCGGGCGTTGTAAATGTCCAAATTCTATGATCTCAGGAGCCAGGCTGCTAAGTTCATGATCTGAGGGCATGGATGTAGTGTCCTGCCATTGTCTTGTGACAGCATGTTGTACGGGCAGGGAAGTTTCACTGGAGGAGATAGGGACATCTCCATCAAGTGAGCGAACCAAGGTTGTCTGGCCCACATAGGGGCCACCAGTATCATGGTAACTTGTTCCTGGTGCATCTTGTGCACTATCTTGTTGAGAAGGGGAATCAAGGGGGGGGGGGGGGGGGGGGAGTGTAAACACATTTTCCTGACCATGGTATTGATAGACCGTTGCCCTTGGATTGGTTCTGGGGTACCTGGAGGCGTAATCTTGGCATTGTGAATTCTCCACAGTTACGAACAGATCTATTTCTGGGAATCCCCATTGTGTGAAGACGATGTCTTCGTCTAAACGCCATTCGTACTCTGATGGCAGAGGGAATTCTCTGCTGAGTTCGTCTGCTAGCAGATTGAGTTCCCCTGGTACATGTTGTGACAGTAGGAACATGTGTCCGAGAGCCCACTTCCAGATGTTCTGGGACTACTTGGACAGTCCTGGAGAGCGAGTGCCCGCCTGCTTGTTGAGGTAGTACCTGGCTGTGGTGCTGTCCGTGAGGACCATCACTGTCTTCCCTTGCAGGTGTTCCTGGAAGGCTTTCAGTGCCTTGAACACAGCTAGTAGCCCCAGTAAGTTTATGTGCTTGGATGCTACGCTCGGAGTCCAGACTCCGTGAGCAGTCTGATGGGATAGGTTAGCCCCCCCATCCTGTGAGGGATGCGTCTGTGGTTAGAGTGGCTTCCACTGCGGGGGTGACGAATGGTTTCCCTATTACCAGGTTTTCCTTTGACCACCACCGTAACGAGAGAACCAAGGCCTGCAAGACCACCACTAGATCGTCCCATTGTCTGCTGGCCTGACACCACTGGCTGTTGAGCCACTCTTGCATTGGGCGCATGCGCAGGCACGCGTGAGGTACCAAATAAATACATGATGCCATCATTCCTAGTAAGCGCATTGCTTTGCGTACCGTTACCTCTCGACCGGCCACATATTGAGGGATTTGAAACAGCATGTTTTGGACCTTTTCGTTGGAGGGAGAAGACGAGGCCATCCTTTGTTCGAATTAGAGCCCCTAAGAATTGTTTGATCTGGCTGGGGTCTAAGCTGGACTTCTTCTCATTGATGGGGAAGCCCAGTTGAAACAAAATGGTCTACAGTCTTTTGGGTATTTGAGAAGCATGCTTTGTAAGAATCCCCTGTTATGAGCCAATCGTCGAGGTAAGGGTATACTGGGATGGACAACCTGCGCAGGTGGGCCGCTGCCACTACCAGTACCTTCGTGAATACTCTCGGCGCTGATGCTATGCCGAAGGGTAGCACTCTGAACTGGTAGTGTTTGCCCTCTATCATGAACCTGAGGTATTTCCTGTGCGCTGGCAACATTAAAATATGAAAGTATGCATCTTTCATGTCCAGTGTTGTCATGTAATCTCCCTGTGAAAGCAGGGGTATTACCTCCTGTAGAGTCACCATACGAAACTTTTGAGGTTTGACAAATTTGTTCGCTGGGTGCAAATCTAGTACAGGGCGCATGGTTAAGTCCTTTTTGGGGTACAAGGAAGTACACTGAATAAATACATTCCGTTACCTGGGATAGAGGCACGACCTCTATAGCTCCTTTTTCTAGTAGTTGGTCCACTTCTTGAAGAAGGATGGCAAGGTGTTCTGGCGACATGCGTCGTCCCCTTGGGGGTCTGTACGTAGGGGAACTGTTGAATTCTATACAGTAGCCGCAGGCTATGGTTGATAGTACCCAACGGTCTGATGTTATACCCTCCCATGCTGGAAGAAAGGATGTTAACCGGCCCCCGACTGGCGAAGCATGGGAGGGGACCCGAATCTTTGAGTCATTTGGTGTTGGTGGCTTGGGAACCTCTAGGGGTGGGTCCCCGACCTCTTCCCTTGCCACGATGTTGTCCTCTTTAGTTATATTGTCCACTGGTGCCTTGGTTAGAGGACTAGTTACCTGCAGAGTATTGCTGCTGCTGTTGTTGCTGCTGGCGTTGGCCTCGAAAAAAACGTTTGTTGCCATAACCACGTTGGTTGGGAGGCCTTGAAATGTGATCTAGTGTCTTGATTGTGTCAAATTCCTTCTTTGCGGTCTCTAGTGCCTCATCCAACGCCTTACCAAAGTGGTTTGCATCTTCTATAGGTTTGTTAATAAGAGATGCTTGTGTTTCAGGTTTAAAGCCTGAATTACGTAGCCATACATGGCGTTTGAGTAGGATTCCTTGGACTAGGGAACGCCCAGCCGTCTCTGCAGCATCCAGAGTATTTTTAATGATGCTTTGGTTGTCTAAGGTCCCTTCAGTCACCGTGGCTAGAAGGAGAGTACGTAGGGGTTCCGGTACCTCCTCAATGTCCTTACGTAGTTTGCTCCATTGTGCATCTGCGTAACTTGCCAGCAAAGAGTTGTTGTTGGCAATTCTTGCGGAAAAGGCAGCTAAGGCTGTAATCCTCTTTCCTAGGGCATAGCATTTTTTACCCTCTTTATCTGGTGGTGCCTCGCTATTTGAAAGCGGGACCCCTGCTCTCTTCCTGGTATTTGTCACCACTAAGGAGTCTGGTACAGAGTGGCACCTGATGTATAATGGGTCCGATGGAGAAGGACTAAATTTTTCTATCCTCGGGTTGACCCCTCTGATCAACGCGGGAGTGGATAGTGAAGGAATAATTTGTCTCTTTACTGAGGCGAGGAGGGGAATGGTTTGGCTGACAGGGGGTTTCTCCTTAATGATCTTTTCTACAAAGTCGATGTCAGGAGAAGTTTCCCCGGTCTAAATGCGCTGCTGCCTTGCGTAGGAGTGCATTAAAGGTGGGTTGATCGTCTATAGGAGATGTATTCCTAATAGGCGAGTCTTTGGGTGGGGACAGGTTTATGGCTTCAGGGTCTGAAAACGCTGATGGGGACTGCCAGGGCTGTGAAGAGCCTTCTTCTGGGTTTTCTCCAAAGCCCCCATCACCCATATCTGGGTTGTCTTGAAAACCTTCCTCCTCTAGGTTTTGTTCCCCTTCATTGCCTAAGAATTTGTCATCCCCCTGAAAGCGGGGGTCCTCTCCAGTGAGGTCATATAGATCTACATCCTCTTAGGGGGATCAAACAGCCTGGGGTACCTGGCCCTGGGATCCTCCTGAGGTCTTCTCTTGATCTCTTGGGTGTTGGAAGGTTCTGAGTCTCCATAAACCTATCCAACTGGAGAACTGGAGTCTCTATAGGGTTTCTTGAGGTACCCCGGAGCGGTCAGGGGGAGAAAAGGGAGGGCCTTCCGTTAGAATACGCTTCGACCTATTCCATAACGTCAAAGGGAGGTTGCCCATGCCTTCTGAAAAGCCTTCTGGTAGGCTAGGAGTCCCTCTCGACGGAGCGGGCGGTTCCTGCCTTCCTTCTGACCTTTTCGGCATTTGCCAGGCCTTATGAGCGGTAACCGACGTCTCTTTCACCGTCCGTCCCTGGCTATCAGTGGAAATAATCCTCATCATGCTCTCGACAACTAAACTGTCTGTCGAGGGTACCTCCGGCGTCGACGTTACAGGCGTCGCTTGCTCTATGCTGACGGGCGCTCTCTGGCGGTGCGCGTCGTCTGGCGGTTTAGTGATAGCGCCCTTATCTGGGGGTAGCCCAGTCGCTAGTCGCGTTTGCGGTTGCGAGGGGGGGCTTCAGACTTACGGTCTGAGGAGGCCGCCGGTAGGACCTGCATCTCCGTTGGCGCTAATGCTCTCTTCGTCTTTGACGAGGAAGAGCCGTGGGTTGTATGTTTATGGGAGTGTTTTCTGTGTGCGTCCTTGTCGCCGGGGTGTTCATCCCCATAAGCAGGGCGTGAGCCGAGCTTGTCGGGGCCGGGGACGGACGACGAGGAGCGTGAACGCTCCTTGGAGAGGTCTACGACTTCTGAAACGGACGTCGGGTTGTCACAATCCTCGTTACTTTCTGCGGCGGCGGGTGATGAATCAGACCTAGACATGGCATAGGCTGCCCACCTCCTGACCCTACGGTCTTTCAAAGTCTTCGGTTTAAGGAGCTGACAGGCCGCACAGCCGTCTTCTTTGTGGTCGAGGGGCAAGCAACGGTTACACCGTTTATGCTGGTCTTTCCAGGTAAATTTGCCCTTGCAACGCGGGCAAAACCTAAAGGGTGTCCTCTCCATAGCTGAGGAACAGATTGCATGTGACAACAACCCCGGAGGAAAGGGAGGGGAAAGGGAAAGGCGTTCTCAAAGAGAAACAATAAATGTCCCACGACCCCACTCTGCCTACTGTATTTGGCCGTCGAGGCCAGGCCACGTGTTCGGCGAACGCCGAACAACCTGCTCCGTCGAAGGCACCGCCGTCGGAGATCTTGATCGGCAGTGAACAGCTTTGCAGCTACGACGCCGAAGGAGGGATGCAAGTAATAATATAAGTTGAGGGCGATCAAAGGTCGAATGAAGTTTTATGCAATGTCTCTCGAGGACCTCCGTGTATAGGCGACCAATATCTGGGCGGAAAAAAACAATCTGAGGGACCTCGACGCGCGAGGGATTGTGGGTACACTGCACGTCACTATAGGGATAGTGTTACAGACACGCCTTTTCGACGTCCCCTTTTTGACTACGAAAAACAAAATGCAATACTCCGCAGTGACCACTGGATATCAGACTATGCACAGCATGTGATTCCAAGTAGATTAACAAACATCAGAAAAGAGAATTCTCCCTAACACAGTATAACCAAGAGGAGCCACAGAGGAGATGGAGGGAGGTTTCACATTTGAATCCATGCCAAACCCATGATGGAGAACAATAGCTACAGGTAAGCTACTTAAACCTTCTCCAGCATGGGGTCTGGCATGGATTCACATGCTCATGAATAACAAATGCATAGCAGTTCAACATTACACAACCACGGGAGGTGGCAAGGCTCAAAAGAAGCAATTACACTTGCCCCTGGAACAGACTCCCCTCAAGCGAACGGGTTGCGTAGTACTGCTTGGCCGACTCTGGACTCCTTCCTGGAATTCCTGTCAATGCAGTAGAATTTTGTGAAGGTGTGCATGGACCTCCACCTAGCAGATGTCGAGCAGGGGCACACCAGTCAGGAACGCCGTTGTCGAATCAATAGCTCTACTGAATTGGGCTCTGGGACGGCCGGGCAGCGGTTGGTTAGCCAACCGATGACAGTGCGTGATGCAGCTGGAGAGCCATCTTGAAATAGAAGCCTTGGATAAGGCCTTGCCATGGTTCACAGGACCAAGTTCACGAACAGCTGTGAAGTCTTATGAAAACTCTTTGTGCGTGTCACGTAGAACTTCAGGGCACGAGCAACGTCCAGCGAGTGCAAGGTCCTCTCAGCCTAAGACAAAGGTTTCGAGAAAAGAGCAGGTAACACCAAAGGCTCTTAGAGGTAGATTTCCGACAGAACCTTCAACATGAAGGAGGGGTGCGTACGCAGCACCACCCTCGATTTGTGATAAGTCAGGTAAGGCCGCTTGCAGGATAGATCCTAGATTTCACCTACCCTCCTGGCAGAGGTGATGGCCACAGAGAAAATTGTTTCCACGAGAGAAACTTGAGCAGGGCCTGATGCAGAAGCTCGTCAGAACCACGTTAAGTTCCCACGCAAGGGCAGGAGGCGTCACCGGTGGAAAAGATCTGAAAAGTCGTTTAAAACTCCTTTGTGTGTCGGTGGGACCAAAGTGAAGATCTTCCCGGTGACCTGGCGTAGCGGGAGATAGCCACTAGATGTACCTTGATGGAGGTGTAGGCCAGTATGGCCTTGGCCAAGTATAACAAGTACAGCGGGATCTAGGCGGCCGTGACACTCAAAGCAGTAATCTTCTGTGACCAGCACCACATAGCAAAGCACTTCCACTTGTGACCGTAGCACTTCAAGATCGATGACGCCCTGGCCTTGGCAAGGACCTCACTTGCAGTCCGCTGACAACCAATTTCTTCCAAACTCTAGGGCTGCAGGAGTCAAGCCCTCAGGTTCAGCGATCCTAGTTCGTGATGCAGGATTGCGCCTCCGTCTCTGGTGAGAAGATCCGGAACCATTGGCAGCTTGAACGAAAGCAACGCCGACAGGCTGAGAAGGTCCGGGTACCAAATCCGTCTTGGCCAAGCCATGGTGACGAGTATCATCCTGCATTGACACAGAGTGTGTTGAGGACTCGTAGCAAGAGAGGGAGGGGGGGGGGGGGGGAAACGCATACAGAAACAGCCCTTCCCACAGGAAGCAGAATGCGTCTCCCAGGCTCCTCGGTTGGTGGAATTTGCTGACAAACCTCTGGCCTTTGGGAGTTCAACGCCGGCACAAACATATTGATCTGGGGCATGTCCCACTTGACGAAGATGCGGTCCACCTGATCCTGCCGAAGTTGCCACTTGTGGTGTGGAATAAGCCTGGAATTGTTATCGTTAGACTCATCATTAGAATCATAAGACCCACTGGTAGAGAACCATTGTTTAGTATTATCCCCTTTAGGAATCCAGTTGGTATCCATTATTGCAGCCTGCCTAGTAGTACATTATTGAAGTAGACACTATCCACATTATTAGACTGCCACCTTTGTATGCATTTGCAATTTGCTTATAGATTGACATGTTATGACTTATAGTGCTTGCCATTAGGAGAGAAACATGCTAGACACTTTGTCATTTGCAATAGAATGACACTTGCACCATATTTTCAAGTGCCATGATTGTGCTTTAGAGACAGGGTATATTTGCATCATGATTTGCTATGCATCTATGTTTGCATTAGAATATAGCGCTTAGGCTGAGAGAAACGTATTGTTTGCACTACACACACAGGCATATTTGAAATGACATGAAGAGCCATTCAGTACACATTGTTATGTTATGTAGAGACACATTTAGAGATATGTTTGATATGTATGTATGTTGAGTATGCACTTAGAATGAGTTTGTATTATGTAGTTAGCGCTTGCATTGTGAGAGAAATCGTAAACACTAGGAAGCATTTAACACAAGGCCTATGAGACAGAAGGAACAAGTTACTTACCTGTAACAACTGTTCTCCAGCATGGGTCTGGCATGGATTCACATGCTCATGAATATTCCCCGTCGTCAGGCTGGGAATCCTCGGTAAAGAAAAAATCAGTATCAGTTTCGTTTCTGATCTGTCTTTCGTAGTAGTAACCAATCACTGATCTCTGCGTCATACTGACCACAGCCAATGAATGCCCTCTACCTAAACCCCGCCTCTGGCAGCCATCTTCAGATTTGGTAGCACGTGAAGTGGCAGTATGACCAAGTTAAGAGCCGCAGAGGGGTAGGCGGGAGGGTTCGCATGTGAATCCATGCCAGACCCATGCTGGACAACAACAGTTACAGGTAAGTAACTTGTTCCTTCTCCAGCATGGGGTCTGGCATGGATTCACATGCTCATGAATAAAGAATACATAGCAGTACACACATGCACAACCACGGGAGGTGGCAAAGGCTCAACATTAAGCATTACATCAAACTCAACATTAAGCAATTCTTACCTGCTCACCAGGCTCACCTTAGGCGAACAGGTTGCGCAGCACTGCTTGTCCGACCCTGGACTCCTCCGTGGAATCCCGATCGACGCAGTAGAATTTCGTGAAGGTGTGCGTCGACCTCCGCGTAGCAGCCCTGCAGATGTCCAGCAAGGGCACACCAGATAGGAACGCCGTGGTAGCTGCGATCGCTCTGGTGGAATGGGCTCTGGACGGCCAGGCAGCGGTCGGTTTGCCAACCGATGACAGTACATGATACAGCCGGAGAGCCATCTGGAAATGGAAGCCTTCGAGAGAGCCTTCCCCTGATTGACAGGTCCAAAGTTCACAAAGAGTTGTGACGTCTTCCGAAAACACTTCGTGCGGTCCACGTAGAACTTCAGCGCTCCAGCCACATCCAGCGAGTGCAAAGTCCTTTCAGCCGGCGACGGGAAGAAAACAGGCAACACCAAGGGTTCGTTGAGGTGGAAGTCCGACGGCACCTTGGGCATGAAGGAGGGGTGCGTCCTGAGCACTACCCTTGTGTCGTGAAAAGTCAAGTACGGGGCCTTGCAGGAAAGGGCCTGGATCTCTCCCACCCGTCGTGCGGAGGTGATGGCCACAAGAAACGCTGTTTTCCACGACAAGAACTTCAACGGAGCCGAGTGCAAAGGCTCGAACGGAGGTCCCATGAGCTTGGTCAGCACCACGTTGAGCTCCCACGCCGGGGCCGGAGCCTTCACCGGCAGGAACGATCTGAACAGTCCCTTCATGAACTCTTTCACCAGACCATGAGACCACAAAGACGTCCGCCCCGTGGTTCTGGTGTATCGGGAGATCGCAGCAAGATGAATCTTGATGGCCGTGTGCGCCAGTCCAGCTTTGGCCAGCGTCAGTAGGTACGGCAGTACTTGGGGAGCCGTAATCCGTAGAGGGTTAATCTTCTGTGCGTGGCACCAGACAGAGAACCTCTTCCATTTGTGTCCGTAGCATTTAAGAGTTGAGGACGCCCTGGCCTTTGCAAGAACCTCTCTGCAGTCGGCCGGTATGTTGTATCCTCCAAACTAACGCTGCAGGAGCCAGGCCTGCAAGCTCAGCGACTTCGGGTCGTGATGGAGGATGGCGCCTCCTTCCCTGGAGAGAAGATCCGCGTCCACTGGCAGCTTGATTGACGGGGACGCTGACAAGTCCAGAAGGTCCGGGAACCATATCTGCCTCGGCCACGCAGGTGCGACGAGGATCATCCTGCACCGTGACCTCTTGAGCTGGTTGATGAGCCGGATCAGCAATGGCAATGGAGGGAACGCGTATAGAAACAGGCCCTCCCAGGGGAACGAGAAAGCATCGCCCAGGCTCCTCGGCTGGGGAAACCTGCTGGCGAACCTCCGGCACTTGGAGTTCGTCGCCGTCGCGAACAGATCGATCTGGGGTGTGTCCCAACGTCGGAAGAGGCGGTCCACTAGATCCTGTCGTAGTTCCCACTCGTGGCACGAGCGCAACTCCCTGCTGAGTGAGTCGGCGATGGTGTTTTTTATCCCTGCCAGATGAAACGGCACCAGAAACATCCCTTGGGCGACGGCCCAATGCCACAGATCCTGCGCCTCCATGGACAGGGCTGGGGACCTGGTTCCGCCCTGTTTCCTGATGTAGAACATGGTGGTGGTGTTGTCGGTGAAGATCCTCACCACCTTGCCCTTGAGGGACGGAAGAAAGGGCCTGAGGGCCCAAAACTCTGCACGGAGCTCCAGGACGTTGATATGGAGGGACTTCTCCGTCGGGAGCCAAAGGCCTCTCGCGTGCAGATTTTCAGTGTGCGCTCCCCACCCTTCCAGGGAGGCATCCGTGGTCACTGTCTCCTGGTGGCCGGGGGTCTGGAAGTCCATGCCCGCAGTCAGATGCACGCGGGTGCCCCACCAAGCTGCCCGTCGTCTGGATCCAGCGCGCGTCCAGGAACTCCTGCAACGGGCGCATCCGGAACCTGCACAGGCGGATGAGGTAAATGCAAGAAGACATCATTCCGAGGAGGGACTTGATGGACCTCACTCTGGCCGCATCCGCAACCAGCATCCGCTGCACCTTGCCCAAGATGGCCCTCGTCCTTTCCTCCGACGGAGACGCCAGAAGCGACACTGTCGAGCTTCGCTCCCAGAAACAGTGCGTCTTGGCGGGCACCAGGTGGGACTTGGCGTAGTTTATGGAGAATCCCAGGTCCGTGAGAAGTTGGACGGTCCTTGCCGTGTGCTCCACGGCAAGCTCCTCCATCTTCGCTCGGATGAGCCAGTCGTCCAGGTAGGGGTAGACGTGGATCCCCTCTCGGCGCAGCTGCGCCGCCACCGGTGCGAGGCACTTGGTGAACACCCTGGGTGCCGACCTCAGTCCGAAGGGAAGGGCTCTGAACTGGTAGCGACGCCCTTGGACCACGAACCTGAGAAACTTTCGGTGTCCCTTTAGGATGGGAATATGGAAGTAGGCATCCTCCAAATCCAACGACGACAGGAAATCGCCCTCCTCCAGCTGACCCAGGACGTGTTGGAGGGTGACCATCCGGAACTTCTGTGCCTTGATGTATTTGTTCAGCCGTCGTAGGTCCAGGATGGGACGCCATCCTCCCGTCGTCTTCTTCTTCTTCTTCACGAGGAAGTATCTCGAGTAAACTCCGGAGCCCCGAAGCCTCTTTGGGACGATCTCGATGGCGCCCTTCTTGAGCATCGCCTTTACCTCCAAGAGAAGTTGAGGGACGTGATGTTCTTTCCTGACCACAGGGGGGATGCGCGGACACCTCTTTAGAAACTCGAGCGCGTGACCCTGAGCTAGGGCGTCCAGCACCCAACGGTCGGTGGAGACGGACTCCCACACGCTGACGAAGCTCGCCAGCCGGCCTCCCACTGGGGTGCTTCGGTGGGGGCACGACCCCACGGCCAGTTCAGTCCTGCTTCGACGAGGCTTTGCCGCCTTGTCCACTTGGCGACGACGGCGGGGTCCGTCCGACTTGCCTCGTCCCCTGTAAGCTTCCTGCGATGACGAACGGGCCGCTTGACGGTAGGTGGAAAATCCGCCGCCGGAACCTTTGGAGGCACCCTGTTTTCCTCCGCCGCTCCGAAAGGGCGGCCGCCGTTGCTGGAGAACCCCAAGAGCCCGGGCGGTCTCCGTGTCTGCCTTGATGGCTTGAAGGGAATCGTCCACTGTTTTCCCCAAACAGGTTGTTTCCGTCGAACGGCATGTCCAAGACTCTGGTCTGCACATCCTGAAGTCAGTAGCCTTGAGCCATCGACGCCGCCTAAGGCACACGCCGTTGCCCAACTGGTGAAATCCAGTGTCAGCGATGTCCGTCGCAATTGTAATGGCGTGGTCCGACGCCACCTCTCCTTCCTGCAAGATCTGTAGGGCTTCCGCCCTCTTGTCGTCCGGTAGGAAATCCAGGAGTGGGGCCAGTTTGTACCACAACTCCCTGTCGTAGCGGGCTACGATAGCCAAGGCGTTGGCCGCCTTAATCGTCGTCGCTGCAGACGAGATGACTGCGTCCCATCGTATCTAATTTGTTTCCCTCGCCGTCCGGCGGGGAGGTCGACGTAGAGGCCGCGCCCCCCCCCGCTTTCTTCCTGGCCGCCGCGGAGACGACCGAGTCCGGGGTCGGCTGTGCCCGAAGGCACAAGGGGGCCGCGTCCGGGACCCGGTACTTCTTCTCGTACCAATCCCTTCTAGCCGGCGTCGTGGATGGGTTCTTGAGGAGGGCGAGGCCCTCATCCCAAATATCGTCCAGTAGAGGTACAGAGAGGACGGTCTTCATCTTGGCCTCGCACCGTTGATAAAGGAAACCTTCCTTCTTCTCTTCCGGGCAGAGCTGGAAAAGCTCGGATGCCCTGGCGATCATGGAGTGAAACGATCCAATCTCGTCGGGCGGGGAAGCCCACGTGGGAGGTGACGACGGCAGATCCTCGTCGTAAACCTCGTCGTCCGTACCCGTCGCGTCCGTGTCAGTCCCCGTATCATCCCCACGAGTCGTGGACGGGGAGGTGGGCTGAACAGGGCGCGATGGCTGAAAAGGAGGTGGAGGATGAATCCTTCTCTTAGGGGGAGGGCTCCCAGAAGGGCCTGGCTCCAGGTCCCCCGTCGGGAGCGGTTCCTCCGCTGTTGGTAACAGCAGTCTCGTCCTTCTCTCCGAGCATAAGGACTGTATAGCCAACAAAATGGCCGCCGAGTTGTCTTGCGGCACTGGTTGAGGGAAGTCCGACGGGCAGTCAGGGGCCCAGTCGGCACCCTCAACGTTATCGTCGTCTCCTACGTCGGGGTCCCTCCCGACGGGCTGGTCTTCTTCCACACCAACGCCGTGGCTTAAGACTTCGATCAGCTCTTCCTCAGAGGTTGAGGCCGAATCCACGACGACCTCCTGCCCCCCCTTTTTCTTCTCCGTCGGAGGTTTCACAGGGGTCCTGTTGATGGGCATAAAAGAGGACTCCCTCCGCGGTGGCAGGGAGACTCTGAGCCCCGAGGTCGCCACCACTGGTGTAGCCTCCACAGGCTGAGCCAGGGCTGCCGCGACTGTCTCGATAGAGGCCTTGGCCGGATGGATTAAGGCTTTCACCACCTTAGGTGCGCTCACCGCCTTCTCCTTGGGGGGAGGGTCACTGCCTCGCTCCCCCTCCGATGGGGCCTTCGAGCTCGACCGGGGTCTCTCCAGGAGCTTCGCCGGGTGCTCGGCCTTCCTCTTACCCGAGCCAGAGCGTTGGCTCGTGGTTGATGGCGCCGGGGAGGGTGCGCCCTGCCTGGCGCCCGTAGAGCCCGACCGTTCGACGCTCCCGGTGCCAGCGGACTCGCAGTGCTTGGCCTTGTGTTGGACCTCCGTCGCCGGGGCGTCCTCAAAGGTCTTAGAAGACCGCTCGGACTTCTTCTTCTTCTTCTCGCCTGACGGGCTCTTCCCTTCCAGCCAGTTGGCGAGACGTTGATGGCGGTCCTTCATGGTCCGCTCCGACATATTGCCACAAAACGCACAGTCCTTCTCCACGTGTGTCTTGTCCTCATGTAGGCAGTAAAGGCAAAGGGAGTGTTCGTCCTCCTTAAAGACATTCTGAAGCTGGCATCCAGGGCAGACCCTGAACAGCTTTCCGGGCATCGAGCTTCCCTTCTCCTGGGCCATGTCCGAGATGGGCCTGAGAAACTTCTGGAGTCCTCCAAAAGCGTGGCTCGACGAAATCTTCACCCTTGAGGGGCGTAGACGAATCCGACACGGGTCCCCGTTGATCGGATGAAGAAACGGTGGAGCTTGAGGCTCTGTTGACCGAAAAATAGAAGTTTTTTGAGAACAAACGTGAAAAAATAGCACTAACGCTTGAGAGCAATAGCACAAGGATCCCAACACTTGAACGTGCGGTAAAAATCTGAAGATGGCTGCCAGAGGCGGGGTTTAGGTAGAGGGCAGTCATTGGCTGTGGTCAGTATGACGCAGAGATCAGTGATTGGTTACTACTACGAAAGACCGATCAGAAACGAAACTGATACTGATTTTTTCTTTACCGAGGATTCCCAGCCTGACGACGGGAAATATTCATGAGCATGTGAATCCATGCCAGACCCCATGCTGGAGAAGTTGTTTTGCACTGGGCTCAGCGCAAAGATTGTTATGGAACACTGAAAGATACGAAGTCACCCTTGTCCGAGTGGGGAGAGAGAAGGAAGCTTATCAGCTTGGTGTTCGCAGAGACAACGGTAGGAGGGAGTGACATGGAGTGGGTAGAGAGAGGAGAGGGAAGCCTTTTCACACAAGGAGTTGCTTTGAAAACGGGAACTAAGAGAATTTTGTGATGCCTACAGTGGAGAGAATGGGTATGAATGGGGAAATAGATGGTATTTTGCACTGCAGACTCAGAGGGCCATGGGAGAGGTACCTTGTTCAATGTCACTTTGACACACTTTGACACAGCACATGAGACAGGAACACATAACACAGACTGGCAGGCATTTTGCTATACGCTGACACGAAGAGAATAGACATTCTTAGTAGAGAAGGTATGTAACCATATAAATATGTGCGTCATTGGAGACTATAACCAAGGGGGAGGGGAGAGCCCGTTAGTTGTTGGTTGCTGAAAGAGTTCGAGAGAGTTGCTGGAGTTGTTGGCTGTTGGTTGGAGATGGTGCAAGCTTGGTGCAGCACAATCCGTAGGCTTTGATGAGATCGATCTGGCAGAGAGAGAGCTTGGCAGTTGGCAGTTCTTGAGGCCTGCCACTGACTGACTGATTGCAGAGTCGTGCATAGAGGAGAGACCTGGCAAAGACAGAGCTGGAAACACATGCAAATGGGAAGTATGGTTTTGGCCTAGTCTAAACTGATTGATTAGAACTAACACACACACACGCAAAGAGCTTTGGGTGAAGGGGAAATCAGACAGGGATTGTTTAGAGTGAGAGTGTGAAGGATTGGTGTGGATTTGGTCCTGCATGAAGGAGATGGATGCTGACGCTTATATTTAGACTGCATTAGACATTACAGGCTTGTATTAGAGACCTGAAAGGCTTATAGTTATTGCATGGTAGCTTTGCACAAGAAGTATAAAAGGTGCAAATTAGACATAGCAATAGGATTGTCTGCATTGTTATGCTTTGCATTCTGTGTGATCATCAATAAATGTATTTCATTGTTATAATTGAATCGATTCATGTGTTATCTTTGTGTTGTGTCTTATGTTAATTGCGCCCACAGTAGTAAGATAGGAGTAACACAGTGCACATAGGGCCTGAGATACGAATGCAGCAGGGCGTTGGGGGGGATAGTTATCCATAACCCCCTAAGGGATTGTCAAAGATTGTCTGAGAATGGAGCATGCTTGCCCGGGGGGGGGGGGGGGGGAGGGGCAAGACGATGGTTAGGGGTTTTGTTTTTTTCAGACTGAAAAAGGGAAGAGCGGCATTCCCTGGTGAGGGAGTCTGCAATGTCTCCCACTAGGTGAAGAGGGACGAGGAACATCCCATGTCTGACGGCCCAGCGCCACAAGTCCTGCACTTCCTTGGAGAGCGCTGGCGATCGAGTGCTGTCATTTCCTGCTGTAGAACATGGCGGTGGTGTTGTCCGTGATCCTCACCACCTTGCCCTTCAGAGACGGAAGGAATGACTTGAGGGCCCAGAACACTGGCGTACCTCCAGGATGCTGATATGGAGATCCTTCTCCTCCGGCCACCACAGGCCCCTGGCAGGCAGACGTCCGGTGTGGGCTTCCCAGCCTTCCAGAGAAGCGTATGTGGTGACCGTCTCCTGGTATATGGAGGGTTTTGAAATCCCGTGCCCTGGGCGATGTTGGAGCGGACACCCCACCATCCTGTCGCCCGACGGAACTAGTCGTTGAGGGATCTTGTCTGCAAAGCTTCCAGACATCTCTATCCAGCGAACGTCCAGGAACTCCTGAAAAGGTTGCATTTGCAACCTGCAGAGCCAGATGAGGTAGATGCAGGACAACATCATGCCAAGCAATGACTTGATGGCCCGCACCGTGGCTGTCTTTGTCGACAGACAGTCGCTGCACCTTCCCTTCAATGGCTGCTACCCTCTCCTCCGAGGGTGAAGCCAGGCAGGACACTGTATTGAGTCTGGCGCCTAGGAACAGCGCGTTCTGGATGTTAAGTAGGACTTTGGATAGTTGATGGAGAATCCCAGATCCGTCAGTAGCTGGACGGTTGTCTGTGTGTGTCCGACTGCTAACTCCCGCAAGCGGGCCCGAATGAGCCATTTATGGGGATACGGGTATACGTTTATGCCCCGTAGACTTAGATAGGCAGCCACCGGCACCAGGCATTTTGTGAACAATCTGGGGGCCGACTTCCATTCCGAAAGGTAGAGCCTTGAACTGGTAGTTCTGTCCCTGCACTACGAAACGCAGAAACCTCTGATGTTTCTTGTGAATGGGGATGTGGAAATAGGCGTCCTCCAGGACCAGCAACTTAGAAATCTCCTTTCTCCAGTTGGCCGAGCACGTGTTGCAACGTGACCATCCTGAACTTTTGGGACTTCAGGTATTTGTTGAGCCGTTGCAGGTCTAAGATGGGCCTCCAGCCCCCCGTCTTCGCTCTGACCAGAAAGTATTTGGAATAGACTCAGGAGCACTAGAGCCGTTGGGGAACTAGCTCTATTGCCCCTTTCCGCAGCATGGCCCGTACTTCTTCCAGGAGCCGAGGGATGTGCTGCTCCTGACGGGTAATAGGAGGGATCCACGGACACATGCTTTGAAACTCCAACAAGGTGTTTCCCTGGGCGAGAGCGTCCAGCACCCATCTGTCAGTGGTGATCTTCTTCCACTCGCTGACGAACCTCGTCAACCGGCCTCCCACCGGGTGCACACATGGGGGTCCAACATCTCGGATGGTCCAGGCCTGCTTCGGTGTGAGCATCCTGCCCTGCGGGCGACAATGTTGTCCTCCACTACTGTAGGACTGGGAAAGGCCTCTGCAGGCTTCCTGAATCGTGGATCTGGAGGGCCGACGGTAGGAAGTGGAGAAACCTTTGGCAGACCTGCACGACTTTCCCCTGGAGAAGCGAAAAGGGGAGCGATGATGCTGGAGAGTGCCAAGGGAACGGGCCGCCTCTGTATCCGCCTTGATGGCATGGAGTGACTCATGGATGACCTTCCCAAACAAGTTCTCGCAGTCGAAGGGCATGTCCAACACCTTCGCCTGGACCTCCCACCCGAAATTCGTGGCCTTCATCAAGCCTTGGCGACGAAGGCAGACAACATTCCCCATCTGCCAGAACCCTGTGTCGCCTACGTCTAACGCCACTGTGATGGCGTGATCCGATGCTACTTCCCCTTCCTTGAAGAGACCGATTGCCTCCATCGTCTTATGGTAGAAGGACCTCCAAAAAAAGCCCCAGCGAGTACCACAACTCCCCGTCGTACCTGGCTAGGATCCCCAGTGCGTTTGCCACCTTGATAGTGGACGCCGCAGTGTAAATCACTTTCCTTCCTCTGGCGTCCATCCTCTTCCCCCTCGCTGTTAGTAGGAACCGAGGACTGGTTAGCCAACCGTTTCCTCACGGCCACCAATACCACTGAATTCGGCGATGGTTGCAACCTCAGGCACTTGGATGCAGAGTCCGGCACCCAATACTTCTTCTCCAGCCTAAAACGTTTGGCTGGAGCCGTGCAACGGCTCTTGAGGGCTTGGCCCTCTTCCCACACGCCATCCAGAAGGGGCACCGCCATTGATATGATATGATATATGGCATTTATAACGCGCCTATACACAAGTGTTTCAAGGCGCGACAAGGCGGGGGGGGCAAGGGGAGACAGACAACGATCTTCCTCCTGTCCTCACGCCTCTGATACAAGAAACCCTGCTTCCTGGTTTCCTCTGGCATAAGCTGGAATAGCTCAGAGGCTCTGGAGTTCATGGATTGTAACAATCCCACCTCGTTAGGTGGGGACACCATATGTGGAGCATCCAAATGCAGAGACTCGCCCTCCGCTGCAACGGTATCTTTGTTCGTAGTCGTGGCCGTATCCATCCCCTTGTCTGGGTCTGCTGGCGGAGAAGGGGCCCCGACGTGTTTGTGGAGGCTGAAATGGGGGCGTCGGATGACACTTCCTCTTATTCGTTGGAGGCTGATTGGGGAGCTGGGGGACCACTGGAGCGGGGTCCGGTGACATCCTCCTCTGGATCTCTGACACCAAGGTGTGCAGGGTCAACAGAATGTCCAGAGACCCGTCTCTCGGCTGAGCTGGCGGGATCGGAAAGCTAGGCCTGCACCGTCAACACTCTCCTCTTCAACGTCCTTGTGGATCATGTGCAAGGACTCCTGGTCATCGTTGTCCGTGGACGAGACCTCCATGGCTTGGGCCAAAATCTGGGAGGGCTATTTTGGAGCCACCCCTTTTTTCCCCCCATGTGGGCTCAGGCCACCTGTGCGGCCTGAGCCGGTCTCCCCCCTTCTGGTGTTCCAGCCGACTTTGCCAAAGTTACTGCGGCAGTGTCGCGTCTTCGGGGCAGGGATACGTTCTGTGCTGCACAGGCTACCTTCACAGGGTCAGCACCCTTAGCCGTCGTGGTAGTAGCCGTCACCAACTCCATCGTCAACTAAGACTTAGGCTGTGCCGATTGGGCCTGCTTGGGCTGTTCGGCCTTCATCTCCTCCATCCGCAGCTTCTCTGACATCTCCCGTAGTTTAGCCGGGGTAGATTTCCTTTTCAAGGAGGAGCTCGATTGCCGTCTGGCAATGGAGGCGGAGGGCGATGTTGATCGCACCCCATCAGACTTGCGGTTCTTGGCTTGGTCTTGGGCCCCCATGGATGGGGTGCCCTCAAAGGACTTAGAAGACCGCTCCTCCGACCAGCCGGGCCTGGATGAGGCATGACCCTGCTCGGAGCATTTGTCAGAGGCCCTGGCATTAAGCCACACCACCAGTCCACTGTGCTTGTCCCTCGTCGTCTTCAGTCTGGATGCAGGCAGTAGAGGCAAAACAGGTGCTTGTCTTCTACAAACACATTCCATAGCCCACATTTGGTGCAGGGATTGAAGAGGGACCTTACCTCCTCAAGTCACGGTCGGAGGGTGCGGCGAAGTAGGCCCGATGGCCTTCTAGTATCTTCAACGATCTTCGCCCTTGAGGTGTGTTGAAATTCACAGACAACGGATCCCTGCTGCCGGCAGATGGTGAAGAGAGCACACAGGCTCTTTAGGAACAAAAATTTAACCTTTTTCCATCGTAAACAAAATAAAATGTAGAAGTAGCTTGCAGAGCAAACTCGAGGACTCCCAACATTGAAGCGTGCAGTAAAAATCTGAAGATGGCTGCCAGAGGAGGTGCTTAGGGAGAGGACGGTCATTGGATGGGGCAGTATGACCCAGAGGACAGTGATTGGTTTAAAGGAGGAATACAGTTTGTAAGTGAAAGTGAAACTGTTTTTACTTTTACAGAGGATTCCCAGCCTGCCTGGGAATATTCATGAGCATGTGAATCCATGCCAGACCCCATGCTGGAGAAGTAGACAAATAGATTAAGGACAACCAATATTGGACATTTTAAGTGCAAGTAGGCAGTACGGCCAGGTCAGAACATGATCATGATGGGTGAAGTACATAAATGGAGGCAGAGGAAGTGAGAGACAGAGGCAGGTTAGAGGTGAGGGAAAAACGTTAGCGAGCAGGCATATGAGAGGAACGTTAAGCGGGTAACTCGGGAGCAAGGAGGTAGGCTTTTAGTTTGGTTTTGAACAAACCTTTGTGGACTGGGGAAGAGAATTCCATGCAAGTGGAGCAAGAAGAGAGAAAGAGCGGAAGCAAGAGGAACCACAGGGAGGGCGAGGAGCCACAAGAATTGTCGAGGAGCGGGAGCAGAGATAAAGAGAAGGCTTATAGAGTTGGATAGAGGAGGATGGATACAGTGGTGCCTTACCGTGGACAGATTTGTGTACCAGGTGAAGACATTATTTAAATCTGGCCCTGTTTTGCATCATAAGCCATCCAGCCTTGTGACGGTATGAGGAAGTAGGTATGAAGTTAGGGAGTTCAAAGGGTCCTGGTAGCGAAGTTAATGATCTTGTTGAGAGGACAGATAGTATAGTTGGGGAGACCAAAGAGGATACTGCACAGTAGTCCAGTTTAGAGACAAAAAGAGTGGTTAAGAGATGCTTTGTGGTTTTGAAAGGAAGGAGATGCCCGATTGTCCCAATATTTAGGAGGTGAGGCAAGCTGCTGTTCCAGTTTTGGAGCTAAAAGTAGTGAAGGTATGTGAAGGGTCAGATGGCGCAGAGGTTTCTAGCTGAAGAAGAGTAGGGGAGAATGTCAGGTGGGAACTGGATAAGCAGCGGAAGAGATGAAATAGAGCTTTTACATATATACAGAGCAACAACCAATGAGGCTTCTCAATCAAGGGAAGCAGACTAACGGACCCCAGAGCAATGGAAGGAATTGAAATTGTTTTCAAGAGCTACTACGTTTGCTTGCTTCCCAAACACTACTAGTACTCATAAAACAAGGACTACGATAAGGAAAGGGGAAGACCTGATAAAACAAATTAAATCAAATTAATACTTTCTTACCACACTGGCTCAGCATGGGAGACGCTAATGACAAATGCTTCTCCAGTCTGGCCAGAAAGTGTGCGCCCACTCTTATCCACAATTGTTCCTGAAATCTAAAATTGAGCAAGAAAAAAATGTTTAGCAAACAATAGGTTTTATTTTAAAGTTAAGCAGCATGAAAAATGGCACACATTTCCTCAATAGCACTCAATCTTTTTTAAAATTTGATTGTTTGCTTGTTAGGCGCTTATACAGGAAGTAAATACTGTTTCAAAGCGCTCACAGGCCAACAGGGAGGGGACAAGGGGATGTAAAAACGATTGAAATACATACAAATATTAAATACAGTGGGAGGGGCTGGGAAGACGACCCTACTATGCCGTGTGAGTGTTCAGAACGTGCAAATGCAGAATGGAGGGGGAATGGAATGGAATAGGTGCTGTGATGCTCATGGGTAAGCAACAAGTGAAGAGCAATGTAAGGTAAGGGCAACCCTGCAGGGTGGAGGGTGAGCCGAGGCAAGTGCTGAGGATAGACAGATGTTGGTGGGGATTCGGGGGGGCTGAGGTTAAAGAGAAAGGTCTTGAGGAGCTTCTGGAATTTAAGAAAGTTCTGTCCAAGACAAAGAGGGAGGGGGAGGCTGTTCCAAAGGAGGGAGCCAACTGACGAAGATCGACCTCCTGCCCTGTTTAGCAAAACACTTTACACAAAGAGTTGGTGCCAGAGGAGCGCAGGGGTTTAGAGGGGGAATACTTAGTAAGAGAGTTGCAGATTGTGTGGTCTCCGGCCCCAGAAAGCCTTGTGGATGGTATAGAGGGATTTGAATTTAATCCATGAAGCAACCAGGAGCCAGTGAAGACTATTTGGGCAGGAGAGATGCGGTCTCTGGGCTAGAGGCCACGGATAAGTCTTGCTGCCCTATTCTGGATTAGCTGGAAAGGATGCAGAGTGGAAGAAGGAAAATTAAGGAAGAGGCTATTTTAATAGTCAGAGCCTCGTAAGAACGAGGGCTTGGGTAACATTAAGCTTCTGCCGGAAGGTGAGAAGAACAAGTTACTTACCAACTGTAACGTTCTTTCGACTGGATGTTCCTCCCACGTATTCCTCATCTTGTGATAAATCGTTATCTCCAGCTTCGCTGCTTCGGAAAAAATTTCTCAGCAGAGGGCGCTGTGCTCGAGGTCGTGGCGTCGATTGTCCCTCGACATACTCCGTACTCTGTCGACGTCACCGATGGTATAAGTAGCTTGAGCCGCACCCGTTGCTTCAGTTCTATTTTTTCGATGAAATATATATATAGGAGGAACACCCAGGCGTGTACCATGACCAATACATTCTTCGTGAGAGGAAAGTGTAAGAAAACGTAAACTGTACTGTGGGGTAGGATGGGAGGGTTGATGAGGAATACGTGGGAGGAACATCCAGTCGAAAGAACGTTACAGTTGGTAAGTAACTTGTTCTTCGAATGGATTGTGTCCTCCCACATATTCATCATCTTGTGATAGGCTCCCATAGCAGTATCAATTTTTTGGAGGTGGGCGTACCATTTCAGTTTTCGTGGACAGAATGCAGAACTGCCTTTGCAAATAAACCCTCGTTAGAGGAGGCAGTGTACAAGCAATAATGTTTAACAAAGGTATTTATTGTTTTCCAGGTTGCAGCTGCACAAATGTCTGCTGCCGGGACTCCCCTCTTTAGAGCCGCAGAAGTAGCCATTCCCCTTGTAGAATGGGCACGAAGCCCATCTTGTGGTTCTTTTCCCGCTAGTCTGTAGCACTCAACTATGGCTAATATGATCCAGCGGGAAATGGTCTGTTTTGTTACAGATAAGCCTAATTTTTGACCAGTATAACCCACAAACAGTTGGTCATCTTGTCTCAATTTAGCCATCCTAGAGATGTAAAAACTAAGAGCCCTCTTGGGATCTAATCTATGTAATCTCTCATCTTCTTTGCCCAGGTGAGGAGGAGGATAAAACGTAGGAAGTACTATATTTTGTGACAAATGGAAGTCCGAGACTACTTTTGGCAAAAATGAAGGTTTAACTTTAAGGACTACCTTATCTTTATAAAAAATAGTACATGGTGGTTTGCATGAGAGAGCCTGAAGTTCGCTAACCCTGTGGGCTGATGATAGGGCCACAAGGAGGACAGTTTTTAGAGTCAAAAGCCTCAATGGACATGAGTGCAGAGGCTCAAAAGGTATGCAAGTCAAGAATTTTAATACTAAATGTAAGTCCCAGGCTGGTACATGAAAAGGTACTGGAGGGTATACATTAGTGAGCCCCTTTAAGAATTGAATTATTAACAGTATTTTGAAATATGAAACCTCTTCCGAGGAGCGCTTGAAAATGGACAGCGCAGCAAGGTATCCTTTTATTGTTCCTATCTGGAGCCCCAGATTAGCTAGATGTAGCAGAAAGGAAAGCACCATTGGAGTGCCGCACTGAAAAGGGTCCACATCCTTGTCTTTGCACCAGTTACTAAACCTATTCCAGCGACATCGGTACAAAGACTTTGTTGCTGGTCTTCTGGCCGAAAGCAAGATTTCCATTACGTCATCCGTAAGATCCCAATCCTTGTATCTCAACCTCTCAGAAACCATGCGTGAATGTTGAGTGTCTTGACCTCTGGATGGAGAACCCGACCTTCCTCTTGCGAGAGAAGATCCTCTCTTTGCGGAAGACGTATTGGAGGGCAGATGGACATGTCTAGAAGGTCCGGGTACCACGTCCTCCTGGCCCAATCCGGGGCAATTAGGATCATGGTTTTCCTGAACTTTCTCAACCTCCTGATTACTTGAGGAATCACAGGGACTGGGGGAAACGCGTACAGCAGTGGAAACTTCCAATCCATTACGAATGCTTCTCCCAGAGCTCCTCTTTGAGGAAATTCCCTTGAGCAGTACTGATCGCACTTCCGGTTGATCGCAGTGGCGAACAGATCCACTTGAGGGGTTCCCCAAAGGGCGAAGATCTCCAGAAGGACTTCCTGAGCCAGCTCCCACTCGTGAGAGACCGTGCTCTGCCTGCTCAGAGCGTCTGCTGCCGTGTTCTTTTCTGCGGCTAGGTGAATTGCCGACAGAGAGATTCCTTCTCGTATTGCCCAGAACCAGAGCTGCATTGCCTCTCTGCACAGTGGCAGTGACCCTACACCTCCTCTCTTGTTGAGATAGTACATGGCCACTGTGTTGTCCGTCATTATCAGAACATTCTTTCCCTGTCCAGAGGGCAGAAAGGCCTTCAGAGCTAGTCTGATTGCCCTCCGCTCTAATAGGTTGATGTGTAGTTTGGACTCCGATGGAGACCAACGACCGCTGATTGTCAGATCGTTGGTGTGTGCTCCCCACCCCGTGAGTGAGGCGTCCGTCACTACCGTTATCTCCGGCCATGGTTGCCAAAAAGACTCTCCCTTGAGAATGTTGTTGTTGCAAGCCCACCATAGAAGATCCTGAGCAACTGCGCTCGGGACTTGCAGAAGATCCGACATATTCCCTGAGAACTGGGACCACAGAGTTCTGAGTGCCCATTAAAGGGATCTCATTCTCAACCTGGCCTCTGGTACTAGGAAAAGGCAGGATGCCATGAGGCCGAGCAACCTGAGAAAATCGAAGGCCGGTAGACGTTGGACATTCTGGAATTTTGTTACCATCTGCTGGATGTGGAGAGCTCTCACTTCGGGAGGCGAAGCTTTTCGCGATGAAGTGTCCAAGACTGCTCCGATAAACTGGAGTTTCTGGGCTGGTATCATGTGGGACTTCTTGAAATTGAGGGAGAAGCCCAGTTTGTGGAGGAAGTGGCAGGTGATCGAAAGATGTTCCTGAGCTTGTTCTGGAGAACTTGCCCTGATCAACCAGTCGTCCAGGTAGGGATATATGTGAATACCTCCTTTCCTGAGACTTGCTGCCACAACCGCCAACAGTTTGGTGAAAACCCTCGGGGCGGAGGTCAACCCGAATGGCAGAACTCGAAACTGATAATGAGAATTGCCAATCGCGAACCTCAGGTACTTTCTGTGCTTTGGATGGATTGGCACATGAAAGTAAGCATCCTGAAGGTCCAATGATACCAACCAATCTTGGAGTTGGAGAGCCTGAAGGATCTGAGAAAGAGTCACCATCTTGAACTTGTCCTTCCTGAGGAACTTGTTCAAGTTTCTCAAGTCCAAGATGGGTCTCAGTCCTCCGTCCTTTTTTGGGATGAGAAAATATGGGGAGTACCAACTGCTGTTCCTCTCCGCTACAGGTACCAGTTCTATGGCACCTTTCTCTAGCAGGGTTAAAATTTCCTGCAACAGGAGCGGATCCGGAATTTTGACTGAGTTGGCTCCCGGTTGATGAGTCTGAGGCCTTTTTAGAAAGGGGAGACAGTAACCTTGGGCTACTGTTTCCAGTGCCCAAGCATCTGAGGTAATGCCCAGTCATTCCTTCAGATGTTGAGATCCTGCCTCCCACTGGTGTTTTGTGTAACAAGGTCTCAGAGGGATTTGGAGGCGGCTGCACGAGTGGCTGAGGGTACAGATGCCGCTCCTGAGGCTGATTTTGCACCTCTTCCCCGTGCTCCACGAGGGAAGTTCCCTTTGCCCCTTTGAAGCCTGCCCTCTTCCTCTACCAAAAGAGGAGTAGTATCGAAAAGAACAACCCCTCCAGGAAGATGAGCCGGAATAGGGTTTTAGAGGCTGGCGCAAAGAGGCGCTAAGTGATTTAGCTGCCACTTTCGAGGTCTGAAGTTTTTCTAGGCTTTCATCAGCCTTTCTGCCAAAGAGCCTCGAGCCATCAAAGGGCATGTTGAAGTCTAGCTTGCACGTCCGGTGCAAATCCCGACTTCCTCAACCACGCAAATCTGCGTAGCACAACGCTTGCAGCCATGGATCTGCTGATACTATCAGCAGTATCCAGTCCAGACTGGAGGCATTCCCCCATTGCCTCCTTCCCGTCTTTGACTATATTCAGGAAGCCTTGCCTTTCCTCGCCTTCCAGAATATGATCAGCCGCCGCCGAAATACAGTCCCACAGGGTATGGGTAAACCTGGCTAGGGTACAAATGACATTTGCCGACTTAAGTGCCATACTGCCCGACGTGAAAACTTTACGTGCCCAGGCGTCCATTTTTTTATCCTCTCTATCTGGAGAGATAGTTGGATAAGCAGTTTGTTTTGAAGTGGATGCTGCTTGAATGACTAAACTCTCTGGAGTCGGATGTTTATTCAAATATTCAGGATCCGATCCAGCTGGTCTATATTTTCTTGGAAAAGTGCTATCTGCAGCAGCAATGGTTTCTGGTTTCTCCCAGTTTTTCTCCACAGTCCTTTGAAGGGCCTTGTGAAAAGGGAGAACAGGATCCTTCTGCGGTCCCTTGACGATGATATCCGTCATGTCATCTTGTTCAAAAATGGGTGAAGTATTAGCCCAACCCATGTATTCAACTACCCTGGTCATAAGACCCCTGTACCCGGCATCTGCATGCTCTGCAGGATCAGGTTTGGCGAACTCTAATTCTGGGGATGTGTCAACTCCACTGGCAGAATGTAGAGTATCACTCAGGTCTCTCATTCTAGATTCCTGGTCAATAAGTTCTTCAGGAACTTGTCTTGTACCATAAGTAACTCCCAAAGAAGTAACTTCGTCTTCTTCTGAAGCAGACTCTTCATAGATTGCAGACATAGATTTGAAAAAAAATTATCTGGGCAAAGGAGTGAATCTCCTTTCTTCCGCTTCCATCTGCTTCGAAGAAAATGGCAAATCCCTCGGAGTTTTCGAGGGTGTCTTCGAAGTTTTCGAAGATGACTTCGACAATGGCGTTGATGGCGCATTTGGCTTTGGTGTCGAAATTATCGACGTCAAGGGCGTCGACGAAGTTGTCGAAGTCTTCGACGATTTGTGTTTCTTGGCCGGCACTGGAGAGGTGCTCGACTCTCGAAGATTTGACGGTTTTACGTCGACTCGAGGTTTTTTGTATTCCTCGACGCTACTGGTCTTGGCCATAGTAGCCTTGGACTTCCCTTTGTCGTCCAATGGAGCGACTTTAGGGGTATGGCTTTTTCGAGGTTCCTTCGAGGGGGTCGAGGCAGCATTCTCGAAAACCTCCATCATCTTTTTGCGGAATTCTTCCCACTTACTGGGAGAATCCGATTTAGTCGGACAACTAATTTCTTCGGTCGACTCTGAAGAAGAAGATGAGGGAGATCTATGACTCCTCTTCATTTTTTTCGATGACGACGAAGAATGTCTCGATTTACTCCTAGATCGAGATCTCTTCGAGTGCCTATGGCGATCCGATCCCTTAGAATCAGTCGCTTTCTTATGTCTTTTTGATGAAACCTTTTTTGAGGCCTCACTCCCCACCGACAGTTTACCTCTCCTCTCACGAAGAGCTTTTTCGGTCATCGATTGGCAGGACCCGCAGTTGTCGGTTCGGTGACTGGAACCGAGACACCAGAGACAAATCCGGTGGGGATCGGTAATCGACATCTTAGACCCACAATCTGCACACTTTTTAAACCCAGTTGTGGGTGTCGAAGGTGTCGAAGATGATGACATTTTCTTCACAGAAAATAGAAGCGCACCTTTCTCGATAGCGAAGCGATCGGAAAAACGGAACTGAAGCAATGGGTGCGGCTCAAGCTACTTATACCATCGGTAACGTCGACAGAGTACGGAGTATGTCGAGGGACAATCGACGCCACAACCTCGAGCACAGCGCCCTCTGCCGAGAAAATGTTTTTCCGAAGCAGCGAAGCTGGAGATAACGATTTATCACAAGATGAGGAATACGTGGGAGGACACAATCCATTCGAAAAGGTAGAATTCCTTTGAGAAGGAAGAGCTGAAAGTGGGACTTCATGGCAATGTCCTGAGTGTGAGGCCAATGTTGTCCTTGATGGTTCTCGAAGAGCAAGGGGAAACCTGTTTGGAAGAGACCTTCATGGAGCTGACAACTCTGGTGACTTCATCATGTGAGAGAAGGGCGAATGATGAGATGGGGGGGTGGAAGATTGTGTTACAAGGCTGTTCAGGATGTCCTGGGTTTTGGTGATGAAGTGAGCGTCGAGTGCATTGCAGAGAGCCTGAGAGGGACTAGGGGAGGAGGATACTGTGAAGGGTTGGCTAGTTGCAGATTTTGAAAAGTTCAGCCATGCTACTGGACGTGCAAGATACCCGTGCCTGAACATGGGCCCTTTTCTTGGCACGGATAGCGAGTCTGTATTGCATTTGGAGCAGGTAGCATGTCAGTTTGTCAGAGGGTGCACCTGCGGTTTGCCACTTCCGCTCCGGAGCTCTGCACCTTAATTTCAGAGCTCCAAGTTCAGAGTCGTACTAGGTGCTGCGCTTAGAGGCAGGTTTCAAGCGGATCCTCATGACAGGGGCAAGAATGTCAAGGGTGTTGGTGATGGACAGGTGGAAGTTGCTGAGAGCAAAGTCAGTGGTAGAATCGGAGTTGGGGGAAAATGGGGATAAAGGTGGCAGTTAAGGCAGCAGCTGAAAATCGTTTCATCGGGCGGATGTTCGTGAATGAGGTTGGCAGGGCTATTGGAGGCGAGGTCACAGGGCCATAGCGACCCAGGTGGGAGGAGCGAAAGGAGTGGTTTGACCAAGAGAGAGAGAGGGGTGACCATACATTAATACATACATCATATACATTAATACCATATATCAATACATTCATTTATCTACATTTAAAATGCACTACCAGATGCATAATCTCAGCTCGAGAACATTGCTTCACTGAATACTGCAAACACAATTTTAAAAAGCCATCATACAATAAAAAAAAAACAAGTAAGAACCAACAACCTTTTTAACAAGATGCAGCTTAAAACCAGCAAGTGTGGTAGCCTCATTATAAATACACCCTTCATCGTAAGGTGCGTCAAGCACTCAAATCATACCTTTCAGTTGCCTCCAGGAGAGGTTTCTGGTAGGAAAATCATCTCCCTGCCACCTTAGACGTTTTCTCTAAAGTCTCCTTCACAGATGTCTTACTATCTATCCCACAGTGCTAACTACTATAGAAAAACATGAACTGACTGTCTCCCTCCTGTACAACTACTAGTAAAACATGCATAAGATTGAACATAAGCGCTAGTAAAAAGTGTTAGGAAAGATTTATCTTTTTACAAATGTCCCTCCAAGTTCCTATGTACCCCCAATCTTTTTGTTCTGTTTGTGAACCTGTTGTGACTTTTTGAAGGGAAGTAAACACTTCAACTTCACTTCCCTTGCCTGTTGCTCATCTGTTATGGGGAAACCTATCAGTCTTTCAGACTTGTTTCTCTTTTTAATTCTGTGACTTATTAACATTGCACCCAGCATCTTACAATGCAGTGAAATGGAGATACCTTTTTGTTAGCCTAGCTTTTTACACTTGGGATTTGTGGTTACATTTATATGTGCCTAAAGACAAGTTGGTGGCAGCATATACATTACCATGTTAGCATTTTGAGTGTGCACAGTTGAGGTTCCCACATATGGCTACTAAACATGGCTATTGTCCTAAAATGGCTGTGCCATGAGATTGTTGCTCGTTGTTTGGCCATATTGTAGTTTGGCCTTCTTCCTGCATTTCCAGGTCAGGAAATTCCTTAAAAAAGGGCATGCACTTGCCCATGGAAGCTGCTGCTTTCGCAGGTTAGTGGTGCCTTTGTGTTTATGTGCCAAGGAAGGGGGTGGGACTGTCTGGTCCCACGCCACATACGCGGTGCCAGAGAATGTAGGTGTGGGGCATGAGCGAAAGCAATAGTTGTCCCTGATTGGACAACTACTGGATATTTCAATGGTGCAGATCCTTACCATTGGTGGGCTTGGACTTGCTTCCAGCCTGGACTCCTGCAGCCATTTCTTCAGAGCAGCATTGGAGCCAAGAATCCCTCGTAGACAAACAACAACTGAAGATCCGAAGACGACCCTTGAAGAGGCCTGGCATCCCTTAGTTAGTCTCGCCTGGTGACTACCTGATCTCTGAAGACCTGAGAAGTGCTTCAGCTCTTGGACTAGTGGGACCAACTAGTCTCAATGCCTTCTCTAGGATCCAGCTATCCTGAACCTTCGGAAGTGTCCCTGCACCAATGGTTGGACTGACCAGCTCTCTCGTGTACTACCTCACCAGAAAAGTCACTGTTCCGCAGTTGCACTCTGAACTTTGGTGGTCGCCTGCTTGTGGCACAATCTGCCTCATCTCCGAATGTCAGCAGCCCAGCCTCAAAAGGATCCTGTCCTACAGAAGTTTCTGTTACTACGACTGGTAGGACATTGGCTGTTACATGTGTGCACATTCCCCAGTCCTATGAAGTGTCCTAAAGAGGCCTGCATCGGTGTTTGTTCCATTTCTTCATCGCAAGACATTGCCTCTTGCATCTGGACTGACTAGAAGCTGCTCAGCAACTGTCACAGGAACGAACAGCGGGAAATCCAACCTCCTGCAATCCCCAGGAGACCCATCTGGGAATATCTGAGGTGGGGGTTGGGGGGGAATAAATGTAGTGCATCAGTTTCCCCCATGTACTCCATAGGATAACATTAAGTCCCTTTGTATCCTAACCTTCCATTCCACTGCTTTTTGGTTGTTGAACCTGGGTAGTAACTCCTGAAATACAAAAAACAATTGACTTACCTTAGTGAAATTGTTGGAGTACGTTATTCCCTCACCAAAACAAGTACATTATAACTTTCCTGCAAGACTCCTTCTTGTGATAAGCATTGTGGCTCCTGTGACTTTTGGCACAAGGCCCCATTCTTCTTAGGGTTTGGACTGCTTAAGGTAGGGAATTCACTTCCATCATTTGCTGCATTAGTTTACTTACCTCTTGTGTTGACCAAGTCATTTGAATGCATTTATGAACCTATGGTGAATTTATATAGGTTTAATATTGAGTATTGTGCAATACTATCACCTGCTAGTTTTCCCAGTGCGTAGAAGAGGCCTAGAATAAAGAACTGTATTGTTATACTTAGCTGTCTAAATTGCATTATTGTGTAGACTCACTAAGGGCCCCTGACCCCACTCACACTCTCCCGAGAAAAGCCCTGACTGCTCTCCATTGCTACCTTGATGGGTTTTGGCAAACCTCTTTGTTCTCTCTTCACTATAACTAGGGGGCCCTCCTAAAATCTGTCCACCAGGCCAGATTCTATAAATCCATCTTTACAACAAGCCAACGTGAGGGTCTATTTAGATAAACATTCCAAGGGTAGTTTTACTTTAAGTGTGTGTCGTCTGTCCACAGAATACAATTATTTGTCCTTGTAATTTGTGTTCTCTTCGGTTTTCTTGATCTGCCCGACTGCTGTAAGGAAAATGGTGGAGTCTCCCATGGTTAAGCATCATCAAAAAAACAGACAACTGTGCTTAAGCTATGGGCCATTATTGTGGATTTCTCAATCAGATGTCACTAATCTGTGATGGAAGTCAAGTGGCACATTAATGCGCCAGAAGCCTCACTTCTTTGTGGCCCATCTACTGTTCAAACAAGTACTCACAATTTTAGCCTATAAAACATCTGTGTATTACTTCAAGAGGTTGATCTAATAAAGGTCTTAGAAAGTCAATGCTGAACAGAAAGGTTGCAACGTTCCTGCAAAACTTAACTTCAAAAAACACAGAGCCGAAGGCAACCAGGGGCCATGCAGAATGGTTACAGCCTAGGCGCGCTGCTCCCGAAAGTGTTAAAGGCCCCCACTTTAGGCCCCATCAGTGAGTGAATTTGAGATGCTGCAGTGCCGAACAAGAGTACCGACAGCAACCCCATACACGTATTTCAGCATTGTTGGGCCTCATCAGTGAGGTGAAGCTGTGCCTGAGCACAGTGAGCAGGGAGTCCACGTCTGGTTGCTTTTGGTACTCTTGTTCAGAGAGGAACTGCTACAGCACTGAAATGCTAGACTGCCCATGTGGGCGGGACAAAGACTGATATGCAAATGGATATTTTCCATCTGTCAAAGGTACAGTGAGCAAAAAGTGTGTGCTGCAAACTCATCTCAGAACAGGTTATCATGCCATGTTCTTTCTGGAGAAGAGAGCCTGCTACCTTTTTTTGAAACCTTTCTGCTTGCCCCTTTGACTGGCGGCCCCTCTCGTACTACCAAAGGAGGAGGAGTACCGAAAGGAACCTCCCCTCCACTGCTGTCCCCTAGGATGAAAAGGCAGAGGTTGATGCACCGCAGCGCTCAAGACTTCGCCACAGCTTTTGAGGTCTGCAACCTCTCATGGCTCTCGTCAGCCTTGCTGCCAAATAAATGTGCACCATCAAAGGGCATGTTGAGAAGACGGGCCTGCACATCCGGAGCAAACCCCGACTTCCGCAACCACGCAAATCTGCATATCACGGTGCTCGCAGCCATGAATCGGCTAACCTTGCCAGCCGTATCGCAGCCATGAATCAGCTAACCTTGTCAGCCGTATCCAAACCCCGACTGAAGGGATTCACACATGGCATCCTTGCCGTCTTGCACAAGAGCAAGGAAACCATATCTTGCTTCCCCCTCGGGAATATGCTCAGCCGCCAAGGAAACAATTGCACAGAGTGTTTGAAAACCTTGCCAAGGAACACGTGGAGTTGGCCGATTTCAAGGCCATGCTCCCAGCAGAAAATACCTTCCGGGCCCAAACGTCGAAGCGCTTGTTAGGGAGAATTCTCTGTAAAGGCTAATTTCCCAAACCTAGCGAGTCCCCCAGCAGCTCTGCTGGATTTTTGGGGTTTATTTTTTTCTCCTGCTAAGAGTGAGACTCTTTTTACTCCCACTCTTAGACATGATTTGAGGTGTTCCTTTATCTTTCCATGTGTTTTATGGGCTGTGGGGTCTTTTACTCCATAGGGTCTCATGTGTTTTTAATGTGGGTTACACAGCACCCTCTGTGCCGTAACCCAGGGGTGTCGTAGCGACCCCCCAACATAGACTACATACCCTGGGACTGACTACTGTCTGCCAGAGCATGTAAAGTCACCATTGGCTTTACTAGTCCCAAATTATGAACAGAAACCAGTACAAACCATCATATTGTGGACGTACTGGTTGGGGCAATTCGATTGCCTCGGGGTCTATTGTTCGAGGGGGCACGTCTCCGTCCCCCCTGATCGAGTTTTGGCTGGTGGCAGTGGATACTACTTTTTATATTCGACCGCGAATATACCTCTATGGGATTTTCCCATTGTTCGAGGCTACCAACTTTAATTATTTAATTCTTATAGCCTCGAACATACCACCGGTTTATTTATTTAATGTTAATTCCCCGGTTGGTATTTTTTGCCAGAACTCGAATCTAAAATGGCGTTTGTGTTCTCTTCTGTGACTCCAACCCAAGTTGAGCTCTTTGTTCCACTTTTTGGCGGGCTTCTCCACAGAAGTCTCCAAAAGTAGTGCCACTCTGTCTGGTTACCACAGGGGGTGTGGGAGGGGGTTTAGGCACCCTGGGCTGAGTTACCTTGGTAACTCAAGTCGCACTCTTGTGTGATTGGCCCAAGTGGTGAGACGGCCGGCTCACCACTTAGCATGTTTGATTGACAGCTAGGCTGAGTGAATGGGGATGTGCTGCATAATAGCAGGGCTTTTGGGGACTGGAACTTCAGAAGTCGCCACAGGACCTAAAGAAGCTGAGCCGACCTGCAATGATGACACCACCGGTGGAGCCCTGCTGAACCGTCTCACCACTTTTCCCGACAACAGAGGAGATCTCCAGTCCGGAGAGTCTTCTTCCTTTGACTGGTGGGGATAACCAGTTTTGCCTTCTTTTCACCTTCCTGGAGAATCTCGTGGCTGCCTTGCCTGTGCCAAGCACCCCGGCAACTGGAATACCACGGTTTACCACTACCGCGAAGAGAAGGGTAGTACCTTTAAACCGAAGAACTCCGCGGCTGGTTTCTTCCCTGGCAGTGCAACGACCTTCATCTTTCCTCCACGGCGAGACCTCCTCTTCCTCGGGACGAAACAGTGACTTGCACCTGCTGCCAGGAACAATTGCCCCCGCTCCAGCTTCCTTCACACTAAGGTACTGTGTCCTGCCTGGCTTCCCTTGCGACAGATCGTTCGGGGCGACAGTAAAGCCTTGTCTTTCTAACCTGGGCTAGCCTGGGACAACCTAGCTAACGTTTCCCGACTTTAATTTCATCCTTTTTGTGCAAACTATCTACAAGACTCTTTTGGCATAACCCCACTGTGTGAACCTGGACCCCTTCTGCTTGCTCTCTCCAAGAGTGGGCCTTGCAATTGACTTCCTTGCTCTCCAGTAGAACTCTGCCTATCCTCCCTTACTGTGGTTCTTTTAAAAGTATTGAAACTTGTGTGCTTCCTTAACTCTGCCTTTTTCCCTCCCTTTCTTTATAACTTTTTAGAGTGCTATCTTATTTTAAGCGCTCACCTCTGTCTGAAAATAAGTGGCGTTTCTCACTAAGACTTATCTAATAAGTGAATAGGGTTGTATATATATGATAGTGGCTGTGTGCTGAATTTACTTACCTCTTTTTTGCTAGTGTAATTTACAAGTGTGTCTTTAAATAAATAATTATATAATTTTACACCAAGTCTCTGGTCAGTGTTTGCTTGTGCTACTGTGTCTCTGTACCTATTGTGTATACTCTACATACTGCCTAACTCTTCTTGAGGGAAGTCTGACTGCTCAGCCACAGCTACCAAGTGAATCTGTGTGGTACAGACTGCTACCAAGTGGGTTTACTGCCAAACACCTGTAGTCCTAAACCTTTTGCAGTGGTCCCTAAGGGAACTGCACAGGTTTCTGCCTAACAGCGCTTGTCGTCCCTATCCTGAGAGATGGTAGGGTATGCCGCATGCCTCGAGGTGGCCGTAGGCGACTGAAACACCAAACTCTCAGGAGTGGGGTGAGTAGACAAATAGCTGAGGTCACTAACGGAAGGGCGGCATTTCTTAGTTAGATTTTTATTCACAGCCGGAAGAGACTCCGGAGACTGCCAAGCAGCTGCCACCCTTTTCTGCAAGGTAGAATGAAATGACGAAACAGGTTCAGAGGACGGACCTTGTTCCAAGATGTCCGTCAGATCATCCTGCACAAAGTGTTCTGGAGGACTAGACCAGCCCAGATACTCCGAGACTCGTGCCATGAGTCTCCCATAAGAAGACTCTGCATGAGCCCCAGGCTCAGGTCTACCAAACTCCACTTCCGGGGAAGTGTCCAGTCCACTTGCATCATGGAGGGTCTGCCTCAACTCCTCCAACTGACTGTCCCCAGAAAAAAATTGGATCATCAAGGTCACCAAGTTCCTCAACCTCAGACATTTCCTCCTCTTCAAAAATATCATCCAGAGGGGATTAAAACCCAGGTCTGGGGACAGAAGAGGGCATGGAGACCAAAACCGGCCTCACCGACTTGGATGTAGCCTTCCTTGGAGGATCCACAATGTCTGGGTACTCCAACGGCAAATTTAGAGAAAAATTTCCCAAAGGCGCCAATGGCGCCGAGGGTTTTGACATTGAGAGCGTCGACAACCTCGACATCAGGATCGCCGAAGGCTTCGGCGTCGACACAGGTGCTGACGGCACTGTGGGCTGATACGACGGCAAAGCGGTGATGTCCGAATCGGACGGACATGGTGCCGAACGAGTCGACGCCGGCTCCGAGCCCTCAATAGGTTACTGCGGTCTCGCTGGAGAATAGGACAAAGACCTAGAGACACATCTCTTGCGACCTTTCGAGTCCTTGTCCATATGGGACCTCGACGGCTCCCGATGAGTGTCGTGTCACGAACCAGAGCCCGAAGGCGTGCGAGACACGGAACAAGACCGATCCTGGCCAGCTTCGTCAGAAGGCGTGACCGGACTCGTGTCCTGCGATAAAAAAAATGATTGCCATCATGGATTTTAGAAACGCAGCCCATTCCTCCGGAGTCGAGGACTTTGTAGGGCATGAAACCATCCTCGAGGCACCATCCTCCCAGGAGGACGGGAAGGCGACCGGTGACGGCGCTTCCTGGAGTGCCGGTACGAGGAAGACAAGAGGACTTAACAGACTTAGAGCCCCTACCTACTTGGAGCTTCCCCTTCCACTCCTGCAAGGCCTTGGCAGTCAGCTACTGACATTTGGAGCTGTTGTCAGTGTCGTGCGACTCACCAAGGCACCACAAACCAATGCAGTGGGGGTTGGTGAGAGACATCTTAGACTTGCAGTCCCGGCAGGTCTTGAAGCCGGACCGCGGAGTCGGAGGGGTCGATGAGAAAGACATTCAATGAAGAAAACACACGAGGCGCCCCGAGTCTCACGAAGTTAACACGTTCGTGGAAAAAAATGGAACTGAGGCTACGGGCGTAGTGCGTCCTATTTATAGCATCCTGTGACGTCGTCCTCAACGGAGGCCCTCGAGGGACATGGACCAGACGCCATCGACACAGGACGCCCTCTGCCAAAAAAAAGTTTCCGAAGTGCACAGCTGTGGACATTACATGTCAAAGATGTGGAATGCATTGGAGGACACAATCCATCCGAAAGAGATCTGCGGAGGGTTCTCCATGAGGCGGCTAAACTCCCGTTTGGGGATGACACCATCGATGAGCCTAAAATTGATAGGTTGCACAGAGCAGGGGGGGGCAGGTAGAGGCTCTAGGTCGGTCCTAGCCCGATTTCACAAATACACAGACAAACAGAAGATCTTGGAAAGAGCACGGGGTGCTGGACCGGTGACATTGTGGAATGCCAAGATCACAATTTTTCCAGGACCTGTCCTCACTCACGTTGGCAAAGAGGCGCCTATGCACACCGCTCACAAAGTGGGTAAACAAAAAGGGCGTGAGATATAGGTGGGAGTTTCCCCTTCTAAATTTCTTTTCAGGTTGCGGGCTATGGCTACAAGCTGGTTACGGAGGATGACATACAGAGGCGAACTGACTGGGGATGGGGAAGCCATGCCGGAAGGAGGGCCGAAGGGGCTGACAGTCGGACAGTGGCGTATAAAAGGGCCAAACATACGGAAGGTGCTTGGCTCGAGGAAATTTAGGAAATTTAACTCCCCCCTCCATCGGGGGACGGCTGACCTGAACACTCCAAAGCTGGGGCCTGAGGCTGAACGTAAGGTAATTTTGTTTCTGGAGTGGTGGGAGCATTTTGTCTCAGTTGGACCATATGGTTGGAATATTGTTAGTGGGACTTTGTGGTTAGACTGTTGGGGGGGGGGGGGGGAGGTGGTGAATTTGAGGGCTTGTTTTAAGGAGAGGGGGCCATTGCCGCATAGGGGATTTAGCAGGTGTACTTTCAATGGGGATTTTGGAGCTAGGGAGAGGGTGATTTTCATTGTGGTAGGGAAGAGTGGGTGGGTTTGAGGTATGGGGTTCGGGGTGGGGGCTTTTGTTCTTGAGGTATATGTGGGGATGACTCGATGGATAGGGTCCTATTGGTGGTCCGGTGCTTGTCCAGTGATGTTAACTGGGAGTGGTCTGGGCACCTTGGCGGGGTTCGAGGGAAGGCGTGGCAAGTTGGGGGTGGAAAGGTTTGATCCATATGGAAGGCTGATGTGATTTTTTATGACCCAGAAAGAAGAGGAACGGGATGGGCGGTTCTCGCTCTTGTGGGAATGGCAGAAGGTGATGCGATGGTGGACCTGTATAAGAAGGGCAGGGATAACTGCCTGTGAGTTTGCATGTTGAACGTGAAGAGGCTCAATTCACCGACCAAAAGGTCCTTAGTGGCCAGGGTGTTTCGCAGAATGTAAATGGACGTCCTCTTTCTTCAGGAGACTAGGTTTGCCAGAGGATGAACTAAGGGTCCCTAGTGGTCTCTTGGGTCAGGTGCATTGGGGTTCTGGGAGGCAGGAAGGGGGTACCGGGTGGCGGCATTCTGATACATAAGAGGTTCAAGATGGAGGTAGAGAAGGTGTGGAGGTGTTCAGAGGGGAGGGCACTGTTTGATGGGTACCATAAGGGGGGGCCAGATTCACCTTTGTGGCATTGCATGCCCCAATCAGGGCCAGTCACATTTTCTTGGGTCCATGTTGGTCAGGGCTCTTAACGAGGGGGTAGGACACCTTATTGTGGGGGCGACTAAGATGTGGGCAAAACCACAGCTGAATAGAAGGGCAATGGGGAACTCTGGCATGGAACCGGCTCAGGGAAGTGGTATAAGTTTCCAAGCATTACTGGATTCACATGGGCTGCAGGACACCTGGCGCTGTTTTCATCCCCAGGAGTGGGGATTTTTTACTCGCCTCCCAAGGGGACCTACACCCATATAGACTACCTCTGTATTACAAGGAAAATGTTGAAAGCGGCAAGGGGTTCCACGATCCATCAGATTGCGTGGTCTGATCATGACATGGTCTCCCTGGATCCGATTTGGGCGGGCCTAGCCCTAACAAATCGTTATGGAGATGTAATGAGTCTTTGTGGAGGGACCCAGTATTTATGGAGCGGTTGGAGGGGGTAATCCAGGAGTATTTCACTCTGAATGACACAGGGAAGGTGCCCAGGTACACGGTGTGGGATGTGGGTAAGGCGACGTGGCAGGGTGTTTTAATTAGAGAAGGGGCGTGCAAAAAGAGAGAGCGAACCTTACTAGAGAACGGACTGTGCACAGAGATTGGGGACCTGGAGGGAGGGATACAAGCATCAGAGGAGGGAACAGGAGAGTAAATAGAGGAGGTGAGGAGTAAGAGAGCGGAACTCAATTGCTAGAGGAAGGCAAGATCATTCGGAAGTTACAATTCCTGAAGCAGAAATACAATGAGAAGGGGGATAAGACAGATGCCCTCCTAGCAGCACCTTTAAGGGGGCAGCAGGATGATAGATGGATATCGGGGGTTGAAGGAACAGGTGGTCCTCTAGAGGCATCAATGGAGGGTATATTGGAAAGCTTTGCCGACTTTTATGAAGGATTATACAAGGGTGGGGCCAAACCAGATGAGTGGAAAATGGACGCATACCTGAGCGGAGTGAAGACTCAGAGGATGACGCGGGAAGAAGCCACGGACTTGGATGCTCCGATTATGGGGAAAGAGGTTCTCCTAGCCATTAGAGCACTGCCGAGCGGGAAAAGCCCCAGGGGACGATGGGTACACGGCCGGCTTCTGCAAGTCATTTGCGGGCGTCCTGGTCCTGTACTTGGTTAAATGATTTAACTACATCTTAGAGACCGGAAGGGCGCCGCAGTCGTTTGTGAGAACGGTTATCTCAGTCATACCCAAGGAGGGCAGAGACCCACGGAATTGTGGCTCGTACGACTGATCTCACTACTCAATGTGGACGCAAAGTTGTTCACACAGGTTTTGGCATCCAGATTGGATGTCCATATGCCACGGCTGGTCCACTCAGATCAGGTAGCGTTTATTAGAGGTCGGCAGGGGGCTGACAAAGCACAAATTGCTACACCTGGTCGAGTGGGCCTGAGGTAGAGAGTCCTTCAGTGCCATCTGACATCGAACAGTGGAACCCTGCATCACGCAACAAAATCTACTGCCATTTGAACTAGCTCCTTGAGGGCTACACAGCACGGGAATGTATAGCTTTGTGGCAATTTAAACAAACTATTTTTAATAGAAATGGTCTTTAATTTAGCCTCGTGGAAAATGTGTAAACCCTGTAATTAGTTTACCTTTGTATTGCACATGCAGACCTATCTAGCTGCTTAAGGATTGCAGTACTCGAAAGTTTAAATTTGTGAGCATCCTTTGATTACAGAAAGTCAGACCTATTCTCATTTTGTATATTGTTAAGAATGTGTTCATGGTTTGAGTGGGTTTTTTCCTCTAATGCTCGCTCAAACTTTCATACTGGACTTTAATTTTAGTACTAGTGGTGATCCATCTTTTAGACCCATCATCAGTCCATGCCTCCGCTGTTAGGATGACCTTTTTAGTTTTGAGCCTTTCTGCAAATCGAGTCAAAAAACAAAAGAGCGCGGCCTATTGTCCATGCACTTGTCAGTCGTTTTAAGAAGCCCAAACTTCTTGCTTAAGAGCATGTTGTTACGAATCGAGTGAATACGTCCCTTCTCCCAAAAGGGGACTCACCTGACTGAGGTGTAGAGAAATGCAGAGCCGCAACAAGCAGGCCAGCTCTGAATGGCAGAAGGAGACGCTGGAAGCTGAGCGTGTGCGAGAAGGGAGAAATAGGGGCGATGGGAGCCCAAATCTCGGTGGGCGTGTGGCCATGGGAGTTTGGTGGGTAGACTAACCATCCAACTACGACGACGCCACCAAGTAAATACTGCCGGAAATTGTCCAGTTACCCATACTGAGACCCAGCGAAGGAGAAAGAGAACCACAAGAAGAATACAGCGGTGAAAGCAACACGACCGTGCACAGGAGCAAAAGATAAGGTCTCAAGCCAATACGGGCCTCAGAGACGTTCCCCTGGAGCACTGAAGGTGACCAGGAGGCCAAAAGGGGCTAGTAATGTCATCCGAGAGACTCGCCCCAGCATAAGTGACAAACACTTGAAACAAAAGTGAAGGAACTTAAGCTGTGTTAATGTGAGAAATAGAATCACAGAAGTACCTGAGAGGGAATCCAATAGTGCTTGGGCATCACTACCCTGGGAAGAGGGAAACTATCCCACCCATTACTAAGATAAATAACATACAAAAGAGACCAAGTTGTAAAGAAGTAAGCTGCCTTTCACACAAACTCTGCACCACACGTGTAACTCAAGGTTTGTCTGGTTATTTTGTTTCTTAGTCATTCAACTCCCGTGGGAGAGCCCCATTCATTTTGGAGAGCCGACGCGGACAGAGACAGACATGAGAGCTTGCAGGTGGGATTGAACCCATGAACTATTGCTATCTAAAGACCTTCGTATATAAGAACTGATAAACTTAAGATGGGATTTTGTAACACAAATTGCCCAGATTTGAAAAAGGTACAGGACGTGCCGAAACACATGTTATCACAAAGGGCTCTCCCACTAACGTTGAATAACCAAGAAATAAAAGAACCAGTAAAACCTTGAGTTTCACTTGTGGCGCAGAGTTTGTGTGAAAGCCAACTTATATCGGAAGTGGGGAATTTGTGCTCAGATTCCTTTCACATGCACGCAACACTCAATAACGGACAGTGAATGCGGTCGTAGGGCCCAAAAAGTTGATATTCAGAAACCCTGCCTATTCTAAAAAACAGGTTGTAAAGAGCTAAACTATAATTGTCCAGAGAGCAAGACCCACACAAGGAAATATATTTTCCAAGGTTACTGAAAGCTCATTAACCCAGATCCAAAATTTCGACAAAGGTTAAAAGGAAGTCATCTAAAGAGGCAAGAAAAGCCAACAATATCTTGAGAACTACCTGAATTGATAAAGAAAGTAACGAGCAACTATTTAAAAATTACATTTTAACAAGCGAAAGAAGACTACTGCAAGCAGCAAATCATCAGGAGAAGGGAGACTCTTTTCCTGACCTTAGTATGTTTAGAATAGTGGTAGGGTCAGTTAGGGCTAGTTCTGGATAGCAGACTTATTCCTATAGGACATTCACTGATGACCAATTAGCACCTTAGTTGGTAAAATAGGTAGGAACACCCCATAGTCATGGGGAAAGAAAGGCCTTATTCTTTACACATTGTAAATGCCCTAAGAGTGTCCGCGTCCTCCTCCTGACCTGCCACATATGGTGTCAGGGTTGGGATTTATACCAACTGATAAAGGTTGGGGACCTGTACTGTTTACTAAATTGAGTCCCAAGGCCAAAGCCCCTACGGAAGCCACAGCTACGTCCATAGGGTGTGACCTGCAAAGCACTGAAGAAATTGTGAAACCACCTGGCAAGAGAAGTCTGATTTCCTCTGGGCTGATATTAGCCCCTACACAGGGAACCTATATTAGATTTGCTTCCAAATCCAGGTTGGCTTGCAAGTCCCAGTTGGCTTGGAGATATGGGTTGGATGTAATGGCAGGTGTAATTGATCCCGACGTCCGAGGAGATAGTAAGATTATCCTACATAACCATGGAAATATTACATATACAGTAAAAGAGCGGGAGAAGGTAGCCCAAAGGATACTTGAAAAAACATTGTTCCACCTACCACAAGAGTAAGCAGAACACCAAGAAACAGAGGATAAAAAGTATTCTGAGAAGCTGATCTTCCCAAAAGAGCCCACCCCCCCAAAGAAGCATAAGAGCTCACCCCCGTACCTGATCTAGCATTCACTCAAACTGCAACCAGTCCAGTTCGTGGCCCCCCCACTGCAACCATTATCCACCATCGATGTCCAGTTTTCAAGGATAGCGATAGACATAGATGGCCCACTTGAAACTAGGAAATCGCTTCATCCTAGTTATCATGGGCCATGCCACTCGTTATCCTGAAGCCTTTCTCCCGCATAACACTACAGACCAAATATTAAAGCATCTACCTACTACCTTTCCTTTCGAGAAGAGGATTTTGAAAGGAGATCCTTACGGACCAGGGCACCACCTTCATGTCTCGTTTGATGCAAGAGGTAAAAGATTTGCTTTTTAAAAAATATATATGTTTATTAATTTTAAACAACATCAACCGAACTGGTTACATCAATGCGTCAATTATGATTTGCACATGTAACTCCCTGCCCTCCTCTCGCTCCCCTCCCTCCCTCCCAAGACCAGTGTTTGTCCTTCAGTTCTGCCTGTACCGGACTTCGCTCACGGGCTACCTGCTTCGTCCATGGTGACATCTTCCTCTCTTGGATTAAATAATGGCACTGTGAGCGCCATCCAATGGTGAAAGTCTTCGCTGGTGTCTAGCTTCTGTTCTCGCAGTGCATTCTCCCACGCCCCAGATTCCGCTGTCACCCATGTATGCAGGTCCTCCCACCACAATGCCACACTTGGGCTTTTGGTACTTTTCCATCTCACAGCAATGTGTCTCTTCGCTAATATGTTCATCAGGTCCTCGAGCTTGTTTAGGGGTTCGTTCTCCCTGCTTGTTTTATATTTGCCCAAGATGCATGACATCAATGTTTGCACATCTAGATCAATGTCTGTCTCTGCCACTTTTGCAGCTATCTGTGTCCAAAAGGATTGTATTATCCGGCATTTCCAAAACATGTGGGTCATTCCCACACTAGGTTCAATGCATTTAGGACATTCTTTAACTCCCGCCCCTCTGAACCTGGAGATCACTTCCGGTGTGAGGTATGCTCTGTTAGTGATGTCGACCTGTATGAGCTGCAATCGGGCATTCCTGGAGATCTTTTTGTGGTACTGGGTTATGGTTCCCCATTCCGTATCCTCGAATTCTAAGCCCAACTCCCATTCCCATTTCGCTTTACATTTAAGTTCTTGTTTGGATGTGCTGTCCAGTAATGTTTCGTAAAGCCTCAAGGTTTCATGTCCCCCTTCGGATGCGGTCAGCATGTTCTCTATGACCTCATGCTCAATTTCAAGGTTCTTGACCTCTGGCCATCTGTCCATAAGCCTTCTCACCACTGCTCCGTGAAGCAGAAACTGACCAGTTGCCAGACCTGTGGTTTCGTACAGTTCAGCGATTGTTAAGATCCCCTGGTCATTCACCAGATCCCCCAGTATAGCTACTCCGCAAGGCTCCCATCTATTTCTTTCCTCTTTTTGTCCCCAGAGTCTGCTTGCCATGATTGCAGCTATAGGGATCTGGGGAGAATATGGGTCGTTTATCTTCACCGTCTTGGAGGCTCGTTTCCAGATCTGGATCCCTAGTTTTGCCAAGTATGGGCTGTTTTGTGTTGAGTTTGTTGGGACCCAGAGTAAATCTCTGAGGAGCATCTGGGAGATGACCGGTTGGTTGCAGGAGCCGGGCGTCTGTGGTGATCTCATCCGACATCCATTTCACTACATGCTTCAATTGACTCGCTAAGATTGGGGATTTTCAGGCCTCCCTTTTCGTAGGGTCTTTGTAGAACTTCCAGAGCAACTCGGTGTCTCCCTCCCTGCCAGAGGAATCGTCTGCAGAGTTTATCTAGGTCTTTGAAGAACTGCAGGGGGATATTAAATGGGACGTTGGTGAAACAATGTAGAAGTCGGGGCAACGCCAGCCACCATTTTAAGGAGTCCAGCCCCCTTCCTGCCTTTGAGAGCGGCAGTTTACCCCAGAAGTCCACTGATGTCTCTAGGTTTTCTCTGGCTCTTACCGTGTTCAGGGTGTGTTCAGTTTTGGGGTTGCGGTGAATGGTGATTCTCAAGTATTTGAAGGAGGGAGTCTTCCACTGGAAGGCCATAGTAGGGAGGCTCTCAACTCTGTCCTCACTCAGGGCAGCTAAAAGGAAGAGGCATGATTTTGCTTTATTGATTTGGATCCCTGTGTATCTATAAAACCCATCCAGTGTCTCTAGGATGGATGGCAGCATGTGTTCCGGGTTATTTAAGTATAGGAGTGTGTCGTTAGCGTACATTGACACTAAATGGGTCACGCCGTCTATTACTATGCCCCCATCCCCGTATTCCTGTCGTAGGTAAGAAGCTACAGGTTCGATGGCTATGATGTATAGCATGGGGGATAGTGGACATCCTTGTCATGTGCCTCTGTGTTATTCAGAAACCTGTGCAGTTCCCTTAGGGACCACTGCAAAAAGTTTAAGACTACAGGAGTAAGCAGTAAACCCAATTGGTAGCAGTCTGCACCACCCAGATTTACCTGGTAGCTGTGGCTGAGCAGTTAGACTTCTCTCAAGAAGAGTTAGGCAGTATATAGAGTGTACACAATAGGGCTAAAAATACAGTAGAACAAGCAAACACTGACCAGAGCTTTGGTAAAAAAGTATGAAAATACACTGGCACTAATATATCAAGCAAGTTCAAACACAGTCACTATAAGTATATACACCTCCCTAGTTAATTATTCGACAAGTCTAGGTTAAGACACCACTTATTTAGCAAAACAGAGGTGAGCGTGTAACCGTAGATGGCACTCCAATAATTTGTTTAAAAAGGGAGAGAAAAGGCAGAGTAGGAAAATAAGACAATACCAACACTTAAGAAACCACAGCAAGTCAAGAAAGGCAGGGTCTACTGTAGAGCAAAAAGTTCATAGGCCAGGCCCACTCTTGGAGAGAGCAAGGCGGAATGTGCCCAATATCACACAGTGGAAATGCACTCAAAGTCTTTGCAGAAAAGTCAAGAGAGGTTGGATCAGTTCAGAAAGGCAAAGTTAGCAGGTCTGAGGTCAACCCAGTTAGAAAGTCAAGGATTTACGGGACACCTTGGACAATCTGTTGCAAGGGAGACCAGGCGGGACACAGTACCTGAAATGGTGAGAAAGCTACAGCGGTGGCAGTTGTTCCTGGCAGCGGGTGCAAGTCGCGGCTTCAACCAGAGGAAGAGATATTCTCGACGAGGAAGAAAGCTGGAGGTCGTTGCACTGCCAGGGAAGAAAAAAGCCACAGAGTTTCCCGATTAAGAGGTACGACCCTTTTATTCGCGGCAGTGGTGAAGCGTGGCTATCTGGCTGCCGGGGTGCTTGGCACGGGCGATTCGACCACGAGACTATCCAGGAAGGCGAAAAAGGCGAACTGGTTGGTCCCACCAGCTCAAAAGGGAAGAAGACTCTCCTGGAAGAAGATCTCCTCTGTCGTCAGGGAAGTGGTGAGTTCGTACAGCAGGGCTCCACCAGTGGTGTCGTCGTCGTAGATGGCTCAGCTTCTCTCCTCTTCGGATTCTTTAGGTCCTGTGGCGACTTCTGAAGTTCCAGTCCCCAAAGCCCTGCTTTTATGCAGAAAACCCCCCATTCAACAGCCTAGCTGTCACTCAAATATGCTAAGTGGTGAGCCAGGCGGCTCACCACTGGGCCAATCACACAAGAGTGCGACTCAGGGTGCCTAATCCCCCTCCCACACATCCTGTAGACCCCAGACAGAGTGGCACCATTTGGAGGGCTTCTGTGGAGAAGCCCGCCAAAAAGTGGAACAAAGGGCTCGACTTGGGTTAGAGTTTCAGAGGCGAACACAAACACCATTTTAAAACCGAGTCCTGGCAAAAAGACCCAACCGGGGAATAAATATTAAATAAATAACCCAGCGGTATCTTTAACATTGCACCAATAAGTGATGCGTTTAAAATGAATGGGAAAATCTCATAGGAAATATTCCGGTGGAATATTTCGCGTGGTATCCACTGCCAACAGCCAGAAACTCGACAAGAGGGGACTGGACAGTGCCCCCTCGAAAACAGACACAGGGGCAATCGAATTACCCCTACCAGTACTTCCACAATATGATGGTTTGTACTGGTTCTGTTCACAATTTGAGACTAGTAAAGCCAATGGTGACTTTACATGCCCTGGGAGACAGTCAGTCCTAGGGTATGGAGTCTATGTTTGGGGGTCACTACGACACCCCTGTGTTACTGCACTGAGGGTGCTGTGTAACACACATACCAAAAACACATGCAGTCCTATGGAGTAAAAGACCCCATAGCCCATAAGGAACAAGTTACTTACCTGTAACTGTTGTTCTCCAGCATGGGTCTGGCATGGATTCACATGCTCATGAATATTCCCCGTCAGGCTGGGAATCCTCGGTAAAGAAAAAATCAGTATCAGTTTCGTTTCTGATCTGTCTTTCGTAGTAGTAACCAATCACTGATCTCTGCGTCATACTGACCACAGCCAATGACTGCGCTCTACCTAAGCCCCGCCTCTGGCAGCCATCTTCAGATTTGGTAGCACGTGAAGTGGCAGTATGACCAAGTGAAGAGCCGCAGAGGGGTAGGCGGGAGGGTTCGCATGTGAATCCATGCCAGACCCATGCTGGAGAACAACAGTTACAGGTAAGTAACTTGTTCCTTCTCCAGCATGGGGTCTGGCATGGATTCACATGCTCATGAATATAAGAATAAATAGCAGTACACACATGCACAACCACGGGGGGTGGTAAAAGGCTCAACATTAAGCAATACAAAAAACTCAACATTAAGCATCTCTTACCTCCTCACCAGGCTCACCTTAAGCGAACAGGTTGCGCAGCACTGCTTGGCCGACCCTGGACTCCGCCCTGGAATCCCGATCGACGCAGTAGAATCTCATGAAGGTGTGCGTCGACCTCCACGTAGCAGCCCTGCAGATGTCCAGCAGGGGCACACCAGATAAGAACGCCGTAGTAGCAGCGATCGCTCTGGTCGAATGGGCTCTCGGACGGTCTGGCAGCGGTCGGTTAGCCAACCGGTGGCAGTGCATGATGCAGCCGGAGAGCCATCTGGAAATAGAAGACTTCGAGAGAGCCTTGCCTTGATTCACGGGTCCAAAGTTCACGAACAGCAGTGATGTCCTCCGGAAACTCTTCGTGCGGTCCACGTAGAACTTCAGCGCTCTAGCTACATCCAGCGAGTGCAAAGTCCTCTCGGCCGGCGACAAAGGAGACGGGAAGAAAACAGGTAACACCAAGGGCTCGTTAAGATGGAAGTCCGACGGCACCTCGGGCATAAAGGAGGGGTGCGTCCTAAGCACCACCCTCGAGGCATGGAAAGTCAAGTACGGTGCTTTGCAGGATAGGGCTTGGATCTCTCCCACTCGTCGTGCGGATGTAATGGCCACCAGGAATGCAGTCTTCCACGACACAAACTTCATCGGTGCGGAGTGCATCGGCTCGAATGGGGGCCCCATGAGCCTGGTCAGCACCACGTTAAGTTCCCACGCCGGGGCCGGGGCCTTCACCGGCGGGAACGACCTGAACAGTCCTTTCATAAACTTTTACCAGTCGATGGGACCACAGGGACGTCCGTCCTGTGGTTCTGGTATATCTGGAGATCGCCGCCAGATGAATCTTAATGGAGGCATGTGCTAGCCCAGCCTTTGCCAGCGATAGCAGGTACGGCAGCACTTGAGGGGCCGTAATCCGTAGGGGGTTGATCTTCTGTGCTCGGCACCAGATAGAGAACCTCTTCCACTTATGACCCTAGCATTTGAGAGTCGAGGACGCCCTGGCCTTTGCAAGAACCTCTCTGCAATCGGCCGGTGTATCGTAGCCTCCAAACTCTAGCGCTGCAGGAGCCAGGCCTGCAGGTTCAGCGACGCCGGGTCGTGGTGGAATATGGCGCCTCCTTCTCTGGAAAGAAGGTCTGCGTCCGCCGACAGCTTAATTGGAGGGGACGTTGACAAGTCCAGAAGGTCTGGGAACCAGATCTGCCTCGGCCACGCCGGTGCAACGAGGATCATCCTGCACCAGGACCTCTTGAGCTGGCTGATGAGTCGAAGTAGCAACGGCAACGGAGGGAACGCATACAGGTATAGGCCGTCCCAGGGGAATGAGAACGCATCGCCCATGCTTCTCGGCTGGGGAAACCTGCTGGCGAACCTCTTGCACTTCGAGTTCGTCGCTGTTGCGAACAGTTCGATTTGGGGTTTGCCCCATCGTCGGAAGAGTTGATCCACCTGATCCTGGCGCAGTTCCCACTCGTGACACGCGCGCAGCTTCCTGCTGAGCGAGTCGGCGATGGTATTGCTTTCTCCTGCCAGGTGGAAGGGAACCAGGAACATCCCCTGGGCGACCGCCCAGTGCCACAGATCCTGTGCCTCCTTGGATAGGGCTGGGGATCTGGTGCCTCCCTGCTTCCGTATGTAAAACATTGTCGTGGTGTTGTCCGTGAAGATCCGCACCACCTTGCCCTTGAGCGACAGGAGGAACGATTTGAGAGCCCAGAACACGGCTCGGAGTTCCAGGACGTTGATATGCAGGAGCCTCTCCTCCGGGAGCCAGAGGCCTCTTGCATGGAGATCTCCGGTGTGGGCGCCCCAACCTTCCAGGGAGGCGTCCGTCGTCACCGTCTCCTGGTACGCCGGAGTCTGAAAGTCCTTGCCCGCCGTGAGGTGCGCTCGAACGCCCCACCACTGAATCGCCCGCCGGAACACCTCGTTGAGGGGGACCCTGTCTTCGAAGGTGCCCGTCGCCTGTATACAACGGGCGTCGAGAAATTCTTGAAGAGGGCGCATCCGTAGTCTGCAGAGGCGCACCAGGGAGATGCAAGAGGACATCATCCCCAGGAGGGACTTGATGGACCTCACCCTGGCCACGTCCGTGGCTAGCAGGCGCTGCACTTTGCCTAGAATGGTCTTCGTCCGTTCTTCCGACGGGGCCGCCAGACGCCTCACTGTATCGAGCTTTGCTCCCAGAAACAGGGCCACCTGCGACGGCACCAGGTGGGACTTTGGGTAGTTTATGGCAAATCCCAGGTCTGTGAGTAGCTGGACGGTCCTCGCAGTGTGTTCGACGGCGAGTTCCCTCGTCCTTGAGCGGATGAGCCAGTCGTCCAGGTAGGGGTAGACGTGAATCCCCTGCAGGCGCAGCAGCGCCGCCACTGGTGCTAGGCACTTGGTAAAGACCCTGGGGGCAGACTTCAATCCGAATGGCAGTGCTCTGAATTGGTAGTGGCCTCCCTGGATGACGAACCTGAGGACCTTTCGGTGACTTTTGAGGATGGGAACGTGGAAGTAAGCATCCGCCAGGTCCAACGACGATAGAAAGTCGCCTTCCTCTAGCTGTCCCAGTACATGCTGGAGGGTGACCATCCCAAACTTTTGTGATCTGATGTATTTGTTCAAACGACGAAGGTCCAGGATGGGGCGCCAGCCGCCCGTCTTCTTCCTGACGAGGAAGTACCTTAAGTACACCCCGGAGCCTCTTCAGGACGAGCTCGATGGCGCCTTTCCTGAGCATCGCCCGTACTTCCAACAGCAGTTGCGGGACGTGATTTTCCTTCCTGGCCACAGGTGGAACGTGAGGGCACTTCTTCAGGAATTGGATAGAGTGTCCTCTTGCCAGGGTATCCAGCACCCAACGGTCAGTGGAGATGGACTTCCACATGCCGACGAATTTCGTCAGCCGGCCTCCCACTGGGGTGCTTCGGTGGAGGCCCGAGACCACGGCCGGTTCAGTCCTGCTTGGAGGTGGTGGCCTTGCCGCCCTGGCCACCTTGATGACGGCGGCGAGGCGCTCCCTGCTTGCCGGGACCCCTGTAGGCCTCCTGAGACTAGGAGCGTGCCGCCTGGCGGTAGGACGATAAGCCACCGCTGGATCCCTTGGAGGCACCCTGTCTGCCTCCGGAGCTCCGAAAGGGCCGTCGTTGCTGAAGGGCTCCTAGGGCGCGGGCCGTCTCCGTGTCCGTTTTTATGGCTTGGAGGGATTCGTCCACCGCCTTCCCGAACAAGTTGCTGCCGTCGAACGGCATGTCCAACACCCTGGTCTGGACGTCCTGACGGAAGTCGGTCGCCCGGAGCCAACCCTGTCGTCGTAGGCAAACACCGTTGCCCAGCTGGCGGAACCAGGTATCGGCAATATCGGTTGCCACCGTTATGGCGTGGTCCGACGCCACCTCGCCCTCTTGCAGTATTTCCAGGGCCTCGGACCTCTTGTCGTCCGGCAGGAAGTCCAATATGGGGGCCAGCTTAAACCAGAGCTCCCTGTCGTAACGGGCCACGATCGCCAGGGCGTTAGCCGCTTTGATCGAAATGACCCGCCACCCCATGGCGTCCAACTTCTTTCCCTCGCCGTCCGGCGGGGAATTCGACGTCGAGGCTCCTGACCCCGGCGCTTTCTTCTTCGCCGCCGCCGAGACGACCAAGTCTGGCGTTGGCTGGGCCCTGATGCACAGGGGAGCGGTTTCGGGGACCCGGTACTTCTTCTCGTACCGGTCCCGTTTGGCTGGTGCCGTGGAGGGGTTTTTGAGAACCGACGGGCCCTCCTCCCAGATGTCATCGATTAGAGGCACCGCAATGACAGTCTTCCTCTTGGCCTCCCGGCGCTGATAGAGGAAACCTTCCTTTTTCTGCTCCTCTGGGCAGAGCTGGAACAATTTGGATGCCCTGGCGATCATGGCGTGGAATGAGCCAATCTCGTTGGGCGGCGAGGCCCATGCGACGTGAGACAGGAGACCCGTTACGTCGTCGTCGCCCTCAGAACCCGTCGTCGGGCCCAACGCACCGTCATCTCCCGACTCGTGGGAGGATGAGGAGGGAACTGTAGGCCTTACGGGGGCGAGGAGAGGGTTGGGTCCTCCGTCGTTTGTTCTGAGTACTTCCCGACGGGCCAGGTTGCGGGTCCTCCGGCCTGGGCCGTGGGAATCTTGTCCTTATCTCAGAGCATAAGGACTGGATTGCAGACAAAATGGCCGCCGAGCCATCCTGAGGCCTAGGTTCCGGCTGCGCCGGAAGGGAAGGCTGCTCTTCCTCGCCATCGTCGTCTTCCTCGGTTATCTCCCGAGGATCTTCCTTACGGGATCAAACCTTCTCGAATTCGAGGTTCCTCAAGGCCTCGGTCAGTTCCTCCTCCGAGGCTGACTCCGAGCTCCAGGAGGCTACCGTGCCCCCCCCCCCTCGCTTCTTCCATCATGGCGGCCACGACGATGGGCTGAAAAGAGGATTCCCCTCCTTGGCGGCAGGGAAACTCTAGTCCCGGAGGCAGTCTCCACTGGCGGGGCCTCTGCCGGCTTGGCCAGAGTCGCCGCGATTGCCTCGATAGAGGCCTTTGCCTGCTGGGTAGGGGCCTTCACCACCCTAGGTGCGTCCTGGGCCTTCTCCTTAGGGGGAGGGGCGACGCCTCGCTCCCCCTCTCCCGAGATCGGACGGGGCTTCTCCCGAAGCTTACCCGGGGTCTCGGACTTCCTCTTCCCCGAACTGGAGCGTTGGCTCGTGGTTGACGGTACCGGGGAAGGTGCGCCCTGCCTGGCGACCGAAGAGCCCGACCTTTCGGCGCTCCCGGAGCCAGCGGACTAGCGGCGCTTGGCCTGGTATTGGGCCCCTAAGTATTGGGACTTAGAAGCCCGCTCGGACCCTTTCTTCTTCTTCTCACCCGTTGAGCCCTTCTCCAACCAGCTGGCGAGACGGGATCGACGGTCCCTCATGGTCCGCTCCGACAAGTTCTTGCAGAACTGGAAGTCCTTCTCTACATGAGTCTTGTCCCCATGAAGACAGTAGAGGCATCGCGAATGTTCGTCTTCCTTAAACACATTCTGCAGCCCGCATCCAGGGCAGCTGCGAAACAGCTTGGGTCGGGCGACGAACTCGCATCCTGGGCCATCTCGAAGTAGGCTGCGAATCTTCTGGAATCCTCCAAGAAGTTGATTCGACGAAATCTTTACCTTTAAGGGGCGTAGGAAAAATCCTGCAACGGGTAGCCGTTAACGGGAGTAGAAACGGTGGAGCTTGAGGCTCGATTAACCGAAAAAAAGTGAAAATTCACCTGAAAAAGCGCGTAACACGCAGTAAAGCTCGAGAGCTAAGCACGAGGACTCCCAACACTTGAACGTGCGGTAAAAATCTGAAGATGGCTGCCAGAGGCGGGGCTTAGGTAGAGGGCAGTCATTGGCTGTGGTCAGTATGACGCAGAGATCAGTGATTGGTTACTACTACGAAAGACAGATCAGAAACGAAACTGATACTGGTTTTTTCTTTACCGAGGATTCCCAGCCTGACGACAGGGAATATTCATGAGCATGTGAATCCATGCCAGACCCCATGCTGGAGAAACACATTACATAGTCAAAGGACATTCTCAAATCATGCCTAAGAGTGGGAGGAAAAGAGTCTCACTCTTAGGAGAAAAAAATAAACCCCAAAAATCCAGCAAAGCTGCTGGGGGACTCACTAGGTTTGGGAAATTAGCCTTAACAGAGAATTCTCCCTAACACTCTGTGGAGATGCCATTTATCAGAGTATGTTTTGTTTGTGCGCACTCTGGCAATAGGGTCAGTATATATGAGTTTGGTCCACTTTAAGAAGGTTTTTCCTATCACCATTTTTGTCATGGTGGCATACAACCAATTCCACCTGACTGAATCTAAAGCTTTAGTGGCATCCAGAGACGCCAACATTTCTCGGGTCTGCTATTAGTGCTGTATATAACATGGTGTAATCTGCGCAGATTCTCTGTATTGGTTCGCCCTGGCACATAACCCGTCTGGCCCTTGTGGATCAATAGAGGGACCACTTAACGCAGTCTCCTCGCCAGTCAGGATCGTGTTAGCTGAGTTTAACATGGATAAGGGCCTGCATGAGCCACACTCCTCGTCATATTTACCGGGTTTTAATAGTGGGATGATTACAGCTTCTCTCATGGTTTCTGGGAGGGTGCCTGGATTGTACGCCGCGTTAAACACTTGGGCTAGGAGTTGTGCAAAGGCGTCTTCGTACGCTTCGTAAAACCCCCCTGGGAGCCCGTCAGCACCTGGGGTTTTTCCCAACGGTAGGGATCTGATAGTTACCATCACTTCTTCTGGGGTAATGAGTTCATCCAGGGCCTCTGCCATATGTGTATCTAATTTGGCCAGCTTAATGATGTCTAGGACATCTATTTCGGTGTCTGTGGGCGACGGGGTCCTGATAAAACCTGGAAAACACAGAGTTTATTTCTGTCTGCGTGTGTGCTACTGAGCCATCTGGTTTGCGGATATGGGATATGGTTGTCCTGGGGGCTTCACGTTTGTACAGCTAAGCCAGTAGTTTCCCTGGTTTGTCGCCAAGGGCATGGCTTCTTTCAATGTATTTCGTGTAGCTAAGTTTCCCCAGTTTTTGCCAGTATGTTAAACAGACCTGTCTGAGCTCAACCTCCTTTTGCAAATGTTCAAGGTTTGAGTTGGCCTTCGCTTCTAGTTCCCCCAGCTCCTTTTCAGTGTGTGCTATTGAGGCTACGATGGGCTCCCCCCACAGCTGCAATCATTTCTCCCCTCATGACTAGTTTGTATGCCTCCCATGCTGTGCCAATGTGTCGCACGCTGTTTTCATTAATCTGCCGGAAGTCTTGTGTGCTTTTCCTGATCTGTTCGCGCAAGGCTGCATCTAACAGGGCCTTGCTTCTAAGCCTCCATGTGGGTATGGGGGATCTAGGTGCCAACACCGTCCAGGTGGCTGCAAGTGGTGTGTGGTCGGATATCACTCTGGGTAAGTATTGTGTGTCCCCAAACATGTTGCTCTTCACTTACAAATGTATAGTCTAACCTGGTGTAGACCGCGTGCGGGGGGAATAGAAGAAGTACTGCAGTTTTTCTCGGTGGTGTTCCCTCCATATATCTTTGAGCTTGAGTTGTTGTGTCAGTGCAGTTAATATTTTGGCAGGTGGGGATGGGGGGGTGTGTATCGTCTGATCTGTCTATGCGAGGCTCCAGGGTGCAATTGTGATCCCCTCCCAACATCAGGGTACCATCTCTGTAAGGGCTAAGCCGTCTATATAGTGACTGGAAGAAAACAGTGGCGTCATGATTAGTGGCGTAAGTAATGATTAGACAGACCTCCTTTCCTTCTATGGTGCCGTACACCAAGGCCATCCTGCCTTCGTCATCTGTTTTCGTGCTTATTAGTTTGAGGCGGATGGTTGGATCGATCCAAATGAGGACCCCCCTAGCGTAAGTGGAGTAAGTGGAGCCAATCAGTGTCCCTCCCCAGGTTCTGGCTAGTGCTTCAAGCTTACGTGCGTCCAGATGAGTCTCTTGTAGCAGGGCAATTCCGACCTTACTCCGTTTTATATATGTGTGGATTTGGCATTGCTTGACAAAGCTGTTCATTCCCCTGACATTCCATGTCATAATTCTGATCTTGTCAGCCATGATTTTTGAATACCCAAATGTTAGAGGGCGGCATCTCTGTTGGCTTCTCGTCCGGTTTTGGCGGTTGTTAAGGCTCTGGGTGGTCTTGCCTTTTCCCTGTGTAGTTCCCTGATCATAATACCAACTCCCATATTCCCTCTCCCCTGTAACAAAAACTGCCCAGAGAGGTTTCCCCCATTAGGACTAACCCGTTTCCGCTCCATTTGACCGTGTACAGGTCACCTGGTGCCCTACGGGCGGGTTAAATATACCCAAATAACTTCTGGGGTCAGAAGGAATCCGCCTTGTCTGCTCTCTCGTTAGGAGCAGTCCATCTCCGGTACGGCTCCTGTAGGTAATCAATCTTGCTGCGCTTGGATAAGTGTTCAGTCTGTTTTTGTGTGTGCCACGTTTAATAGCTGGCCTTAGTTGTGGCCACTCCAACTGTGGCTTAGCGTGGTTTGCGCTCTTACTTCAAGGTCCTGAATCTGTTCGCCATCCATTCTCTAGCTTCGGCCGGCGTATCGAACAGAAGAGCTTTATTGTTGTGCAGCACCTTCAATCTTGCTGGGTATAAGAGCATATAGCGTAGGCCTGCTTTTTTCAATCTTGCTTTTGTGTAGATAAATTGTGCTCTCTTCATTTGGACTTGGAAAGTGTAATCGGGATATATGGCTATCTTCGCGGAGCCCCTTTGGATCTGGCCTCCCGATCTCGAAAATGCCAGAATTGCCTCAGTCTTTATAATTGAGCACTTTTACTATCACTGGCCTAGGCGGAGCCCCCGGGGGCGGCCGTTTGGTGAGGGATCGTGGGCTCTTTCGATGGTGAAGCCCTGCAAGAGTTTCTCTGCCCCAATCTCCTGTATCAAAAGATTCTCAACGTAGTTTGTGGGGTCGGTTCCCTCAGTGCCCTCTGGCAGGCCTAGGATTCTAATGTTGTTTCGGCGTGCTCGCCCTTCAGCTTCTTCAGCACTATTTTCCAGGTGTCTTACTCTTTGCGCTAGTTCGTCAACATCTTTCAGAAGCTGTGTTTTGACCTCTGTTTTCTCGAACCTGGTTTTCGAGCGCTTCAGTCCTGCAGGTAATGGTGCAGTGATCTTGTCGCAATAGACCCAAATCTATGGCTACTGCATCAATTTTGCTCTGCATTGTGTTTGAAGCGTCTTGATGGCCACTAGGATCTGCGAGTTACCTGGTTCTGCCGCCGTGTCAGGAGACCCGGGCATCGCTGCGGCAGTACTGTTGGTGCTGGCTTCGGGTCTTGTTGTTCCTCTGGCCACGTATGTCTCCATGGTGGTCTGCTTTTTTGTTTAGCTCTTGCTCCCTTAGAGGACATTACTCCAAGGGTTGGGGGGGGTTCAACTGATTCTCAGGCGGGGCACCGCATCCACCGTGGATGCTGCGCAACCGAGAGGCAGTGTAGTTATTTTGCACACATTGCAGGTGTTATTCTAGTAGCCATACAGTGGGTCTCTGTGGCTCTTGGGCGCCGGGCGTTGTCATATGCACTCTCTCTGGGGTGAGTTGGGCGGCACAGAGGATCTGCGGTGCATTTGCAAATCGCCCGCTCGTTCGTGTTTTCCTTTTTTCCACCCCTTTATTTTGTAAAAACAGGGCAGATAGCCACACTGGCGCCCGGGCTTACCAATCAGTAAGGGCACTGTCAGTTCACCCACGGCTTGGTGTCCACGTAGCGTATGTTCATTGTAAGGGGCAGCCCCTTTCTCCACCAGAGCGGAGCCCGATCCCAACCGGGTTCTCTGCTTGCGCAGCGCCGTGAGAGGCGGTGCCAGCCCCGGCGCCAATCCATTCAGCGCTTGCTCCCCCACTGCCTCTCCGATCCCCCAGCAGTAGTTCTTTTGTTCACCTTGAGCACCTTCTGTGCTCTGCTACAGGCCCTGCGCCGTTCCGCGCCAAGGCGTCCACCTTCCCTATGAGAGCAAGATCCAGCGGGGGATGGGGGGGGGGGGTTGATCGCTCAGTTCCCGGGGTTCAATGGTGCAGCATTCTGGCTGGGTCTTCCCTCCCTGCTATCGCCTCACTTTGTGTGCCCTTCTCCCCCGGCGACTTCGTCCGCAATCTCGGGGCTCCCGTTCCGCTCCCTACAGCAGGCCTCCTGCCGTCCGGTTGTCCCTGCCCCAGCGCTGTCGAAGCCGCTCCTCCAGGAGCGAACTCCGCTCGCCTTGCGATGCCGCCGCCACTCCCGAATATTTTCACACCGCCGCAGGGCCCTCACCCAGTGACAAGGGTGCAGTGCTTCTTTCTTTCGTCTAGCTTGTTTATCTTCCCTGGGAGTCAGTCCTCTCATGGAGCTCCAAGACCGCCGGATTGCTGGAGCCAGCCACTGCCTTCAAGCACGCCTGCCTCCACTTCTCAGTCGCACCGGTCTCCTCTCCTCTCTCAGCTTCTTGACTGTGCCCGACTTTCCCCAGTCCGCTCATCAGTTCTTCCAGGCCTGCCTAGACTCGGATCATTGGTCCGGATCGGTGGACGCAGCGTTGCTCGAGTCCTTCGCGCGGCGGGCGCCATTTTCCGCTCAGCTCAGAGGTTCCACGGTATCCCGTACAAGTTAGGGTTCGCAGGGTCTCGAGACTCAGGACAGAGCCGCTGGATATCTTCTGCAGTAGTTGTAGCAACACACAGATGCTTTAGGCATCCATAAAACGTATTTTATCAGCTTATCTTGATCACATCGTGTGGAGCTTGCCGAATGAGCGTCTTTCCTACATGGCGGTTAGCCACGCTCCGAGGTAAAGCAATTGCTTAATATTAAAACCCAGAGAACGGTGGTATACCATCCCCAGAATGACTGCTTAGTGGAGTGTTTCAATCAAACATTAAAAAGAACACTGTACAAGTTGGTGAACTCTGATGGGGGGCGGAACCCTGGGCATTATTCGCAGTCGGGAAAACTCCCTAACCTTCCCTGTGATATTCCCCATTTTAAATTCTCTATGGGAGTCAACCTGAGACGTGTTAGATATGCTAAAAGAAACCGGGGAGGAAAGCGAGGAAGCCCTTCATCCAATCCCTCAAAACCACACAAAAACTAAGTTCCCATATGGCAAAGGTGGGAGAAATTGCAAAAAGAATTTGGGACAGGCCCATGAACAACAGGCTACCTATAATAGGCATCCCGTGCCTTCTTAGCTGGACAGTCCGTCTCGGTTCTCCTACCCACGTCGGAAAACAAGATGATTTGGGAAAAGAGGCCCTCTGAACGATCTCATTTCCCAACCTCAAGATGGCAAAAGACGCAAGTCTATCATTTCAACTTGCTCAAGGAGTGGACAATAGACCATAGCGAGAATACCACTGTTACTATGGGCGCTCTCCGTACTAACTCAGATAGGGAACATACATTAGTCTCCCCTGATCCATCACCCCCCCCTCTCTCCCCCGAACTGGCCAACATTCACGACTTACTGGTCCAGTTTCCCAAGGTGTTTGCAGAACAACCAGGCAGGGTTGCCAATTTGTTTCCATATTAGAACCCCAACAGGGAAAACCATCAATGTAAAACCCTACCGAATCCCTGAAGCAAGGAAGAAAATAAATGAAAAAGGAGATGCAGGAAATGCTCAAGGCGGATATACTCGAGCCCTCAGTCCTCTACTGTTTTAGTGGCAAAACCAGATTATTCAAGGTGTTTCTGCATTGCCATCAGAAAGCTAAATTCAATCTCAGTATTTGAAAATTACCCAATGGCGAGAATTGATGATTTGATCGAGAAGTTGGGGTTGGCTAGGTATATATCAACTCTCCATCTAACCAACGGTTTTTGGCAGGTCCGACTGAATCCATCTGACCAATAGAAAACACCCTTTTCAACACCACAAGGCCTGTTTCAATTCAAGATCCTACCTTTCTGTCTTATGGAGCCCGAGACACTTTTCAGCATCTAATGAACAAAATGCCAAAGCCATACTCTGCGTTTTGTGGAGCGTACCTAGACGATATTGTGGTTCACAGTGATAGTTGGCCTGAACACATTCAACATCTATATGAAATCACCCATGCGCTGAGAAAATTCGGCCCAATAGCCAACCCCCGGAAATGTCATCTCGCACACACTGCAAAGTACCTCTGATTATTTGTAGGGAACAGTCTGATTGAACCACAAATTGAAAAAGTGAAGGCAGTCCAAGAAACTCCCAACCACAAGAGAGATTGTCGTGCCTTCCTAGGGTTAACTGGCTATTATAGAAGGTTTATACCTAATTATTCCAGAATAGCCGCTAAAATACCAGACACATTAAGGAACGCACAACCAAGAAAAACCTATGGGGAAAGGAAGACCAAGCAAGTTTTTATTGATTGAAAAACCTACTCTGTAGTAACGGACCTGGCCTGAAGATGCCAGACATCAATGGAGAGTTTCTGTTCCAAACATATGCGTCTAAGATGGTATTAGGTGCTATAGTCTCCCAATAGCATGACTGTGTCGAACATCCGGTATTGTATACCAGCAGGAAACCTTTCCCCAGGGAGCAATCATATGCTATGTGGAACTTGAGGCCTTGGCTATACAATGGGCTATCACACACTTAAGATATCTGACCGGCAGAAAGTTCAGATTGATTACAGACCACTCTCCCTTGACATGGATGAGCTTATGAAAAGACACTAATGCCAGAGTAATGAGGTGGTTCTTGGACTTGGAACCTTTCTGTTATACTGTTATACCTTGAATGGGTCAAAAGCAAGGGAATGCTGACTTCTTAAGCCGCTTTCCTATAAATTAAAGGGAAACCACAGACATAAGAGGAAGGGTATGTGACGAATTGAGTGAATTTGTCCCTTCTCCCGAAGGAGGACAGCCCCCACCCCCTTGTGAGGCTAGGGAGGTGAGCCCGCTCAGCAATACCCTCCCTAGTGGTAGAGGCAAGTGGGACCTCACCTGGAGAGACTCCCCCTTGGGTGATAATGACTTGTTCCTGTGAAGAATTTCCAAGAGCATGTCACATGATGGCACCCTCGGGACCATCTAATATGCCAAGTGGTTTCAAGTCCTGAGACTCGACTGAAGAGAAAACAAACTTACACCATTATAAAGAAGAAAAGGAAATTGCGCCTTTAAATGAGGACCTCAAATTAACTGGGACGAGTACGTTGAAGGAGTACATGCTGAACGAAGGCGAGAGACCGGAACGCATACGCAAGCATGGGAGGCCCACTAGATGCCAACACCTGACAGAGGCGGAAAGAAAGATGCAGAGTCTGCGATGAGCAGGCCAACTCTGAATGACAGAAGGAGACGCTGGAAGCCCAGTGTGTGCGAGAAGGGAGAAACACTGGCAACGGGAGTCCAGTGCTCGGAGGTGATGTGATCACAAGAAGTTTGTGGCGCGTAGACTACCCATCCAACTACACTGATACCACCATGCACAAACTACAGTAAACAGTCTGGTTACCTGTGGAGATACGAAGACCCCGTGAAGGAAAACGAGAACCGCAAGAAGAGTGCACTGGCGAAAGCAACCCGGCCGTGCAGAGGAGCAAAAGAGAAGATTCTAAGCCAATACCGGCCCAGAAGGCATTCCCCTGGTGCACTGAAGGTAACGGGAAGACGGGAAGGCCAAAAGGGACTTGTGTAATCAGGGATACTGCTCTGTGAAGACATCATAAAGCAAGACACAGACAACAGATTCACTTTCTTAACAAAAAGGACTTTATTTCATGTGTCACGATGGATTAAGGCCTAACTTGCCCTATGCTAAAGGTGGGATTGCCATAACGAAAGAAACCAAGGATAGTCTGTGTCAGTAAATTCAAAAAGTCTGTGTCCAAAACCTATACTTGCCCTCACAGCTAAAACTACACAAAGTGTAGGGATGGTAGCCCCAAACAAAACAGTGCTCAAAATAAAGTTCTAAGCTTCTTCCAGCTCGGGCTTGCTTCAGTTTCCCCTTCCCCAAGTTGAAAATAGTTGCACAAAGACTTGGGCTTCCCTTGCCCAAGCGTAACACAATTCCAAGATACATCAGGGTTCCCTCCCCCAAGTCTAACAGTTCAAAATTGGCTCGGGGTTCCTCTCCGCAAGTTCAACATGTTTCCAGAATACCCTGGAGTGCTCTTTCCCAAGGTTAACCCAGTTCTACACGGTTTAGGTCTCTTGACTTTTTCACTAATATTGCCAGCTTACAGTATTCTTCGCTTGTATCAATTCAAACAGATGTTTTCTTTCCCTTCAGCAGTCGTATCACACAGCCTTTGTCTTTGGTCTTCACTTCTTGGGCTACTAGGTCTAGGAACAGTTGTCGGACCACACAGTCCACCCAATATGGGTCACGCAACCGATAACCCTTGTCACTTTGTGATGCTCTTAATTCTTCTTGATGAACACTGGTTTTCCACCTAGCATAACTGGCAGTACTTAACATGTGCTGTGCTTCCTCTTTGGCAGTCTTTAGGGCTTTGCCACAACTTGCAATCACCTTATTCTGTGGTGTATATCTTCTTCCACCACCTTTCTTTGACCTTGGCCCTCATAGTTGTAACAACTTGCATTTCACACTTGCTTTTCATTTAGCCCATAAATATTCATGACAGCTTTCACTTTGTTTCTCAATGGTTTTTAGCAGGTTTCACAATAGCACATCATTCACTTTCCACTCGTGCTATCATTTCACACGATTTCCATATCTTCCCTTTAGTTCAGTATTCAATATATGCAGTTGCATTTCCCAAAATACTTGACAACTTGTTCAAGATTCATTATATCTTCATTCAGATTCAAAACCCCATTCACATAAGCTTTTCGCCTGTTCGCAAACTTTAAATGTCCAGGATCTGCCCCTAGAGCACCCTGTTTCAAGTATTCCCTATCTCGCACTCACCGTGGCTGCTCTGTTTCGCTGAGCGTCTAATTGCCGTTCTCCATCCTTCTCTCCACTCCCGGGCATGCATAGAGAGATCCAGCGAGCAGCGTTCGCAGTTAAGAAAAACTTAAAGTAGCGTCCCGTAGCGTTTAGGAGGTTTCTGTGTTCCCAAGCTCCAGCTAGAAACATGCCGCACAGGTAATTTGCAGGGGCTTTGGTTCACTTGCAGCGCGCTTGTGACGCAGCACCTCTTTTCCCGTGGCAACACACAGCGTCCTCTCTGCCGGTCCTGCTCCAGCCTGCTCCTCGCCAGACAGCTGCCACCTTCTCTCAAGGCAGGTTCTCTCTGCTTTGCTGCTTGCGCCTCCTTTTAAGCACCTGTAGCCTTCCAATAGGTTGCAGGTGCGGGTAGTTTGCCTGACCCTCATTACACCAATTAACTGGACATAGGCATCTTCCTTGTCTCAGTACCACAGTGGTGAAACTGATTAGAAGTGTGCATTAATCCTAGTCGCCTCTTCCAGGTCCCAGTCTTAAAGGTATAAGAGATTGAGGGTCGTAGTAGGTGTGTGTGGAAGAGATAGGGAGTGACGAAAAACTATGAAGGAAGGGGGAGGGTAGGATTCATTCTTGTATGGAAAAGGGGGATACCATGTCTCACCTGCAGACACCCTCTCCCCAAGGTCCCTCCACCCAGGTGATCCTCCCTCGCAAATCCACCCCCAGGGTCAGGATCCAAAAGCAATGGCTTTTCCCTGGCCACCTAAGAGGAAGATCCAATGGGACTAGATGGGAGGATGCCCTCAGGTTCCTCACACATCCCAGTAGAAGTGACAAACACTTGAAACAAAAGCTAAGGAACTTGAACTGCATTTGGGAAGGAGTCACAGAAGACCCCCAAAGGAAATCCAATATAGTTTGTGGGAATCAATACCCTGGGAAGAGGGGAAACTATCCCATTACTCAACAAGGAAAGAGTGGAATATAACAGAGAAAACATTGTGAATTGAAAGAGAGAAGAACAAGTTACTTACCAACTGGTAACGTTCTTTCGACTCGATGTTCCTCCAACTTATTCCACATCTTTGACACGTAATGTCCACAGCTGTGCACTTCGGAAACTTTTTTCGGCAGAGGGCCTCCCTTGTCAATGGCGTCGGGTCAATGTCCCTCGAAGGCCTCCGTCGAAGACGACGTCACAGGATGTTATTAATAGGATGCACGGTGCCCGCAGCCTCAGTTTCAGTTTTTTCCTTCAGAACGTGTGGCACCAGTCTCATGCCTGCTTGACTGTACTTAGCCTTGCGGAAACGGAAGCTGCAATCGCATAGGAAATTCTCCTGAGGGGCAGGCTGGGAGGGCGATGTGGAATACGTTGGAGGAACATCCAGTCGAAAGAACGTTACCAGTTGGTAAGTAACTTGTTCTTCGAATGGATTGTGTCCTTCAACGTATTTCACATCTTTGACAGACTACCAAAGCAGTACCAGTAAATGGAGGAGGGAAAAGAATGTAGAGTACCCAATTAGATTGCAGAAAAAAGAACCGCCTTCCCAAAGGCCATATACTGACCATAGATTGTATCCATGGAATAATGCTCAACAAAGGTGTGGATGGAAGACCCTATAGCAGCATCACAAATATTTCTAATAGGATCACCCCGCTGGAGTGCGGTGGAAGTAGCCACGCCCCTAGTGGAATGAGCTCTCAACTCTTCAGGAGGGTCCTTACCAGCCAATTGGTAACACTGTGTAATGGTAAGGATAATCCACCTGGACAAGGTCTGTTTAGTAACAGCCTGGCCCAAACGGTGTCCAGCATATCCTACAAAGAGTTGATCGTCCACTCTGACCCTGGACATCCTAGAAATGTAAAAGCTCAGAGCTCTCCTAGGATCCAACCGATGGAGCCGCTCGTCTTCCTTACCAGGATGAGGAGGAGGGTAGAAAGATGGAAGAACCACCTTTTTACTAAAATGATATTCAGGAACTACCTTAGGTAGAAAAGAGGGACGTACTTGCAGTAAAACCCTGTCCTTGTGAAACACAGTAAAGGGTGGCTTAGATGAAAGTGCCTGCAATTCACTCACTCTGCGAGCGGAAGTAACCGCAACCAAGCACACAGTCTTGAAGGACAGTAATCTCAAAGGACAAGAGTACAAAGGTTCAAACGGAGCACCCATGAGCAATTTCAAAACCAAATACAAATTCCAAACCGGCACCTGGAAAGGGGATGGCGGGAATACATTAGTCAGTCCTTTAAGAAACAGAAAAATCAAAGGAATCTTAAAGTAAGAGCATTCTTCGGACGAGCGCTTAAAGATAGACAACGCCGCCAGGTAACCCTTAATGGTACCCACTTGAAGGCCCCTGTGGGCCAAAGAAAGCAAGAAAGACAAAACCATAGGAATGGAGCACTCCAAAGGATCAACACTGATCTCTGCACCAGTCGCAGAACAGTACAGGGATTTAGTTGCAGGCCGCCTGGCCGAAAGCAACACCTACATCACATCAACCGGAAGGTCCCAATCCTTATACCTCAACCTTTCAGATACCAAGCATTAGGGTTGAGAGTCTTGCCCTCTAGATGGAGAGCCTGACACCAACGCACCCTCATCCCCCCCTGCCTGCCCCCCCCCATCGCGCATGGGCGAGAGAGAACAGATCCTCTCTGTAGGGAAGACGACGTGGAAGGCAGATGGACATTTCTAGAAGGTCCGGGTACCACGCTCTCCTGGCCCAATCTGGAGCAATGAAGATCATGTGGGAGCCGAACCTCTGTAACCTCTGCAACACTTGAGGAAAGACGGGTACTGGAGGAAATGCATACAACAGTGGGCACGACCAATCCACCATGAATGCGCCTCCTAAGGCTCCGCTTAGAGGAAATTCCCTTGAGCAGAATCTCTCGCACTTCCGGTTGACACTGGGGGCGAAGAGATCCACTTGCGGGGTTCACCAAAGGGCGAAGATCTCCTGAAGGACTTCCTGAGCCAACTCCCACTCGTGGGAGACCGTGCTCTGCTTGCTCAGAGCGCCCACCGCCGCATTTTCATCTCCAGCCAGAGGAACTGCCGAAATCGAAATTTCCTGCTGGATGGCCTAGAACCAGAGCTTCATTGCCTCTCTGCACAACAGGAGTGACCCTACCCTCCTCCTCCTCCCCTTTTTTATTGAGGTAATGCATGGCCACAGTGTTGTCCGTCATGATCAGGACACTCTTCTCCCATGCAGAGGGAAGAAACGCCTTCAGGGTTAGCCTAATGGCCCTCAGCTATAACAAATTGATGGGGAGACTGTACTCCGACAGAGACCAACGACCGCTTGCGGTCAAATCGTTGGCATGAGCGCCCCATCCTGTGATGGAAGCATCCGTCACCTCCGGCCACGGTTGCGAAAACTGTTCCCCCCTCATCAGGTTCCCTTCGTTGGCAAACCACAGAAGATCCTGGGAGAGTGGAATCTGCACAGGGATCCGACATCCTGCCGGAGAACTGTGACCACTGCATCTTGAGGGCCCACTGCAGGGATCTCATCCGTAGCCTGGCCTCTGGCACCAGAAAAATGCAGGATGCCATGAGGCCAAGCAACCTTAAGATTTCAAAAGCCGTGAGACTCTGGGCATGTTGAAACTTGTCCACCATCTGCACAATGTGAGGAGCCCTTACCTTGGGAGGCGAACACTTCCCCAAGGATGTGTCCAACACAGTCCCGATGTACTGAAGCAGTTGGGAAGGTGTCCGGTGCGACTTCTTGAAATTCAGGGAGAAGCCCAGCCTGTGGAGGGTGCGGCAGGTGACACAGAGGTGATCCAACGCTAGCACGGGAGAGGGTGCACGGATCAGCCAGTCGTCCAGGTAGGGGTAGACGTGAATCCCCCCTCGCCCGAGGTAAGCTGCCACCACCACCATGAGCTTGATGAAGACCCTCGGGCGCAGGTCAATGTGAATGGCAGGACCCGAAACGGAAAGTGCGAAACGCTAGCCGCAAACCTCAGGTACTTCCAGTGCGCGGGATGGATCGGCACATGGAAGTAAGCATCCTTGAGGTCCAGAAACACCCACCAATCCGGAAGTTGAAGGGCCTGGAGGACTTGAGAAAGAGTGACCATCTTGAACTTGTCCTTCCGGAGCAAGTCCATGATGGGTCTCAATCCCCGTCTTTCTTTGGGATCAAAAAATAAGGGGAATACCATCCCTTGTTCCTCTCCGCTACAGGTACCAGCATTATAGCGCCTTTCTCCAGCAGGGACAAGCTATCCTGTATAAAGGAGCGGATCCGGAAGCTTCAAAGAGTTTTCCTGATGGATTATCGTGAGGCCTCTGAAGGAAGGGAAGGCAGTAGCCGTGGGCTATTGAATCCAGAACCCATGCATCTGAAGTAATGGCCCGCCACTCTTCGAGATGCTGAGACAGTCTGCCCCCAACCGGCGAACCATGGGACATGGCCTCATGACTGTTTGGAAGCGGCTGCGGCAGCGCCTGAAGGCAAAGAGGCAGCTGCCTGAGCGGCTTTGGCACCATTATTTCCCCCGACCCCCACGGGTACTTTTTCTCTGGCCCCTTTGTCTGGCAGCCCCTCTCGTCCTACCAAAGGAGGAGTAGTAACGAAAAGAACCTCCCCTCCACTGCTATGCCCTAGGACGAAAAGGCGGAGGTTGACGCGCCACGGCGCTCAAAGATTTGGCCGCAGCTTTTGAGGTCTGCAACCTCTCAAGGCTCTCGTTAGCCTTGCTGCCAAGTAAATGTGCACCATCAAAGGGCATGTTCAGAAGATGGGCCTGCAAATCCGGAGGAAACCCAGACTTCCACAACAACGCAAATCTGCACATAACGGTGCTCGCAGCCATGGATCGGCTAACACTGTCGGCCGTATCCAAACCCTACTGAAGGGATTCGCACATGACATCCTTGCCATCTTGCATGAGAGCACGGAACCCATCCCTTTCTTCCCCTTCAGGAATATTCTCAGCCGCCAAAGAAACAATTCCACAGAGTGTGTGAAAACCTTGCCAAGGCACACGTGGAGTTGGCCGATTTCAAGGCCATGCTCCCAGCAGAAAATACCTTCCTGGCCCAACCGTCAAAGCCCTTGTCGTCCCTATCCAGAGTGATGGTAGGGTACACCGCCTGCCTCGAGGTGGCCGTAGCCGCCTGAACCACCAAACTCTCTGGAGTGGGGTGAGTAGATAAATAGCTGGGGTAACTAACGGAAGGGCAGTATTTCTTGGTCAAAGACTTAACAGCCGGAAGAGATTCCGGGGACTACCAAGCAGTTGCCACCCTTTTCTGCAAGGTAAGATGAAATGGCAAAACAGGGTCAGAGGCCGGACCTTGATCCAAGATGTCCGTTAGATCATCCTGCACAAATTCTTCAGGAGGACCGGACCAGCCCAGATACTCGAAGACCCGCGCCATGAGCCTCCTTTATGAAGACTCCACATTAGCCCCAGGCTCAGGTCTACCAAATTCCACTTCCGTGGAAATGTCCAACCCACTGACATCATGGAGGGTCTGCCTCAACTCCTCCAACTGACTGTCTCCAGAAAAATGTGGAGCTTCATCAGGTTCACCAGGGTCCTCAAACTCAGACCTTTCCTCCTCTTCATAAAAGTCAGCCAGAGGGAGATGAAACCCAGGTCTGGAGAAAGAAGATGGCCTGGAGTCCAGAACTGGCCTCACAGACTTTGCTGTAGCCTTCCTTGGAGGATCCACGTTATACGGGCACTCCAAGGGCAAATTTCGAGAAAAAATGCCCAAAGGCGCCAATACAGCCAAAGGCTTCGACGTCGAGAGCGTCAACAACCTCGACGTCGTGGTCGCAGAGGGCTTTGGCGTCGACACAGGTGCGGACGCCGCCGTGGGCTAGTATGATGGTAAAGCGTTGATGTCCGAGTCGGACGGACAAGGCGCCGACTGAGTCGACATCGAGCCCTCCATAGGTAACTGCGATCTCGCTGGGGACGATGTCCGAGACCTAGAGACATGTCTCCTGCGACTTTTCAAATCCTTGTCCGTACGGGACCTCGAAGGCTCCAGATGGGAGTCGCGTCGTGAACCCAAACCCGTAGGCGCACGAGCCACGATACAAGACTGATCCTGGCCGGCTTCGTGAGAAGGCGCAACCGGACCCGTGCCCTGCGATTGAAAAATCACCAACATGGATTGTTTAAACGCCACCCATTCCTCCAGAGTCGAGGACTTCGTAGGGCACGTAACCTTCCTCAAGGCACCATCCTCTGAGGAGGACATGGAAAGCGACCGGTGACTGCGCTTCCTAGAGTGCCGGGACGAGGAAGACGAGTGGCGGGAACAACTCCGGGACCGAGCTCCCCAGGACTCCTTCCGACGCAGAGAGTCGCCCCTCGAGTCGTCAGTGGAAACCCCCTTCGGCTTGGATTTGGATGTTCGGGACTTAACAGGCTTAGAGCCCCTACCTACCTGGCGCATCCCCTTCCGCAAGGCCGTGGCCGTCAGCGACTGGCATTTGGAGCAGTCGCCTGTGTCATGCGACTCGCCCAGTCACCACAAACAAATGCGGTGGGGGTCGGTGAGCGACATTTTCGACTTGCAGTCCCGGCAGGTCTTGAAGCCAGACCGCGGAGTTGGATGGGTCGAAGAGAAAGACATTGTAATGATGCACACAAGGCGCGCCGAGTCTCACGAAGGTAACACGTTTGTGGAAAAAACGCAACTGAGGCTATGGACGCTGTGCATCCTATTTGTAACATCCTGTGACGTCACCCTCGACGGAGGCCTTCAAGGGACACTGACCAGACGCCATCGACGCAGAACGCCCTCTGCTGAAAAAAGTTTCCAAAGTGCACAGCTGTGGACATTACATGTCAAAAGATGTGGAATACGTTGGAGGACACAATCCATTAGAAACCCACAAGATAAATAATATACCAACGTTTTGGACAGCAGACTTATTCCTTTTGGACATTAACTGACGACTGATGAACACCTTAGTTAGTAAAATAGGTAGGTAACACTCCGTAACCAGAGAGATAGATAGGCCTTATTCTTATTGTTTAATAAACACACGTTGGAAATGCCCTCAGAGCGCCCGCGTTCTTATGGCCTACCACTACAAACTACCATTGCCACTGTATTTTGGCTATCATGGAGCAAAAGAACAAGTTACTTTCTTATCTGGTAACGTTCTTTCGATGGGATGGTCCGACGACGTATTCCGTATCTATGGCAGGTAATGTCAACAGCTGTGCTGCTTTGGAAAATCTTCGGCGTCTGCGTCCTGCGTCGATGACGTCGATGCGCTGTCCCCAACGACCTCCTCCGACGGCCGACTTCACCCGATGTGATAAGTAGGACGCACAACGCCCATAGCCTCAGATGTATTTTTTTCCCCCAGAACGTGTGCCACCAGTTTTCTGCCAGTCAGACACACAAGGCCTTGCGGAACGCAAGCTGCAATCGCAAAAGAAATTCTGCAGCGGGGAAGGTAGGGAGGGAGCGATATGGAATACATCGTCGGACCATCCCATCGAAAGAACGTTACCAGGTAAGAAAGTAATTTGTTCTTCGAGGGGATTGGGTCCTCCGACGTATTCCATATCTATGACAGACTCCCAAAGCAATACCAAGCAAGGAGGTGGGAAAAGAATTTAGAACACAAATTCAGCATGCCCAATCAAATTGTGGAATAAAGGACTGCCTTGCCAAAGGCCAGATCTTGCCCTCAGATGGAATCGAGGGAGAAGTGCCGTACAAAAGTATGTACTGAAGCCCAGGTGGCTGCATCACAGATGTGATGAATAGGAACACCCCTCTGCAGGGCAGTAGACGCAGCAACTCCCCTGGTAGAATGGGCCCACAAGCCAGCCGGAGGGTCCTTACCCGCCAAGCGGTAACACTCGGAGATAGCTAAAATAATCCAACGAGACAAAGTCTGTTTCGTCACAGCTTGTCCAAAACGCTTTCCAGCGTAACCAATGAAAAGTTGATCGTCCACTCTGACCCGGGACATGCGCGAAATATAAAAGCTCAACGCTCTCCTAGGATCAAGCCTATGGAGCCTCTCCTCTCCCTTACCAGGATGTGGAGGAGGATAGAACGCCGGAAGAACAACCTTCTGGCTCAAATGAAATTCCGAAACCACCTTCAGAAGAAAAGAAGGACGAACTCTAAGGACAACCCTGTCCTTGTGAAACACAGTGAAGGGTGGCTTAACTGTAAGTGCCTGTAACTCACGCACTCTGCGAGCGGAAGTAACCACAACCAAAAACACAGTTTTCAGAGTTAACAGCCTCAAAGGGTAAGAATGCAAAGGCTCAAACGGAGCACCCATAAGAAACTTAAGAACAAGGTTCAAATCCCAACCGGGCACCAGAAAAGGTGACGGACAGAACACATTAGTGAGCCCTTTCAAAAACTGAGATATTAAAGGAATGTTAAAATAGGAACATTCTTCAGACGAGCGCTTAAATATGGACAGCGCCGCCAGGTAACCTTTAATGGTCCCCACTTGCAAGCCCCTGTGGGCCAAGTAAAAAAGACAAAACCATGGGAATGTCACATTCAAAAGGATCCACATTCTTAACTCTGCACCAGTCGCAGAACTTTCTCCAACGGCAACGGTACAGAGACTTTGTCGCCGGCCGCCTGGCCGAGAGCAACACCTCCATCACGTCTTCAGGGAGGTCCAAATCCTTATACCTCAACCTTTCAGAAGCCAAGCGTGAAGGTTGAGAGATCTGACCTCTGGATGGAGAACGTGACCCCCCTTCTGTGAGAGCAGATCGTCTCGGTAGGGAAGACGACGTGGAGGACAGATGGACAAGTCGAGAAGGTCCGGGTACCACGTCCTCCGAGCCCACGCCGGAGCAATGAGGATCATCCGGGAACCGAACCTCCGTAACCTTCGCAGTACTTGTGGGATGACGGGGACTGGAGGAAACGCATACAGCAGTGGGAATATCCACTCCACCACAAACGCGTCTCCTAAGGCTGCTTTTGGAGGAAATTCCCGCGAGCAGAACCTCTCGCACTTCCAGTTGACACTGGAGGCAAAGAGATCCACTTGAGGGGTCCCCCAAAAGGCGAAGATCTCCAGGAGAATCTCCTGAGCCAGCTCCCACTCGTGAGAGATCGCGCTCTGCCTGCTCAGAGCGTCCACCGTCTTGTCGTCGTCTCCGGCCAGATGAACAGCCGAGATCCAAACTTCCTGCTGGATGGCTCAGAATTCGAGCTGCATCGCCTCCCTGCACAGAGGAAGTGACCCTGCCTCCCCCCCACCTTTTTGTTGAGGTAGTGCATGGCCACTGTGTTGTCCGTTAGAATCAGGACACTCTTTCCTCGCACAGTCGGCAGAAAAGCCTTCAGGACAAGCCTGACGGCCCTCAGCTCCAACAGATTGATATGGAGTCTGGACTCCGACAGAGACCAACGACCACTGACTGTCAACTCGTTGGCATGAGCTCCCCATCCCGTGAGGGATGCGTCCGTCACGATCGTCACCTCCGGCCAGGGCAGCCAAAATGGGGCCCCCTTCATCAGATTGCCTTCAACGGCCCACCACAGAAGGTCCGGGGCGACCGAGGGCGGCACCTGAACAGGGTCCGACATCCTGCCGGAGGACTGAGACCACTGGGGCTTGAGAGCCCACTGCAAAGATCTCATCCGCAGACGAGCCTTTGGCACCAGAAGAATGCAGGATGCCATGAGGCCGAGCAGTCTCAAGAACTCAGAAGCTGGGAGATACTGGGCAAGTTGAAACTTGTGTACCATCTGCTGAATGTGAAGAGCCCTCACCTGAGTAGGAAAACACTGCCCCAGGGATGTGTCGAGCACTGCTCCGATGTACTGGAGCCGCTGTGTTGGTGTCAAATGGGACTTCTTTAAATTGTGGGAGATGCACAGCTTGTGAAGTGAGTGGCAGGTGACGGACATATGATCCAGGACTTGCTCGGGAGAGCTCCCCCTGATCAACCAATCGTCCAGGTAGGGGTAGACGTGAATCCCCCTTTCCTGAGATGCGCTGCCACCACCACCATGAGCTTGGTGAAAACCCTCGGGCGGAGGTCAATCCCAATGGCAGGACCCGAAACTGAAAGTGCGAGTCGCCAACCGCGAACCTCAGGTACTTCTTGTGCTTGGGATGGATCGGCACATGGAAGTAAGCGTCCTTGAGGTCGAGAGACACCAACCAGTCCTGAAGTTGAAGGGCCTGGAGGACTTGAGAAAGAGTAACCATCTCGAACTTGCCCTTCCTGAGGAGTTTGTTCAAACCGCGCAAGTCCATGATGGGTCTCAATCCCCAGTCTTTCTTCAAAATCAAAAAATAAGGGGAATACCATCCCTTGTTCCTCTCCGCTACAGGCACCAGTTCTATGGCACCTTTCTCCAGCAGGGCTTGAATTTCCTGCGCAAGGAGCGGATCCGGACTCTTCAAAGAGGTTCCCAGGTGGATTGTCGTGAGGCCTCTGCCGAGTAATAGCGAAAGGAACCTCCCCTCCATTGCTGTCCCCTAGGACGAAAAGGTGGAGGTTGTCGAACTGCAGCGCCCAATGACTTCGCTGCAGCTTTGCAGGTCTGCAACCTCTCAAGGCTCTCGTCAGCCTTGCTGCCAAAAAGATGTTCACTGTCAAAGGGCATGTTGAGGAGCCGGGACTTCACATCAGGAGCGAACCCAGACTTCCGCAACCACGCAAACCTGCGTATTACGGTGCTCACCGCCATGGACCGGCTGACACAATCTGCCATGTCCAAATCCGACTGAACGGCCTCACACATGGCATCCTTGTCATCCTGAACTATAGCAAAGAAAGCATCCTGTTGGTCCCCTTCGGGAATATGTTCAGCCGCTAATGCAACACAGTTCCACAGAGTGTGAAACGAGACAAGGCACATATGGAGTTGGCCGCCTGAAGCACCATACCCCCTGAAGAAAACACTTTCTTCGCCCAGCCGTCAAAACGTTTGTCGTCCCTATCCGGAAGGATGGTAGGATACGACGCCTGCTTTGCCGGGACCGTAGCCGCCTGCACCACTAAACTCTCCGGAGTGGGGTGCCTGGACAAGTAGCAGGGGTCGCTACTGGCTGGACAAAGACTTGTCCACTGCCGGGAGACTCTCCAGAGCAGACCAAGCCGCCGCCACCCTTCTCTGCAGAGCCATATGAAACGGCAATACCGGGTCAGTGGGGGGACCAAGATCAAGGATGTCCGTGAGATCATCCTGAACGAACTCCCCTGGGGGAGCCGACCAACCCAAGTACTCGGTGACCCGAGACATAAGGCGCCGATATGAAGAATCGGCATGAGTGCCAGGCTCCGGCCTACAAAACTCCACCTCCGGAGAGGTGTCCAGTCCACTGGCATCATGCAGTGACTGCCTCAGGTCATCAAACTGGCTATGGCCCGAGATCAGCTCATCTGGCACCGTAACCGGAACCAAGCCTTTATCAGAGCCTTCATCACCCTCTGAAATGTACTCCAGGCGGTGAGAGGAAGACATCTGGGGACCAAAGCTGCGTCTGACCTTAGCCAGAGCCTTTCTAGGGGCTAACCCCGTGCCACGGGGCCCCTCCGACACCACCGCCTCGAAAGGCGTTGAGGGCGCCGAACGAGTCGGCGTCAAGAGAATCGGCGTCGACGTGAGCTGCAGCGCCGCCAGCATCGAGGGCGTCGACACAGGGCTCGAAGCCGGAGCTCCGAGCGTGTCTCTCGACGACCTGGGCGCCGGCAGCGTCGACGACCCCCTCGGAGGCAGAGCCTGGAGAGAAATCGTCGATGACCTCAGCGCCACAGGCATCGACGTCTTCTTTGAAGACGGCACAGGATCACGTGGTCTCGAGCGCGTCGAGGACCGGGACCTAGAACGGGCATGGCGAGAACGGCTACCCTTGTCCGAGTGGGACCTCTCCTGCGAGCGTGCCGACCACCCGAGCCCGAAGGCATTCGAGCGGTGTCTCTCGACCGGCGCCTCCACCCCACTCGGAGGCGCGGCCGGACCGGTGCCCTGCGATTCAAGAATCGCTAGCATCTGCTTCCCGAAGGAAGCCCATTCCTCCGACGTCGCATGCAAGGTGGGATAAGCGACCCGCCGACGGCCGGAGTCCGCAGAAGAGGACGGGGAAGGCGACCGATGCTGGCGCTTCTGAAAATGCCTCGAAGAGGCGGAGGAGTGGCGAGACCGACTCCTGGAAGGAGACCCACTGGACTTCCGACGATGACGTGGAGAGTCGCCTCTCGAGTCATCCGTCGAAAGCCCCGTAGACCTCGAATTCCGGGGCTTAGACACCCGACCTACCAACAGCTTCTTCTTGCGTTCCCGCAAGGCCTTGGCCGTGAGCGACTGGCAGTCCTCCGTATCGTGGGCCTCCCCGAGGCACCAGAGGCAGGCGTTGTGCGAGTCTGTGACCGACATCTTGGACCCACAGTCCCCGCATTTCTTGAAGCCCGGACGCGGGGTTGAAGACGAAGTAGACATCGCCACGAACAGGTCTTCACAAAAAACCGAACAGGTTCAACGAACCGAGAAGAAAACAGCAACCTCCAAAGAGTCGAGGCGTACCGAGATTCACGAAGCGAACACGTTCGCGGAAAAACCGGAACTGAGGCTATGGGCATCGTGCGTCCTACTTATCACATCGGGTGACGTCGGCCGTCGGAGGAGGTCCTCGGGTACGGCACATCGACGCAGACGCCGAAGATTTTCCGAAGCAGCACAGCTGTGGACATTACCTGTCATAGATATGGAATACGTCGGAGGACCCAATCCCCTCGAAACATAGCTTCTAAAGCAAATAAGCACTGTACATTAGCACAGGTTACAGGCGTACATTAGATGGGTACAGGAGGGAACAGTGCATACAACAAATACATGGATACCATTTAAGGTAGCCAAGAACAGTTACATTTGTTATTGGTAGGGAGCTTCTAACAGTGGTGAAAGGGGTGTGAGGGAACAGAATGGGTAGGTGGTTTGTAAAGTGAGGCTGTCAATAGGGATAATGGGCTGGGTGGGTTCAGGGAGGTATACATTTTGTGTTGTGAAGAATGTGCTCCTTGCAGAGGGACTTTCATTTTCTGCATTGCATGACGGTAGAGTGATGTGAATTTGTAGGAGGATACCCATCGTGGGGATGAAAACCAAAAAAATGCTGGTTTCCTGGTGCTTTCTTTTCTGCTGCTCTAGTCTGGCCAGGCACTGACCTCCGGTGATGTGGCAACTGCTAGAGCTGGGGACCATGCCATGTAGAAGGGTGCATGCATTGTGTCGGCTAGGAGCTTTGACGTTATGTAGTCATATCTGTGGAGACTTTCATGAGGCGGGCATCGCCGTGCACCATATTTCTCATAGGTATTAGTGGGTAGACTGGTGAGAAGGGCATATCTCCCATCTGGTGAGATTGAACCATAACCTTCATGGTTGTTTGGAGGCGGATGTTTATTCAGGAAGGGCAATTGTTTCTGCATGACTGGTTCAAAATTAAGGGGAGAGGAGTTATTTAGCCCCTGCTTGTAGCTAAGAACTACCCAGTTAGATTGACCCCCAATAGCGACCAGGAGCTATTGTTGGTTCCCCGGGTCAACTGATGCCGAACAAATGCACCTACATGAATTTAACTCTGTGCATTTGGGACAATTTATAAATATACATTACGACTCATCTATAGAACATTTAAAGTATAAGGGATCAGGGACCATTAATAATGGACAAAATTATACGTTTGCATCTTATCTATCTATTTTTGCTTATAAAGCGCCAAAGCCCTCAGGCATCAAGGCGCTAAAACAGACATACAGACGAAAACAAAAAAACAAAACAGACACTCCAAGATGCATCCTAAGCAAAAAACCTGGTCTTCAGAAGTTTCCTGAAAGTGGAATGATTTTCTTCCTTCCAAAGTGATTCAGGGAGCTCGTTCCAAGCCTGCGCCTTCCGAACAGTAAAGGAACGACCATTAGCCCAAACTCTTTTAAATCAATTGATCCTCAAGAGTACAAGCCTTTGCTGAACGTAGGTTCCTACTGGGGCTGTAAAACTCCAGTTCATCTTTTAGATATTGGGGTGTAGATCCAAAGAGACACTTGTGACCCAATGTCAGCAACTTAAAAAGAATTCTAGCTGCCACGGTAGCCAATTAAGCTCTCTACGGGCCGCTGTTCTCGACGCGTGATATGATAGACTATGAGCACTGCTTCATTATACACTTTCTGCAATTTGTGAATGCAGTCCTTACTGGCTCCCCCCCCTAACAATGAGTTACAGTAATCGAGCCGCGATAAAATGATGACTCGTACCAACTTAGCACGATTTTCCCTCGTGACCATGGGACCGACCAATCTCAGAACTCTGAGGTAGTAATTGGAGTTCCTAACTATATAGTCAACATGGGCATCCGCATTAAGCGTAGCCTCCATGAAGGTGCAGAGGATTTTGACCTTCCCAACTACCGGAACAGGACCTCCATCGATGAGAAAATTAGAGAATTCTTGTCCTAGACTCTCTCTCAAGTGCTTGGACCCGTAAATCAGAAGCTCGGTTTTCCCAGCATTAAGGCATAGCCAATTTGTGGACATTCAGTTTTTAATAACCATATATATTATTTAGCCTCTCCTGATAATCCACTTGGTTTCCACCAAGTTCCATGGTCTGCTGGAAGTCATCTGCGTAGTTCGCAAAGAACACCCCCAATCTCTCCATTCTACGGACAATGGCTGAATATATATATTGGAGAGAGGCAGACAAACAGGCCCCTTGCAGGACACCACAAATGATAGAGTCAGATGAGGCATCTCCCCCAATGGACCCTGGACCTACGCCCCTCCAGAAAGGACTTCATCCATACAACAGCTTCCCTAGAAAAACCCAATGTCTCCAGCAGTTGTTTATGGTCTAGTAGATTGAAAACTGCTGATAATTCAAGCAAAATCAGCAGCCCGATCCACTCTTTTCCAATACTGTTAGCATCTGAGTCTAGAGATCGACCAGGGCACTTCCCGTGCCATGGGCACGCCGAAAACCAGACTGTTTCTTATGCAGCACACCTGTAACTTCCAGATAAGATTAGATTTGTGTGGTGGACACCTTGTCAACTAACTTAAGGAGGAAGAGGGTATTTGTTATAAGCCTCAAGTAAGAAGCATCTTTAGAATCTAACCCTTGCTTCTTCGAGAGGTGTCACCACAACATCCTTCATAGTTTGAGGTATGTGATAGTGATTAAAGGAAGCATTAATGAATCTACGTGGGGAAGGAACAAATATACCACGATGGTCAAAAATGAACTTTGATGGTAATAGGTCACCTGGGCAACTCGTGGGATGCATGGTCTTCAAGATAGCCTCAACCACTGAATCCGACACAGTCGAGAGGTGAAACTGAGGGGAGCAGTCTACCATTACCTGCTCCTTCAATTCAGAAAGGATTAGATCAAATACCATTTTTTGTTGCCTGTTTTCGGTAATGTCGCCAACAATTGAGGTATATAATTTGTCCAACTCTTTACAAATCTTTACTTGGGTACCACCTTGTCTGCAAATGCTTTTTGAACCCTTGAACAATCCTCGTTGTTAGGATTGAAGTTTTGGTTTAGGGCTTTGGGCTTTTCCCAAGTTCTTAATTTAAAAAGTTAAAATGTGTTCATTATAGTGATATTGTTTAACTTCTGTGATCCTACCTTTATATTCCCTCTGCCTGTGTTTCCATTCCTCTTTATTCTTTGGAACTCTGTCCTTAAGCCAAATATGTTCAGCCGGCCTCTTCCATTGCTTAAGATGAGCCAATTCCAGGGTAAACAACTTCTGATGATTGGGGAAATCCCTGACACTACGAATTTTATTCGGAGCAATCCTATCCAGCAATGCTGTCATATGCCTATTATAGTTTTCCACCAGCAGGTCGGGGGAGGGGGGAGCGGGGGGGGGGGATCTAGATCCGCAGTCTGTCATCAGGTTATTCATACATCCCACAAGGTCAACTGGTTTAATAGCCCAGTAATTTCTCCCCAGAACTTTATGTAGTGGCTCATGTTTCCTGCAAAAGGGCTTAGGAAGTTATATCTGACCAGTGAGACAAGAAATGGTCCGACCACACACAAGGAGTAGTAATGACATCTATCAGTGTCATATTCTTACTGGCCGACCAGTCTAACATATTATCCTTTATATGTGTAGGGCCCGAGTTATGTAATACTAGATTTGCATTATTCAATAATTTTTCAAACTTAAGTGCTCTCTTATCTCTCAGGCCTCTTCTCCAGAGATTTAAATCACCCAAGAGGATTATGGCACTGTTCATTTTCTGCATAGATAATAATAGATGTGCAATATTGTCATTAAACAATGGCATCTCGCCTGATGGCCTATAGAGCTATGTACTAGCTCCTCATTCCCCAGTGGTAGATCCTAGTCACTGGTTAATGCTGGATACCGAGGAGGTGCTTTTAAATCCTGCTGCTCCAATCTTAATTTCAAGCCCTTATAAGAGTTTGTTGGTACCATTGTGTTTGGGTTTTCTTTATGTTTTTTGATGGAGAGGTGGCTGTCTATGTGTCATGAATATGCATTCATGGAAGCTTTGGGCCAAACGGAAGCGCCGCCATTGATATCCCGCAACATTTTCCTAAATACTGAAATTCGCGGACCAGCTATCACTATATAAAATGGTCTCACATTGTTTATGTTATGTATTGCTTATTGCTCTCTGTAAAGCGCTTTGGTTAAAAGCGCTACATATAACTCAAATACAAATACTATATCCATGGCTCGCTCCGCCCCCTTCCTCGCGTTGCAATCCTTGTTATTCCTCTTTGGGTACTAATGCTGTTTTTCTTCTTCTCCGTTCCTTCTCCCTCCAGCCTGCCCAGCCTACCTGGATATCCCGCCTGCTTTTGCAGCCTCCTGCTGTTCTTATTTTGATCCACGCTACCCCTCCTCATCTTACCTTGTTCTCCGCTCCGTCCTCTGCCTGCTTTCTTATCAGCTCTGTGCTCGCCACATCTACAGTCTACTGTTTGTCAATGGACTTCTGGGACTCTTGCTCGCCCGTTGCGGTCATCGGCAGGGATTTTTGCGCCTCCCGGCTTTGTCCCTGCAAACGGGCTATTTCAGGGAGGTTTGCCTCTGGCTCCCTTTGTTACCATTCTCAGGGCATAGTGGCGACTTCCCAGAACAGACCCTATCTCTTCGACAAGAAGGGAACCTCGAAGCTGCGATCAGAGGACGCCAAATCAAGCCACTCAGACCCACCTGCCTCAACCTGCTCAGGTGAGAGTGAGTGAAGGAGAGCTTGGGGTTAGTTGTGAGAGATTGCAACGCCAGCTCAATATGGTGACGACTGAGCAGGTTCAAGAACTGCTTTCAGCTGTTCAGGAACTCTCCCTAGAGGTTCAAGGCCTGAAAGCTAAAAACACAGTATTGCGCCAATTAGTCACTGCTCGGGACACTCACCAGACGGATTTACACCCATTAGGGCTGGCATCAGGAAAGTATGACTGCTCCCCCAAGATCTTAACAGAGTTTCTTGATGCACGTGTGGTTTATTTTACCTTCCGACCCATAGCATATGCCTCAGACCGTTCACGTGTTGGTTGCTTGATCTCAAATCTGGTGGGCAACGCTTTGGCTTGGGCCAGTCCGCTGATTACCACCTCCAACCCAGTCCCCTTGGATAACAATGCTATCGTTAATCGCTGAGGGGTACCTTTGAAAGACCTGAGGTAACCTTCACAGCCAGAGAATCACTTCTCAATATCAAGAGGATCCTCAAATCTCAAGTCTTACAATTATTCTTTCAAGAGAATCGCACTAGGAGCTGGATAGCCCGAAGGTGCCCAATTTAAAAGTTTATAATAAACTAATAAAAAATAAATAGGCCTTTCATCTCTCTGAAAGAAGATGCAAACGCGAAACCATCTCGTCTCCTTTGCCTCTGGCACCTCCACCCCGACGTCAACCTACCAGCTCTGAAGAACTTATACAGGTTGGAACGGTGAGAGAGCCCTTGACTCCTGTCTAAAGGCAGAAACAGAGACAAGGTACTGTGTTTATACTGCCCCGCCGAAGGTCATCTACTGAGGAATTGTCTGAGGAATTGTCTGGAGGTCCCTCCGCAGATGTCGGGAAATGGCAAACCACGGTTTTAGGTGGGGCCACTGGTCGGTGTGTTCCTATGTGTCCTGTGAACCTTGGACAACCCAATGAACGAGATCTGGACTCGCGTCTCATGTTTCTTCGGATCAATCTTCCATGAGGTAATTTCGACTGGATGTTCTGTGGAGCAGCTGGTAAATTCTTGGATACACAAAGGGCTCACCAGGAAGCCGTACCCCAGATAGCCGACCCAGACGACCAACCTGTGAAAGAGGTAGAATGTCACCCTTTGAGTTCCGGTCCATTACCCATACATCTGTACCTTTACAGATGTCCATTTTCGATCATGACGAGACCGTAACGTTCGATATCAGGGCTGCACACGTCCCAGTCATCCTAGGCATACCCTGGTTGTGGCTACACAACCCTCTTATTGATTGGACTTTCAACACGCTATTACTGCGTTCTGCTATTGCAAGACCCACTGTTTCACCACCTCAGAAGAGAAGCATCTCTGACAACCTCTTACGCACATGAGATGGTAGTGATCAATAGTATTCCACTACAGTACAGAGAATAAGAGGATGTATTCGAAGACCAGGTTCCCAAAGAACTCCCACCACATAGACTGGAGTATTGTGCAATAGACCCAACTCCTGAAGCCATGGTACCATTCAGAAGGATGTACTACTTGACAATTCATGAAAAGCCAGCTCTTTGGGAGTATTTCGACAACAATTTGCAAAACAGCCTTATTCAATCTTCCAAGTCCCCGGCTGGGGCCTCATTATTCTTCATCCCTAAAAGAAACACACATGAGCCATCGACTACCGTGGTCTCCACAAGGTAATAGTACGAGATCGGTATCCGATGCCGCTCATCAAGGACATTATTGAGGCTGTTCAAGGAGCTCAGATTTTCAGCACGTTGGATCTTAGAGGTGCTCATCACCTGCTTAGGATCCGCACAGGGGATGAATGGAAAACTGAATTTCGCACCCCCTATGGTCACTTTGCGTACTGGGTCATGCAGTTCGGCATGGTCAACTCCCCAGCGATTCTGCAACGCTTTATGGACAGATTGTTCGTTGACCTGTTGTACTTCTCTTTGATCGTATACTTGGACGATATTCTGGTGTTCTCCTCCAGTTTAGACAAACATAGTATACATCTTTCTGATGTCCTTAAGCACCTTTGATTTCAGCATCTGCTGGTCAAACCAGAAACATTTCTATTTGAAGTCTCATCAGTCCCCTATCTTGGATTCATCCTTTCTGATAAGGGCATAGAAATGGACCCAAAGAATATATCTTCCATACTGGATTGGCCGGCTCCGTTATCTGTCAAGGAATTACAAAGATTTCTGGGACTTGCCAATTTTTACTGAAAATTCATACAGGAGTACACTCATAGTGCTTCCCATTGCAAAGCTCCTCAAGAGGGATGTCCAATTTTCATGGTATTCGAAGGCCGAACACGCCTTTCAGGAATACAAAAGGAGGTTTTGTTCAGCTCTCATATTAAGACAACCCGATCAGGGTCTACCGTTTATCTTGGAAACTGATGCCTAGGCTGGCGCTACAGGAGCTATACAGAAGCAGTTGGTTAATGGCTGGGAACACCCCATCGCTTATTTTTCCAAGACTCTAACTCCCAGTGAAGTTAACTATTCAGTCCTGGAGAGAGAACTTCTGGCCATCAAACAAGCCTGTACCGAATAGAGACATCTATTCTAAGGGTTCATTAGACCCGTTTGAGATCCGCAATGATCATTGCAACTTCAAGATCTTGCAGAAGATGCATTGTCGTGATTCTAGACAAGCTTGGTGGGCCTTCTTCTTTGCTTAATATGACTTTACCATAAAGCACATTACAGGTAGCGAGAACATGATTGCGGATTGTCTTTCTTGGAATCCAGCTTTGTGTCCTGATAAACTCCCACATCAAGAACCCATCCATCCCAGAAACAAGTTTCTCCTAACCATCACGTCCTTCTTAGAAGAGGTGAAGGAGCATTGTCCGACAAACCATTGTCCCTCCTCTCATCATCAGGCCTGGTTGGTTAGTAAAGAGGGATTGTTTTTTCTAAACGACTATTTGTTCCCAGTCTTCCACAGCAACTCCAGATTGTATCATGGGGTGTTGATTCTCGTTTGGCTGGACACAAGGGAGTTACAGCCACATTGGATTTCATCACTCAATCCTTCTGATGGCCTTCCATCAATGAAGACATACAGCAATATGTTCCGTTCTGTCCTACCTGCACCCGGAGTAAATATTCTACTGCCAAACCCATCGGTTTCCTGGAACACCCCAAGTTGCCAGTGGAACCTTGAGTCATATTTTCACAGATTTTGTAGTGGACCTTCCCCATTCTCAAGGTTGTTCAGCCATTATGGTCACCATAGATGTATATATTCTTCTCCAAGATAGCCAATTGTAACCCTTTGAAAGGCATACCCACTGCACCTGAAATGGCACAGGTATTCCTCGGGGAAATATTCAGTTTACATTGACTCTCGGTGTCCATATTATCGGACTGAGGCACTCAATATACTTCCAAATTCTGGAAGACTCTGTCAACTACCTTGAATTGAAAGAGCCCCAACATCTGGATACCATCCCCAATCCAATGCCCAGACTGAACGACTTAACCACACCATAGAACAATACCCAAGATGTTTTACCAACACTGAACAGGACAACTGGGCAAATTTTTTACCTATGGCGGAATTGGCATATAACAATGCCACCCACTCAGCGATCAAGATGAGCCCCTTTTTTTTTTCTATGGTAGACATCCGCGGACCTTTCCTTCTCATTCACTTCCATCATCTAATGTGCCTATTGTTGATTCAGTTTTGGATTCCATTGCCAGGGCCCACAAGGATGCCCGCGATAACCTGACTGAAAGCAAACAACGCTACAAGTGTCAAGCTGATATCCATCGCAGAAATGTTCCAGGATGCAACGCGGGTTCTCAAGTCTGGCTATCCACTAAACACCTCCCAAGATGGGTACATCTGTCTAAACTGTCTCCGAGATTCATCGGTCCCTTTACCATCAAGGAGCAAATCAATCCAGTTGACAATCAATTTGACACTAGCCAAAAGCCTCCAACGGAACCATCCTGTATTCCATGCCTCTTTGTTACGATCTGAAATCCCAGATCCCTACTCAAAAAAGATAAAATCAACAAATGCAAGGGAAAGATCCTTCCTCTGTGGAATACGAGGTTGCAGGGATACAAGATTCTAGGTATTGCAAGGGCAGACTCCAATACTTGGTTCAGTGGAAAGGATATTCTGCAGCAGAAGATTCATGGAAACCTGTGTGCACACATCAAGGCTTTAAGGTTGATCCGACAGTTCTGAATCTCCTACCCATAAGAAGGGGCATACTGTCATGAATATGCATTCATAGAAGCTTTGGCTAAATTGAAGCGCTGCCATTGATATCCCACAATGTTTTCCTAAATACGTACATTTCCGGACCAGCTTTCGATCCGCTATCACGTGACCACTATATCCATGGCGGCTCCCTACACCCCCCTTCCTCGTGTTGCAACACTCGTTATTCCTCTTTGGGTACCGGCGCCGTTTTCCTTCTCTGTTCCTTCTAACCCCCGCCTGCCCTGCCTACCTGGATATTCTGCCTACTTTTGCTGCCTCCTGCTGCTCTTCTTTTGATCCACGCTACTCCTCCTGCTCGTCTTACCTTGTTCTCTGCTCCGTCCTCTGCCTGCTCTCTTGTCAGCTCCGTACGCACCACGTCTACAATCTACTGTTTACCAAAGGACCTCTGACTCCCGCTTGCCTGTTGCGGTCATCGGCTGAGTTTTTTGCGCCTCCTGGCTTTTTCCCTGCAAACGGGCTGTTTCCGGGAGGTTCGCCTCTGTCCCCCTTTGTTACCATTCTCAGGGCATAGTGGTGACCTCCCGGAACCAACCCTATCTCTTCGACAAGAAGGGAACCTCAAAGGTGCGATCAGATGCCACCAAATCAAGCCACTCAGACCCGTCCACCTCATCCTTCTCAGGTAAGATTGAAGGGGAGCTCGGGGTTAGTTGGGAGAATAGGTGGAATGCCAAAGAGATGGCGCAGGGTGTCAGCTGTGGGGTGAGGCTCTCCAGGCAGCCACATGTGATATGGGGATGTTTGGCGACACGCTGGAATTCAGTCTTGGTGATGTTCAGCTTGAGACAGGTGTTGAACAGCCATATCTGCATTAGCGCAAGGCAAGAGTTACATGATATTGTCAAATGATAAATATTTGTAGGTGGAGTAGTGCACCATCTGCATTCTGCTGGCTGTGGATGTTGTAGCTAGCATGGAGTATTCCTAAGGTATCCACTTAGAGGTTGAAGGTTATGGGCGAGAGGATGGCTCCCTGTGGGACTGCATTGGTGATCAGGAGGTATTTTTCTGGTCAACCTGTGGTGGTGGTCTAGGTAGAAAGTGAACCAGCGGAGGATTGTCTGTGTAATGCTCATGCAGTTATGCATTAGTATGAGGGCTTGATGTTCTACTGTGTTGAAGACTGAAGATATCTAGTGTCGAAGACTGCAAAGAGATCTAGGAATACCAGGAGGCAGGGGTGTCCGTTATCAGGGATGCAGTGTGCATAGTGAGCCAATAGAATGGTAGCCATCTTTGTGCCGCATCTAGGTCTGAAGCCTGATTCATAGTTCTTTTGGAGGCTGTTGGTATCAATGTGTGCTTGAAGTGGTATCCGGTAATATTACCCCCACACAAATGGTTGCCATATATAGTCACCGGGAAAAGGCTGTAGCGACATTAGTGTGGGGAAAAACACACATTTAAAACAGGAGTTGCGGGGGTGTCCTCCGCAGGATCAGTGATAACGTTGCTGCAAACCATAGCCTTTTTGCCGTAACTTTTTTGCCACAAGCCTTTTTGTGGGGACATTATCACATGGAACCCTTGAAGTTGGGTGGCTAATGCCATTTCAAAGAGCATGCCTAGGAAAGGAAATTGTGTTGGGGCGGTAGCTGGCAAGGTCATCAGAGTACTGCACTAGTTTCACAAGAAGGGGGAAGGGTTTGTCCGTATTTGAGGTGGTGGAAACTCTGCCCTGAGTGAGGGATGCATTGATCAGTAGGATTGAGTAGAGGGTGTCTGTGGGGAATGGGATGGAGGACGGAGGTTGGCAAAGGTTATCTAGTAGGATGTTATTTTGAGGAATGTCATGGTCTTCATTAGGTCTTCCATAGAGGGCTTCAAAAGGTAGCTCATACCATCGCCATCAATGCTTGGATGAGCGAGGCGTGGTCTGCATCGACATTAGCACCAATGTTATCATGGATCTTGCTCATCTCATCAATGGAGTTGTTGATGGCTGTAGACTTCAAGATGGAGTGTGGTTAAAAGCATCAAGAAGGGACTGATGCAACACAACCATCATTGTTGGCTACGTCTATAGTGTTCTGGTTTGGCGATCATTTATCTGCAGAAGTGACAAAGCAGGGTCAGATCAGATGAGACTGGATTACAGATTTTCTCTCACTTCCAGGTGACTTGCTGATGTTAAGATCCTTTGCGTACCAGGAAGCAGACGGTTGGGGTCAGATGGTTTGCTGTTTTTATGGGGCAGATTTGTTTATGTTTTTTAGTTCTTATACTAGTGAAAACAGTGCTATACTGTGAGAAACCTGAGGGTATTCTCCAAACAGACCTCGAGAATCCCTTATTCAGGTGGCCAGGGAAGGGCTGGCGCTCTCAGATCCCAACCCTGGGGGTGGACGAGGGAGGATCTCCTGGGTAGGGGAGCCTGGGGTTATGCTCAGGGGAATGCCCCAGGTGAGGTGGTTATTATACCAGAGAAAGGGACAAGGAAGACTAGGTCCTTGAGGCGTTTAACTCTACCTCCGTTCCAACCCTTGTACCTCCTTTACCAGAATCCAACATCCCCTCTGCATCTGGTAAATCCATTAAAAACCCTGTTGCACTCGAAAACCATGTTTCCCATAATCCCGGTTTCCTTGTTTTCTACCCGAATACTCCCAGTCATTCTTCTCCACTTCACTCTGATTATTCTTTCCCAAACTCCCAGTATACTTTGATAAAACACTACCATTCCCACAATCCCCCGTATTCATTTCACAAACCCTATAAATCTCACCTTTCTGATTTTCCCAACCACGCCCTTCCTTATGACATATTCTCCCCATCCTACCCCGTAGGAGATCTAGAAACTCTAGCTGCCTCCTTTTCTGACACCAACACTTTTTTTACACTGTGACAAACAGCTGGCTAATACCAAACCCTTTTACCTGACATGTCCCAAAAGAAGGGTCAGGCAAAGTCAGGCAATTGACCAGACTCACACACACACCTGACGACTCTTTCCTTTCCCCAAAGGGATAAAAGGTGGAGCACAAGAGCACACAGAGAGCAAGGCAAACCGCACGACGAGACAGCTATCCAAGCAAGGCAGTTCAAGAGCAGGGGAAAGGTGGCGAGAACCGAAAGGGAGACAAGGAGAGAAGCACCCTTGCCCTTTCCGACCCAGACCCGCAAAGCCCCTGTGGAAGGAATTGTAAGACCGTTAACCATAGCCAATGTGTTTTGCAGCAGATGTCAACGGTACACGGAGCACGCCTACACTGATAATCAGAACAGGGAGAGACGATAGCTACCGTGGTACCGGCCTTGACTCCAGAGACAAGAAAAGCCAAGTGGTTCATCACAGCCATTGAGTCGAGGGGAGAGCCGATAAGAAACCGAACTGTGTATGAACGAAAGACGCAAATGTCAAATTAAGGGAAGTTCAAATAACTTTTAACATTAAGGGAAAACCATCTGCAGAGGGTTTCGGCACCACGTGAGTACTCATTCAAGAGACTCTGGTTGATCCCACGTGTGTTGAAACTATCAATAACACATTGCCGTAAGAGAGCCGCAAGGAAAAGGTCAAAGTGTTCATACAGGGATCTAGCAAAACCCCCTGTACAGTAAAAGTCTTTGAGATGAATCCTGCATAGTGAGAAAAGAGAAATAACTGTTATTAGCAAAAGTTGCCAAGAGTGAACCGACGGAGGGATGCCGATGGAAAGGGGCAAAGTCTGAAGTCCCTATGAACAGCGTGTTGACAAGAGTGAACCTGACCGAGAGATGTCCTCAGTGAACTGTTTAAAAAGACATCAAGACTTGTGAATGCCACAGGTGAAATTGTTTTGAGGAACAGCCATAGTGAACCAGACGGAGGGAGGCAGACATTCAAGAAGGGTCTGAGCCCCGAAGAGGAGAACCAGGAGTGAAAAGCCATCACTCACCGACAAAAGCCATAGTGAACCCAACGCAGGGAGGCTGATATTTGAGAGGAGTCCGAGCCCAGAAGAGGGGGACCCAGGGATGAAAAATCGTAACCCAATTGCAATTAGAAAGGAACTTGTGTATATGGTTTTGAACATACCAGGCCCGTGGAAGCAAGAGGTCTAACCACCGAAGGTCTTGCTATCACAAGGAACTTTTTGTGGATCTGAGCCCGGAAGAGGGGGATCCAGAGGTGAGAAGTCATCACCCAACGTACATACGGAAAGGAATTTTTGTTTGTTATTTTGAATACATCAGGTCTTCTGAGGCAAGAGACCTTTTGTAGAAAAGAGACAATCACCGGACATTCTGATACCCGAGAGCGGAACTGTAGTCTCCTGCTGGGAAAGATTGAGCATGTGCTGTGCTCCGGAGTCCCGCCTCGTCCTGTGCTAAAAATGTGGGGAAGGGAGAATGCAGGCTACCAAATTCTGACTTATCATTTGTGAACACTTTTCTTTCTTGTGAATCCTATCCGGCACTCTTTTTGCATTTAGTTGCAAGGATTGGCATTAGTTTCTTTTTGTATAGGCCCTTTTATTTGACAAGACGCCACTAGGACCGTCTTATTATTTGATGGTCATAGCTTACTCCCATCTAAGATTTAGGTTCAGATCAGGCATTTTTCCAACCTACCTATACAGTTTAATAAACACCCTTGAACTGTGATCACTTGTGTCTGTCTTTACTGTTGCCACCGTGAGTTCCTTACAATACAAACTGTGCCAAAATGGCCCAAGTGTTTGTTCTAATAAGTAGTAACTGGCAACTATGAAATTATACTTCAAACAGTAAAAACATCACCTTCAAAGATTTCAGATGGCACCATAATCATGCGTCTACACAATATAGAATAATGGCGATGTTGCTTTGCAGTCACTTCGCATTGTTCGTGGAAATACTATGAGAACATTAAAACAAGATCATTCAAAAGAAACACAACTACTCACAAAAATAGGCTTTGGTTCGTACTCCTCTTCAAACAGCTTTTGGATGGCAAAAAGAGCTGCCTGTTAGAGAGAAAAAAAAAGAACAAAGGTGAACACTAAAAATTGAGCATGGTCAGTTTAGCATAATTTACCACCAGCATGCCTAACTGCAAGCAGTCTATATCATGCTACTGACCCCCCGCCCTTCCTTGGTTTAGATATATATGCATAACAAATATTACATACCTGTAATCGTCTTTCTGATGCTTGTATATGCTTAGGTTCACATGCTTTGCATAGGCAGGCATCCGGCGGTTGGTGCAGAGCATTGCAAGACTTATTTTTTAAAAATTGAAAAGGGAAGTCGACAGCTGGTGTTTGTAATACTATCCCTACTGTGATATACACTGTACACATGGTCAATGAAGTGTCAGGGTCTTCCGATTGTTTTCTTTCTGACACAAGGTTGCATGAAGTGTGTATTGAAGCAAGAGCAGAATGAAGATGCAAGTTGTCTATGTACCTTATACTCCCAATGAAGGGAGGAAGGGTAGGCGCATGTGAATCTAAGCAGATACAAGCATCAGAAAGACTATTACAAGTATGTAAGATTTGTATTCTGAGGCATGTAGATATGCTTAGAATCACATGCGTTGCATAGACTAGCGAGGAGTACCCAGAGAAGGAGGTGGGTTGTTAGAAAGGACAGAGGCAAAAAGAGGTCTTAACACTGCTTGTCATTCATGAGAATCACTTCTGCCTTGTGTATCTACACAGTAATGCTGGGTGAATAGCATACAGATTACCTCTAATGGCATATTGACAATGAAGGCTAATATGGGTCCAGTACCATGTGTGGGGTGCTCTAAGTGTAAATACCAGTACTGATAGCTAGTAGCATTGCGGTATGCCATTTACAATCCATTTAGAAATGGCTGCTTTGGAGAAGGTATCTCCTTCCCTTCCTGCATCCAAGGAAACTAAGAACTGGTCAGTTTTTCTGATGGGTTTAGTCCTGTCAAAATAGGGCATGGAAGCTCTCCTGCCATCGAATATATGGAGGCTTCTTTCTCCAGAGTTTTGTGGGTTTTGAAAAAAAACGCTGGCAGTTCAGTAGACTGGTTAGCATGGAACAAGTTACTTACTTGTAACTCCTTTTCTCCAGCATAGGTCTTACATCGATTTGCATGCTCATGAATACTCCCAGTCAAGCTGGGAATCCTCAGTAGTAATAAAGCAGTTTCACTTTAAAGTTAAAACTACTAGTCAGTTCTATAGCCTATTGCTGTCACTTTAGGTCATAATGCCCCAACCAATGACACTTGTCCTCCTAGGTTTCACCCCTGATGGCCATCTTCAGATTTGGCAGTGCATGTAAAGTGACAGTAGGAACCAAGAAGAGCCAGAGAGGGGAAGGAGGGAGGGTTCACGTGTGAATCCATGTATGACCCATGCTAGAGAACAGGAGTTACAGGTAAGAAACTTGTTCCTTCTCCAGCATGGGGTCTTACATGGATTCACATGCTCATGAATATGATTACACAACAGAACATATACACAACCACAGGAGGTAGCAAAGCTCAAAAGAAGCAATGCACTTATCCCTGGATCAGTCTCGCCTCATGCAAACCGGTTGCACAGCACCGCTTGGCCTACCCGGAACTCCTCCCCGGAATCTGTGTCGGCACAGTACAATCGTGTGAAGGTCAGAGTAGATCTCCACGCAGCAACCATACAGATATCCAACAGGGGAACACCAGAGAGAAACATTGTTGTTGCTGCAACAGCTGTGGTGGAGTGGGCTCTCGGCCAGTCTGCCAACAGTCTGTTGGCCAGACGATGGAAATGCATGATACAGAGAGCAACCTGAAGATGGAAGCTTTAGACAGAGCCTACCCATACCCCGTCGGTCCAAAAACAACGAAAAGCTGAGAAGTCTTTCAAAGCAATTTGGTGCGTGCAACATAGTACTTCAAGGCACGTGAAACATCTAGTGAATGCAAGCCCTTGTTGCGGGTGAAGAATGATTAGCGAAGAACACTAGCAGGACTAACGGTTTGTTCAAGTGAAAGTCCAATGGACCTTGGGCATCAAGAACGGATGGGTCCACAGAACCAACTTGGAAGGATGGAAGGACAAATACAGAGGCTTACACGAGAGAGTTTGAATTCCCCCAACATGACTGGCCGAGGTAATAACCACTAGGAACGCTGTCTTCCAAGCCAGAAACATCAAAGAAGAGCGACGCATTGGTTCAAACGGTGGACTCATTCGTTCTGATAAAACCACATTTAGCTCCCAAACTGGAGCTGAAGCCTTCACTGGAGGGAATGTCCTGAAGAGTCCATTGAGGAACTCCTTCACGCGTCTATGAGACCACAGGGAGAGCTTGCCAGAAGCCAGAGCACAGCTGGATATGGCGGCCAGATGCACCTTGATAGACACATCGGCTAGTCTAGATTTAGCAAGCAAGAGCAGGCAAGTGTGAGAAACCCCGACAGTATTCTCCCACTTATTACTCCAGCGTCTTCCATTCAGGTGGCCAGGGAAGGGCCATCACTTTTGGATCCCGTGGACAAGCGAGGGAGGATCACCAGAGTGGAGGGTCACGGGGGATTGGGAGGAGAATACCCAAGGGCGAGATATGGTATTTCCCCTTTCCCAATTATACACCAACCCACTCTCCCTCAGCCTTAATGGGGTATTTCCAATCACACCCCATCGCCTCCTCCCCATCTCCATTAAGTACTGGGATGAAGAAGAGAATCAGGAGCAATGAGGATTACCAATAGAAAACAGGAATACAAAGTAAGGCCTACCATGTAACACCTTTGAATTGTCCGACTAATAGAGTGAGGCAAAGTCAGGCACTTTATTCTGACTATTCACACCTGACACCACTTGACTCTACACCAGTATAAAAGGCGTGGTTCTGCCCAAGAGTAGGAGCGAGCTGGATTTGCTGCTGGGACCAGGAGAGCCAAAGAGCAGGGAGTGGGAGAAGCCTGGAGAGTATGCAGGGGAGCGGTGTGCCGAGACGCTGGCCTGGTGTGTTTGAGGGGCTGCGTGACTAGTGAGCTGGGTCTCCAAAGGGCCGGAGTGAGGCAGACTATGACCTGCTGGCCGAGCACAGAGAAATGCACGTTCCCCTGCGACGGGTGCCAGTCCCAAATGTGTCTGAGGGGCAGGTGGTGAGGCCCCGACCTCGACCCAGTGTATCCAGAGGAGACCCCACACCAATGCCGTGCTTCCTGGTGAGTTTCGTGAAAGTAAATATAGAAACTCAGAAGCGTGCGTGGCTGGAGCGAAGCAGACAAAATGTCAAAGCGGCACAAAGAAAGAAGGTAAATAAAGCAGAAAGCAAAGCATAAAGAAAGATGCGCTAGCGGCGCAGAAGTAAAAAAGAAATAAGAGGAAAGTGAACCTTAAAGAATATATGGGAAAAGTGTGCGAGCGACCCAACAGACAAAGTGAGAAAGCGAGAGAAAGCAAAGAGGGTGCGAGCGACCCGAAAGCAGGAAAAGAGGGTATGAGCGACTCAAAGGCAGAAAAGGGAAAGTTCAAGAGGCACGACAAAGAAAGGAAGGTGCAAGGGTGCACAACCAAAGGAACAGAGTAACAAAGTGTGCCAGGGCCATGATAAAGACAAGAGGAGTGTGCAAGAGGCAGAGTAAAGTGAGAAGACGGAAAGGGCACAGGAGGGCAAGGTGCCAGAAGAAAGATACAAAGTACCAAGAGAGGGGTCAGATGTCAAAGTGGTCGCGCAGGGGAAGAGCCAAAGCCCAGCGTTTTTGAAATTCTGACACTACTCCATGGAAAGAACTGCGTTAAAATGGTGCATCCTGACAAGGTGAACTTTTCTTTGAAACTAGAGGGGCCTATACTTGGGGAAGGGAACCCTAAGAGGCCCAACACGAACTGTGACTTTTTGTTTGGAACTAGAAGGATCGAAAGCTTGGGGAAGGGGAGACCCAGAGACTTTGGGCCTCATTCTGAGTCCAGCGGCAGCCGGGCTGGTAAAACAGGCATGGCTGCCGCTAGAGTCCGTTTTTTTACAGGCACCCGGCAATGGTGATGTACCGGGGCATTCCAGCCCCGCTGGACCCGGTACATCCCCATTGCCGGGTGCCGGTATTTATTACTCCCCATTTCCATTTCAGCCCCATAGGGCTCAATGGGAATGGGGAGGCCGGATGCACCGGCACCATTCATGAATGGTGGCGGTGCATCAGTGGAGGTCTGCTAGCGGGTGCCGGCCCGCGAGGGCACCCGCCCGCAGAACTCAGTTTGCCAGTCCGGTAGTAACGGTGCCGGTAGCTTACCGGTCCGGCAAACTCATAATGAGGCCCATTGTGAACTTTATTGACTTGCTGCAAGAGCTCTACCTGCAACCCTTTTGAGTTGACTATTTTATGAACAGGGAGAACTACACCTATTGGTAAGACTACCTGAAACCAGCTGTGGTTACATTTCCTTTTTAACCAACAATTTTCCTTTAAGAAGACCCCCTATCACAATTGGTTTAAGAGTGACGGCAAGCATAGGTTTGGACACAACTTTGGTTTTGGACTTATGGACATCGACGGCCCTTCGGACCATCAGTTGAGGAAACAATCCCCTTAGAGTTAGGGCCAGGTAGGCATTACACCAACCCCATCATGTTTGATGATAAAGGTTTTGAAATTGTTACTTTTGAGACTGTCTCTCTTGATACCATGCAAAAACAAAGGGATGATGGCTGGAAGGTTTAGACTGAATCTTAACCACTGGCATTGCTCGGGGCAACCCTCCAGACCATCGTTCTTCGCCTGCCAAGCCATTACAGAAGGGGAAAGACCATATGCAAATCAGGCATGGCCCACCCCAAAAGGGGCAGTCCAGCCCAAACTGCTAGGTCACATCCCTTCTGCACGAGACCACAAGCATCCCCAAACATGTTTCGCCCTTGTTGGGGCTCATCAGTGAGGAGTAGCTTGGGTCTCCAGGCCCAGCAGGCACGGGACCCACGTCTGGGCATACCCGTCCCACTCGGGGTGACAAAGCAAAAACAAAGGGATAATGGCTGGAAGGTTTAGACTGAATCTTAACCACTGGCATTGCTCGGGGCAACCCTCCAGACCATCGTTCTTCGCCTGCCAAGCCATTACAGAAGGGGAAAGACCATATGCAAATCAGGCATGGCCCACCCCAAAAGGGGCAGTCCAGCCCAAACTGCTAGGTCACATCCCTTCTGCACGAGACCACAAGCATCCCCAAACATGTTTCGCCCTTGTTGGGGCTCATCAGTGAGGAGTAGCTTGGGTCGCCAGGCCCAGCAGGCACGGGACCCACGTCTGGGCATACCCGTCCCACTCGGGGTGACAAAGCAAAAACAAAGGGATGATGGCTGGAAGGTTTAGACCCAAGCTACTCCTCACTGATGATCCCCAACAAGGGTGAAACATGTTTGGGGATGCTTGTGGTCTCGTGCAGAAGGGATGTGACCTAGCAGTTCGGGCTGGACTTCCCCTTTTGGGGTGGGGCCAAGCCTGATTTGCATATGGTCTTTCCCCTTCTGTAATGGCTTGGTAGGCGAAGAACGATGGTCTGGAGGGTTGCCCCGAGCAATGCCAGTGGTTAAGATTCAGTCTAAACCTTCCAGCCATCACCTCTTTGTTTTTGCTTTGTCACCCCGAGTGGGACGGGTATGCCCAGACGTGGGTCCCGTGCCCGCTGGGCCTAGAGACCCAAGCTACTCCTCACTGATGATCCCCAACAAGGGTGAAACATGTTTGGGGATGCTTGTGGTCTTGTGCAGAAGGGATGTGACCTAGCAGTTCGGGCTGGACTTCCCCTTTTGGGGTGGGGCCAAGCCTGATTTGCATATGGTCTTTCCCCTTCTGTAATGGCTTGGTAGGCGAAGAACGATGGTCTGGAGGGTTGCCCCGAGCAATGCCAGTGGTTAAGATTCAGTCTAAACCTTCCAGCCATCACCTCTTTGTTTTTGCTTTCTCTTGATACCATGCCTGTCTCAAACAAGGCAGACGTTGCAGCGCTCTGAGTCGCAGCGGAGCGATCCTTTGTGAACGGCAACACACCGTAAAGCGTTTCCACTTGTGCTTAGAGCGGGAAAGCATTGATGGAGCTTTAGCCGTAGACAGAATGTTCTTGCATTCAAGAGGTGCGAGGTAATGAGAAGGCGTCTCCTAGGATATTGGCTTGAGTATACCTGTGGCAAACCTCTGGCATTTGGAGTTTGCTGTCATGGCAAAAAGGCTGGTCTGAGGGTGACCCCATTTGCTGAAGAGAAGCGATACCTGGGTCTGCTGGAGTTCACACTTGTGGAAGCACTGTAGCTCCCTGCTGAGTGTCTGTGAGGGTGTTGTGAACACCTGCCAAGTGAAACGGAAGAAGGAACATCTGCTGAGCAATGGCCCAGTGCCACAGGTTTGGCGCCTCCCAAGAGAGGATGGGAGACCAAGTCCTGTCCTGTTGTCCATGAAGATGCAGACCACCGTCCCCCGGAGCGGAGGCTTGAAGGACTTCAGGGCCCAGAAGACTGTCCGCAGTTCTAGAACGTTGATATGCAACTCCTTCTCTTCTGGAATCCAGAGTCCCCTGGCGTACAGTTGGCCTGTGTGAGCACCCCCAACCTTCAAGAGAGGCGTAGGTCGTGACTGTTGCCTGATGAGCAGGGGTCTGAAAGGGAGCACCCTGCGAGAGATGAGAGTGAATGTATCACAAATGTAGGAATTGAAAGAAGGCTGGACTAAGGTTGATCTTGTCGTTCCAAGAGCCTGTGATTTGTTTCCATCAGGCTGTCACGCTCCGCCGCGGCTGGCGTGCATGGAGCCGATGGCGTTGGAGCGGCCATTAGCTGTTCCGCCACGTCTCCATGCAACGCTCAGTGGCGGTCTAGTCTTCCGGCCGGCCGCCAGGGGAGATCGCTTTTTAGCCGCTCCTACCCGGAAGTCTGCGCGTTGCAACCTACTCGCGTCAGGCATTCGGGTTGGAGCGCTCGTAAGTTTTTCTCCTTTTGTGTGCTGCACTGCGCCTTTTCTCAGTGCCGGCTTTTCTTCCCACCTGCTAGCGCCCTTCCTCTTGTCTTTCTGTGTTGCTATCGCCCTGGGACTCGCAGGCTCTCGCCAGGTTTAGCAGGGAGCTTAGTACATATTATCCCTTCCCTTTTCCTCCAGCTTTCCCCATCTCTCTTGCTACAGTATTCTCACGGTCTGTCCAAGGTTCTCAAGTCCACTTTTTACTGCATGCTACTTACCTGCCGGCTTCTCATACAAAGACTTACCTTCTGTTATTTTCGAATTGAAGACCATCACAGTCCATCACCCAGGGGTTTTTTATGCCTACGGCTTTTTCCCCTCTGGTCTGAACTGGAGGAGGGGCCCCCCCCAGACCTTCTATTTGGAAGTCAGGGTGGCTTCCCTTTGGGGCAGATCCCTTTCACAAAAAAAAGGAAAAAAGAAAGAAGAGCTGTGGAAGAAGCGGTTCGGAGGAATCTTACATTCAGAACTCACAGGTGAGGAGGAAGGGGATTGGAGTGACTCGGAAGGGGTGAAGGGAACACCTGAATCTGACACAGGCATCCAGAAACTCCTGAAGGGGTCTCATCTGTAATCTGCAAAAAGGCACCAGATGGATGCAAATGTACACCATCCCCAACAGGGACTTGATGGATCTGACTGTTGCAACGCGAGTTGCCACAAGCTGCTGCACCTTTCCTGGGATGGCCTTTATCCTGTCTTCTGATGGAGTCACTAGACACAACAGTGTGTTGAGGCGAGATCCTAGGAATAGTGCGTTCTGAGGTGTCACTAAGCAGGACTTTGGCTAGTTTATCGAGAATCCCAGCGAAGTCAGGGTCTGGATGGTTACCGCAGTGTTCTGGACTGACATGGCGTACGAGCAGGATCGGATCAACCAATCGTCCAGGTAGGGATAGACACACATTCCCTTGCGACGAAGGTGCGCTGCCTACCAGAGCCAAGCACTTTGTGAAAACCCTTGATGCCGATTTTAGGCCCAATGCTAGAGCCTTGAACTGTTATTGTGTCAACTGAACGGCAAAGTGTAGGAATGTCTAGTGCTTGCGATGAATGGGGATGTGAAAGTAAGCATCATTGACGTCAAGAATCGACAGAAAATCCCCTTCCTCCAGCTGGTCGAGCACATGCTGCAGCGTGACCATCCTGAATTTTTGACCATAAGTCTAGAATGGGTTTCCACCCTCCTGATTTCTTTTGCACTAGAAAGTATCTTGAGTACACTCCAGAGCCTCGAAGGCGTAGAGAGACCAGTTCTATTGCCCCTTTCTTTAACATGGCTTGAACCTCCTTTAGGAGCTGCGCTACATGCTGTTCTTGTCTGGAGACAGGAGGAATGTGAGTGCATTTGTCCTGGAATTCCAGGGTGTGACCTAGTTGGATGATATTGGGCACCAATTTATACGTGGAGATGTTGCGCCACTGGTTGACAAAAATGAGATAACCAGCCTACCACTGGGGTGCTAAAGTGAGGGCGCAGGACCTGGGCAGGGTCAAGCTGGTTTTGGCATCTGTGCTCTGGCTGCTGGAGCACGACAATGCTGGTTACCCCTCTGTAAACTTGGGAATGTCCCTATACGCCTGCTGGGTGGCAGAATAGGAGGTTTGACAATAGGGTGAGGGTAGGCCTTTTGAGGATCTTGACACCTTGCCTTTAGATGATCGCAAGGACGGCATCTGCTTTTGAAGAGTGTCCAACTAACGTGCAGTCTCAGAGTTCGTTTTTATGGACTAGAGGTGGTCGTCGACCACCTTTCCGAAAAAGGTTTTCACCATCGAATAGCATGTCCACCACTTTGGTCTGCACATCAGGGCGTAAATTGGTGACCTTGAGCCAACCTTGGCGGCAGAGGGCCAATCCATTGCCCATTTGTCAAAAAACCCAAATCTGCAATGTCCAGGGCGACTGATCACATGGTCGGAGGCCACCTCCCCTTCGTGGAACAATGTTAGGGCTTCTGCTTTCTCGTCAGGGAGGAGGTTAATTATGGGACCCAATTTATACCAAAACTCCCCATCATATTTTCAAGAGAATGGCAAGCGTGTTGGCGGCTTTGACTGTAGACGCTGCAGTTGTGATAATGCGCTTTCCAGCCGCATCTGCTTCTTACCAGCCTGATTGGTGAGGGACCATGCAAGAGGAAAAGGGGTTAGAGGACCTCTTTGTGGCCGAAGCATAGACCACAGAATCTGGTGATGGGAATCTGAGGTACTTTGAGGCTGTGTCCGCAACCTGGTACTTTTTCTCCAAGCACTCTTTTTTGCAGAAGCTTTGCAAGGGGGCCTTCGTGATCAAAAGGCCATCTTCCCAGATGTAATCAAGTAGGGGAACCAATACCATATAGTCTTCCTGGAGGACTCCAGCCGCTGAGAAAGGAAACCTTCCTTCTTTTCTTCAGGGATGAGATTAAACAGCTTCGCAGCACGAGAGATCATTGCATGAAACAAACCAGTCTCATCCGATGGAGTCTCTGGAGGGTAAGGCGACTTCAGGTGATTCACCACCTGCAAGAAAGTATTGTCAAATTCCTCAGTCCCCTGCGTCGTGACAGTATTGGTGTCAGTGTCTGTCTGGGCTGTCTCCTCCACAATAGGAGCGGTTGCAACAGGCAGCTGTAGAGTGGCATCCGGGGCTGGATGAGAAGGCGTCAGCTGGGCCCTGGAGGCAATGGTGGACTCTTCGCTGGCACAGGTATGGGACCTGCCGGAGGGACACGCTGTTGGATCTCCGAAACCAATGTGTGAAGAGTTGTTAAAATGTCAATTGACACATCTTTAGGCACTGCAGGAGCCCGCAGATGGTCCTGGGGCAAAGGGCTAGTAGCACGAGATGGCTGTGTCAGTTGCTGAGGCACTGGTCCAATGGGATCAGGTTCTCTTTGTCCGCTTTCTTGGTCGGAGTAGAATCCCTCTGGAAGATCGTCATCCAAGGGACTGGAGGGCTGGATCACAGAGCCAGGGGGTGACACCCTGGGAGGACCCAATGGAGCCAGAGTGAAGTGTGGTGTGGACTTGAAAGGAATGTAAGAACCTGAGGAATCTACCTCTCCAAACCAGCTGCCTTTTCTAGTAGAAATAGTACCTCCGCTTGGAGGATTAGCTGATGTTCCAGGGATATGTTCTTGGATCTTAGTGGATGATTGCGTGGTCTTTCGAGGAACTCTATGCAATATCCGCTGTTAACTCTTGTCAGTACCCACTTGTCTATTGCGGTTCCCACTGATTTGAGGGGAAAATAGTGAAATGCAACCCTCAATTGGGGACCTGAATGTGGGAGTCATTGTCTAGAGGGTGTGGCTGAGCCTCTAGCAGTTTAGCCTCTAGTCAGATTATGCCCTCGCCTAAACTGCCTCTGGAAAAGGGTTTGGGAGCACGGCAGCTGTCCCTGACTGGTGTACCATGTGCTGGAGCTATTACTTGGGGAATATGGCAATGTGCTGTTCAAGCGTACCCTTGAGCACGAAAAGTGTGAGTTACCGTAAACTCTGCGCTGGGTATAAAGTTCATAGGTGATTTGGCCTAAAGTTTTAAGTGCGTCATGTTCTTTCTTGGCAGTTTCTAAAGCGTCATCAACGGCCTTGCCAAGAAGGACAACATCTTCGCTGGGCATGTTAATAAGAGTGGCCTGAGTTTCTGGCTTGAAGCCAGAGTTCCTTAGTCATGCAAGTCATTTAAGAAGTGTACCCTCGGCTATCGGCCGGCTGTGTTTGTGGCATTAATGGTATTTTTAATAAGGGCTTTAGCAGTACTTTTGCCGTTGTGTAGGGTCTTTATAATCTGTGAGCGCAGAGGCTCTGGAACCCGATTAACTTGTTCCTCCACCTGGTCCCAAAGTGCCCTGTTAAAGCTGGCCATAAAAGGTAGTGTTAGCCATTTGCATTTGGCATTCAGCAAAGGTTGCCACCTTTTTACCTAGTGTGTTAAGTTTCTTACTTTCTTTATCTGGCAAGGCCTCTGAGGTAGCCAGGGGTGTACCTGCCCTTTTACGTGTTGTTGTTACCACCAAGGAGTCTGGTTTTAAGTAATCCCTGATGAAGAGTCTGTGGGGGTAGGTTGGAAATGCTTTTCAATGCGTGGGTTAACAGCTTTAGTTAAAGCAGGAGTAGTTAATGAAGGGAAAATATGTTTTTAAAAAGACTGCAATAGGGGATGTACTGCCCCAACTGCTTTCTTTCGCTCGTTCACAATATTGTCTACAAAGTCTGTCTTCTTCTGACTCCCGAGTATCAATTTTAAAATGATCAGCAGCTCTTTTTAGGAGATTATAAAGTATCTAGTCATCAATGGGCAAGTTGGCAACGGGTTCATCTGTTACATCAGAGGACTGAACAAAATATTAATCTGCTCATCAAGGTCTGAGGCAGGTTTGTCTGCTAAAAAGACGTCGTCGTCCTCCCCCTCCTCCAAGTCAATTATAGACTCCACTCAGGGTTCACAGTTTCCTGAACTCTGAGGACTTTACCTGGAGGTTCCCCCTCACCCTGGTAAATGTGCCTTTGTCTATCTAATGCGATGTTTCTGTAGGAAGTCTACGAAGGAAGTCATCTTATCCATGGTGGTTTCAAATCTGTTCCTGGTCATTGGACAAGTAGATGGTGTATCTTGTAAGGGGAAAACAAGGTCTTCCTATTGTGATTTAGTGCACCTTGAACCCTGTGTAGTACTAAATGTCGAAATGGATTGTTTCAGTGGTTGTGCCTGAATGAGGGGGGGGGGTGCACTGTGATGCCTGGCGCAGAGCTACCTGCAGCCAGCGTCTCTTCTGGGACTTGCTCTGAGGGACGATGCACTGGCACAGTGGTTTTGTTTGCTGCCAAGCCGCCTGCTGAAGGGCTAGGTTCTGCTGCGGCTTTGCACCATTCAAAAGGATTCGCTGAAGAGTGACCGGAGGGTGTAGGGTGTTTGGATGTATGTTTGTGTGTCGGTTCATTAGGGTGCAGCACCCGTTCATTGTGTTTGCTATGTGTGCTCCTATTGGCAGGGGAACCCTCTATAGCAAAGCATGACGCCTGCCTTCCGGAGCTAGAGAGAGCACCTGCAAATCTTCCGCCTACTGATTGGTCTGCGTAACATATGGTGCCAGGGCTATCTTGTTCTGCCTCGGATTTCTCTGCGCTGGCGGGGTGTTGAGACAATGCTTCATCTTGCATCGCATAGGTGGCCCAGAGCTTACACTGCTGATTTTCAAGTGTTTTCTGTCGAAAAAGTTTATAGGCCTGGGACCGAGTTTCCTGGTGGTCTCGAGGGAGACACTGGTTACACATGTTTTGTATGTGTACTTCCTGAGGAGCTTTCAGTTGCAAGATGGGTACAATTTAAGTGGAGTTTTCTACATTATATACGCCAGAAGACAGCAAGACAAAAGGGTGAAGGTGAAATGTGAAAGGAGGCTTTCTTGAAATAAGAAAGTAAAATGTTATTCCCCCCACGCTCCCTACTGTGTAGGCCAAAGCCTGAAGAAGGCTGTTGAGCAGGATCGTTGAAGCTTGAACGGCTGAAAGCTACATCGAGCACTGCTGTTCTAATGAAGGAGATCGTTGAAGATAGTTGTCAAGATTAGCAGTAACCAAATATATATGCTATAACTAATAATTATTAAGTCTCAAAGAACAATCTGAGGACCTTGATGTGTGGCTAACCATGAATACAGTGTACGTCACAGCAGGAATAATATTGCAAACATGCCCTGTCGACGTCCCTTTTCGATTTCAAAAACAAGTCATGCAATACTCTGCATCAACCACTAGATGTCGGCCTACCCATGCGATTCTAAGCAGATCTACAAGCCTCAAATATATATATATATATATATATATATTGAAAATCCCTGGGATGCCACAGATGGGTGGGCAACCAGATTGGTTGCCACCCCAAGCTAGTGGATGATGTCCACTCCACCCCCACTAGCTCTCTGTGCTAAGGAAGGGGGTGGTCACAGTGGTGCTAAACCCCTTTTTGGCCACATGCAAGATGACAAAAGGAGAGCAACAGATCTCTCGCACTCCCATCACCCATCCACCTATCTGTGATCAGACTGCGACAGAGGGATGGCCATAAAGGGAGGATGCGACCCCCAAGGTGAACACACTGAGAACCCTTCAAGCACTCTTGCCAGACCAAACATCTACCATAGGAAAAGAATCCCCTGCCTTTATGGGACCAAAATGGTACTAATGTGGGCCGAATGTGCAAGCAAAGAAGCAAACAAACTTAATTTTCCCTTGGGTCGTGGGGATACAAACTTGCAAGGTTCCAGCGGTGAAGGTTTAAACTTAAAATTGCACCCCATGCTTACCAAGACTGTTTCCAAGTACGGACTCAAGCCAGAAAAGTAAAAGTAAAGGGACCCAGCTAACGCCAGCAATGACAAGAGGGCTGCCCGTGGAGGGTTTGAGATCGCACACAGGTCCAGGCCCTTGTGAATCGGAGATTGCAGTAGGCCTTCAGGTAAACTCAGGTCAGCCACCTACCAAATCACAAATACCCATGGCCAAATCACCCAAACGTATAGCTCTCAGTAAACCTTTGTTCCCAATAGCATTGAACACAGAGGGAAGAAGAGAGCTTGCTATGTAAGAGACAGTTTTTTAAGGTAGGGTGGGGAGTTTGTGAAGGAGTTAGAGGAAGGAGAGTGGCTGAATACCTGACCAGTACTGAGAACATAACTTGTAACATCCAGAATGTGAGTGGGAACTATAAACTTGTTTATTCATCAGTCTTTTTTTTTTAAGTTGAATAGATGGTTTGATCTACAAACAAAAAAAAGTGTTCTCTGAAATAAATTACTGTGAATTTAATCAAATCTTTTTACTTACGGGTCCGGTGTCTTTACGTTGTTCACTCCATGAAGTCATTACGCCTTTACACCATAATGTTATTATGCTACTTGTGGTAGGTCAGAAGAAGAACAGACACTTATTAGACATTTCTGAATACATGTTTATTATAGTAAAAAGGTTAAAGTCTATCTCTACCAACTTCTATGGGGTTTCCCTACCTAACAAACTAAGGTGTTCGTCAGGCGGCAGTGGATGTCTTATAAGAACCCGTCCTCTGTCACAAACTAACCCAGACTGACCCTACTACTAGATCAACTACTAAGGACAGGAGAGCAGCTCACCTTCTCCTGGGTTCTTGTTCCCTCCAAAGTTATTTCAATAACTGATCTTCAAATAGTTCTTTGTAACTTCTTTGATTCCTTCACACAGTACTTTTAGTACTTTACTGTTGATTCCTCTCAACAAATGTTTCCCCAGCTCTGTACCGATATCTCTTTTCTTGTCAGAGTAGTATTTCTTGGTTAGTTTCTTCCTTAATTCTATCTCCAAAAGTAGTTGTTACATTTTGCTAGGGTAGGTTTATCCAATCTTTGTGGGATTCTCTTGTTTTCTTCCTCTTACAGGTGCCTTCTCTTGGATAGTGATACTTTCCTTGCTTTAACTGGGACAAGTATTCATTTTTTAATGATCCTCCTCCAATTCCTTCTCTTTTTCAATTACACTCTCAATGTATTTACTGAGATGAGAAGTAATGGTTTCAGAACTATTTTCCTTCTCTCCTCTTATTCTCAGTATTATACTTTTGTTATCTCGACTGATGAGTAGGCGTACTCCCGTAACAATCTTTTATTCTTCGGATACCCCAGGCTACTTCCTGGTTGTTACGACTGTGATGAATGTGAATTTTCTGATAAGGACATGTGGAGAATCCTGCAGATCCTCCACTAAAACCCTGCCTAAAGTTTCCTCCCTGGTGGCCAGCAGAGGGCAGATGCTTCCTGATCCCAATCCCAGGTGTAGTGTACTGAGGGTGGATCACCAGGGTGGAGACAAACCCCAGGGTGTTGGGGAGATTTCGCAGGGTGAAACCCGGTATTTCTCCTTGGAGAGGAATACTCTTACCACAGACTTGGAGGAGTAATTGGCTTATTAACCTTTTGATATATCTCAACCTCCTACTAATGATGGGAAGGTAAAAGTGTTTCAATATAGTGTTGAACCCAAAGGACCAATCTTTTATGACCCTAAATACCCATATCCTCCACAATGCCAAAAGTATACCAAAAGGAAGGGCGAATGTGACTTTTCCTGTCTCACCTGTCTCTCAAAAGTTTAAACCCTATAACGCCTCTTTCAATAACATCAAGGGAGGACAAATAATTCTTCAACCTAAAGAAGTAGGAAAACTACATTTATCTGAAGTAGACTACATGTCCCAGAATCCCTCAGGGACTGCGACAAAGAAGTGGGCTGAAGATGCGTGTAGGAGACAAGGTCAGGCAGGCCTAATAGCTGTTGGCAAGGTCCTGGACCTGAAACCAATTAACTCACCTGAGGGGCATAAAAAGCTGCAGGAGGAAGGAGCAGTAGAAAGAAGCAGGAGCTGGAAGGTCGGCAGAGGTAGCAGTAGAAGGCTGGCAGTTCACTAGGGAGTGTGACCACAGAAGGGAAGCCAGAGCAGATGAAGAGCAGATTTCACCAACAGGCTCCGAGTTGGTCCTGTGCTCACAACCCCTGTTTGGCTGTGGAAGCATTGGAAGAGACTGGGATAAACAGTCAGTATTTCCAGGTGCGCCTAATTGTTGTGAATGCAGAGCGGACGTTGTGCATCCACCAAAGGCCTGTGTGCAGAAGCAAGCCGAGGGAAGGGTGAGAAAGGAAGACTCTCCATTAACCGCTGATTTTAGTGCACCTGTTAATTTTATTCCAACTTGTGTGTTCTTGTTTAGCTACCAATTGCCACAGAACTATAACTTGCTTAATGTGCTTTTATTTTCATTAATGCTAGTAAAGCGTTGCGACTAGAATCAGGCTCGCTAACCGACATCTGCACACACGCTAACTGCTCAGAACTACAATCCCCACAAGGATTTTAGTCCGGCAGGGTTTTTCAATGCAAACCTGCGCGAACGTGCCGGCGTGGATGTGTTGGGCTAGTCAGGGCTAGTCGGCGACCAGAATGCGCAGGGGTGCTCGTTCTACCCCACCCTCCACATTATGGGTTTAACGGAAGTCCTTGCAACAATTAACGCAGAGAGAAATAAATCTCCACAACGCTCGGCCGACCAGACTTTGGATCATAAGGTAGGTGTATTTCACTCACAAAAAGAACCTTGCCCTATTTGATCAGGCACTATGTCTGCTGAGACTATTAATACGGGAGGTAGAGGCTCCCTCAGTCATGTGAGACAATTAATGCAACTGGGGCCATCAATGTCCCGTATATGCTAGCTGCCGAACCCACTGCTATCCCCCGCCTCCCTAATGACCCCAACTCAACTCATCGGGTCTTACCAAAGACAGACACCACTCTGTCCCCACTACATATCCAAGAATCACCAAAATACTCTGGGAGCCAATCCTACCACTGAATTGCGTTGCATGCTATTAAACACCCACTCTCTTGTCAAATATGAGATCAGCGACTATATTGAGTTTAATAATCTTAACCTTGACAGACTTGGGGCTCCCTGGCCTCAGGTTCCTCTCTCAATTTAGCAATACCTACAGGATAAGTAATGATCCGGAAGGGCAGAGCTGTAGGAAGAGGGGCAAGGGGGAGCGGCTTTCATTTTGAAAGTCTCTCTCTCGGTATGGGAAACACCTGGACTCTCCCTTGACGGAATTGATTCGATTCACATAAAAATAGGTATGAATGCTGAATCCACTATCAATGTCCTTATCTTACATCGTCTTCCATCTTTAAAGGTAAACCTAGCAGAGGCCATTAGTAGTCTCCTAATACCTCAATTGAAACTTGCATCACGCTTCATCATTTTGGGTGATGTTAACTGCTGGCTAGGCCAAGACAATGACCATTCTGCAAAGGAGCTCCAACAGTCCTTGGCCGATCTTGGTTTTGTACAGCACATGACAACACATGCCCATGTCTTGGCCCAGCCCTTGGACTGGTTGGCGATCCTTAATATAACCTGTAGTAATGCAAGCACTATTCCCTGCCCTTGGTCCGATAATTTTGTTGTGCACTAACTGTCCCGTTTCTAGTAAAAGCTATAAATAAGCAACCAGGCAGCATGTCACGCAATTTAAAACACATTACGATTGGCAACATTGAACCGCTGATTGTTAACTCATAACTTTCTAACAGAAATGTCGGCGCAGGCCATGGCCTCTGTTCTAACCAAAAATATATATCTCATCTCAGACTTGCTAGCACCGCTGAAGCAAAAAAAAGCATAATAAAGAGGATAACAAAAGTAAGGCAGGATACTCAGAAGAACTGAGAAAACAAAAATCCTTGACCATTAAAGCCTTCTTTTCTTGGAAATGTGAATCTAAACCGGACCTCTTAGTAACTTACAAAAATTTAGTAAGGGCTTATAAAATTGCCATTCTCGATTCCAAAAAGAATGATCATAATACGAGCATCACGAATGCTAAGTTGGACACTGGGGAAATATTTAAGATCTTGAAAGAACAGGAGTCGGCCCCTGCTCCAGTAGATTCTTTACTAATAAAAGACAAACACTGGTGTCAACTTATTCAAGATGGCCTCAAAAATAAACCGCATAAAATTAGGACTGCAATGCTCGAAAAAAAGAATGCACCATCAACATTCAAGCCCAATGATCTCTCAAAAATCCTTTCTCGTGACTCGACCGTCCTTTTCAATTTTCACCCGATCTCTGAGTCAGCACTAACAAAAATGATTGAACAGATGAAAATGTCTCATTGCAGAGGAGATGCATGTTCCTCCATGATAATCAAAACCTGCACCCCTTGCCTACTTAAAGCAGTTTGTCTATTTATCAACACTTCTTTGAAGGCAGGTAAGGTGCCTGATGAGTTAAAACAAACAATGGTTACTCCCATTCTTAAGAAACCAGGGCTACACAGGGAAAACGGTGTCCAGTCATAATATCGAATACAAAATTTCGAATGTCAAAAATGTCGAATCAAAAATGTCGAAAAAAAAAATGTCGAATTATTTTTTTTTTTCGATATTTTTTTTTGGGCTCTAGTTTATATAAAAAAATAGGTAAAAACAAAAAAAAAAAGAAAACACGGGGGTTGGGGGGGAACCCTCCCATTTCGAAAAAAAAACCGTCATAAAAAATAAATTCGACATTATTTTTTTCGACATTTTTTTTTCGACTTTTTGACTTTCGAAATTTTTGATTTCGAAATTATGTCTATAAACCAGGGAAAACCCCTTGAAATATCGTCCTTTTTCTAATACTCAATTTTTATAATAAATATTGGACAGGGTTGCCTATAGTCAGATTGCATAGCATTTGGACCTGTAACCTATTCTCCACTCCCACCAGTCTGCATTCAGGAAACATTTCGGAACAGAGACTTCACTTCAGCTGAAATCCAAACTTCTAGCTCAGATGGACAAGGGTGCCCTATCCCTCGTAATTTCTCTACATCAATCGCCTGTGTTCGATTTGATCGAACACAACATCCCGATTCCAAGATTAAAAGAGGTCGCTAACTTTTCAGATACGGCGGCGTCCTGGATTGCATCTGTTTTGAAGCATAGATGTAGTTGAGTCTGTTCTGAAGTAGCAGAAGCTTTACCTGTTCCAGTACTCCACGGTGTCCGACAGGGGGCCAGTATATCTCCATGTCTGCATAATCTTTTCATGGCTCCCATCTTCTTTATGTTAGAGGAGGAGGGGGTTATGTTTTCAAATTATGCAGACGACACTCAATGTGTCGTCCCCCTAACAGGTCTTCATGAGCAGGATGAAAAGGAAATAGATGTAATCTTCAACCTTATAGAGCAATGGATGCTGGATAACTACTTAGCCCTCAACAGGAGTAAGACGAAACTCCTGATCGTCGGCAGTCCTCATTCTCTGCGCAAGTTGAATCAGACTTATAGCTCATTCAAATTAGGAGACAATATAATATCTCCCATGCCTAAAACTAAAACCTTGGGAGTTACCCTAGACCAGACACCATCAATGAGAGCTCATGTCACTGCCGTTGTTTCGGCATCGGCCTACTATGTCAAGTTACCTAAGTTACCTTAGGCCCCTTATCACCCGGGCAAATGCCGAAACCATTGCTCGGGCGATAATAGGGGCTAAGATAGACTACCGTTGTAGCCTTTTGTTGGGCATTAACATGCAAGACATGAACAAGCTCCAGGTATTAGAGACCTGGGCGGTGAAAGTTGTCCTAGGCCTCTCCCGACGTGACCATGTATCAGAGGGCAGGCCCACTCTTCACTGGCTACCGAATGTAGCTAGGGTGAAATTTAGGGTTCTTGTCATCACCTTTAAATGTAGACTACAATTGATGCCACCATATCTGCAGCCATATCAAAGCTAAGGCTAATACAAGAGCATTGAGTTCCGGCACTCAAAATTACCTGGTTCAACCAAGATGTAAAACATCCAAAGCCGAGAATGTTTTTTTTTTCTTAACAGCGCCTAAACTCTGGAACCAGCTGCTGGACTATATGCAAAGCCAAAGCTCACTACAGGCATTTAAGAAATATTTGAAGACGTTACTTTTCACCTGAGAAGGGTTTGATATTTTATCCAATATCAAGCACCGTTTTCCAGCCTGGGATCCTGCTGACCACTTCCAGAAGCCTCTCCCATCTCTTTGTTTTATGTTTGTATTTTGTTAACCTGTCCGCGCCTTCATGCCTGAGGGTCTGTAGCGCGCACTACAAATCCAGTAATGTAATGTAAGGCTGGATCGGAGACAGCCGTTTTGCAGAGCGGTGTGGGTCCCAAGAGTGCCTGAAGCAGTAGCAGCAGATGAAATTAAGTCGGGAAGTAGAAGCAGCTTGCAGCCGCTGTGATTGTGGAGTCAGTGAAGGAATCGTCATACTCCAAATCATTCGGAATACCTTGCTGGTAACTGTAGCCAGCTTAAAGTATACTTGCATGCAAGTGAGAGCAAGTAAAAGTGGGAAGTCATTTTAACAAGGGAATTGTAGCACACGCTTATATCACTAAAGCTTAGGTACCCGCTTGAAGAAAAAGCTTCTCTTTTTCCAATTGTTAGCTGTAAATTGTTGCCGAACTGTCACGCATGTCCTATTAAAGAGGAGAATGTTGCTGGTAAGTAACTCTTATGAAGTAGAAGCTGACTTTCCCGCAATGTTGCCAGCCAATTTTAACATCAAAAAAGTTTGCGCACATGACACTGTTTCCCAATTTCTTTTGGCGCGTAACGCTGACCGAAAAGAGGGAACGCACACCTTTAAAGTGGAAGTTCATTCTCAAAACAAAATCTTGTGTACCTAATTTTGTTTCCACAGAGAAACTGACTCCTTGTAACATACTGAATATTTATGTAGCAGTCGTAGAAGTTGAAAGTTGATGAAGTCAAACAAAGAAGAAGAATTACCCAAGCCAGTAGATCAAACCCTGTTCAAGTGAAACCAGCTCAATTAAGAACTGAACACCATTGTTTTAAAAATGCTGAAGTTGTTGTAAACCCAGAGTCCTCCGATACAAGGGTGACAAGGTTATTCAAGGCTGGGAGTGGCAATACAGCCTTGGGGCAAGTACCAGACACAAGAAGGTGTATAGTAAGCTGGGGAAGGGAGCTGGGTACTTGTTAAAAAAGAACTCATTCAAATCTGTAGAGCGGAGACTGTTCAAATTTAGAATAAGCAGTCTGGGAGCTAAAGACAGATTTTGTGGTCGCTGCAAGACAAAGGAAAGGCAAAGAGACTGCCCTCCTGTGAAAGGCTGATCAGCGAGCATCTTGCAAATCGGGACCCATTTTGGATTTACTCAATCCTTATTGCAACCCACATCAGGATACACCGCCTTACCAGGGAAATCCTAACCATATTTCTTCACTCAACTAACCAAGACCACCTGTGGAAACATCAAACAGGAACCATCACAATTTGAGACAACAACAACATAATTCAATTTGAACAATTTTGAATTACTGTACAAGCCCTCCTGATGAGCCACGCAATAAGAGTGGTGAAACACATGTAGAGGGCTACAGAGGGCTAAAGGCAACTCAAACAAGGAGACAAAAGAGGATACAATCAATAATACTTAAGTGGATACAGTCACTAATAGCAGACAAACATCTGCTTTCACTGAAGAAAGATAACCCCAACTGGGTTAACCTTAAATTATATCACTGGACCAATTGGGGGAAGGACAACCCGTACAGGGAGAAACCATAGCATTCAAAAGTCACCACATGGACTACTACCCAATCGGGCTTTCACCAACACCTTGACCTCACCAAAAACATTGATTGGCACAAATCACCTTGAATGCCACAAACTATCTCGGAATGAATCTAATTCAGTCTAACTCAAGCACAAGATTAACCACTAACGGGTCATTAAATCTTTCAGCATTATACTCAATTGCAGTCAAAGTGTTTTACCTTTCTTAGCAATTTAGCCACACAACCCACATTGATAAACGAGAGCGCTGGCGCAGGACTTAAGCCTATGCATATTTTTTCTTGAATCATTGACCACTGGGCAGACACAATTTAAGACTCAACCAGTGACTGCATCACCATGCTGCACTTATTCAGCTTATTTGGAATTTACAGGTTCGCCACAGACTAGTCTTATGTCTGTAAACTACCAATAGGTTTAGTTAGGGTTGATTTTCTATTTCTGTGAAAAATTAAACATCAAACCTTGAGAAAACCTAAAGTTCATGAATCTCACATTGCTGACCCCTAACAATTCTCCTTCACTTCTCTCCTTCCCACTGGTATATTTTCATTATATGCACTGGGATGATTATGAATGTTCATATAATGACTTCCATTCATTCCTTTTGTCAATGGTATATTCTCATTTTTTTTTAAAAAGTTCTTTATATTTGTTTTTCCAACAACAAAGAGAACAAAAACCAGCGCTTTTACAATGAAATATGCATCATGCATGGTGTAACATCAGGAATTGCATCATTTCCCAACCCATAATCAATGCTTCAACACAGATATACGTCACATCCATTAATATTCTTATCAGGTGTGTCCATCTGATAGTCGCAGCAAAGTCTGCCACCTTCCGTGTCAACCTGCAGGTACATAGCAGAACCTTGTCTGAGGACCTCAATGTGTTAACAAGATTTAACCAAAACCCATGCATGCGCTTGCCCATCCCACCCTGCGTCCCGCTGACCTCTGGCCACAACCAAGCTGTGTCATGTCCCACTGCACGCATTACGGCCACCATGCAGACCTCAAGGAGGCATGTCATGCGAGGGGGTGAACATGAGTTAATGCATTCCATGCAGCAACATCATCACCTACTTCCCTCTGCTCCCTGTACACTGCTCAGTGGCATACCACAATCTGTGCTTCCACTCATTTCCTCGGGTCTCCCCACCAGGCCTTTATTCGGGGACCCCCAACTGACATCTATGTTAGCTCAATCCTGCGCTTGGCTAGGACACATATAAGGTCTTTCATTCTAGTGAAGTGTGCCTCAGAGCGTCAGCACAGACATTCCCAACAAGCTCACCTCAAGCAACCAATAATGAATGGCAATCCCACCCTTCAACACCCTACCTGCGATTTCCTGCCAAAACACCCTGAACACTGGACAGAACCAGAACATATGCTACATGTCCGCCGCGTCACATACGCATCTGGGGCATTTCTGCTCTCCCGATCCTGGGAACTGTGAAATTGCATGCAGGGTCATATATAGCCTGTGTTTGACAGTTGCATCAATTTAAATCTGATGTTTATAGACACCATCCGTATGTACATCAATGCTTTAGCCCATTCCCCTTCTGTGGAGACACACACAACATCCTCCTGCCACTTGAATGCACCCTAAATCCCGGTTTTTTAAAAGTGTGTCCAGTAGCATTTCTTAGAGCCTGGAGATCACATGATCCCCCCCACCCTGTGATAAGTCATAAAGAGAGCCCAATACAGTGTCCTCCTCTGCGCTCCTCCTGATTTCAGGGCATCTGGCCTAAACTGCCTTAATCACCCTGAGGTATGTTTGAAACTGGCCCCTAGGGATGTCATACCTTTCAGTCAATTCAGGGAAATCCATCAGCTTACCGTCATTGAACATATCCCCCAAAGTAATTATCCTGTTGGATTCCCAATGGAATCGAAAGCTAGGGACCTTCACAGTGGTTTCTCCCGCATATGTACATTCTCATTATATTGACTGGGACAAGTATGAATGTTCATATACTGATTTACAGTCTCCTCCCGGGTATCCCGCTTTCCCAGTTACCTGCTTCTCTCGGGGATAAAGTCAGAGTTTCCATTTTCTTCGGGTTCACTTTTCTCTTTCGCTAGTTCTCAGCCTAATCCTCTTCTGACCTCTCATTCTCGGTCTCTTCCTTCCCCGACGGCTTTTCAGTATCTCGGGTAACGGTTTGTTACGCAGTCTCATCGGCATAGCTGTATCAGCGTCCTTGCTATGACCTGCGGTCCCCGGCTAGCTCGATAGTTGCAATTTAGGTTTCACAATAACACACATTGGTTCCTTCAACTTATAAGTCCTTGTGGACATGGTTGAAGAGGTACATTTAGGAGATCTTTAGCAAGTTCCTAACAGAAACTTGAGTCCTTGTCCCCACAGGGGGAGTCTCTCCCGATGAGGTCTTGCTTGGCACTGCCCCTAGGGAGGATATTGCAGAGCGGGCTCAGCACCCTAACCTCAAGTAGGGGGAGGCTTGGAGGGGGCAGAGCTTCCCCCTTGGGGAGAAGTGGTGAATGCCTGTGATTCGTCACGTACCTCTGCCATTTGGACCTCCTCAGCGGGTCTCAATCCAGCACCACGCAGTCTTCCCTGTCTTTCCACCATTCTTTTGCATGCTTGATGATCGATCACTATATGCAAAATTTGGTAAGACAACTTAACTCTCATCATTTTTACTAATGAAATATTATTAAAGATGATCTTTCCATATCTTCATTTTTTCATTCATAGTTTCAATATTATTTTGCCACCATGTGGCAAGTGAATGAAGAACATTTAACAAGGTAACATTCTTAGCTATTTTCATGTCTTAATCTAATTAATGAATAGGTATTTTCTTTTATTTTCAACACTTTATTGAACAATTTTATAGTTCTCATCAGGCTGACTATTCCCAGAATTTCTAAACTAAAAGTGTACCATTTTAAGTTATAATTAAGTAAATAAGCTTTTAATAACCTTTTCCTTGAAAGATTTGGCTATGTTACACAAACATATATTTGTCTATGTCTGAGGATAATTCCTTCCTAAAGAGGCTGTTTCGTATGAGGTTTCTACGCCTGTATAAGCAAATAAGATGCAAGTTAAAACATTTTTGAAAACGTAAGCTACTTCTATAGATGACTAATATGTTTTAAACATTATTTAACAGATTTTATACACTGCTCCTGATGAAGGGAAAGTTATTCCTGAAAACGGGTTGAGCTCATTAATTAACCTTTGAATGAAGACTACAACTAAAAGAAGTATGTCTTTTCACTCAAATATCTTCCTAAATTTTTTATTTGTTTCAGTATTAGGATTGACTACAATGTTTGATGAATCTACCTGACATTATTAACTCAGTGTATTTTGACGTGATTGTGTAGATAATTTAATGAATTTATTCAGAAATACTGGCTGATTCTTTCCAGTGATAAGGTGTGCATGGGACAGGCTTATCCCCACATTCGGGTATCAATCACTTTCTCTATAGCATTTGCACTGTATGTGCTGGGAGTTTGTACCTTCCACACACCTACATTTGTATACCATTTCCAAAATATCGCTTGAAGAAATATCCTCATTTTATGGTGTGCATCAGAATACTAGATTTTGTTTTGTCACCTGTGAATTTGCTCAGGCATGCGTCAAAGTGTGCACTGAACCCCAAGTGGCAGCTTTACAAATGGCATCCACAGAGATATTTTCAATAAAAGCTAATGTTGTCTCAGTATTCCTTACGGCAGGAGCTTTAAGAGTGAACGATCAGGGTTTGGTGTGCTAGTTTACAGAATTATTGAATGCTGCGCACAATTCAACATGCAATGGTAGATTTAGTGACTGCACAACCCTTCTGTCTCGTTGCAGAAGATACAAAGAACTGACTTGTTTTGTGCAATGACTTATGGACATATAAAATATGAATGCCCTTTGCACATCATGTGGCATGTCACAGATGGCGTGAAGAATTTACAGAGTTGTAAGGAAGTTTCACAGGTTTTAATTAAGTACAGAAAAAGATATTTTAGTGAAGGAATATTCTTCAGGATAGAGACAAATGGTTCTATAAATGTACTTGCTGGAAAAGGTGTTGGGAGATTGCTCTAGGGTGGTCCCCCCTCTAGCTCTCCATCCTCCCATGGGATTCCCACCCTAGCTTAGGCATCCATAACCCCCAGTAGCCTCTAAAGCACAGCAACCCTTACTGTCTGATCTCTGCCTTGCATTAACAATGAGTCACTGAGACACTGGCCGTCCTATCTCCCTCAGGGACTTCCTATCTGGCTCCACATTACAAAAGGTTATTTCTAACAGGGTGGATATAGTTGTACCATTCAATCTCCCAGCCCTCTATCTCTTTACTACTCTCCTCCTTCCCCTACACATGCCCTACATCCAACCAATTCTGCCCACCTCCTCTCCTCCCGACGTCTGTCTCCTTGGTCTCACTGATGTTTTCCTCCTACTTCCTCCTGCGTCTACCCTTTCATGGTAACTCTTCTCAATCTCCTCCCACTCTACTACTCCCCCCACACCTACTACTACTACTACTACTACTACTCTCCTCCCACTACTGAATACTACTGCTCTCCCTAGTACTGCTCATATCATCTCCACTTCTCGTCTACACCCTACTCCTTGAACCCCACTTCTACACCCCTCTCGACTAGCCTTAATCTCTCCATAACATAAAATCATTAACAAAAGCCATTCTAATTTAAAATCTTCCCCTTTTACAGCACAGCTTTGTAAACAGTCTCTGGAGGTTTTTCTGCTAGTTTTACATCATGCAGAGTGGCTGGAAATTCTATTTTCTATTGGTATTGCGAGTGTAATGCTCCTCTAGGTGGCTTGTCATTGGGACATGGTGCTGCTTCACAGTCGACGCATTGCTGCATTTTAGGTTTTCTGGTTAACGGTTTCCTGTCCTGGTTTTCTTGGCTGCTCACCATAGCATTCTGGGAGCTGACTTCCTGAACTCAAAGAGATAACTGTGGCCGGCAACTGTATTGGGAGGCAATGAGATAAATTGAATGGTATCTGGCTTTACATCTGTGGAACGGCGGGGAGCATTTTTCAGGGACTGGTTAACCTCTCATCTCCGCCCCCCCCTCCCCCACTTCACACATCTGGGGTAGGGCCGGTTCAGACATTTGACTTAGTGAGCTTCATGCCCCAGGTTGAGAATGGTCCCCTTCCCCCGCTCTTGACAGGGTCAGGACCCTGGGTTCTGGAAGAAAGCTGGTAACTCAATGGACTGACTGTTGAGGTCTTCTAAGTACCACATGGATTACAAAAAAAGGGGAATCTATTGAGTGGGCTGGGGGGCGTGGCCAGCTAGCCATGGAGCAGGACGTGCTCTGGTGTGCTGCTCCTGCCAATCCTACAATGATCCGTGCTAAAGCGCTTAAATGGACAAAAGTGTCTAAAACTTGGAGCAGTAGCGTCGGAACGTGTTCCCCACGACGACAGCAACAGGCTAGTAATTTGTGTCAAGTACGGCAGAGATACAAGCTTCTTTGTGCAAGCCCTTGAAAATATGAAGCCTCCCAAAATGGCGGAACAACAAAGCCATCGAGACCCCTGACGGCCGGAATCTCCAAGCTGCCAGCGACGACTGTGGAGCGTCCTCTGGACGAGGTGCACGGAGGAACATCTGATCCCTGGAACAACAGCCCACGTTCCGCTGCAGTGCGCGGTGAGCTCTGGAACGGTGGACTTTCAAGACAGAGGCGCAATCACTCCAGGCGAACAGCAGTAAAAGAACTTGCATTAAACTGGGCGCCCGGATCTCTGCGGCGCCGCCTCGCGTCACGCGGAAACTGTGGAAAGCGGGCTTGAAGGGCATCGAGCGGACACAGCAGTGGGAAGAAATCCCTCTAAACAGTAAACAGGGTGCTCGTGGTAATAATCGCTCAAGCAGCGCAACGGCGTGCAACATACCCGAGAGAGTCGAAAGGCTACTGTAACGCGATCAGGGCTCCTGAGCGTTCTGAAAGCCACATAAACGCTTCCCTGAATGGAAATAAGCGCTGCGCACACGGACCTGTGATACACTAACGGGGCATATTGGATAAATAACAATGCAGGCGAGCCGAGCTGGATAGCAAAGCATGATACTTCGGCAGAAGGGGCAGCTAATGTAAATGGAGGCTTCTCATCAGCAGTTTAAGCAGCCGGGTGATGAAACCAAGCCCTTCATAATAACAGCCATTGATAGACACCTTTATATGCCGATGGGCTGATATTAATGGGGATGGCCCTGCATACCTAGGGGCTAAGGGGTGAGCAACACTGGGAGCTGGGGGTTTGCTGGGTGGCTGAAGAATCAGCAGGTCACCCCGAAGAAGGCACAGAACCTAAGATTAAAGGGCATTACAGAGAAGCACGGCATATGGCAGCTTGCAAGGAAGATTGCTGAGGACATATCCAACGGTGCACAGTGTGCAAAGAGCCCAGAAGTCAGGTGACTAAGGCAAAGGAAGGGAATAGTTTCTTACCTGTAACTCCATTTCTCCAGCATTGGTATCTTTCATGGATTCACATGCTTAGAATATTCCCCGTCGTCAGACTGGGGCCCTCGGTACACATATATAGCCTTTTCCTATAGGAAAACTTCCGACACTTTTGTGTCCTATCTACGTCCTTTTAGGACCCGCTTACGCATGCTCCGTAGGCGGTCCCAGTATAAGAGGCCTGCCCCCGCGGCTCCCCTTCAGATTTCGGCCCCTCCAAAGTAGGAAGGGTTAAACTTATCACGCAAATATATTGCATTCCGGGGAGGTTGGCGGGCGCATGTGAATCCATGAAAGATACCAATGCTGGAGAAATGGAGTTACAGGTAAGAAACTATTCCCTTCTCCAGCATTGGATCTTTCATGGATTCACATGCTTAGAATAGATTGTATAGCAGTAACACCTGAAACGGCGGTGAGAATGTAATGTAATATACCCTCACCGTAATACACAATGCATATGTACAGCAGGAATAAGTTTACTCATATAACCTTACCCACATAAAGTATACTGTCATCAAAAGGTAGAAAACAGACTCTCCAAAGCGTGGAGCTTACCTTACTGAAACAGATGGCGCAGGACAGCTCTTCCCATCTGCACCTCGTCCGCATGCTGCCTGGCAAGGCAGTAGTGGCGGGTAAACGTGTGGGGCACTGACCATGCCGCAGCCTGGCATATATCCGTTAGCGGAATTCCTGCCCATAATGCTGCTGAGGAGGACGTTGATCTTGTAGAATGGGCTCAAGGATGCCCTTGCAGCGGCCTTCTGGCCTTGGAGTGGCAAAACACAATCGTTGATGAGACCCATCGAGCCAATCCTTGTTTAGAGATCGCTTTTCCCCTCGTCGACGGACCATATGCGATGAACAGTTGTCGAGTAGACCCGAGTTCCTGTGTACGATGTAGGTAAAATTTCAGAGCCCTCTTAACATCCAAGGTATGAAGAGCTTTTTCTGCTGCCGATGATGGGGTCGCGAAAAAAGTAGGTAGAACAATGGACGAGTGTTTGTGATACACTGTCGGAACTTTTGGGACGAACGTAGGATTAGTTGCCAGGACCGCCTTGTCCTTAAAGAATCTTAAGCATGCCGGGTCTACGACCAGCGCTTGCAGTTCCGAGATTCTCCTAGCTGATGTGATAGCAATTAAGAATGCCAACTTCCACAATATGAATTTCATGTCCGACGTGGCCATAGGCTCAAAGGGCGGTTTCATTAAGCCTGCCAACACTGTGTTGAGACTCCAAGTTGGAGGGAAACGTTTTACCGGGGGAAAAGTTCGAAATAAACCCCTCATGAAGTGTTTCACAAGATTGTCGCTGAATAGAGGAGACGACTGTCTCTTCCTAGTGAACCTCGAGATGGCCGCCAGGTGCACCTTTATCGATGTGAAGGATAAAACCCTCTCCGCCAAGAGAAGCAGGTAAGGTAGAACTTGTTCCGGCGTCACCGTCAACGGTTGTAGGCTTTGCTGTCCTCGACACCATTCACAGAACCTCTGCCACTTATAGGTGTAAGATTTGTTGGTAGAAGTGGCTCGAGCCGCCTGCAGAATTTTTTGACAATCCTCCGAAACGTCTAACGCACCGAACTCCGAAAAGTCAGGAGCCAGGCTGCAAGGTTAAGACTGTCCGGGTCGTGATGCTACACTGTGCCTTTGTCCCGGGATAGTAGGTTCGGGACTCTTGGAAACACTATTGGATGTTCCAGCGACAGGTGAAGCAGGTCGGAGAACCACGGTTGCCGCTGCCAGTACGGTGCCACTAGAATTACCCGGCAACTGTATCTGCGTATCCACTGTACTGTCCTCCGTATGAGGGGGAACGGAGAAAAAGCATAAAGGAACATGTCCGTCCATGGGAAGGAGAATGCCTCCCCCATGGAACCCTCCTGAGGCCATCTGCTTGCGACTTGCTCGCATTTCTTGTTGTCCTTGGTTGCGAAAGCGTCCAGAGGGGGGTGACCCCATTTCTCAAACACTCATCAGCTGAACTGTGTCCATTTCCCATTCGTGTGTCTGGGCCATGCTTCTGCTGAGGGAATCTGCTTGCGAATTCCTCACTCCCGGGAGATGGTGAGCCACGATGGAAATCTCGTGCTTTAATGCCCAATGCCATGTTTTCTGGGCCTCTATGGAAAGAGTTCTTGATCGCGTCCCTCCTTGTTTTCTCAAATAAAACATGGCCGTCGTATTGTCGGTCAGTACTCGTACTCGCGATCCCTTGATGTGTGGTAGGAATGCCTTCAAGGCCAATCGTACTGCTCTGAGCTCTAACACGTTTATGTGTAGGAGTGACTCCGTTGGGAGACCAGCGACCTTGCGTTTGAAGAGTACCCATGTGAGCTCCCCATCGGGTTAGGGACGCATCCGTGACTATGGTTCGCTGAAACTCCGGTTCCTGTAGGGGTACACCGTTGTTCAGATTGTGGAAACTCTGCCACCACTGAAGGGTCCGAAGCAGCTTGTCGTCGTCGATGGTTATCTTGTCTGACCACGATCCTTGGGCCTGCGTCCATCGGTCCGCGAGGAATTCCTGGACTGGCCTCATGAATAGGTGACAGTTTGCCACTAGATGGATGCAGGATGCCATGGCCCCTAGGACCGAAACGTATTTCCTCACTGAGAGCCTGTTGGTTTGTCCAAGTCGGCTCGCCAGCTGATGAGGTTCTGTCGAGAGAAGGCTTCACTAGCCCTAACTGGGTCTCGAACTGTGCCCCCAGGAACACCAATATTCTCCATGGCCGCAGAGAGGATTTTTCGAAGTTTATGGCAAATCCCAGCTGTTGTAGAAGCTGCATGGTGGCTTGCAAACTTGTGTTGGTCGACGCTGGGGAGGATCCCCTTACCAGCCAGTCGTCGAGGTATGGGTATATGTGGTGGCCTTGCTTCCTTAGCCAGGCCGCTACTGGGGCCAGGCATTTTGTGAACGTTCTGGGGGAGGTCTTGAGCCCAAAGGGAAGAACCGTGAACTGGTAGTGAGTCCGCCCTATTACAAATCTCAGGAATTTCCTGTGTTTCCGACACATTGGAATATGGAAGTACGCGTCCTGTAAATCCAGGGACGCTAGAAAATCCCCTTCTTGAACTGCGCGGATCACTTCCTGCAGCGTGAGCATTTTGAATTTTAGGCTCTTTAAAGACTTGTTGAGATTGCGTAAGTCTAAAATGGGACGCCATTTGCCGTTCGGCTTTTTTACGACGAAGTATCTTGAGTAGACTCCTTGACCTCTCTGTGATGTTGGAACTAATTCTATCACGCCCTTTGCTAACATGAGTTACCTCTTGTTGCAGTATCCTCAGATGGGAATGAGCGGTGAACGCAGGTGGAATGTGCGGAGGGATGTGCTTGAATTGTAGAGAGTGCCCGTTCCTTTTAGTGTCCAGCACCCATTGATCCGTCGTTATTCGTTCCCATTCGTCGACATATGCTGGCACTCTTCCCCCCCAGAACGGTGTGTTGTCTGTCACTGCTGATCTTTATTTTGCTCGTCTCTCGACGACGACGGATAGGATGGTCCCTTCCTGGACGTCTGGAAGTTCCGGCGTCGGTTTGCCGTTTGGGAAACACGCCTGTATCCCTGGGAGGGGTAAGCCGACCTGCCAAAGGATCTGTCTCCAGACGCAGAGAATCTGGAATTACCTGAAGCCCCTCTAAAGGGACGAAAAGACTTGTAGCTTCGGCCACTCATGAGGGCACCCAATGAACGTGCCGTGTTCGAGTCCTCTTTCATTCCCTTTAGGGCCTCGTCTACCTTCTCTCCGAATAGAAGCTCTCCCTCAAAAGGCATATCTAATACTTTGTATTGTACCTCTGGTCTGAAGTAGGTACACTTAAGCCACGACTGTCGTCGTAATACAACCCCATTATTGACTTGCTTGAAGCCTGACTCAGCGAAGTCCACCGCAATGTTTATTGCGTGATTGGAGGCTTCCTCACCCTCTCGGACAAGTAACATCGCTGCCTTCCTATGCTCTTTCGGAAGATGATCCAGCAACGGCGCTAGCCTGTGCCACATCTCTCGGTCGTATCTGGCTACAATAGCCAGAGAGTTTGCAGCCTTTACTGTGGTTGCTCCCACAGAGAGCACTTTTTTGCCAAAGGCATCCTGGCGTCTTGCTTCGTTTTCAGGCGGAGTCGTGCACTTGTGCTGGGCCTTCGCCTTCCTCGCCGCTGCCGCCGACACCACCGATTCCGGCGTTGGTTGGGAGGATAAACACTTGGGGGTAGACTCTGGGGCCTTAAACTTTTTCTCGAGGCGTCCTTTCACTGCCGGCTCCGAAAAGGGGTGACGCATTGTCTGCAACCTCTCCTTCCACACGTGGTCTAGTATTGGTATTGAGAACACAGACCTTCTCTTACCCATGTGGTCGAACAAAAAAACAGTCCTTTTTCTGTTCTTCCTGGGACAAACCAAATTCCTTACACGCCTTCTCCATCATAGAATGGAATGATGCAATGTCGTCCGGAGGGGACGGGTGAGCTGGGCTTCTTGGGGTTTCTAACTCCACCTCTGACTCCCAGGTTGGATCCCTGGAGGGGGGATGATGAGATATCCGACATGGCTCCCCTGTCAGACTCCGAATCTGGCAGCTCACCTTCCTCTTGGGGTGCCAGTGCTGAGATTGGTGTGCGTAAGTGCGTCAGTGGACGGGACAGGCCCGGCTCTTCGACGGGTGACTGTGGCAGGTTTGCCTGAGGTAGTCTCTGGTCCAACGACTGTACCAAAGACTGAAGCGTGGACAGAATTTCCAACGACAAAACAGATTGAGGATTGAGAAGAGGGGCAGATACCGGTATACCGGATCCCCTCGTCGACGACTTGTCAACCACTCGTAGCCCTAGGTCTGCCGGGCCAGCTATTCTCCCGCTCTCGTCCTCCCCCCCCCCCCCCCCCCGAGGACAGCGACACAGCCTGTTCTTGCAGTAAAGTATCCGGGGGAATCAGATCAAAAACTTCAGGCCTCCAGGCTTCCTGTAGAACCCCCGTTGACGAGGCCACCGTCGCAGTCGTTGACGGTGGGATGGTGGATGACTGGACCGCCGTCGACGACGGTGACTTAGCAGGTGGTTTAGGCGGTCCCGCCTTTTCCACACTTGGCCTGCGCCTTTACTCGACGTCGATCTATGGTGATCGCCCGAGGAGGATTTCGGCCTTTCCTTGTCATACTTTTTTGATGAAGATGGCGATTTTTTCGACGAGGACTCTCTAGCTGAATGACTCCGAGATGACTCTTTTTCAGTCGGTCGAGATTTCTTCGCCGGTGGTTCCGACGAGGCAGCGCGGTGTGATGTTTTCGCCGATTGTGTGGAGCCTACCTCCGAAGGGGGGTATGCCCCCGCTCCATCATTCAGCCATGCCACCAGCTGACGATTTCGGCCTTTGAGGGTCTTTTGAGAAAACCCTTTGCATATGTCGCAGTTATCAGCCGAATGATGAGGGTGGAGGCAGTATATACAATCCATATGTAAAGGACGTAGATAGGACACAAAAGTGTCAGAAGTTTTCCTATAGGAAAAGGCTATATATGTGTACCGAGGGTCCCAGTCTGACGACGGGGAATATTCTAAGCATGTGAATCCATGAAAGATCCAATGCAGGAGAAAGAAAGAGTGATCTCTGCGATCAATAAGAAAAATCAATACGTGGGAGAGCACAACCCAATACAGGAATAGCCCGGCAGACGCAAGCCTACACAGAAGCTCTTCTGGACAACTTCCTCAGACCGGTGGCGCTGCACCGGGTTCGCATCAAAACAGGAGTGCGGAGCCGATATGTCAGAGACCAAGCAACCACAGACACATAACGGGGGCTGCAAGATGACAGGACGAGGGGCCGTGAGCAAAAATAAGAACAAACAATCCACAATGGAAGCATTTGCCAAGACGCAGCTATCTCCTGCGACCATAGCACCCAAGGGCGCGACAGCACCGGCCGAGAGTACTGCAACGACCGAAAACCACCAGATTTTGGCAGCTATCACGGAGCTGAAAGATTCATGGGGGTTAGCGATGGCGGACTTGCGCACTTCCCTCGAGGCCAAGATAGACGCAGTAGGCATCGACGTCACCTTGCTGAGACAGGATGTGAGGGCGTTGGCAGAGAGCAAGCAGCCTGGAGAGTGCGGTGAAAACCAACACGGACACTAGTAGCAACAATGCAAAGGAGGTTCACGTGCTGAAGCAACAGGTAGCTAACCTGGAGAATCGGGAGGAGGTGGAAGGGAGAGCAAGGAGGAACAACATCCGCGTGGGCGGCCTGCCGGAGGGAGAGGAAGGGCAAGACCCTACAGACTACGTTGAGAACCTATTATTACAAGAAATAGGGTCTGAAAGACTTTCGCAAGGATTCGCAGTGGAGCGTGCGCACAGAGCCCTTATGAGGAGACCGAAGCCTGGGGCACACCCCGGGTAATAATTGCGAAAATACTGAATTATAAAGATTGCGAGAAGATATTAGAGTATTTTCACAAAGGAGGAACGATTGAAAGGGCCTCATGCACTATTAGAGCGTATCCTGACTATACAATGCTAGTACAGAGGCAGCGGTACAGTTATGTTGCAATCAAAAGGAGACTACGCATAGCGGGAATAAAATACATGCTTCTCTACCCTGCAAAATTGAAAGTGCAGCACAAGGGCAAGATGTACTTCTTTGACACCCCGGAAGATGTAACGACACGGCTGGACCTTCAAGGCTGCACGGAACAAGATGCGGAGCCAGATCGACCGGGCGGAGGCACTCAAAGACCCCCTTTTTATGGAAGATATAAGTGAGGAGATCATAAATTACTTTGAGGTGAACACGGGTAGTGTGGACTCAGCGAGCACGCTATGGGAAGCTTTTAAGGTGGTGTTGCAGGGTGTAGCCATAGCGAAATCTAAAGGCCTGCAAGGGGGAATCCTGGCTGATCTACATAATGCAGAAAGGGAATTGGAAGAGGCGCTGAAGGGAGGAGATGACACTGGAATAGACGTGGAGTTGATACTTAAATGGCAACAGACGTGCGCGGAGCTACGGGACAGACTGTCTAACCTTAACTATAAGAAATATGTAGAAAGACAGCATGCGGGAGGAGATAAAACAGGAAAGCTCTTGGCATAGTTGTACAAGAGCGAGATCCCCAGACCCACCATCAGGACAATAACAAGAGAAGATGTCAGTGTAGCTGACACTCAGGAGGAAGTTAACCTGGAGTTTGCAAATTACTACAGGGATCTATACGGGGATGTGGAGGAAAGCAGTTGGGGAGAAATAAGAGAGACACTAGACGACATAGGTCTACCAACAATAAGTACTGAAGAAAGAGAGGAACTGGATGTACCGATTACCATGGAGAAACTAGAGGAAGTGGTGAGGCAGCTACCTACTAGTAAGACCCCGGGTGCAGATGGGTTTCCGAGCGAGTTTTATAAAGTGTATAAGGCAGAAGTGCTCCCCCCGATGCTGGACATGCTAAATGAAGCATTTGAGATGGGACGGCTGCCAGAGTCACTTAGAGAAGCGATTATAATACCACTTCCCAAACCTAATAAGCCTGGACACAGATGTGGCTCTTATAGGTCGCTCTGAATGCTGAACCAGGACAGCAAGATATTGACAGCTGTCCTGGCAGGCAGATTGCGTAGAGTCATTGGCAAATTGATACACCCAGACCAGACGGGTTATGTCTCGAACAGGAACATAACTCATAATCATAGGTGTCTCCACCGGGTTGTTGAATGGGGTGCAAAAATGAGGGCAAAATGGCAATAGTGTCCTTAGACGCTATGAAGGCCTTTGATTCCGTCAAGTGGCCATGGCTGCTGGCAGCCTTGGCGAGCTATGGTATGGGGCCTGGAGATATAAGGTGGGCAAAGATGCTATATAGCGAGCCGTTGGCCAGGGTCAAAACAGGAGTGGCGATTTCCGAAAGATGGCAACTAGGCAGAGGCAACAGACAAGGGTGCCCATGGTCCCCTATGCTGTACATATTAGCTTTAGAGCCTTTGGCGATATACCTCAGACAACAGTACGATATGATAGGTATTGAAGTGGGAGGGGAGCGACATTTTATCTCCTTGTATGCAGACAATCTGCTGTTGTACCTGAGATACCCAGAGGAAAATCTCCAGTATGTTTGGAGGTCATGGATAGGTATGCAAGGCTGTCTGGCATAGCAGTGAACCCACAGAAATCTATTATTTTCCCATTAGGTAGCTATAAAGGGCTCACTGCTGAGCGACTGCCGGTGCTGCAAGCTCCTTGGGCTGTTGGTACTTTTTGGTACCTTGGGATAGATGTGCATTACACAGTAGAAGAAGAGCACAGGCACAATACCGAGGTAGCCGTAGGAAAAATCGAAGAGAGCATGACGTTTTGGGTAAAGCTCCCTCTAGAAATGATGGGGCGAAGTGCAATGCTCAAAATGGTGGTCTTGCCCAGGCTCCTGCATTATTTTGGAAATATTCCGTATCTAATACCTAAGAAGTTTTTCACCAGATTGAATGGCCTATACAGAGACTTCCTGTGGCAAGGTACCAGGAATAGGTTGGCACTATGGAAGTTGCAGAACTTCTATGAAAAAGGGGGAATAAAACGACCTAACTATGAGGTCTATTATATAGCCAGCCAATTGCAATATGTTGCCAAATGGCTTTCAGACGAAGTGACACCCGAATCTAGGTTGTTTAAAACAGATTGTGCCCCATATTATTTAAAGGAAATAATTTGGCTGCCTAAGACAGAAATGAAAGCGTGTCCTATGATGATGATGATGATGTTCGGGTGGAGGATCTGGCGCCGAGCATGCCAGATGATGGAAAACCCAGCCCCATGTTCCGCGCAGATACCGCTAGTGGCGATGAGCAGCTACGAAGGACAATTAGGAGCCACTGGGAATCGGTGGGGTTGGTAACTATGGGAGATGTCTGGCAAGAAGGGGCTATCATAAATCTTGAAGAGTAAGAAGAGGGAGTGGGGCTACATGTGGGTCAATATATTACATATTATAAAATGGTGCAGGAAATTAAAAAAACTTGGCCTGAGACAGTATTGGTAGGTGAGCCAGATGTTACCATAGACATGATATATGATATAACGGAAGGAGGGCATGAGATTTCTAGATTGTATGAAATGCTGATGTCCAAGGTTCGGAAAGAACCAACGCAATTAAGATTAGACTGGGAAGCGGAGGTGGGAGCCCCGATGGAGGATGGGATGTGGGAACGTGCCCTGGGGTACCATAAAAAGGTATTGAGAAACGCCAGATTAAAACAGATACAACTATATATCACGCACAGGGCATACATGACACCCCTGAGGATATCAGGGTTTGAAAACGCCGGCAGACAGGCATGCCCCAAATGCGATGAAGAAAAGGCTGATATGGTACATATGTTCTGATCCTGCCCGGTGATTGAGCGCTTCTGGAGCGAAGTAGCGGGAAAACTGGCGGCAAAGGGGGTTACTATTGTCATAGACTCAGTCTGGGCTTGTCTACTGGGAGGGTTCCCTAGATCGCAGAAACTTAAGCATGTTAATAAATTGAAGGATTTAGCATATGTGCTCGCAAAAAGAAGGATTGCCATGGGATGGAAGGCTTGTCACAGGCCACGGGTGGAGATGTGGTGGAAAGAGTTGCAGAAATGGGCGGAGGCAGAGACCATGGTATGGCAAGAAACGAGCAATATAGGAGGAGAGGAAGATGTGGGAACCCTGATGGCATGGAAATCGATGGTAGCGTAACTATTTGGAACAATACAAGACTTGACAGGATCCACTGGATATGTGTCCCCACCACATGGTGCGGACATGGAGAGAGAAGAAAAATAGGCTCGTAGGGGAGGGCGGGATAAGGGGAGCAGTAATTAACATTGTGTGTAGAATAATGTGAAATTGTAAAGTTGGCTGCACTGCATGTTTGGTTGGCGTTTGTATTGTTTATTTGAATTTATAATAAAAATTGTTTAAAAAAAAATATCTATTAAGTGGGCACTCACCCTTTGTTAGGGAGAATTCTCATAAATGTGCTAATTCCCTTCACCTTAGAGACCCCCAGCAACTTTACTGGATTTTGAGGACTTGATTTTCTTACCTGGAAAGAACGTGAGCCTTTTCTCCCCATTCCTTAATGTATTTTGATGTGCGATTTACGCTTGTGTTCTTTGATTATAGAGTTTTAGATAACTCCTTAGGCATCATCTTTTTCTGTGTGTTACACAGCACCCTCCGTGCAGTGACACAGTGATGTCTTTTAGACTTCCAAAAGGTTTAAATACATTCTCTGGGATGAACTCCTGTTTCCCAGAGAATGTAAGGTTAAATAGACTTTACTAGTCTTTTTAAATTTGTAGACCCAGCACACACTATCTTCCTATAGAGTGCTGGAGGGGTTACCTAGTATCCCCTGTGTCCAAAAACTCATGTAGCATTCAAATGCTACCCTTTCCTATCGAAATGGCTGGTGGCAGTGGGTTTACAACAAACTACCATGGATTTTCCCGATCGCGAACACCAGTAGCTAAAAATCACGGGAGCCATGTTTTCCAAGATGGCGCCTTAAGCCCCTTCTTTTTTCCCCATTTCTTTTCGGAAAGATCCTTTTATAGTTTGTCTCTGCGCGCCAAACCAGGTTTGGTCCCTTTGTTTGTATGCCTTTGGCGGGCTTCAGGACTGCAGACCGCCTCTGGTGCCTGAGTGTATGGGTTGGGTTGGAAGTGAGGGAGGTGCCCAAAACTCCCTGTGCGTAGTCTCCTAGGAGATCCAAATGCACTCTGGCGTGATTGGCTGGCTGACTGACCGGCAAGGTCAGCCACACTGCTGGCTGATTGACAGCTAAGCTGGAATGAAAGGGAGAAAACGGTTTAAAAGGCAAGTCTCGGACTGGAAAGCAGAGTCGACCACTGGAACGAAAGAACCAAAGACGAGCTGGAAGAGTACAGCTGTTGCAATTCCTGGACCATTGGTTTGCTCGGTGAAGCCCTGCTGCAGGTCCGAATTGCCAAGTTCATCACGACAGAGAAACCCCTTCAAGGACAACTTCTTCCTTTGAGTTGGTGGGACCAATCAACATATAAGCCACCTGGATACCATTCTCAGAGCTGGTTAGAATTAACCAGAGGGAAGGACACCAGCTTGTGTGCTTGAAGACAGCTACCCGATCCGAAGATCTTCCATTTTGCCAGCTTGTTTGACCAGTCCCTGTGCAGTGCATGAGTCCCCAGGCGTCCTCCCTCTTGTCCCCACGACTGAGGCTCAGGAACAGCGAGATCTGCAGGAACTGCTAGGAACCAACGTCTTCAGCTGCTTCTATTCTTCATATTAAGGTACTGTGCCAACCCGACAGAGAACTTACCTCTCGCAGTGAAAGTTAGTGAAACATTCCCAACTTGCAGGCCTAATCAGCTTGTGACCCTCATATGATTCTTTTTCGTACAAACTACTTCTGAGAACTTTGGCAAAGACTTTACCGTACAAGAACAGCTCTTTCCTATCCCAGACACTAGCCCATTGACTTTGGCCTAGGCCTATTGAACTGAATCAAGTTCGAGTGATCTTAAACTATTTGCACTGCCTAAGAAAGTATTTGTGGTCTATTTTATTAAATTGTGCCCCTTTACTCCCATTTAAAGTAACTGAAATGCCATTTTGCTCCTATTTCAGGGTAGCCTAATTTACTCAGGAACTTATTGGTTTGTTATTGAAGTATATTTGTGTATGATATTAATTTGCCTCCATCTAGTGAATTTTTTCTAGATGACTAATAAATTAATAAGTGTTTTACCAAGAAACCTTGAGTGCAAGTGTCTACTTGAACCATTGTGATTATAAGACTGCTCACATTCCCTCTTGAGATAAGCCTAGCCGCTCAGCTCGCTACCAAAAACTGTGTAGTACACACTTATACCAAAGGTTCATTTTGCTCATACCTGTAGTCCTAATTGTATGTGGTGGTCCCAGAGGTACCGCATGCAATTCTGCCTAACATCCTTCTAATAGAAGTAATGGCTAATAAAAAAGAAACTCTGTAGGTGAGCAATTTGAGAGATTAATATATTGGCTCCAATGGGGCCCAAGGAGTCTACGTGGGACTGTGTTGAGATCCTATCATAGACCCAGATGTGCCACAGGTAGGTGTAAGTGTTTTACCCCATACATAAAGGCTTTAAAAGGAAGGTGCATTTCACTAGGGCAGTTTATGATGGTTTGTGCTGCCAGAGCAGCCATGTGGACTTTAAGGAAATTGTGGACTACTCAATAGTCTAACAAGTAAAGTAGATGGGTAACAATGTATGTTGAAAAGCAGTTAATAGGGTTTACTTGCGTAGTTTTGCAACAGACAACTAATTTTCCATTTATCGAAGTAGCAGTTTCTGGTGTTCCGTTTTCTACCCTCACTAAGTATATCCGTGTAACACTGAAGCAGTTGAAGTGACAACATATTATAATTTAAGCAGCCAGGCCGGCAAGTTCATAGCTTATGTGTTGGGATGCTTTAAGTGTTGGTTCTATTATGTTAACAGATTATGAACTGAGTGCAATCTTATTGGTGGTTGCATTGACCCGTTTAGAAGATATGGATACCACACTTATCGAACCCAAGTTGGAGCAATGAGTATATGTTTCGAAGTTTCACTTGGAGGAACCTGTGAAGTGCTTGATTCATGGCTAGTAATTCCAGGACGTTTATGAGAAAGAGGCTTATTGAGGGGTCAAACTGTCCCCCACTAAGTGTGTGGCAGTGAGCCACCCTCTCCAACATGAATGCAATCTGTTATGGCATCTTGTACAGGTGAAATCACAAAAGGATGGCCCTTCAACATGTTTGCAAGAGACCACCATCTTCAGGCTTGCACGGCCTTTTGAAAAATTACCACTGGTTTGGCTTGTAACCACTCTTGGAGGAGGCCGATGAGAAGGCGTGCAAACTGGATTTAGGAAAATGCAAGATGCCATCATGTTTAGGACTTTCATGATGGTTTACATATTGAGGTAAAGAGTGCAAGAATGTGAACAATCGATTTGGCTGTGTTTGTCGCCCAAGGAACTTTTTAAATGTGGCTTGGGGTTACACTTGAACTCTGTGCTTTTATTTAGTAACCTTGCAGATGAAGGTTAATGTCATGACTGTGCCACTGGAGCACCAATTTGCACCCATTTTGGACTATTTGGAACTCCTTCATTACCATAATCCTGCCCAGACAATACCTATTCACATTTGTGTCTTTACTTTCCATTTGCAAGACTTTGGAACTTCATTTGACACCAAAATGATCGAATGACCAAAGGGTCGAGGTAATAGGACCGAAAACCAAGGGGTCCATTTTTTAAAAAAATATATAATTTTTTTGGTTTTTCGTATTGTAAAAAAAAAAAGTGATTTTTGCACCAAAAATAAATAAATTAATAATTATTTGACCCTTTGCTTTTCGGTCATTTTGATTCGACCCTTTGGTCATTCGATCATTTGACCTAGAACCTTCACAAACTACATATCCCATAATGCACCGTGTGGCAGTTCTCATTCCCTGGCTATTCCTATGTAGCAGTCTTAGAACTACAATCCCCAAAAGCCTTAGAGATCAGTGCTGCTTTCACTTTCCCAGGACCACAGAGAGAGGAGGCAGAATACCTTCAGGTGTGCTGCTAATGATCCTGCTTCAGCACAGGGTAGGTCCGTATTTAAGAAGTAGCCTGCAGGAGGACATGCCTCTTGAATTGTGTTTTCTCCCAGCCCCTTGTGCTTTGATTTTTGCTTTTACCTGTTGCTTCCAGAGCTTGATCCTGTTCCAGTGCCCAGTGCTCCCTGCCTTGTAGCTCTGCTACTCTGCCTACACTCCCCTGCCTTCTGTCCTGCACCTCTGCTCCCCTGCTTGCAGTCTTCTGTTCCCTGAGTGCAGCCCTTTGCTCTCCACCACCAATTATCTTGTTCCTTGCTTGAAGTTCCTTGTTCTATGCCCCTAGTCCGTGATACCTAGCTTTAGCTTCCAAGTTTCTAGTCCTGAGTTTCCTGTCTGTATTCCTGCCCTTGTTATTCCAGTCCAGATTTATAGTTCCTTGAATTCCTCGTTACCAGTCTGCAGCATAGTCCTTGTTTGCCTAGTCCAGAGTTTCTGTCCTGAGTTTTCTTGTTCCTGGTCTATAGTTCAGTCCACTGTTCCTTGATTCCAGTTCTTAGTTTCATGTCTGCAGTTCCAGTCTTCTGTACCTTTACACTTAGATTCTTTTCTTCTTGCTTTTCCTCTTTCATTCTGGGTCGGTGCCCTGAACCTTGCTTACTTTGACTTCCCATTCTTCCCTGGATATTTGTTCCTGTTCTTGTTCTCACTTGTGCAACTCCTTTGTTCAGAGTTCGGCTGCTGGGTTTCTCAGTAGGCAATCTCTGCCCCTTTCCTTTGTCGCATTTCAGTATTGTACCTTGTGCCATATTTTAATAGTGTGATGGATCCTGTTTCAGGAGGCAGCCATTGTTCAGTTCCTGCTGGACCCGCACAGGCTTCATTTTTGCAAGTACTGTTTCCTTGTTTGTGCAATAGGGTCCAGACACCCACTCCTGCTGCTCCTTTCCATGAGCATTCACAGTGGGACCCTGTAACAGTAACCAGCTCAGAAGGCTAGAGTTTCACCAGACCCTGTGGGAAACTCTTCCCCCATTCTGTGTACACCTCAAGTTGAAACATTGTTTGTCTTACTTGTACTCCCTGCCCCTTTCTGTTCACTGCCTTTGTTGCCTTTCTGCAGTATCTGCCTATCCTTTGTCTGCAGGATTCCTTACACTCCTGTCTCTTGTGCACTTTTCTCCCCTCGGCTTTGTGAGCACATCTCTGCCCGCAAACCCTTGACACTTAATTGTTCTCTGGGTGTTTACAGGACGCTGAGAGCCACTGTCCCCGGTTATGGGCCACTCATCAAAGTAGGGGTATACTTGTACCAACTTCATATGAAGGTGCCCGGATACAATAGCTAGTACCTTTGTGAACACACACAGTGCAAATGCAATCCCTAAAGAAAGGACTTTAAACTGAAAATGCTGTTTGTCTACTGTGAATCTGAGATAGCAGATGACCTGGAAATCCAGAGACATGGAAATATGCATCTTTCATGTCTACAGTCTCCGTGTAGTCCCCTTATTTTAATATTGATAGGAGCATGTAAAGGGTAGTCTTTCTGAATATGAGGTTTGACAAACTTGTTTGCTGGTTTTATATCTAAGCCTGATCTCATGATCAGATTTTATTTGGGATAAAGAAAATACACTGAATAAATGTTGGTCGCTTGAAATGGTACCTCCCCAACAGCCTCCTTTTGTTATAGACCAGTGATTCCATGTAAAGGAACTGAAGATGTTCCAAGGGTCGCAGTTAATGCCTCAGTGGTAGAATGAGGCTTTGGTGCAGTATGCATCTCTTATGTACAACAGCCATTTGTCAGTGGAAGTCCCGCTCCCATTAGGTGAATTAGGTTATCCTTAGCCATATGGTGGTAAATGAGAAGGTATTTGTACAACAGTCATTGTTTTGTGGTAGAGGAAGCACCCTTAGTGTGCGTTTCTTGTTCCCATTCTCGGCCCTGGTGCTGTGGACTGTATTGGTATTCGTAAGAGGATGTTGGTAAACGAGTTGTACTATATATCCCAACAAGCACGCATTGGATGCGAGAACTGCTTTGGTGCATCCCAGGTCTACGACTGTTGGCCACGAAGGTCTGCAACAGAAAATGCCCCCAGCATTTATATGGCCACCCTGTAGTCTGTGTTTTATATACTGGGTCTGCCCCTAATGTGGATCCTACTCATATGAGGGGTATGTTTAACATCACTCTATACACAAGAGTAGGTACAGCACCTCTCCACTAGTGTTTTAGGATCCACAGACCTAAATGCTGTGCAGCAGTACCGATCTGCAGTCAATAATATTTAAAATAGAAACATTTGTTTAGTCCAGCATGTCGTTTCCATGGGACATTGTCCCTGCCTTTAATAAAAAAACAAGTATCAAAATGATGCAGTGAAGGTTAGTAGCCAATCGTGAGTACCACCGCCATAGTACATGTTTCTAGATCCCAAAATCTGACTTGCTCAATGATATGCAACTGCCTCTATTACAGGAGGTCTGTTCGCCATTGGTTTATCATTATGAATGTTTTGAATGGACCCTCGCCTTAGGAAAAAGAAAACTGTGGTGTGTGTCACAGGTGGAGGTATGAGACACTTTCCCTATGGCAATACGTGGCATATATGTAAGTCATTCACTACATTCTATGTCAACACTCTGTTTCTGCCTTCTAGTTTAGAGTACATTCACAGACTGTGCATCCCACAGATGTTTTTGTGGCCTTCATCAGGACTTCGGGAGCTATGCCCAGTCTTTTCAACCCCCTGTGTCTGGTTGTGGTTTATACACATGTGAGGACCCTGAGGGTGTCCTCACTTGTTTCCCCTGTGGATTCTCCTCTCAGGTGGCCAGGGAAAGACCATCGCTTTTGGATCTCGACCATGGGGGTGGATATGGGAGGGAGGAACTTTGGGAGTGGGGAGAGGACATCCTTTGGTGAGACATGGTATCCCCTTTCCCTTTTCCCAATGAACCCTCTATCCCTCAAGCCTTTGTCGACTGTCATACCTTTCCCTTTTCTTCCCCCCAAAATATCCCCCCCAAGAAACATCACCTTAACACTGGGACGAGGGGGGAACAAGAGTTATTCACACTTCCTTTATTTCAAACCACCACTCTGGTACTGAGACCAAGAAGATGGCTATGGAGGATTACAGGTGCAACAACCAGGCATGTCCACCTAATGGATTCTGCCATGGTTAGGCAATTAGCCGTAATGACCCACACCTGAGGTCACTTAACATGCCAAATGGATATAAAAATGCGGGCTGCACAGCACAAGAGGAGTGAGAGCAGGAAGTGGTCTGGAGAGCTGCGGGCTGGAGACACAAAAGCTGAAAGCCGTGTCGAACAGGAGAGAGGGATGCTGAGGCCGAGGTCGGCTGCAAGAGGGTCTGGAAGTCCTGCAGCCCTCCTTGTCGGGTGCACGCAGCGTTAGACTGTGAGGTCCGATAACTGGGCCTAGACCGTGTGCCCCCCTTTATGGACAAAGTCAATTAAAGTATCCATAAAGAAGCTTATGTTTTGCAACCGCCGCTCATCTGATTTTGAAGTCCGGAAACAAAACAATCGATGTGAACCAGTGAAAAGTACCGATGACAAAAGAGCTGGGAAGTGTTCCAAGGAATTGTGCTGTTTTGAAAAGCTGGAAGATGGAACTCTCGGGGAAGGGAACTCAGATAATTTGTGTACTGTTTTGAACTTGGGGGAAGGAGAAGCCGGTTACAAGCTAAGAGCTGGAAGAAGCTCAGCATTTTATTCTGAACACTATTCATTTTGATGCAGACACCCCTACACATCGTATACAGTTAGTTGTGAGGGCAAGTACAGGTTTTGGACATTGACAGACTTGATTTGGACTTTCTGTCTCAAACTATACTTCGTTTTATTTAGGTAGGGAAATCCCACCTTAGCATAGGGCAAGTTAGGCCTTAATCCATCCTGATTTTTAAGTTAATATAACAGTTGAGAAACAATCTTGAACCTGTTGTCTGTGTCTTACTTCATGATGCCTTCATATCTTCAAAAAAAAAAACAAAAAACACAATTGGACTATATTAAAATGTAAAAGCCTTCCTTACTCAATTTGGTACAGTTCTAGTCTGTTGCTCAGGTATCACTGACCTGTGGTCATTCACTTAGTGCGCAGTTTCTCCTAAGAGTCACTGATGAATTGATGAATCCCATTGTTCATTTCTGGGTCATCTATCCATTTCTCGTGTAATACAGATGGGATGTGTTTTTAAGTGCCTGGCCCCTGTGACTCTCACTAATCATTGCTATTCAGTATGTATTATTTAGAACGATATACGTGAATCCTACTTCCCTGCGATTGGCTATAATAATGGCTCCTCGTTTGCAAGGGTCATCAATGTACAGCCTCTCTGGCTCCAACTGGTCATCACTATACGATGTATGTTACTACAAAAATTGTAGATGCATTCTATTCCCTACAGCTGGGTAGAATGTGTCATCAATGATTTGCCCCATTACTTTCTTGAAACAAGCCCAATGTGTGCATCTGCAGTGACTTGCCTGCCTCCTCTATCTTACACATCCGGAGCTCACCCTCCCGAAAGGGAAGGGAGCGGGATGTGGGGGGTCCATTCATACAAGAGTCCAACCGGTGGGTCCCTTAAGTGGAGACTTGGTTTAATCCAGATGGCTCCTTGTCTCACCAAGCATTTCCCCGGAGGCCTAACCTTCTCTGTGATCCAGCTCTGTCATGTCACATGGAAACTACATTGTGGACTAAACAAATGTTTCTATATTAAATATTGATCAATGTATATGGGTACTGCTGCATAGGATCTAGATCTGTGGATCCTAAGAAACACTATTGCATAGGTGGGGGTGTTGTGATGATCCTTCAGATACCATCACATTTCCTGAGGGGGATGGGCACACTTTCCATGAGGCTAGGGAGGTGCAGCCACTAACGAACAGTCGCCCTAGAGGTGGTAATATGTGGGAGGACCTCATGGAGAGGAACTACCCTCCTGTGGACAAGGACTGGAATCGGAGACACTGCCTCTAACTCTTGACCCCGTAAGGTAATGACACTGCTGTAAGAAACCTGAGGGTATTCTCACTCATATTCCCCTTGGATCCTCAATGCAGGTGGCCAGAGAAAGGTCATTGCTCTTGGATTCTGACCCTGATGGCGGAAAACGAGGGAGAATCACCTGGGTGGAGGGTCCTTGGGGATTGGGATGCCCTCAGGCCAGACATGGTATCCCCCTTTCCCCATTGACGACCAACCTAACACTCCCCCAACCTTTATGGGTCATTTTAAGTCAGCTTCCTTCATTTCCCCTCTTGTGACACTTGACAGTACTGAGACGAGGAAGAGGCAGCCGAGTGTAATGAACACTATACCATTTTCCCACTTTGGTACTGGAACGAAGAAGATGCCTGCAGTGAGTTGTGAATGTCAGGCATTTCCCCTTAATCATTGTCTGGCAAGTCTAATTGAGAAAGCAAATCTGATTTTTCTCTTGTATTTTGAGATTTTCAATAAACCAAATACAAATAAATGAACACATTTTAAAAAAGAAAGCACACCTGCAACCTGTTAGAGGATTGCAGGTGTATAAAAGGAGGAGGCAAAAGCAACACAGAGGAGCAGCAGTGAGGCCTGTGTGATCAGCGGGGAACCATGTTGGAAGAGTGGTGAGCCGCTGGAGAGAACTGCTGTGGTACGGTCTGTTGTGTGAAGCACACAGACGCTGGGCACTGCAATGAGAAACATTCTTAGATAGCGTGGCGTGGGAGCTGGTGCTCCATGGAACTCATTGAAGGCAGCAAAGGGAGCTGTATGACAAGTCTGTGCCTTTAACCAGAAGTGTTAGTTCCTCTGTGTCAGGGGTAGGGGCATAGGAGCCTTTTTGACTGGGATGGTGCCTTTTGATTTGGACTTACGCTGACTTCCTGATGAGCACCAGAGTTTCTTTATTTTAGGTAGGGAATTCTGACAGATCGGTTTATTTTTCTGTTAAATAAAACTATATAGCAATCATCAAAGCACCACCTACATTCCATGTCACCACAGTACCTACACCCTGTAGTAATGCTTAATGTTTTAAGGGTGTAATGCTCCTTTTTCACTTTCTCAACGGCCTCATCAACAGACTTTAAAAATAGAAGTGATTTGTCTAGGGGCTAATCAAGGAGTATGAATTGTGTTAGAATCCTTGTCAGGCGACATGCCCTGCCAGACAAGCACTCCTATTTTATGCCCATTAGCGGTTAGCTTGGAGGTTGTGGCACATATGCGGCGGTGCGAAGTACACTTATCAGAAGGCTACGTGACCCGGCTGCCGCAACCAATAACTTCCCACAGTGCACCCGGGAAACGGGAAATAAAAAGCCGACAGCACCGCGCTTCTCAACGCTACCCATGAGCGGCACGTCGGATATTTGGGTACTGTGGCCTATTAGAAGAAAGACTCGGACCAGAAGCCATTTTCGGTTTACAATGCTTTTCTTTAACTTAAGAAAATGACTTGCTGACTCTACTGCTGATAGGGTAGTTCCCTACCTACCAAACTAAATGAAGGGTGCTCATCATTATTAGTCAAAATAATAAAGCGTGTCCTCTGTCCAAATCCTAAAATCTTAACTGGCCATACCACTTAGAAATTACGACCTAAAAAGGGAAAGTGGGCACTATAGGTTGCTCCAGTGTTCTTTAATCTGCCATCTCATAGTGGTTCCGGGAATCTCTCCTATTATCACGTTTCTTTATCAAGAGATGGGCTTTCTCAAGTTTATCAGTTTATGTCCATTTTGTCAGAGTTCAACAAATAAAGAATAGGTTTATCCTCAGATATAACTATCCTAAATTCTCAAGTTCCAAAGAAAGTCAATTCTCTCAAAAAGCATAGAAGGGCTGTTGCCTTAATTTTCCAACGCCAACTATGTGTCTCTCCCCCCACAAGAGTCCAGTCTTGTTGGATTCCGATTTGTCTGCGGGCCAATTCTTGCTTTGCTTTATATGGCCCTCCTGGCTCCCGTGACTCTTGTTCTCAGCTTTTCACTCAATTCATAGGGCTATGCGTATCTCTCCTCGGGGTAGCTTTCCCCTGGTCTCTGCATGTGAACTTGAGCCATTTGGCTGATTCCAAAGCTCGGGGTTTCAGGATTCCCATAACCGCTCTTCTTATATGTTTCTGGTTCACCCTCTGTGCCGGGCTGATGCTCTTAGTTATCCCTCTCCTGGGTTTGGTCTGTGTGACCCCCCTCGACTGGCAGGAACCCGCATGGGTTCTCTATAGCAGGGCTTGCTCCTGCAAGGTGGCTCCGGTCTGATGCTGGCGTTCTTTGCATCTCCTCGGCGTCCTCTGGTACGCAAGCAAGAGTGTTTCTTTGCTCGACACCTTTTTCCTTTCTAGTTTCTCTCCGGTTTCTTGTGGTGCAAGTGGAGGGTCTCATTCCCCCCCACCCTCTGCGGGTTCGGTGAGGTTTCTTGGGCTCCAAGCCCACCACATCCGCAACGTGGCAACACCTTCCCTTTTAGTCAGCTCTGCTCGGCCTTGCCAACTCCACACAGGCCTGTGCCTAGTCACCCAAGTTTCTATCCCTCTTGGGTGTCTCTGCCAGAGTGTCTCATGTCTCCGTCTGGACCTCCTTTTGGGTCCTTCTCTGTGTCTCCTCCATTCAAGTAAGTCCTTTTATCTTGGTTATCAGATACAAAAGGGGTGTGCTTGATTGCACAGCCCATGGAAAGACCAGTATTGCCTTGAGCCAACAGTTTAAAAGGTATTCCCAACATTTCTAATTCCACAGCTGGCAGACAGACCCACTTCGGTTATTCCCATGTATGCACTTTTCGAAGAAAAGCACCGTAATTGCACTCCAGTTGTTATAGGCAAGTTGAATATATTAACACAATTTAGGGTGCAGAGGAGAGTGTAACCACCCAGGCACAAGGTGGAGTATAATAGCTAAGAAAGACAAGAGTCCTAGATAGGGACCCTCGTGTTCCCTGCACAACCAGAATACTGTGAACAGTCAAAAGTAGTCTTGTATATAACAAGAAAGACCTTAAGGTAACAGATTTATCGAAAAAATAGTTATAAAGAAGCATGTAGTTCGTCAGGAGCTCGAATTAGGTCATCAGTTCAACTTTCAAAAACATCCATTACTACAAAGTAAATACAGTGAATTAGCCATTTCTGTGTAAAACTACATAGATTCTCAAATAAGGAACAAATATAAAAGGAAATCACACTCCCATATTAGGGGATCCTATCCACCTGAATTTCATAGACTAGTAATCAATGTGCAGTTCTCAACCAGAGGAAATACCCTCTTAACAAACTTCAAAATTCAGGCTTCTCAAGAAAATGACTCCCCTTTCCTCTAGCTTCTTGAAAAACGAGGGCGTATGAGCCTAGTCTCTGCGGAGTATATAGAAGATCTGGTTCACTACCCTGTCAGGTATTGCTATTGTCCATACAACTGTTATACTATCTTTACTGTAATTGTGGGTCCCACACCCTTACTTCAGGTGCAGTTATTTATTCAAAGTCTCTTTTCCAGGTTTCTTCTTAGCCCTCTGCTCTAGGGTACTTCCACCTATTTTTGTAGTGCCCCAGGCCCTTCTTCTGTCCCCACCAGTTAGCCCTGGCAAGCCCCTACCTCCAGCCTACCTCCAAGGAGCTTTCGTTCGGACTCCAGCCGGTCCCAGGACTCATTCTCTTCCTTCCCATGATCTGCCTCTGGTCTGCTCCAGCTATGGTGACTCCGTAGCTGCTGTTCCCCGCTGGCCTGTCTTTCTGACGTGGACCGTGTGATCCCTTCTCTCCCATCGGCATCGACAGCCTGCTTCCAGTTAGGAGAAGGGTCCTTTCTCTACCGACCCTTTTCGGAGGCTTCACCTTCTCGCCTTGCATCTCGGTTTCCCCGAGCTTCCCTTCGCCGCATCACTGACACGCTTTCGGATCCTTGACGGCTGAATGCCATCTTCAGTCGTTCTTCCCCTTTTATGTTCCACTGGTTCACTGTTGACTAGAATGCTGATTTTGGTTCTGCTCAGTGTTCATTACTCAGCGCTTCTTTGTCTTGTACTGATGTAATCATTCGCAAATGGGTCACTTCAATTCTTCGTCCTAGTTTCCACATATGACTCACATAGGTAGTCCCTAATCTTGCTTGTCTCAGTACTTTAAGGAGGTCAAATTATCTACCCTACACAAGTACATGGAAGTGTGTGGAATTATGATACCCTGTATAGGGTAGGAGGATGAGGGAGGGTGGGGTATTGTCCGGGCATACTGCGTTCTCCCCAGACAGTCGTCCCTAGTCCCATGGAACGGTAGGGGTCCCTCCACATTAGATCCAAACACTGAGTACCACCTCCAGGGGGACTATCGGCTAGCGATCTCACCTCCCTGGGGTCATGGGAAAGGGCTCCCCTAGGGGAAAATGGAAGATGTCCAAGGATTTGTCATACACCCACAAAATATTCCATTAAGGAGGTCCACATGCTACAGATTTTAACACTCGCCTAAGCGTACACCTGGAAAGATCTAGTTTTCGATCATGTACCTTGTCCAGATCATTGCACAAGTGCCTGAAGATTATTGAACAACTCTATTTATGGATAAGTGGCAAATTGGGCAAAAAAAGGTTTTAGCTTTGATTCTGTAGTCCACAAAAATGTGCCCATAACTTGTTACTTTGTGTCTGGTTATGCCTCCCACTGGGTGGCCAATTGTCTTCAGTTGCCTCACACACTATTATTCACCTGTGTTTTTAGATCGGCTTCTTTTTGAGCCGTAGTATGGGTCGAAGGGTTGGCGATTGTAAGCCAAACTTCTTACTGGATTTGGAATTTTGCAAAACCATTCACAGGGAAAGAGTTTTTTAATCAAAATGCGGGATCAGTGAAGTATAGTGATGTTGTGGGAGAGTTTTAATGCATATGTTCGCGGCAACTGCATCTGTAATGAAGCAGCGATCTGAAACCGCTTAAAGGACTGGATAGTTTGAAGAGAGATTTTGAGGCTTTCTATGCAGAATCTAGAGACTAGGGGAGTACTGCAAGTTGGCAGAAGTGAAGGTGGCATTCTTAGGTAAGAAAGCTAGTGCTCCACACAATGGACAGTGAAAGATGCCTAGCAAAACCCTGTCATTGCTGGATGTAGGACACTGTGGGAATGCAGACATCCAGGAGATTAAGCACCCGGATGAATCATTCTCTTCCAGGGTTGAGGATATTAATGAAAGAGTTCAAGGGATTTTATAAAGTCCTTTACTCATACAGACTAGAGAAAACAGAGGCTGTTATATCTGTATAAAATTGCCCAGGCATGGGTTAAGGGCACACAAGAAAGACTGACTAAGCCATTGGCATCAGAAGAGGTCTTCAATGTCAAAGACCTGGTGGGTGGTAAAGCACCAGGTATGGACAGTCTGTACATTAAGTTCAAGGAACAAGTTACTTACCTGAAACTGTTGTTCTCCAGCATGCGTCTGGCATGGATTCACATGCCCATGAATATTCCCCCTCATCAGGCTGGGAATCCTCTGAAAAAGAAAGACCCGTTTCACTTTAGTTTATAACCTGTCTTTATACTATAAACCTATCACTGAGCTCTGGGTCATACTGCCCCCAGCCAATGACTGCCCTCTACCTAAGCCCCTCCTCTAGCAGCCATCTTCGGTATGACCAAGAAGAGCCGCAGAGGAGCAGAAGCGAGGGTTTGCATGTGAATCCATACCAGAGCCATGCTGGAGAACCACAGTTACAGGTAAGTAACTTGTTCCTTCTCCAGCATGGGCTCTGGCATGGATTCACATGCTCATGAATAAAGAATACATAGCAATAAATACATACACAACCACGGGAGGTGGCAAGGCTCAACAGAAGCAACTACTCTGACCTCCTCACCAGGCTCACCTTCAAGCGAACAGGTTGCATAGCACTGCCTAGCCGACTCTGGACTCCTCCCTGGAATCCCTGTCAACGCAGTAGAATTTTATGAAGGTGTGCACAGCCCTGCAGATGTCCAGCAAGAGGCACACCAGACAAGAACGCCATCGTCGCAGCGATCGCTCTTGTAGAATGGGCTTGGACGGCCAGGCAACTGTCAGTTTGCCAACCAGTGACAATGAGTGATGCAGCCGGAGAGCCACCTGGAGATGGATGCCTTGGACAAAGCCTTCCCATAATTCACAGGACCAAAATTCACAAAAAGCAGAGAGGTTTTCCGGCAACTCTTCATGCGGGACACATACAACTTCAGAGCACGAGCCACATCCAGCGAGTGCAAAGTCCTTTCAGTCGGCGACCAAGGCATCAGAAAAACCACATGTAACACCAAGGGCTTGTTGAGATGAAAGTCCGACAGAACCGTGGGCATGAAGGAGGGGTGCGTCCGCAGCACCACCCTCGTCTTGTGGAAAGTCATGTAAGACCGCTTGCAGGACAGGGCCTGGATCTCACCTACTCTCCTGGCAGGTGATGGCCACGAGGAACGCTGTCTTACAAGACAGGAACTTAAGTGGAGCTTGATGCATCGGCTCGAATGGGGCCCCTCCATGAGCCTAGTCAGCACCACATTGAGTTCCCACGCCGGGGGCAGGTGCCGTCACCGGCAGGAATAAACGAAGAGTCCTTTAATGAACTACTTCACTAGACGGTGAGACCAAAGAGAAGACAGTCCCAGAGACCTGGTGTAGCGGGAGATGGCTGCTAGATGCACCTTGATGGAGGTGTGCGCCAGCCCCAACTTAGCCAAAAACAACAAGTACGGAAGGACCGGTCGCAAACAGATCGATCTGGGGACTGCCCCACTTGAGGAAGAAGCTCCCACTCGTGGTAAGAGCGCAGCTCCCTGCTGAGGGAGTCAGTGACAGTATTTTTGATTCCCGGCAGGTGGAAAGGAATGAGGAACATCGCTTGCACAGCGGCCCAGTTCCACAACTCCTGCACCTCCCTGGAAAGCGCTGTGGATCTGGTGCCCCCCCCCCTGCTTCCAGATGTAAAACATTGTGGTGGTATTGTCCGTGAAGACCCTCACCACTCTGCCCTTGAGGGACGGAAGGAATGACTTGAGGGCCCAAAACACAGCCCATAGTTCTAGTACGTTGTTGTGTAGCGCCTTCTCCCCCAGCAGCCACAGGCCTCTGGCATGGAGACGTCCAGTGTGTGCCCCCCACCTCTCCAGGGAAGCGTCCGTCGTGACCATCTCCTGGTATGGAGGGCTCTGGAAGTCTGTGCCCCTGGCGATGTTGGAGCTAATGGCCCACCACCTTCTTGCTTGACGGAACCCCTTGTCGAGCGCAATCCTGTCTTTGAAACTTCCGGACACTTGGATCAAACGGGCGTCCAGGAACTCCTGGAGCGGTTGCATCCACAACCTGCAGAGCCGGACCAGGTAGATGCATGACAACATCAGGCCGAGCAGTGTCTTGATGGTTCTCACTGTAGCGCTCTTTAGTGCTAACAGCCGTTGCACCTTGCCCAAAATGGCCACTATCCTCTCCTCCAACGGAGCCGCTAGACAGGACACCGTGTTGAGCCTGGACCCCAGGAACAGAGCGTTCTGCGATGGAGTTAAGCAGGATTTTGTATAGTTCACCGAGAACCCCAGATCCATCAGGCGCCGGGCGGTCCTCTCCGTGTGATCGACAGCGATGTTCTTTGACTTGGCCCAGATGAGCCAGTCGTCGAGGTAATCCTCTGTAGCCAGAGATGAGCCGCCACCAGAGCCAGGCACTTCGTACAGACTCTGGGTGCCGACTTCAGTCCGAAGGGGAAAGCCTTGAACTGGTAGTGCTTACCTTGTATGACAAAGCGCAGGAACCTGCAATGTTTTACGTGGATGTACGCTTTCTCAAGATCCAACGACAACAGAAAGTCTGCCTCCTCCAGTTGGCCGAGCACGTGCTGCAACGTGACCATCCTGAATTTCTGGGACTTGATGAACTTGTTGAGTCGTCATAGGTCGAGAATGGGCCTCCAGCCCCGGTCTTCTTTCTTACCAGAAAGTATCTAGAGTAAACTCTGGCGCCCCAGAGTCGCTTCCGAACATGCTCTATCGCCCCTTTTCGTATCATGGGCCGATCTTACAACAGCAGCCGAGGGATATGTTGTTCCTGCCGGGCCACCAGTGGTATTCACGGACACCTCAGCTAAAACTCCAAGGTGTGTCTATGGCCGAGAGCGTCCAGCACCCATCGATCGGTGGAGATGTTTACCCACACCACGCTGACAAAGTTCACCAGCCGGCCTCCCACCGTGGTGCAGGGGTGGGGGCCCCGACGTCTCGGCCGGTTCATTCATGCTTGGAGGGTCAGCGCGCCACCCTGGAAGCCTCGACAATGACAGCGGCCACCTCCAAAGGCCTTGAAACGACCCTTGTAGGCTTCCTGGGTCATGGAACGGGAGGGTTGGCGGTAAGAGTAAGTTCCACCACCAAAACTCTTCGAAGACCTCCCCAACTTTCCTCCTGAGGGATGAAAGGGCGGTGCTGCTGCAGCATGGTGAGGGCACGGGCCATCTCCGTGTCAGCTTTGATGGCCAGAAGGGATTCGTCGACTGCCTTGCTGTAAAGGTTGTCTCAGTCGAACGGCATGTCCAGGACCCTCGTCTGGACCTCTCGTCTGAAGTTGGTGGCCTTCAGCCAGCAACGACGACAAAGACAACCCTCATTCCCCATCTGGCGGAACCCCGTATCCACAATGTCCAGGGCCACGGTGATGGTGTGGTCCGACGCCACCTCGCTTTCCTGAATGATCTCCATTGCTTCTACCCGCTAGTCTTCGAGGAGAAAATCCAGGATCGGAGCCATCTTGTACCATAGCTCACGGTGATACATGGCTAGGATCGCTAAAGTATTGGCCGCCCTGACCGCCATTGCCGCAGAGTAAATGACATTCCGTCCCACAGTGTCCAATTTCTTCCCCTCGCCATCCGGGGTAAAGATGTTGAAGATGACGGGTTGGAGGACTTCTTCCTTGCCGCAGCCGAGACCCCCGAGTCCGGCAATGGTTGGGACTGCAGACACTTGGGCGCAGACTCCGGCACTCAACACTTCTGCTCTAGCCGGTCTCGCTTAGCCAGGGCCAGGGAAGGGTTCTCCAGGAACACCATCCCCCTCATCCCAGACGTCGTCTGGCAGTGCTATCAACAGAATGGTCTTCCTCTTCGCCTCCCAGTGTTGGTAAAGGAAGCCTTCCTTTTTCTTCTCTTCGGGGGTGAGCTGAAAAAGTTCAGACACACGGGCAATCATGGAATGGAAGGATTCCACTTCGTCCGGAGGAGAAGCCCTTGGTGGCGGATAGAGGCCACTGTCGCTGTCGGTGTCCGTCGTAGCCGTGTCCGTAACTGCCACCCTGGGGGACGGGGGAGGGTAGCGACGGCAGAAGCAGAGGCATAGGGTGCCTCCTCCTTTTCTTCAGTGGAGGTGGCCCGGTGTCAACGCAGTCATCGCTGGTGGAGTCACTGGCGGTGCTGTCGGTATCCTCTTCTGACTCTCCGACACCAGTGTGTGGCAGGTCGAGAGAATATCTTGCGATTGATCCCTGGATGATGTCTGGGGGACAGGATCGGCGGGCCCAGCGCCTCTGTCGTCGCCCCCTGCGCAGTTGTGGTCATCGCCGACTGACGTTCTCGCCGTCGTGACCCATCTCTTCCGGGATGGTGAGGACGGAAACGTCTTCCTCATCGGATGATGAAATATCTGTGCCCTTCCACTCCCACCCAACCCCTTTCTTCGGGTACTATGGGGTCGGCCTTGGGCTGAGGTCCGGCATCCTCTTCTCCAGAATCTTCTCCACTGGTTTGGCCAAAGCATCTCGCCTGGGAGGGAGCGCCACTCTGGCTGCCTCCGGGGCACCATGGTCCAAGAGGGCAGCCGCAACCATCACGATAGAAGAGGACGTCTTGGCCTGGATCACCTGGGCCTGCGCCAGCAGGACAGATCCCTTGCCCTGCCTGACCTTCTCTGGCTTCTTCCGCAGCTTCCCCAGGGTAGCTGACTTTCTCTTCGATGAAGAGCTGGAGCGATGGCTGGAGATCGAAGCAGATGGAGATGATGAACGCGCCCTGACCATCGCGGGAACCCGCTTGTGCGGCGTACTCGGCACAAGCAGACTCACAGTGCTTGGCCTAGTCTTGGGCCCCCACGGATGGAGCGCCCCCAAAGGACTTGCAAGCCCGCTCAGGATGGCCGGGTCCGGATGAGGCATGCCCCTGCGGAACACCCGGGCTAGAGGCCTTGGCCTTGAGCCACGTCGCCAGTAGGACGTGCCGGTCCTTCATCGTGCGCTTGGAGAAGCCACAGCAAATCTGAAAGTCTTCTTCCTTGTACGTTGGGGGTGTAGAGAATACAGGCACTGGCAATGCTGGTCGTGCGTGAAACCATTTCACAAGCCGCAGCTTGTGCAGAGCTTGAAGAGGGAAGCCCCGTCCTTCTCCTCCGACATGACCCGGCGCAGTGTAGACCTGGTGGACTTCTGGAAACTTCCAAGAAGAAAAACACTTGACGATTTAAGCCATTGGGGGGCAAACAATGAAGCCAAAAAACAGACCCCTCGTTGATCGAATGGATAAGCGATGGAGCACACAGGCTCGATTTGAACAAAACAGAGGTTTCCTTCCCAAAAAGCACGAAAAAATGCAGAAAACTCAAAGGAGGAAAACGCTAGGTCTCCCAACATTTGAACGTGCAGTAAAAATCTGAAGATGGCTGCCAGAGGAGTGGCTTAGGTAGAGGGCATTCATTCACTAAGCGCAGTATGACCCAGAGCTCAGTGATTGGTTTATAGGAGAAAGGCAGTATATAAAGGAAAGTGAAACTTTTTTCTTTTAGCGAGGATTCCCAGCCTGACGACCAAGAATATTCATGAGCATGTGAATATATGCCAGACCCCATGCTGGAGAACAAGGTGTTCCTAGATATCATTCCCTCCCTTTTTGGCCATGTATGAGGATGGTGCAGTCTCTGATCTTGCCCAACCAGGCCGGCTTTCTACTGGGGAGACATTGCGTAATTTGAGGAGACTGTTTACTTTGTTGCACCAAGTGGAACCGTTACTACCCACTCGAAGGCGAAAAGGCTTTTGATTATAATGAATGGCTGTTTCTATTCTCAGTGCTGCAAAGAATGGGATTGGAAAATTACTAGGTTTCACTGGCCTCACTACTGTAAATATTCCAAGTGCCAGGGTACTGTGAGAAACCAGAGGGTATTCTCACTCCCACTCCCCTTGGATCCTCTCTGCAGGTGGTCAGGAAAAGGCCATCGCTTTAGGATCCTGACCCTGGGGGTGGAGAAGCGAGGGAGGATCACGTGGGTGGAGGGTCCTTGAGGATTGGGAGTGGGATGCCCCTAGGCGAGACATGTGTTAGGGCGAATTCTCATTCTATGGCTAATTTCCCTTACATATAGAGTCCCCCAGCAGCTTTGCTGGATTTGAAGGGTTTGCTTTTTCTCCTGCTAAGAGTGAGACTCTTTTTCCCACTCTTAGGCATTTTTGCTATGGGTGTTCTAGCCTATTTTTGTGTTTAATGTCTATGGGATGTTCTCACTTCCATAGAAACCATCTTTATTCACGTGTGTTACACAGCAACCTCAGTGCAGTGAAACAGGGGTGTCGTAGCGACCCCCAAACATAGACTCCATACCCTGGGACTGACTGTCTCCCCGGGCATGTAAAGTCCCTGTTGACTTTACTAGTCAATTTTTATGAACTTAACCAGTACAACCCATCTTACAATGGAGGCACTGGAAAGGGTTAATAGTTGTTCCCTTAGGTTCATTTTCGAGGGGGTACCGTAAAGTCCCTCTCTCTAAAGTTTCTGGCTGGTGGCAGTGGTTACTACCATGAATATTCAACTGCAAATATTTTCCTATGGGATTTTCTCATTTTTTCAAAGCTACCACTTTTTCTGACAGCCTCTAACATAGCGCCGGTTTATTTTAATATTAACTTTACTCCGGTAGGTTTTATTTGCCAGAACTTTAATATAACTTTCTCTAACTCCTAACCCAGGTCAGGGATCCTTCGTTCGTCCTTTTGGCAGGCTTCTGCCCAGAAGCCCTCCTTTCTGTGCCACTGAGTCTGGGGTGGGTCCATTGTGTGGGAGGGGGAGTAGGACCCCTGGACAGGGTTGCCTCAGCAACCCATGTCGCACTCTATCCTGATAGGTTTGAGGGCCTCCCTCCAAAGATGACCACTCCACTGTGTGAGTGACAGCTAGGCTGTATGAATGGGGATCTTTTTGCATAAGAGCAGGGTCCTGATGACTGGAAGAGCAAGACGTTGCCACTGGAACTAAGAAGCCGAAGAGGAGAGAAGCCGAAGACATCTGCAACGACTGAACCACCGGTGAAGCCCTGCTGCAGCATCTCAACACTTTTCTACACACGACGAGAGGAGGAGATCTTCATCTGCAAGAGCCTTCTTCCCTTGAGCTGGTGGGGCCAACCAGTTTGCCAATCGCCTTCCCGGACCTGCCTTGGTCGAATCGCCAGTACCCTGTACTTGGTGGCCCGATAGTCAGGCACCAGTCCACCCAGACCGCGATTTAAAGGAGCGTACCTTTTATTCGTCGGGCAGCACCGCAGCTGGTTTCATCCCTGGGTAGTGCAGTAACTTGAACCTTCCTCCATGACGAGAGCCTCTCTTCAACTGCTGGATCACCCGAACTGCAGGAACTACCAGGAACAACCGCCACCGCAGGAGCCACTTCTTCATTCAAAGGTACATTGTTCCGCCAGGCCGCCCTTTCTTCGCGGTAGCACTAAAGGTGTTTTAAATCCTTAACCTACCTGTTGGGTTGGCCGCGCCTCTCTCTTAACATTGTCTTTTCATCGTCTGCATCCACCTTTTCAAAATCGTTAACCAAAGACTTGAATGCAGCTCCCTTAGGGAGCACTACAGAGGATTAAGACAACAGGTGTGAGCAATAAATCCCCTCTGGTATCAGTCTGTACCACAAAGATTTAGTTGGTAGCTGTGGCTAAGCTGTCAGACTTATCTCAAGAGGGAGATGAGCAGTATTCAGGGTTTACACAATAGGACTACAATACTATGGCACAAGGAAACACTGACCAAAGCTCTGTATTAAAAAGAATACGGGATACATTACTCACCGTAATCGTATTTCTGATCCTTGTATCTGCTTAGATTCACATGCTGTGCATAGGCCGACATCTAGTGGAAGCTGCAGAGTATTACAGTTTGTTTTTCGAAACTCGAAAATGAGCGTCGACCTAGGTGTGCCAGTAATACTATCCCTAGTGTGACGTCCACTGTACCCATGATCCCTCACGCGTGTAGGACCGTCAGATTATATTTTTTCTGACATGAGGTAGCATGAGGATTAGCACGAGTACAGATTATCCAAGCAGATAGATAGATAAGACTACAAGCATCTATGTGCCTTCTCTCAGAGGGGAGGAAGGGTGGGCACATGTGAATCTAAGCAGATACAAGCATCAGAAATACGATTACGGTGAGGAATGTATCCCTTCTGAGGCTTGTGGAATCTGCTTAGATCACATGCTGTGCATAGATTAGCGAGCAGTGTTAGAAGGAGGTGGGATGTGAGAGGGTCATGAGCAAATAAATGTCTTAGAACCGCTTGTCCCACTTGAGTATCTGTCTTGGAACGAGTATCAATGCAGTAGTGCCGAGTAAAGGTGTGAATAGAGCTCCATGTAGCTGCTTTGCAAATGGTGTCAAGGGGTATATTTGCAATGAAAGCCAGAGTGGCCCCAGTGCCTTTTGTAGAGTGGGCCCCTGGCGTAAAAGGCAGAGTTTTAGCTGAAAGGGAGTAACACAGCTGGATACATTTGACTATCCATTTTGAGATGGCACTTTTAGAGACGCAATCAACTTCTCTGCCTTTAGCTACGGAGATGAACAGTTGATCTGACTTCCTTAGCGGTCTACTTTTGTCTACGTCATAGAGGACCGCTCTTCGCACATCTAGTGTGTGTAGTTTCACCTCAGCAGAGCTTTTGGGTTCTTGGAAGAAGGCCGGGCGCTCAATGGACTGGTTAACATGGAATTTTTAAATGAACTTAGGTGAGAAACTAGGGTTAGTTCGTAGAACCAGTTTATCCTTATGAACAGTAAAGAAAGGATCCTGCACTGACAGAGCCTGAATTTCACTGACCCTTCTTATGGATGTAATGGCTACTAAGAATGCAGTTTTATAGCTCAGGTGTTTGAGACTAGCTTTATGCATGGGTTCAAAGGGGGGGGCATGAGTTTAGCAAGCACCACACTAAGGTCCCATCCTGGTGGTGGGTTCGAAATTGGAGGGTGGAGTCTCTTTACCCCTTCCATAAAGGCTTTAACCACTGATACTTTCCACCACAACACCTTATTATGTGAGGTGGTGTAGGCTGACAGCGCCGCCGGGTGTACCTTGAGTGAATTAAATACCAACCCTGCGTCCAGCAGGTGGAGGATGTAGGTGACAATATTGGAAGGAGTGCAATCAACCGGGTTGATTTGTTTATTCTGGCACCAAATAACGAATCTCTTCCATTTATCAAATTAACAGGGTCTAGTGTATGGTTTCCTTGATTCTTTTAGGATATCCATACATCTCTGTGGTAGATTGAGATGGCCAAACTCTATGACTTCAGGAGCCATGCTGCCAAGTTCATCGAGCTGGGTTGAGGATGCACCATTTGTCCTTCGTGCTGGGATAGTAGGTTGTGCCAGCACGGGAGTCTGATGGGTTCGCACGTTGCCATCTTGCGCAGGTGCGGGAACCAAGGTTGTCTCGCCCACATGCGAGCAACTAGGACGAGCGTCATCGATTCCCTGTGCATCTTGTTGACCACCTTCCTCAACCGAGGGGTTGGTGGAAAAGCATATGCAAACATCCCTGACCAGTTCATCCATAGAGCGTTCCCCATGGAGCCTTGCTGGGGGAACCTGGATGCGAATCCTGGGCATTGCCTGTTTGTTTGTGGCGAATAGGTCTATAGTGGGGAAACCCCACTGTGAGACGCAATCTCCTGCGACTTCTTCATGTAGACACCATTCGTGTTCTTCCGGGAGGGGATCTCTGCTCAAAGCGTCCGCTAGTGAATTGAGATCCCCTGGAACATGTTGAGATGACAGGTAAATGTTCCGTCTGAGTGCCCATGTCCAAATTTTCTGGGCAAGCCTGGACAGATTTTGCGAACGAGTGCCCCCTTGTTTGTTTATGTAAAACATCACTGTCGTGCTGTCTGTTAAGATCTGCACTGACAGGTTCAACAGGTGGGGTTCGAACGCTCGAAGCGCTCTGAAGACTGCCAGAAGTTCTAGCAGATTGATGTGGTACTTGGCCACTGTGTGAGACCATAGACCCCGAGCTGTGTGGTGAAGGCGGTGTGCTCCCCACCCTGACAGGGATGCGTCCGGAGTGACTCCCGCCTGTATCTCTGGATCACTCTTGTCCACCAGTGAAGACTTTGTACCAGTGTTGGCGGAACGACCAATAGATCGTCCCACTGACCACTTGCCTGAGACCACTGTTTCACCAACCATTCCTGCATGGGTCGCATGCGCAGGCGCGCGTGGGGAACCAGGTAAATACATGACGCCATCATGTCTAGCAAACACATCGCTTTGTGCACCCTTATCTGGCGAGCGGACTGATATTGAAGAATTTGCAGTAGTAGATTCCCAATTCTTTCCTCTGATGGAAAGGCCAACCCCTCTTGAGTGTTTAGAACAGCTCCTAGGAACTGTTTGGAGGTGCTTAGCACCAGGCTTGATTTTTTCTTATTGATTGAGAAACCCAATTCAAAGAAGAGGTCGATCGTTCTTTGGATGTTGGATCTGAAAATTACTGGGGTCTCAACCGTGATGAGCCAGTCGTCCAGGTAAGGGTACACTGGGATTGCCTCCCTGCGTAGGTGTGCCGCCACCACTTCCAGTACCTTGGTGAATACCCTTGGAGCCGAGGCTATACCGAAGGGCAGCACCTTGAACGGGTAGTGCTGACTGTCCACCTGGAAGCGCAAGAATCTTCTGTGCGCTGGGAAAATAGAAATATGAATATAGGCATCTTTCATGTCCAATGCTGCCATGTAATCTCCTCTTTTTAGGAGGGGGATTACCTCTTGGAGTGTAGTCATGCGAAATTTTTGGGGCTTGACATACTTGTTTGCAGGGCGTAAGTATAAGACTGGGCGCATTGTCAGATCTTTTTTTGGCACAAGGAAGTAAGTTGAATAAATACCCTTGTTTACCTGGTTGTCCAGGACGAGTTCTATCGCGTCCTTTGCGAGAAGAATGACGATTTCCTCGAAGGATCTTTTGGTGGTCCAGGGAGCATATTTTTTGTTCGATGCAGTATCCCGCGGACACTGTGGACAGCACCCATCTGTCCGAGTTGATCTCTTCCCATGCCTGGGTGAAGGTGGAAATGCGCCCCCCTACTAGGGACCCTGAGCGGAGCGTCACTGTTTGCTAGGTGGCGTACCGCATCTACCTGGGCTGCCTCTCCCTCTACCATGGCCCCTCGTTACCTCTGGTGTAACTTTGGGTAGTCTGTTGGTTTCCACCCCACAATGTACCCTGCCCCTGTGAGTAATTAGAACCCTTTGTCACGATTCCTGCCCCCAGCCCCCCGGCATATCAGGCTGGAGCCAGGTCACGGCCACCTAGTCGGCCCCTAAGGGCCTCTCCATCTCCCCAGACACCTACTTGGACTCAGACTTGGCGCCTTTGGCACCAAGCTCACACACAGTCCTGAGATCCACTTAGTATTGGACTTGCAATGTATTATGGGGCAATGGATGCCCCCATGTAATTCAGTTCCTTGAACTGGATGAGCGGTCTAGTCTTTCGGGTGTGGCTCAGCCCAGGGATACCTGGGATACCTACAGACTATTTAAACCACACCCGGCCTGAGAAACATGCTTTGCATTTCTCTGCACCTGCAGCGTGACACTCACCGTGCTCGGATCTCCCGAAGAGGCCCACTTCTTTCTTTAGCGCAGGCGCATCTGCAAGAATAAGAACTTCGTTGCCAATACTCACCTTGAAGAGCATCCAACTTCTGCCCAGCTCTTCCCAGTCTTGCGGATTCCTACGGCAGTCATCTCCGTCTCGGCACGCCGCGCCCTACCAAAAGGGAGAAGAATAGAAGAAAAGACGTTAGTAAGCATTCTGCAATACTTAGCTCTCTCGAATTTGCAAAGAGTTTAATCCTTACCTGAACTCACGTCGATCGGACAACTTCTGCTCTGGAGCATCCCACCGATCTGAAAAAGGGGAAAAGACACATCAGGTTAGCGCAAAACATTTAAGAGGCACAGCACATCGCGCTTTCTCACCGCAGCTCATCTCCTCAGCTCGCTTCCATGCTGGGTTACTTCGGCACCTAAAAGGACACGGAAAAGACGAACATTGGTTAGTGCTACGGAAGCCAATAAGCATCATGCTCCACATTCCTACTTACTTCAGGAGCGTATCACCAGCCTCAAGACCTTCATCACCTAGAGAAAGAAAGACACAGTATTAAAGGGACTAGAGCCATCAGAACTTTTGTAAGACTCATTGCAATTACCGGTCGGGCTGAAGCCGCAGCAAGCCCCGTCCGCCGGGCACGTGCCAGTGAAGCAACTAGGCACCCTCCAGCCTGCATCACCCAACGCACACCTGCATCGAAGGCAGGTCGGAGAGCGCCCCACATCAAAAAAAAAAGGTGAGAGGTCCGGGGGAAGGTTGGGACCCAGGGAAGAAAAGGGGGGGCCAGACAAGCAAGACCAACAGGGAATTGACTGCTGATAATACTGTGTTTCAGGCCCAGTGCTTGGTTGAGCAAGTCCAGGGAAGGGTTCAAAGTGGTCGGAAGTCCAGACTGGCTGAGTGGCGTCCCTGTGGATATCAGGTGAGCGTTACACCAGTCTGGGAATTTTGGCCATGTGAGCGACGAAAATTATTATTCCCTCTTTGGTTCGTGGGTTTGTTAGTTAATTGTCCCAGGGACCTTAAGGTATCGTATTCTTCTTTGGCAATTTTGAGTGCCTCCTCTACCGCTTTCCCAAACAAGACATTCGGTTCCACCAGCAGGTCGATAAGAGTAGCCTGGGTCTCGAGTTTGAACCCTGACTGTCTCAGACAAGTGTGTCTCTTGATGACAGTGCTCTCTGCAATGAGCCGGCCTGCATTGCCTGCTGCGTCAAAAGTCACTTTCAGAATGCACCCGGACACCGATCTACCCTCCGACGCAATCTGGGCTAACTGGCCCTTTAGTGGTTCTGGTGCGGAGGCAATGAAGGCAGCTACTTGCTCCTATTGATGACAATTATAACTTGCCAGCAGAGTGGTGGAATTCGTGATTCTTGCTTGGTAAGCGGAAGTGGAAGCCACTTTCCTTCCTACACCATATATCCTCTTGCTCTCCTTGTCTGGGGGAGCTTCAGATGATGCTAGAGGTGTCCCGCTCTTTTCCTGGTGGTAGTAACTACCAATGAGTCGGGCTTAAGCTGACCCCTTATGTAAAGTGGGTCGGAAGGGGCGGCCCTGAATACATTTTTGAATTCTGGGGTTCACTGCCCGGGTGAGATTAAGGGTGAGGAGGGAGAGGTCAATTCTGCGTTGGATAGACTTCAGAATTGGTATGGCTTGGGCAACGGACTTCTTGTCCCCCATGATTTCCTCTGCAAAGTCCCTCTCTTCGTGAGCCCCTGGAGTGTATCTGAAAGTGCTCTGCAGTTCTAGCTAAGACCTCATTCAGTAGTGGCTGATTATCCACAGGGGAGTCATTTACAGGTGGATCTTTGGGAATAGGTGAGTCTAGACTATAGGCCCTCCCTCGTCTTCCTCCTCCTCATCCTGGTCCTCGTCGTCTCCGTAATAAGCGACCCCTGCTTGGTCGTCCAGTATCTGTATGTCTGGATCTTCAGCATACTGATGGTAAGGTAGAATAGAGAGTGGGTCTGAAATCAGGCCCTGAGCTGGAGTCTCATTACGAGGTCTCTTACTAGGAGGCTGCGGGTCCTTGGATCCTGAAGGATTAGAGGTGTCAGGGGTATTCTGATAGCTCAGAAAATAATCAGGGTTTTTCTCATAGAAATTAGCCAAAGAAGCCATTCTTGTCATCACCCTGTCGATGTCATCAGAGCTCCATGCCCTGGAACTGGGGATGAACACCTCTTGATGAGGTTCCTCTTGTCCCATATCCTGTGGAGCGGGAGGGATAAGTTTAGGTCTAGTGACAGGGTCAGGGGTCTTACATTTATCTTTATCTGAAGATCTATTCTTGTCCTTCTGGACCTGGGGTACAGATGTTTTATCTGATGACTTTTTCTGCTGTTTGTCCCCTTTACCGTGAGTAGAAGAAGGTTTCCCTGAATGTTTGGCCTTCTCAGAATCTTTCAGCGCCTGTCGCCGAGATTCGGCAGTGGGTTGGGAAGGTTCTGTAGCTTTAGAGGGTGTGCGTCGAGACTCGGAGGCAGACGTGGAAAGAACTGCCGGAGCCGACTAAGCGTGCTGCTTGGGGATAGAGGTCAGTTCCTTCGTCCGACGACCATACCTCAGTAAGCATGAGGATTATATCTTCAGTAAGAGATCATCAATATAAGTCAATCCTCTTACCCTCGACTAAGCTTTAGATACTGTTCCTCTTTAAATACCGTTACTCTTTCTGAGAAAATTTTTAGATACTGTTTGTCTTTCTGAACATCATGAATTGATAAAATGTGCCAAGGTTCTGTGTACTTTTTTGGATATTGTTCCTCTATTTTTATCACCACAAATGAGAATAATTAAAGTGACTAACCACATCAAGCCGAGAATGTGAGCATGTTACCATCATCAAAATATAATCATTGAGATGCTTCCATTATGAATTCTCTTAGACTACCTGACTGTTGAAATTAGATGAGCACTACGATTTTGCACACCACTATTTTTCACGTAACAACGCTATTAGAGTTGAGTCATAAACAGTCATTTAAAAACACACTTGATATTTTACCTATTCTTCTCATAGTTGGCTTAATGAGTAACCTGGGACATACAACATAGACTTCCCAATAATGGAACGTAGACGTCACACGCGGACATCATTACGACACACACGAACGCTATGAGACCATGACGTCATCACGCTATGACGTCACAATATAAACAACCACCATTTTGTCGTCGGAACACCTGCATCGTGAGGTGCAGAGTGGCTTCCCCTGAGGATACACAAAGATCAAGCAGGAGAGGTGAGTTAGGAAGGACTGACTTAGGTGCACTTGCTGCACCATAGCTAAGAAGTTGTTAAACATTATGGATTTTTAATCCCCATTAGATACACACCTAGGAGTGACTCTTTTTGAACTAAGAACATAAGCAGCCGCTGATCATACCCATTTGGAAGTGGGTACGTGTTAACATCTAAAACTTTAACTCCCAACTTACTAACTTAATGGGTACAACCATAACTTAAAAATGTAAATATACGTTATAGGGGCAGCTCCTGAGCATTTGGGGATCGTCTGTGATTACAGTCCTTACCCACCCGACCTGGAACTAGACTATAACATCTACCTAAATAGGAAAGGCAAGCCTCTATAGACTCCAAGGTAATTGCATTTTTTCTTTAATACCATCAGACTGTGCATGAATAGAATCTATCCTCTTGTCTCTTGCTATAAGAGACATACTGATTTCCTTATTTTAAACAGTTAGCTTATTTTTTAGTTTTTTTTAGATGACTTACCAATTAAAGATAATTGACATGCTTCGTTAATTAACACTAAACTTTTGATATAAGTGAACATCCATATGATCACTAGTGTGAGGAGGATTATGGTAACATGACTGAATAGTATCTATACAGAATCTACAATCTAATTATAGCATTATATGTTATAGGTGATTGCTGAAGAAAAATCAAATGAAAGACTGTGCAAAAGTGGGTGAACATCTCTTGAAGAAGGGGATCAATCTAAACCCCGAAACGCGTCGAGAAAAAGTTTTCATGTTACTGACTTGTTTACCCAAAAGGACCAATAGGGCCATAAGATAACTACATTTGTTCTAGTATGCTTAAAATACAGAAGTGAATGTTTAGTTACACTGAAGTGAAATGAAAAAAATGTGAGTTATAGTAACAATTTGTTTGAATACAGAATTTTTTTTACTAAAAACTGGTTTTCCAAGTTATTATTTTCAACGACTACTGTAAAAATAACTAATATTGATTGTGTATGCAATAGAAAGGGTGTGCAAGGGACGGGATAGTTCCATAAGTTTATGGACATCTGTTGGTTTCGCATAGATTGATACAACCTAGTGTGTCAAGGTTGTTTTTCTCCCCAGCACCCCACTAACCTTCCTTTAAACACCACCAAGAATTGAACCATTAGGTGTGCTCTGTGCAAAATATATTTTTGCAGTGGTCCCCATAACTGCCCCTCTGGACAATCCTCCGAGGCCGGGGACTCACGCTTGGGTGACTATCAACACTCCTGTGCCCTCACCGTCCGATACAGTGGCGTTACTGCCATCACTGAAGGAACCCACCGCATCCATGGCCTCGAGCTGCCTGGCATAGTGGGCCCAACGTTTAGTGGAGCGGTCCTTTAGTGTTTGAGCCTTAAAGAGCTTACACGCTCAGCAATTAGCTTCGGGGTGATCCCTAGGCAGACAGAGATTACAAGTGTTATGCTCATCTACCCAAGGGAACTTGCGGTTGCACTTGGGGCAAAATTTAAATGGAGTACTCTCCATATGTTACTCTATGGCAGCGGGCGAGTGTATGTAGGAAATAAACGAGTGTGAGTATGTCCACCCCCCACTCTCCCTACTTGCAGGGCCGAAGCCAGAGGCCTTCCGAGGCCCAAAGTCTGTCGTGCAGTCTCGACGGCTGTTCGTTCTTCGGACCGGCATTTATCTTCGGAAACTCGACGTGGGATTTAAAGAACGGGGAATTTTAGATGAATTATGACAAAATGGATGAAAGCCAGGTAACTCCCCAACTATGCTTCCAACAAGTATGGTGGAAAAAAACAATCTGAAGTTCCTACACGCATGAGGGATCATGGGTACAGTGGATGTCACAGTAGGGATAGTATTACCGGCACGCCCTAGGTCGACGCCCATTTTCGAGTTTCGAAAAACAAACTAATACTCTGCAGCTGCGACTAGATGTCGGCCTATGCACAGCATGTGATCTAAGCAGATTCCACAAGCCTCAGAAATATATTTATTTTACACACTTCTAATTCAACACATTAATCACAGTTATTAAAGCAAGTTAAAATCAGTCAAGAAAAGTATACACAACTCCCTGGTTAAATTAAAGACAAGTTTGAGCAAGAGTGAAAACTGAGCAAAACGGCACAGTGAAAACCAAACACAAATGACACTAGCAATTTCTCACAAGGGAAAGAAAGAACAAGTTATACAGGAATATACTCTTAGGCACCCTAGCAACACTTCCCAATAAGTTTGTGAACAAGTTTAGGCAAGGCAGTACTTTAGCATGTATAATACTTAAATGAAAACCAAGCAAAATGGCACTTCACAAGTTTTAAAAGTGGGAAGGAAAAGGTGGTTATAAGAGTTAGGTGCACCAACACAGTTCTAGTTAAGAAGCAATCTAGAGAAGGCAGTTGTAACAGATTTAGCCAGAGTCAATAGGCCTGTGCCAGAGTCAGTGGTACAGGGCAAAGAGCCCAGGAGCAAAATGTTCTTGTAGCTGCAGTCAAGTCTTTGTTAAACGATTCAAAAAGGTGGTTGCAGAAGGTGAAAGACAATGTTAGATGATAGGGGCGGCCAAACCAGCAGGTAGGTAAAGGATTTAAAACGCATTTAGCGCTACCAAATGAAAAGGGAGGCCTGGCGGAACAAAGTACCTTAAAATGTAGAAGAAGCTCCTGCGGTGGCGGTTGTTCCTGGTAGTTCCTGCAGTTCGGGAGATCTAGCAGAGGAAGAGAGACTCTCGTCGTGGAGGAAGGTTTGAGTTACTGCACTGCCCAGGGATGAAACCAGCTGCAGTGCTGCCAAATGAAATAAAAGGTACGCTGCTTTAAATCACTGTCCGGGTGGACGAGTGCCTGGCTATCCGGTCTCTGAGTGCAGGGCACTGGCGATTCGACCAAGGCAGGTCCAGCAAGGCGATTGGCAAACTGGTTGGCCCCACCAGCTCAAGGGAAGAAGGCTCTTGCAGATGAAGTTCCTCTCTCGTCGTGTGGAGAAAAGTGGTGAGACGCTGCAGCAGGGCTTCACCGGTGATTCAGTTGGTGCAGAGGTCTTTGGCTTCTCTCCTCTTTGGCTTCTTAGTTCCAGTGGCGACGTCTTGCTCTTCCAGTCCTCAGGACCCTGATTTTATGCAAAAAGATCCCCATTCATACAGCCTAGCTGTCACTCACACAGTGGAGTGGTCATCCTGGTGGGAGGCCCTCCAGCCTATCAGAGCAGAGTGCGACATGGGTTGCTGAAGCAACCCTTTCCAGGGGTCCAACTCACCCTCCCACACAATGGTTCCACCCCAGACTCAGTGGCACCGAAAGGAGGGCTTCTTGGCCAAAAGGACGAACAAAGGATCCCCAACCTGGGTTAGGATTTTAGAGAAAGACACGAGAAAGAATTTATATAAATGTTCTGGCAAATAAAACCTACCGGAGTAATGTTAAGATAAAAATAAAACGGCGGTATGTTAGAGGCTGTCAGTAAATGTGGTAGCCTCGAACAATGGGAAAATCCCATGGGGAAATATTTGCGGTCGAATATTTTTGGTAGTAACCACTGCCCCCAGCCAGAAACCTTTGAGAGAGGGACTGTACGGTACCCTCTCGAGAATGGATATAAGGGAAAAACTATTAACCCTTGCCAGTACCTCCATATTAAGATGGGTTGTACAGGTTTTGTTCATAAAGAGTGACTAGTAAAGTCAATGGGGACTTTATATGCCTTGGGAGACAGTAGTCAGTCCCAGGGTAAGGAGTCTGTTTGGGGGTCACTACGACACCCCTGTGTTACTGCACGGAGGGTGCTGTGTAACCCATGTGTATAAAATGGTTCCTATGAGGGTGAGATAAACCCCACAGACATTAAACACACAAAAATTGCCTACAACACACATAGCAAATATGTCCAAGAGTGGGAAAAAGAGTCACACAATTAGCAGAAGAAACAAACAAACCCTTCAAATCCAGCAAAGCTGCTGGGGGACTCTATAGGTAAGGGAAATTAGCCATAGAATGAGAAGTCTCCCTAACATGCACCTGAGGGAAGAAACGCAGGAGATAACCGGTGTAAGAATACCGGGTGCAAGGACAGAAAAGAAAGTTATAAAACGAGCTAGTAAGGGAGAGCAGGGGGAACAGAAAGGATGGACAGGGAAGCAACCAGCCGAGAACCGGTAAAGTAGCTAAGATAACGAGGTAGCAACAAAAGGAACTGTGGATCACAGCAGCGAGTTCCTGAGAGACGGATACAACGCACCGTGCCTATGGCACGGTATGTTATAGACACAGCGGCCATCATGAGTGAGGACAGGACCACAACTCCAGCTTGCTGTAGAGTATTCAACATTCTTTGCTGGAATCTCCACTTGTGCCAATGCTTCCATGGCCGTAGCATGACAGATAAACATTGAATTACGAACTCGAAAACATCTTTATTTTGAAACAATGCAAGTGTGCCTTCAAACTTCAATTTATTAAGAAACAGAAGAATACTTTTCAACTCTGGATTGAAACTCAAATCATAGTAAAGACGTGTTGCACAGTGAACTACATCTAGCCTTACAATTGACCAAAATAAAGACTAAAGAAAGCCTGAACAATGAACGTTAATGGATGAATGCAGTGTGGCAAGACAACTACTTGGTGAAGGGTGTGCGATACATGATTGCAGGGCCACGAGGCAATCCAGAAAGAGACAAAGGATATTAAATTGCACCCTAAAAGCCAGGAAACCAACAGAGCAGAGTCAAGTAAGGGTGACTTGGTGCACCAGAGCAATTGCCAAGGAACTTGTATGTTGGGCTAAGAAGTCCAGGGACGCTCGTTGTGTGACCTGTGATGGGTGGACAATGTGGTCTAACAACTGAACCTAAACCAGAAAATTCTAATTGGTGAGAGCTAAAGACATTACAAAACCAGCTCAACAAAATAATTTCAACACTTTTGAACTATACTTCTTGTCTTGGGAACAGAATCCCAAGACCCTTTTTGTTCTGGATTGTGCTACTTAAAACTTGGGGAAGGGAACCCCAAGGATTGACCTGCAACTATATTGCCTTGAACTAAAGAACGTACCCTTTGAGACTTTTCTCTCATGGAACTTTCTTACACTTGGGGAAGAGGAGCTGAGAGAAAGCTGTGAGCTAGAAGAAACTCAGATCTTTGAGTTAAACATGGTTTCTTTTGAGTTTGACATCGCTACATATTGGTTTAATATACTTATGGCAAGGATAGGGTTTGGACACAAACAGACTTTGAAGTTGAACTCTTTGACACAAACTTTTCTTACTTTTATCCGATAGGGAAATCCCATATTAGCATAGGGCAAGTTAGGCCTTCAACTATCCTGACATTTCAGTTAAATAAACATCCTTTATTTAAACTTAAAGTCTATTGTCTGTGTCGTACTTCATGATGCCTTCACAGTACTTAAAAACCACAAGGTTTCGGTTGGTTTTCCATTGGGACAGGCATCTCTCCCATGCGGTTTACCTTGGCAGTGGAGACGCTTGAAGTCCAGTTAAAGGAGCGCTACGAGAGCAGAGCACTATGCTGGCATTCACATAAAATATACATCTCACTATGCAGATGATATCAATTTTGTATGACACCCTGAGTGCAATCTGGCACAGATTATGGAAGATGTGTTCAACTTTGGTTGATTCTCAAACCCAATAGAGCCCAAAGTAATTCTGAGATATTTGCCACCACTATTTCGGTGGACGTGCAAGCAAAATATCTGTGAGTAATTACATGTTGGTCCATTTATTAACTCATTTGGGTTGATTTTAGGGTTCCAAGTGACAACTGAAAGTCAATCTCGCATCAAAATTGTTGTACTTTAAGTTTTTATACCCTTTCCTGAATGTTCGAGATATTATTCAGAAGGGCCTTTTCACAAAAATACGCTCCCTTCTGTCAGGTTAATTTGGGCTGGGAAATCAAATAAAGTACAATGGCAGGTGTAGATGTATGAGCATGGGCAGGGAGGAGGGGGCTCTTACAGTGCCGAACCCGAAAAGGCATTACCTGATTGAGGAGGCCTATTAGGCTTCCTATTAGTTTACACCACAACCAGACCGAAGGCACATTTACCTAGAGTAGGTGATAGCTGTTCCTGAAGCAAAAAAGATGAATATTTTTCTTCCAAGTACGTGTTACACTTGGTGGAGACAAGCCAAGGAGTGGGGGGGCGGTGGGGACGAGCAGTCCCTTTCTTTGGTTTCAATCCGATTGCCAGAGTGGCAGGTTTACCAATTACATATGAGAAGGTAATCATGCATCCTATGCTTAAGAATGGCATGAAATGTTTGTTTAAGATATGCATAAGAAAGGAACGTTTATAACTTTGGAAGCCTTCAAGTCCCAGGGAGGCACATATTCTTTGGACATTCTCCTCTAAGACGACTTTGCGCTCTCACATTCCGACCTTTCCTTAACAGCCTAGATCCTTTCCTCTCATAGGTTTAATTATTGCTATACAAGGTGACAGTTGGTTGAGGTCCATGCTATATTAAGTGGCCTGAAAGGGGTGGTTGAAGGCAGCATTCGCTTGAGGACGGTGGGTGCTCAGATAGCAAAGGATCAATGGTTTTACATGTCAGCAGGCATGTGGGTCTCTTATAATTATACAATCAAACTGCTACACTAAGTTTATTTAGCTGGTTTACTACACTCTGTTTGGGCTTAGCAGCATGTATCCAGATGCTTCATATTCCTGTACCAGGTATGGTACGGAGAGGTTGGATTTTATGCACCCGTCATGGGCACACACCACCCCCACCCCCTCGATCCTTGATTTATGGAGAGATGTATTTTATGATGAGCCCGTTAGGCTATACTAAACTGCAAAAGAGTTGTACAAGGTTGGTTGGACTAGTCCGGCACCTGAGCAGATAGAGTGCCAATGCTTGGTACAGGGGGACATTGCCTGCTATTCTGATGCAGGGGATACTTATGAGGAACCTGCGACAGTGTCATGTAAAATCAAGGATATGTCAACGTGAGATAGACAGTTCCAGTTCCAGATTAAAGTTCATGATGCTTTCAGGAACGATGGATATGCGGGCTCCATCAACAGGAAGGCACTTCGAACTGGTGCTCCATCCCACTAAGCTGATTGGCGTATAGACCTATGCAGCAGGTGGTTTCCAGTTATTGCTCTCTCTCGATCTTGAAGGTGATATATATAATGCAACTAATTTTACCCGTCATCACCATGGCACCATTGGATATAAAATGATATTAGTGTCTACTACTTTATGAATTTTGCACTGTTATCCTGTTCAGCATTTTTGTTTGGGGCAGTTGATTGTTTGACTAACATGTTTCTATGATTAAATAAATCAAGGCAAAAGTAAAAAAATACAACCTTCCTTAAAAAAATGCACATCATCTAATTTTCACTAAAATATAATTAAAAACTCATTATGGAAGTATTGCACAGATGTCTTCTCTGAGCTTTAGACAGCCAGATCCACCCACACACACATACATACCCACACACAATCCATTTCAAATGCTGTGCTATACTTATACTGTAAAACAAACCGAACACATTGGGTCTGCAAGGAGAGTATCAGCAGGTTATCCGCTTATTGCCAACCAAGGCCAACTTGTACAAAATTGCATTTTTAACATGCTTGTGCAGTGCAGATTTGAAAGGGCGAAGCAGACAGTGTTTCCTATGTATATCCTCACTGAGCTAGTGATTCCTATTTCCTTTTCATGATGTCAGAGCCGTGAGATTTCATGTTTCGAAAGAGTGAAGCAAAGTTTGAATAAAGTCAGCTGGCAACAGTATTACTTTTACCAAGTGTAAACCATGCTGACAAGGTGCCATGTGGAATAGCTAAAAAGTCTACTAGTTCCCAGTAGTTCCTTAACTAACCTACCATTAGTCTTCATATGGAGTCCAAGAATTACTGGCTTGACTGCAACCATTGTGAAATATACCTGCAAGTATAGCAACATTATCCACAGGCTCAATCAGCAATATCAGCATCAACATTTACAATAATAATTTAGCATTTATATAGCGCTACGAACCCTCAGTTATCTGAGTGCTGCTTATTATTACCCAGGGTGTGTGGTGCTCATTTACGACCTCGGAAGGATGAGTTTGGCCCTGCCGGGATTTGAACCTGTGTCAGCAGGCTCTGCACAGATGTCAAAGCGAGCGTTCTACTCGTTGTGCTATCGAACCAGAATTAGCCAGACTACAATGTTACTTAATCATACTCCAAATTTATTTTGTTCATTTAGTAAAAAAATAAAAAAAGCCATCCAGAATAATTGTTCATCAAGTTCGGGCAAATATACAACAGACACCAGTTTATAACAAATTTGTTGTTTTGAAGCAGATTATGATACTGGATTCAATTTTTTCTAAAGTCCAATTCTGGTTTGCTTTTCCGACATTGGGGTTAACAATGCTTTGGCAAACGCACATCAGTCCAGTTAATCACTACTGCGGTTTACAAATGTTGAACCACTGCATAGTTCTTGTCCTCATTCCGTATTGCTCTGAAATGTTCCGAAATCCCTGAAATCGAGATTTTCAGATACTGAACAGTAAGGCCTATATAGTTTGTCAAGCGCACACCAATCCATAACCTACATGTTCTGAATTGCATCTACAATCCTTACTTTAGGGTTTACATTTTGTTATTTCATAAGGATTGCATGTGATTTATACAAGTTTTGAAAATTAAAACAATCACATAATTTAAAATAAATGTGTAGCCAATTACGCATGTTTGCTTGTTTGTGCAGGAAAGGCGGTTTGTTAAGGTTCAGTGTTTATGCTATATTGTAGTAAATGTTGCGTTTGCTACCCATTAAATTCTGTGAACGGAGGGTAGCACAGGGGCAACTCGCTGGTCTTGGAAGCAAGACCACGCAGAGCAACAGAGGTTCGAATCCCGGATCCGTGCTTAGAAACCGAACTCTGGTATGTTATTAGGCGTGCTATAAAAAACAAATAAAGAAGCCTTTTTTTAAACAAAGGTGAAGATGTCTACTGAGGATCCCCAAGCTTTGATGTCCTTACTCTGATCTATCTGATCACATTTTCATTATCTATTTTCACCAAATTTTCATTAGCTATTTCAACACTTGGTCTCAAGGGTTTTCCTGTTTTGATGCATTCATGCCATTCAATGATAATTCAATAAGTGATTAAACATATTTAAAATACCTAGTCATTGTTGATATCCCCCCTCCATCATCAATTTGCAATGAAAAATAGCCCTTACAGGTAACGTTTTTTTCTTCGGTGGATGTCTGATGAATCCAATGGAGTCAATACAGCTGCCCCCGCGGTACCCCCCCTCCCATATGGCAGGGGGATGGCAGCCGCTACCTGATCCTGACCCTTGGCACGGCTACATGAGGAAAGATCACATGGGAGGAGACAATCACCGGTGAGAGGTCTTGGCTTCATTGCCCATCAGGAAGTCCCCCTTATACCCAATACCCTAATGGCCCATTTCCATATATCTGTTCCCTCTTTTAGGGAAAATGGAGAAACCTTTTCCCAACACACTTAAGGCCAAACTCTCGCCCATGGTCTGAAAGTAAAAGCTCAAAGAAAAACGTTTGCCGTTTTAATTTCCCTTCATATAGAACTGATATTTCATACAGAATTATTAAAAAAGACTCTCCAAGAACTATACATCAGTTAATGTCAACGGACTCCAAATACCTCAAGTACTGAGACAAAGGAGATGATGCGGAGCAGCAAGAGCTTCAAGCTCCATGAGGGTGCTAGTTGTTTTGTGAAAGCACCTGTGCGATGAACACTTAAAAATGGGAACCAAATTATGAGAGGCTTCTCAGAAAAAGACGTTGTGTCTCCTGTAGAACTGGATAAAAGCTGGGGGCACAAGTCGGTGTGGTAGAGCCACGGGGCTCGCCAGTAACGAGGGAATGAACCGTTGGGTGAGGAAGCAGGGCCGCACAAATGCCAGGAACCATGAGACAATTCCAGGGCATTCAGCAGCTGGAGGAAGCAGTGTTACCCTCACCGGGACTTGGAAGCAAGCCTTCATGCAGGAGCAGAGCCACGGGAGAAACCAGGGAGACGTCAAAGCCGTCCAGAGTGGAAGGCAAGCTGCAGAGCTACACTGTAAGAGCGAACAGGACCGAAGACACCACACAGAGCGGTGAGTCAGCTCAAGCGAAGTGGGGACATTGGGGCATTTCGGCGATCGCGCCCAACATTTTTTGAACTTAATAGAACAGCAGAAACAGAAAGAACAAGAAGACTGACAAATCAAACAGGCAGAATACAAATATAGCCCCTACAAATGTTCGAGTGCATGCAAGGTCGATACATTTTCCCTGTAAAGACAAACCGAATCACTGAAAGTTAACACTGAAAGACAAACCAAACCAAGGAAAGGATATATATAAAATAGTGAATGCAAAGAGAGACTGCTATAAGTAATCCAGGCAAGTGGAAATGCATAAGTAGTCCTGGCAGCAGAGTATACCAGGCAATTGCAAACTGGCACAGAAATCCCAAGAAAGGACAGAGTTTTGATTGAACAAAGGAACTTTTTAAAAGAAGGAAACTTACAAGGCTAAACAGCTTTGCACTTAAGACTGCCATCCTATTGAAGAATCCAGGGGAAGGGCGTCAACCTCTGGAACCAAAGTTGTTACCATGGAGAAACTTATGTTGGAGAAGCTATATTTTATTTACAACCACGTTTTGCAAATACCAGGTTAAAGGCGTTTTCCCTTCTCACTTTATTATTTAGTTTGTAGTGCAAGGTTCAGGATAGAACATTTGGGACACGAGGACGGCTTTTGATTTCCGAAATCCTGACAAAGATAGATCCTTAGTTTTTGGTATTTAGGTAGAGAAATTCCTCCTAGAGCAGGGTCAGAGAGGCATTTTCTCAGCCCGTTTAAATTAATAGAACTCTTTAACCAAAAGCATGACAACTTTGTTTACGGCTTTCATTTCGGACTCCTCATAGCTGGTAGGGCACACAACATTTAATTCGCAGAGGCCTCCATTCTAAAAATGGTGGTTCCTACTTCTTTTTAGGCCACCTTGATTTTCAAATCTAAGGACGTGATTTCATTCTTATCAAAGTTTGAATTAAAACTCAGATTTAAATGAGTACATTAAGAAAAGGAATAAAGCATTCAAAATAACTACAGCTACCCTTCCAATATTATACAATGTAGAGCTTTCAGGTTTTCCATGTGCGAGTAGGCAATTCTGTCCTGTTTTTGCTTGAAAATGTGGCTCTTCGTTTTCTTAAATTTCAGATGGAAAAAAAATACAAGTCCCGAAATCCATAGAAGAAAATAATATTGATAGTATGTGCCTCACCGAAACCTGGCTTCTTGACTCTCACGGCCCCATAATAGAACAGGTGGCCCCCACGCCCTGCCCAGGGTATGCTTTTTTTCAGTAAAAATCAGATACTTTGACATGGGGGTGGTGTCGCCATCATCTGCAAAAATTACCTTGACATGTAGGAGGTCAAGGGGGACTGACGGATGTGATATTTTACATACCAAAATCACACCAAATCACCACAATAGCATTAACTTTATACTGCTTTATAAAACGCCTGGGGAAATGCCCCTGTTCAATAAAATATTATTCATGTTTTATCCCCCTTGCAGAAAACTAACTCCTGGGTGATTTAAATCTATGGAAAGGCGATCCTAGAGATAGGAGAGCCATGGATGTGGAACAATCATTGAATAATATGAACATATTTGTATACAATTCTGCCCCCTCACACAAAGGGAAACACCCTAGATTGGCTGGCAAATGGTACGTTTGACAGATGTGCACCACTCCTTGTGTGTGGTCGGATCACTTCTTCCTCACAAGCTTAGTGAAACTAGCAGAACCTCTTTCCCACAGCCATGAGGTAAAACGTAAAATTCTCGGAAGAAACTATAGAACAATTAAAGCTGCCGACCTGGCCAAATGTTTGAGTAGCCGGGATGTCCAATACTATGTACAAAGACTCCCCAAACTCTTTAGCAAAAGCGTTATAATACGCACATTGAACTACTGTTAAACAGGTTTGCTCCGATTAGTGTCAGGGAATGCCCCAACAACGAGAAGTGGTTTACTCCAGAACTCACCTTGCTTAAACAAAAGAATAAACAGGTCGAACATAATGGCATAAAAATAAAGTATTGAAGAATAAGGAGGATTGGAAAATAAGGGAGAGAGAATATAAACTCAAGATACAGGAGGCAAAACAGAATAACTATAATGAACAAATTACTAAAGCATGTGATGAAACTACAGAGCTCCTCAGGTTGTTCAAACTTGGGAAAAACCAAATGCCCTGAACCAAACCATAAACCTAGACAAAGACGACTGTGTTAAGGTTCGAAAAGCTTCTGCAGATAAATCAATAAAATCAGATTAGTATTGGCCAGAACACAGAAAGACCTGGATCAGCTAGACGCCTTGGACCTCGTTGAAACCATTGGAGGAAAGAGACAAACCAAAAATCCCCCATTGCTGTTTTGCTTCTCCAAGGTAACAGAAAACAAGGTTGTCAAAATACTTAAAGATATGCACCCCACCCGTTATTCTGGAGATCTGCTACCTTCAAAATTCATTCTTGAGCATTATGATTTATTTGCGCCATTTCTGCGCAGATTTATAAATGCCTTCTTTGCACATTGTTTGATCCCTGCGATCATCAAGGATGTGGTGGTCACGTTGCTCATACAAAAACAAGGGCTAGACCCCAAGGATCCTACGAAACTTAGTCCCATTTCCAATACTCCTTTTCTTCTTAAGGTTATTGATAAAGTGGCCACCATACAAATGCAATCCTATGTAGAAGCCATGGACCTTCTTCATAATAAACAGTTCGGCTTTCGGCGTGCCCAAGGGACCGAGAACACGTGGTTAGATCTTCAAACCAATATGCTTTCAGTCTTGGAAAGGAGTGGCATGGGACTGCTGATTTTATTAGATTTATCAGCAGCTTTCGACCTACTTGACCACAAAAGGCTGTTGCAAAGGTTGACTGACGTCAGTGGCTTCTCACAGGAAGCCGTGACTTGGATAGAATCCTTTCTCTGTGGTCGTAATGCCAGAGTCCATTGGGAAGATGCCTCCTCAGACTGAGCCAATTGTGTGGTGTGCCACAGGGGGCCTGTCTAGCCCATCCCTTTTTAACATTTATTTCCAGCCACTACGTGAAAAAATTGAGAAACTGGGGCTTTTCTTTGCAAATTATACAGATTATGCGGTAGACCATGAAAAGTTAAATGAAATTGGCCTACTCATCAAAGTTTGGATGTCTGCAAACTGGCTCTGTTTAAATGCCAGTAAAACTGAACTTATGGTTTACGGTTCAAAGCATGCCCGTAATGGTCGTGGACAGAAATACGCCAGCTTCAGCATTGATGGAGGCCCTCTACCCGTAACCAGAAAGGTTAAAATCCTCAGCACTTACATGGAAGCCACGCTCAATACCGACGCCCAAGCCAACTACATCAAGAAGTCCAATTACTATCTCAGAGTCCTAAGACAGATTTGTCTGCTGGTCTTGAAGAAATATTGTGAAAAATGGGTCCGAGCGATTATCCTGCCAAGGCTTGACTACTGCAACTCCCTACTTGGAGGTGCCAGCATGGAAAGTACAAAGAAGCTTCAGAAGATGCAAAATGATGCAGTGCGCATAGTGTGCAACATTGCACGCAGAGACCCAGTATCAAAAGCTTGCAGGGAACTTAACTGGCTCCCGGGTTGCCGCCAGAGTCAAATTCAAGATTCTTACGCTGGGACATAAGTGTCTTTTTGGAGCTGCCCCTCAATACTTGAGGGAGAAGCTGGAGTTCTATAAACCAGGGAGAACGCCGAGATCTTCTGGTGCTTGTAGCCTAAGGATCCACCGGTTCAATAGAACCCGTGGAAATGGTCGGTCATTCCCCATTTTGACTGCACAGGCTTCGAATGAGCTCCCAGAGTCTCTATGAAAGGAAGAGGATCTCAGAAAATCTCTGAAAACTAGATTGTTCGCCTAGGAAGGTCCGTAGACTATCCGACTCTCCCACTTGCTTTTCCGTTTTTTGTCATGTCTTACCAGAACTAGGTGGGCTTCTCACACACAGCCACAGGAAACTTGAAAGCTCTGTATAATAACGTTGTCCTTCGAAACCATGATTTCTTCCCAGTTGCCCATTGTCATGTTAGCATATACTACAGCAAATTTGGCTCCCACAGCCGACCCACATACATACTGCTAAAATGGGTTATTAAATAAAAACACAATTAGAACTAAAAACCAATTCTGCCATTTCTGAAACCCATATTGGAATGTGCCCCTAGCAAGGAGTGTCACCCCTCAAAACAACCCTCTGAATGTCTTATTTATGTGAATAATTCTGGGACATCTAACGTCATGAGCAAAAATTCCCCTATCCATCATAGCTTTTGAAGTCAGCTAAGCGCATCTCTTGTGCTTTGTATGAGCGGTTACAACTGGAATAAAAAAATGGTCTGAAAATACGACAATCGTTCTTCCTGAGGGACAGAATATAAAGATTAATTGATCTTGGGAAGTAGACAAGGCTTGAAAATTAAAATGTGGCTAATCTTACTATAAAAAGTTGTATTTACCAGAAAGTCTGACATTTGCAGTACTCATCCAGCCCGCTTACAAGACAAATCTTTGCATGTTTTTAGAGAATTGATTGTGGAGAGGTTGAACATGCATTGGAAATGTAGTGTGACTACCATTCTGCAGATGCTTGCCTGGCTGCTTTAGCAGGGCCCTACAAGCTGTAGAAATTCAAAGCAAGAACCATGTTCAACCAAGACAATAAGGGCATACTGCGCTTTCCGACCCCATGAGTTGGAGTTGCTAGAGCACCCAAAAAGAAGACCAGCACACAACAACAAAAAACACTTACCACGAAGATTAAACTGAGCTCTGCAGACACCGAACAAAAACAAAGATCACGTCCCCACCACCCACTTTGACATCTGAGACTACGGGGCATTAGTACTGCATACCTACAAATATGGAGTATCTGGAGGTTGCAAATCACCCAATCACAAGACTTGGCGGACCCCTATCCCCAGATGAAAGTAATACTGAGTCTTGAGTGTCTAACTGCCATTCAAGTTTGGTGTGCCGCAAATGACCTCTGTCTGAATGCCAGCAAGACAGAGATCCTCCTCATCGGCACACCTCCACCATCCTTTTCCCCTCACTCTCTGGCCCTCCTCCTACCCCCACCTGCGAGGCTAAGAACCTTGAGGTCATCTTTGGCTCCACACTTTCCTTCTCCTCTCACATCTCTGAGGTCTCTAAAAAGTCAAACTTCCTACTGCACCTCCTCAGAGGTACTCTGCCTTTCCTCTCCTTTCCCCAGAAACTCACTGTCTCCCAAGCTCTGGTACTCTCCAGGTTGGGCTATAGCAACAGCCTCTTCCTAAATCTACCTGCCACTACTCTCTGCAACTAATCCAGAACAGGACTGCAAGACTTGTCCTTGGCCTCAAGCCCTGGGATCGTATCTCTCCAGCTTTTAATTCTCTCTATTGGCTCCCAGTGGATGCAAGAATCAAATTCAAAACCCTCTGCATTGTCCACAAGGCTTTCTGGGGCCTGGGTCCAAAATACCTTCAGCTATCCCTCTGTAAATACCTCCCCTCTCAAGCACTTCGTTCCTCTAACTCCCTCATGGTTAGTCGTTTTTCAAAGAAACTAGCTGGGGGTAGATCTCTGTCTTTGGCTGGGGCCTCCCTCTGGAACAGCCTACCTGCAATTCTAAAACATGAGGAGAACCATCTGCGTTTCCGGAAGCACCTCAAGACCTTCCTCTTTGCTTCTGCCTTCACTCCTCCGCTCCCCTGCTGATCTGCTCTCTTGGCACTGTGCACCTGGCCACCCTCTGTCCCCTGGGCCCAAGTACCTGCTCACCCTGCCACCCTCCTGCACTGCCACCTGGCCACCCCTTGAAATGGGGACTGTATCTGTACCCATACTGTTTCCCCCCCCCCCCATGTTCTTCCTTTTCTGCACTTATTCAGATTTATCCAGTCTGCTGCCGTAAACACTGCACTTGTCGGCTGCACTACCACTGGTTATTGCCTCTATTATCAATTTATTTGTATTTATTATTATTTATCTGTTCTCCTCTACGCCGCACTCTCCACTCTCCCCCTTTCATGCACTTTCTCCCCTTTCCCTGTGCCATGCACTTGCGCGTTCTCAATGTCACTGGGGCTAGTAAGGACATTGATGTGTTCTCCCCTGTCCCCTCCCTTGCCTTGTCGCGCTCTGAAACACTTGTTTACGAGCGCAATACAAATAAAAAATCATATCATACTGCAATTATACTAGCATCAGGTGGATTACTAAAGGACTGACTAGTTTGAGATTGGTGTGAAAGCTGAGAGTCGGAGGCGTAATGAGCAGGCGAGTGCAGTGCAGCAATGAAGGTAGAGGGAGAAAGGTGACAGATGGTGCTGGTGGGGAAGGAGGTAGTGGAGAGCAGAGGGAGTGGAGTGGTAATAAAGAAGGGAAAAGAATCAGTAGGAGGAGGGAGGAACTGAAGGGAAGGAGGTGGATAAAAATTAGATGGGTAGATAAGAGGGACAGGAAGGTGAGGCGGAACAAGGAACTACTAACAAACAAGACGCAAGAACTCTAAACAGTAAAATAAGAAAGGCAGCCCAGTACCATAGAGAGGTGAGCTAGAAGATACAAAAAGTAAATGAGTTGTTGAGAAGGAAAGGAAGAGGAGGGGTGAGATCCATAAGAAGGGAAAGGAGGATAGACTGAGGAGAATGTGGTGGTTGTGCAGAAGGAGTTGAGGGGCAAGGAACTACCAGGGTTGTTGAGTCCCAAGCACTGAAATCTAGGGGGTTATGGCTGCAACCCAAGGTCCCAGCACAATCTTGACACAGATTTAACAAAGCCTTATGTCCGATATCCGACTAGATTACTTAGATCTCAAGGGCTAATGGTCTCAATTATACACCCAGAAAAGATAAAACTGAAAACTTTCCACAAAAGACAATCATCACACCAAACAGCAAACTATGTAGTGCTCGGGAAAATTATAACCAAAAGACTGACTGACTTTTTGGCTGGCAATTGATGGAAGCTAAAGAGTGGGTAAAGGACTGATTAACTACATCCCCCAGACAGCCTGATTATGTGTGCTACTTTGTAGTTTCCTACCACATTTCACAGTTCTACCTAATATCTTAGCATTTCCATTTAAAGACCCTTTAACTGAAGACCTTGGCTTTGAGTTGTCTGCTGATCCCCTGGCCTTGACAATACATATGATGTAGTTTTAGATACATTATGCATATCCATATATGAAATATATGAGCTGCAGTACAGCATGTTCACGTGTATGGATTTCAGGATGCTGTATTTGGATCTTGCTGACCCTCTCTGTTCTAAAAATGAAAATAAAAATCAACTTAGTTTTCCAACATTGCAGACATGCTCACCTTTGAGTTAGCAGTGTCGAAAACAGTCTCTACAAGTAAGATATCAACTCCTCCATCTAAAAGTCCTCTGGCTTGTTCACCATATGCTTCAACAAGCTCGTCAAATGCTGTTCAAACCAGAGAAAGGTAGTTAATTTCACGATTTTCGAAGAAAATATATGCAGGCATGATTTAAAAACATTGCTTTTATAATAAACTTGAAAAAAAATATATCACAATTTGTAAAATTCTTCATGTAATGCTTCGCCGTGGTTTTAGTTCTTGCTTGTACCTGCTCCAAAGCCACATTTTCATTCAAAGCTGGAAACAGGAGTAACATTCTTTGCTTATAGTTTCTTCCATATTTTAGTCGAGGTAGATCCTTTTGGCATCCCCAAAATGTGGGCATTTCTGGTTTATCAAAACAAAAGATAGCAACCCACCCAAGAATCCTCGATTTCATTCACTCATGACCCAACCATGCCTCTCTGCTCCTTTCTGAATTTTAGTCAACCCGTCAGAAATAATGTATACGAGTACTGTAGCGGACGTAGAAGAAAGGGCTTTATTAAAAGGAAGGAGGACATGAAGTCGCACAACCATTAAAAGTGATCAATTGCCCCCACCACTCTTCCAACTCGTGTCTTGTCCTCTTTTGTTGCCACATCTCGGAAAAAGGTAATCAGAAAACGCTTAGGGGAATAGAAAGAACATGTACTCGGCCAGGCAGGAGACAGATTATAAAAGGCATGGCTTGCTAATCTCAGCAACTCCTCCTCATCTTGCTTTTGAAGAGTAGCATTTACACTAGGCAGGTTTGACAACACATCTGCTTGCCCTATAGAGCTAAGAAAATTGGTCCGTTTTCTGGAAGTCACGCAAGCAGTGGGAAACCTTGTTAACTTCCTATCACAGAAGGTTGTAATGCATGATATAAACCATTAAGTGGAAGATGTTTAAGTTTTGCACATGTCCAGCATAAGTAAAAGAAAAATAGACTACGTCTGAACTCTTGGCACATTCTGATGAAGTCCTGTGCACGACTGCGTGGGATGGTGAAAGGATCAAGGGAACCAGGTGCCACCAAACGTTGCAATGCTGGCTTCAAGGATGGCATTAGGGGAGGAATCCTTGCCAACTCCCATCATGCCTTGCACCGTGGGTGCAGAAAACAAACCATAATCTACCCAGAGAAAGCAGGGCACCTGCACTAGGCCAGAGACTCCCAGAGGGAGTAAAGGCCTCCACACTCAAAGTTGAGAGCAGATAGGCAAGGTGTGCTCTCCTTAGCGGCAGGGCCAGAGTGTCAACTAGAGAGAGGACTTTTTTGAGAAGGAGGGTTGTTGGCAACCCTGTCAGTCCTGGCGCTGGATTTGTAGAGGTGATACTGATAGGGCTTGTGCGTGGAGCGCATGTAAATGAGTCTTAACACAGATAATAGTGTGCAGTGGTTTTTAATAAGCATGAGGTTGCTGCTTTTATTTTGAGATTGTTGTTTTAGAAATTGTATGACATTTATTGTACACCAATATGGTCTGTTCCATGAACAAAGTCAACACGTGTTTCGACCAAATTGGTCTTTGTCAAGGCTGTGAGGTAGTGTAAGGGTGACAGTTCCAAGAGATTTAATGTAACTTGGTGGACAGCATGTTTTCCACTTAGGATTGGACTCTTAACAGCCCTCTGGTGAGGGGTATAACAAAACCTCCCCAATAGCCTGTGTTATCAAAGGGGACATACATCCCATTGACAATATTTAAAACTACGAAGAAACTGTAAAAGATTTATAAAAAAAATGTAAAAAAATCAACGAACATACAAAGCAATGCATGAACGCCTTATAGCCAGAAGCTATCCACTCAGGATTATGAATAGAGCCACCAAGACAGCATGGCTCCCAAAAAGGATTGAACCGCTCTCGGGGTCTAACAAGAAAAACACTGAGGATCAAATTGTTTGTGCAACAACCTTCTCAAAATTCTTGCAACTAATTTGTAAACTCATCATGGCAACTGGAATTCGATCATTAGTACATGACCCGTGATGTCAACCACCCCTCTTCACCTACAGATAAAAAGTTAAAGTTCAATTGTTCCATTCAATAGGAAAGAAGTCATGTGAACAGAGTTCAACCCTAGTGTCAGAGTCTACCACAGGAGGTTAGACCCTTCCCTTGAGACAACTCTACCTCATACCCTTTCATGAGCCAGACCAAACTATCTAAATACTGCCAGATCAAAACGAAAATGCAAATCTATACAAACTGCCAGACAAAGAAAGTGATTAACTGCCTATGTCCCTGTAAATTGTCAATTATGGGAACGACCAGCAGAACAATGAATACATGGATAGGATCTCTTTGTAGAAACATGTGATGGTGATGATACATTATGGCAGATCTCTTTGTGGAAACAGGTCATAGTGAGGATACATTATGGCAGGTCCTAGAAGTATTTGAAAGTAAAGGGAGAGGTCAGACTATGGAATCTCTTCTGACCAAAACAAGGCATATACATACAGTTATTTAGTATGCACCAGAAAGTTTAAATTCCATATTTGAATGGCACAAACTACCACCACGAATTGGATTGTACATGCCTTAATTCAAAGTGCAGTTGAATTGCTATTATAGCCTCATTAGAAGCTGGGGGTTCCTCACATTTGATTACATACAGTACCAACACTTACATTAGGATCATCATTTCAGATCACTCATTGGGCTCATGTGTCATTTCACTGACAAGAAGATGTTCTGCTTGGTTACATAGCCAACTATCCCCAATCAAGATCATGTACATTTTGATGATTGATCACTAACGTTTCCTCCAATTTGACTCCCTGCAAGAGCTTTGGAGACTGGTTCAATCATTGACCCACGTTAAATCAAGAAGCTGAGATTCAATGTACATGCTCGGATTTCTTTCAATATGGTGCCCAATAGGACCTACCACTGCTAGTCTAGCTACTGGACGGCACTTAGTCAAGAAACTGCGAGTTAGGAGGACATCAGATGCTCACACACTATAGATTTGTCCTTAGACATTTTAAGGAGAGCAATAAACAAGGGTATCTGCTTCATAGTAGTTCAGCAGGATTCCATCAAAGCCAGAGTTGGGTTGATGTGCTTTCTTCAGGTGAGCATGGGGAAAAAGGCCCACAACCCATGCGCCATACAACTGCAGATGGCCATTCCCCATGGATAGGATTCCCTTGGGGGTTTGGGAGTCCTTGATTGACACTAAACAAGGTTCTCCGTTATGGACAATTGTCAGGTATTTAAACGCTTAAAGAGCCCTATGAGAGGCCACCAGGGGGCGCACAGGCAATGGCTGCCTGAGTGCACAGCTCCCGCCGAAGCCCGGGAATCCGAGGGGATTGAGCCCCCCCCCCCCCCGAGACTCCCCCCGCAAGTTCAACTTGAGAGACCGACTCGGCGCCCCCCCCACCCCCCTGACGAGCGAAAGAGCGGAGCTTGAGCTCCCCGGGGAGCCGGAGTTCGCAACCCGCGGCGCCTGGGCGGGTGACGCAGCAGGACTGGAACGGCCTCGGGACTGCGAGTGAGGTGGTCTCTCCCCGGGCGCACACGGCACCCCAGCACGACAAGCCCTCACTTCCCCTTTCAACAACCCCCCCTCCCCCTCGGGGTGCGGGGAGCGACCCGGTCGGGGTCCGGGCCCCCGGGACTTCAGGGACGCGGCTGCGGGGCGGTCCTCTCCACCCCTCCCCCTGCGGCCCGAACCAAAGCATAGCGCGCCGGGACTGCCCGCGCGGCGAGGAGGCGGCATCCGGGAGCCTGGAGCGGTGCCCCCGGGGAATCGGCGTCCGCCCCCCCCCCCCCGGGAGTGAGGGGAAGGAGCGGGGCCCAGCGCAGCAGAGCTGGGGGAGCCCCGGTAGGCCTGGGACTCGCCCCCCCACAGGTGAGTGGCCCGGGCGGGGTGGAACCCCAGGAGCAAGAAGACCAAAGGTGTGGACTGCGGGCCGGGGGCCCCGGACCGCCCCCCCCCCCAGAGACAGCACGGCCTGAAGTGGGGGTGACCAGGGTGCGAGGCCCCCGCCAGCAGCTGGTGGGGCGTGTGCCCGCCCGGAGGTGCCCCCCCCCCAGGACTCGCGGCGTGAGCCACAACGTCCCTTCCCCCTTGGCTCTGCGGGAAGGGCCCCCTTGGACTGGAAGGTCAGGCCCCCTTGAACCACCACCTCCCCTCCTCAAGGAGACCAGAGGAGGCCCCAGAAGACCACGAGGCGCTTGAAAAGGGTGTGAGGCCCCTGCCTGGGAACAGGTGGGGCGTGTGCCCGCCCCCCGGACTGTGTCACCCCACTCGGGACATCTGAGGAGTGCACAACCCAAGTAAGGAAGGACTGGCCAGCAGGGGATCCCCCCCTCCCCCCGCCGGGAAAGAACCACATGAGCTGGAGGGAAGCCTTACAGAGATACCGCTTCCAGGAGGTTGTAAGAGATCACAAAGGTTTAAACCGCGAAGGGACCATGGCCCAATCTGGGGACGCTACCCCCTCCTCGGCGGCAATGGAAAGGGGCTTTGCCTCGATCCTACAGGAAATTAGGGACATGCGCTCCGACATTGCCCAGAAATTTGAAAAAATGGACCAGAGGGTGGATAAGATTGAGGACAGGCTGATACAGGTCGAATCCAACCAATCCTCTATAGCAGTCCAAGACATACAATATAGCATGAGGCTGGAGGCCCTGGAGAAGAGGGACGAGGAAAGGGCCCGGCAGATGGATGATTTCGAAAACAAGGAGAGGAGGAACAACCTCAGAATCTTTGGGGTGCCCGAAATGGAGGGGGAAACGGAGAGGGACGTCACCCGAGCAGTACGAGACATCATCACTCTCTTGTTCGCGGAGGAAATGACAACCGAGCTAACATTCGACAGGGTGCACAGGGCGGGGGGCAGAGCCCGGGCCCCCCGGTCGATTCTGGTCTGGTTCCACTACTACTCGGAGAATACAAAGGTGTTGGAGGAGGCCAGAAAGGCTAGGGAAATCACCTACAACAACGCCCAAGTCTCCATATACCAAGACCTCTCTGCCTACACGCTGGCCAGGCGTAGGATGTGCCGCCCTCTTACACAGGTGCTTAAGGAAAAGGGAGTGCGCTACAGATGGGGCTACCCCTTCTCCCTAACTTTCGAATACATGGGCCAAAGATCGACCCTGATCACGGAAGAGGACATATGGGGAGCCATACAAGGATATACAGTGGACACTAACCCCCGGAGGGGCCCATCGGGGCCGGAGCACGGGAGACCCGGTGGCCCTGGTCCGTCCGGCGAGAGGAGAAAGCGCACCGGCGCGAGGAAATTCAGGAAAATGAACACCCCCTCCCCATCAAAGGAAGGAGAACGTAACGACTCCGAGGACTGAGCACGGGGGCACCCTGGTGTGCCCTGGTCGGAGGGACGCAGATTCAGAGGATTCACTACTATCAACGTCCCTACGACCTGCAAGTAGGTGGGGTTCGCAGAGGGGTCACAGCCGCGGGGGATCTTAGGGGGCTCAAGGAGATGAGCTTCTAATGCAGATTGCCTGGCCGAGGTGGGCAGGCTGGTGGTTCGGCCAAAAGCCAGCGATGGCAGAAATACTTGGCTGGACGCCGGGGCAGGGGGTGGGGGGGAACCACGGGAGTTGGGGAAGTTCAGTTACAGTTCGGGGAAGGGGGGCAGTTGTGGTTTTGTCTTAGGGCCACCCGGGGGGAGGGGCGGGGGGAAAAGGGGAACACAGAATTGATACAACAGAGCATACGGGGAGGAGCGCAGGGAGGAAGTTGACCGAGAGAGAGGAACATAGAGACCATGACTGACGGGCTGCCCGCCCTGGGGGTGGGCTCACTTAATGTTCGTGGCTTAAATACCCCCACTAAGAGGTCCCTGGTCTGTAGGGAATTTAGAAGAGCACACCTGGATTTTCTCTTCGTGCAAGAGACTCACTGGCCACGGGGGAAGGAGCCCAAAATGCGGGGAGGGGGAATTGGCGAGGTTCACAGTGCATCCCACAAGTGCAAAAAGAGAGGGGTCGCCATCCTAGCAGCAAAACATGTGGGCTTCGAGAATGAAGCCACGCTGAAAGAACAAGGGGGCCGTTACCTGCTGGTGCGGGGTCCCTGCAGGGGGCCCCACTGACCCTAGCTGCCATCTATGCCCCAAACGAAGGCCAAGCCCATTTCTGGGAGGAGGTGGGGGACAAACTTAAGTACTTCATCCATGGCACGGGGGTGGTGGGGGGGGACGGGGACTTCAACATGGTTCTGGACCCCATCCTGGACAGGAAATGCGCTGGCCCACAGTCCTCCAGGGCTTCGGATGAGATCATGGCGTGCACCTTTCAAAAAGTCAACCTAGAACTGGGTCTGTTGGACACGATCCCTGTCCCCAGAACAGACTCCCCCTCTTTTACATATTACTCAGCCATCCACACGTCGTTCTCCAGGATAGACTACATCCTGGTGGACGAGACCCTACACCCATTTGCCTCAGGCTACAGGGTAGACCCCGTCCCCTGGTCTGACCACGACTTGGTCCGAGTCACTATAGCAAGGGGAGGTCGATACGAACGCAGAGGGAGATGGAAGTGCAACGACTCCCTGTTAAAGGACGAAGTCCTGGCCCAGGAGGTCCTCGAGGCCATCACGGAATTCTTTGAACTTAATGACAACGGGGAGGTGGGTTCACATACCCTCTGGGACGCCTTTAAGGCGACCTTACGGGGAACCTTGATCAAAATGGGAGCCCAGAAAAAAAGGGAAAGGGAGGGCCAGGAAAGGTATCTTAGGGAGAAAATCCCCCCACTCCAACCTGGGGGTCCTCCCACAGCTCCCCTGGACCGCGATCAGGTGACCGCTCTGAACGACTATAGACTCCAATTGAAGGATCTCCTTCTCCACAAGACGGAGAGGAGTCTCCAACTGGTCAAACAAAAGTACTACGAAAAAGGGGACAGGGCGGATAGGATTCTGGCTTGGAAACTGAGGGAGGTGCAGAGAAGCCGATTAGTGAAAGAGGTTAAGAACGAGGCGGGAAAGGTAGGCTATGACACGCCCCACATCGGCGAAGCCTTCCGCCAATATTATGAGAAACTATATTCGTCTGAGTATGATGGGGAGGAGGCGGAGATGGTGGGGTTCCTGAATTCAATCCAGATCCCGGCCCTGACCAGGGAGATGGCGGAGGGGTTGGAGGGCCCTGTGACCGAAGACGAGGTAGAGCGCGCGATTAGAGGGATGAAGGCGGGCACTTCCCCGGGCGAGGACGGTTACTCGGTTTACTTTTACAAAAGGTTCCGCTCGACCCTTTCCCCCCACTTGGTAAAAGTGTTCAACGCGGTGCTGGAGGGGGGGTCCCTTCCGGACTCCATGATGGAGGCAATTATTGTGGTGCTCCCCAAGGACGGCAGGGACCCTAGGGAATGCTCCTCCTACCGCCCCATCTCCCTGTTGAATGTTGATGTGAAGATTCTGGCCAAGGTGCTTAGGGGGCGGTTGGAGAGGGTCTTGCCGAAGCTGGTCCACGGCGACCAGGTGGGGTTTATTAGAGGGAGACAGGGCTCAGACAACATTCGGAAGACTATAGATCTGTTGCACTATGCCCAGAGGTCAGATTTGGACGCGAGCGTCCCGTCCCTAGATTCGGAAAAGGCGTTTGACAGGGTGGAGTGGAGATTCATGGAACTTACCCTCCAGAAAATGGGCTTTGGTCCACACATCAGAGATTGGGTGGCGGCTTTATACAGGGCCCCTAGGGCCAGGGTCCAAGTCAATAGTGGGTTGTCGGATCCCTTCCCCCTTTCGCGGGTGACAAGGCAGGGATGCCCACTCTCCCCTCTAATCTATGCCCTCTCCATGGAACCCCTGGCCATAGCAGTCAGAGCTCACTCAGAGATTAAGGGGATTAAGAGGGGGGAGGTGGAATTTAAGCTTTCCCTGTTCGCAGATGATATCCTGGCTTATTTGGTAGACCCGAGATCCTCGCTCCCCCCGCTCCTCTCCCTGATGACTGCCTTTGGGCGTTTCTCTGGTCTCAAGATCAATGCGTCCAAATCAGTCCTGCTCCCCATGAGAACCCGGGACCCGATCTTGGACCCTCTTGCCAGCCTGGAAGGAATAACGGTGGGGAAGGCCTCCATTCGATACCTGGGAGTCCTCCTCACCCGGGACTTAACCATTCTTGCCCCTGCTAACTACGACCCCGGTGTGTCAGGAGTCACTGCAGATCTAAGGAGGTGGAGGTCAATGATCCTGTCCTGGTACGGCCGCATGACGGCTGTGAAAATGAACATTCTCCCACGACTACTATATCTTTTCACCGCCCTCCCAACCTTAGTCCCTGACCCGACCTTCAGAGTCCTCCAGAATGCGATGCGGGAGTTCATATGGCAGGGCAAGACCTCGAGGACCGCCAATAGGGTCTTGACCTTACCGAGGGAGGAGGGAGGGTTTGGGTTGCCAGACTTTCAACTTTATTTCCGGGCCGCCCAGCTGCGCGTCCTCCTAGAACACATGAAAGAGTGGATGGGCACTTACTGGTCATATCTGGAGGACATGGACGCTCACCCACTAAAGATTCGAGACCTCCTGTGGGCCCCTAGCAAGTTCATCCGGAACAGACTCAAATCCCACCCAACCCTGGGAGTCCTCTGGACAATCTGGAGGGAAAGCCCCCAGACGGCACACCTAACATCGTGGCCGTCACCGATGTTATCACTCTGGGGTCACCCCCTCAAACTGGGAAGCAGGGGGTTCCGCAACGCCCAGTCGTGGTCCGACTTGGGAATGGAGTGGGCGGGGCAGATGTTTAGGGAAGGAGAATTCCGGCCATATGAGGAACTGAGGGACGCCCTCGGTTAGGGGTCCCTCTCCATATTTGAATACATCCGCCTGAAGGGAATCCTATGTGACCAGGCCTGGGGCCAGAACCTGAAAAGACAGCTGACCCCCTTCGAGAAACTCCTGGACTCGGCAACCTCCAGGAAGGGTGCGGTATCAGGGATGTACAGGCTACTGAACAGGGTTAACTTAGGGGAGAGAAGGGGGTTCCGCACGTTCTGGAATGACTTAGCGGGGGATGAGATCTCGGAGGACGCCTGGTCGAGAATATTTAAAATAGCCTTCCATGGGAACTTATTCACGGGGGACATAGAACACAACTTCAAGATCCTACAGGGGTGGCATAGAGAACCAGTGAAGTTGGCTAAAATGTACACGGGAGTGTCCCCCGCATGCCTAAGGGGATGTGACCAGGTCGGTACGAGAGGGCACATGTGGTGGCACTGCCCGAAAGTTCAGGCATACTGGGAGAAGGTGAGGGGCTGGATCGCCGAAGTTTCTGAAGAGCTTCTCCCCCAGAACCCCCTGACAATGCTGCTGGGCCTCCCCCCGGAGGACACGGACATACCCCGATACCCTAGAATGTGGGAGACAATTTTGAGGGCGGGAAGGGATGCACTGGCCCAGAAATGGAAGAGCCTGGAGACCCCTACGAAGGAGGACTGGCTAAAAAAAGGTAAAAAACATGTTCCTGATGGATAAACTGACGGCAATGATGAACAATGACTCGGGCTCTTTCCAAACAAACTGGTACGGGGTACAGCAGTCATGGGGCTGGGATGTGCATTGATCCTCAGGGGGGACAAGGAGTGGACAGGGCCCACGGCCCAGGGGACGATGGTAGTTCATCAGCCATTCAAGTAGTCAACACTCTCGTTCTTCCTTGAGCTCCAGACTTTCGGAGCTTTCATAGCGGCTCCCCAGCAAAATGATTCTATGGGCACTGTTTCTTTTTTTTTTTTTTTTTGGGGGGGGGGTGGGTGTGTTTGGGGAGGGGGAGGGGGGATTTTTGGGCCTGTTTCTTGCAAAAGTTATGCAAAAGTTGTGAAAATGTTTTGCGCCTTTTGTTATATTATGAAAATGCCAATAAAACAAAGTTTAAAAGAAAAAATAAAGAGCCCTATGATAGGTTGTGGTCAAGTTCCCGTATGTCTAGGGGAGAATAAGGAACAAGTTACTTACCTGTAACTGTTGTTCTCCAGCATGGGTCTGGCATGGACTCACATGCTCATGAATATTCCCTTCCTCAGGCTGGGAATCCTTGGTAAAGAAAAAACCAGTATCAGTTTCGTTTCTGATCTGTCTTTCGTAGTAGTAACCAATCACTGATCTCTGCGTCATACTGACCACAGCCAATGACTGCCATCTCCCTAAGCCCCGCCTCTGGCAGCCATCTTCAGATTTGGTAGCACGTGAAGTGGCAGTATGACCAAGTGAAGAGCCGCAGAGGGGTAGGCGGGAGGGTTCGCATGTGAATCCATGCCAGACCCATGCTGGAGAACAACAGTTACAGGTAAGTAACTTGTTCCTTCTCCAGCATGGGGTCTGGCATGGATTCACATGCTCATGAATAAAAGAATACATAGCAGTACACACATGCACAACCACGGGAGGTGGCAACAGGCTCAACATTAAGCAATACCACAACTCAACATTAAGCATCTCTTACCTTCTCACCAGGCTCACCTTAGGCGAACAGGTTGCGCAGCACTGCTTGGCCAACCCTGGACTCCTCCCTGGAATCCCGGTCGACGCAGTAGAATTTCGTGAAGGTGTGCATCGACCTCCACGTAGCAGCCCTGCAAATGTCCAGCAGGGGCACACCAGATAGGAACGCCGTGGTAGCTGCGATCACTCTGGTGGAATGGGCTCTCGGACGGCCAGGCAGCGGTCTGTTTGCCAACCGATGACAGTACATGATACAGCCGGAGAGCCATCTGGAAATGGAAGCCTTTGAGAGAGCCTTCCCCTGATTGACAGGTCCAAAGTTCACAAAAAGTTGTGACGTCTTCCGAAAACTCTGTGCTGTCCACGTAGAACTTCAGCGCTCTAGCCACATCCAGCGAGTGCAAAGTCCTTTCAGCCGGCGACGAAGGCGACGGGAAGAAAACAGGCAATACCAAGGGTTCGTTGAGGTGGAAGTCCGATGGCACCTTGGGCATGAAGGAGGGGTGCGTCCTGAGCACTACCCTCGTGTCGTGAAAAGTCAAGTACGGGGCCTTGCAGGATAGGGCCTGGATCTCTCCCACCCGTCGTGCAGAGGTGATGGCCACAAGAAACTCTGTTTTCCACAACAAGAACTTCAACAGAGCTGAGTGCAGAGGCTCGAATGGAGGTCCCACGAGCTTGGTCAGCACCACGTTGAGCTCCCACGCCGGGGCCGGAGTCTTCACCGGCGGGAACGATCTGAACAGTCCCTTCATGAATTCTTTCACCAGACGATGAGACCACAAAGACGTCCGTCCCGTGGTTCTGGTGTATCGGGAGATCGCAGCAAGATGAATCATGATGGAAGCGTGCGCCAGTCCAGCCTTGGCCAGCGTCAGCAGGTTCGGCAGTACTTGGGGAGCCGTAATCCGTAGAGGGTTAATCTTCTGTGCGTGGCACCAGACAGAGAACCTCTTCCATTTGTGTCCGTAGCATTTAAGAGTTGAGGACGCCCTGGCCTTTGCAAGAACCTCTCTGCAGTCGGCCGGTATGTCGTATCCTCCAAACTCTAACGCTGCAGGAGCCAGGCCTGCAAGTTCAGCGACTTCGGGTCGTGATGGAGGATGGCGCCTCCTTCCCTGGAGAGAAGATCCACGTCCACTGGCAGCTTGATTGACGGGGACGCTGACAAGTCCAGAAGGTCCGGGAGCCATATCTGCCTCGGCCACGCAGGTGCGACAAGGATCATCCTGCACAGTGACCTCTAGAGCTGGTTGATGAGCCGGATCAGCAACGGCAATGGAGGGAACGCGTATAGGAACAGGCCCTCCCAGGGGAACGAGAAAGCATCGCCCATGCTCCTCGGCTGGGTAAACCTGCTGGCGAACCTCCGGCACTTGGAGTTCGTCACCGTCGCGAACAGATCGATCTGGGGTGTGCCCCACCGTCGGAAGAGGCGGTCCACTAGATCGTGCCGTAGTTCCCACTCGTGGCACAAGCGCAGCTCTCTGCTGAGCGAGTCGGCGATGGTGTTTTTTATTCCTGCCAGATGAAACGGACCCAGAAATATCCCTTGGGCGACGGCCCAATGCCACAGATTCTGCGCCTCCTTGGACAGGGCTGGGGATCTGGTACCGCCCTGCTTCCTGATGTAGAACATGGTGGTGGTATTGTCGGTGAAGATCCTCACCACCTTGCCCTTGAGGGACGGAAGCAAGGACCTGAGGGCCCAAAACACTGCACGGAGCTCCAGGACGTTGATATGGAGGGACTTCTCGAACGGCAGCCAAAGGCCCCTCGCGTGCAGATTTTCGGTGTGCGCTCCCCACCCTTCCAGGGAGGCATCCGTGGTCACTGTCTTCTGGTGGCTCGGGGTCTGGAAGTCCATGCCCGCCGTCAGATGCGCACGGGTGCCCCACCACCGGATCGCTCGTCGGAAGCTCTCGTCGAGTGTGATCCTGTCCTCGAAGCTGCCCGTCGTCTGGATCCAGCGAGCGTCCAGGAACTCCTGTAACGGGTGCATACGAAGCCTGCACAGGCGGATGAGATAAATGCAAGAAGACATCATTCCAAGGAGGGATTTGATGGACCTCAACCTGGCCGCATCCGCAACCAGCATCCGCTGCACCTTGCCCAAGATGGCCCTCGTCCTTTCCTCCGACGGAGAGGCCAGAAGCGCCACTGTGTCGAGTTTCGCTCCCAGAAACAGTGCGTCTTGCGCGGGCACCAGGTGGGACTTGGCATAGTTTATGGAGAATCCCAGGTCCGTGAGTAGTTGAACGGTCCTCGCCGTGTGCTCCGCGGCGAGCTCCTTTGTCTTTGGTCGGATGAGCCAGTCGTCCATGTAGGGGTAGACGTGGATCCCTCCAGGCGCAGCCGCGCCGCCACCGGTGCGAGGCACTTGGTGAACACCCTGGGTGCCGACCTCAATCCAAAGGTAAGGCCTCTGAACTGGTAGCGACGCCCTTGGACCACGAATCTGAGAAACTTTCGGTGTCCCTTTAGGATGGGGATATGGAAGTAAGCATCCTCCAAATCCGACGACAACAGGAAATCGTCCTCCTCCAGCTGACCCAAGACGTGCTGGAGGGTGACCATCCGGAACTTCTGTACCTTGATGAATTTGTTCAGTCGTCGTAGGTCCAGGATGGGACGCCACCCTCCTGTCTTCTTCTTCACGAGGAAGTATCTTGAGTAAACTCCGGAGCCCTGAAGCCTCTTTGGGACAAGCTCGATGGCGCCTTTCTTGAGCATCGCCTTTACCTCCAAGAGAAGTTGAGGGACGTGATGTTCCTTCCTGGCCACGGGGGCGGGACGCGCGGGCTCTTCTTTAGAAACTCGAGCGCGTGACCCTGGGCCAGGGCGTCCAGCACCCAACGGTCGGTGGAGATGGACTCCCACACGCTGACAAAGTTTGCCAGCCGGCCTCCCACCGGGATGCTTCGGTGGGGGCCCGACCCCACGGCCGGTTCAGTCCTGCTTCGACGAGGCTTTGCCGCCTTGTCCTCCCTGTCGACGACGGCAGGGTCCGCCCTACTTGCCTCGTCCCCTGTAGGCTTCCTGTGACGATGAACGGGCCGCTTGACGGTAGGTGGAATATCCGCCGCCGGAACCTTTGTAGGCACCCTGCATGCCTCCGGCGCTCCGAAAGGGCGGCCGTCGTTGCTGGAGAACACCAAGAGCCCGGGCCATCTCCGTGTCCGTCTTGATGGCTTGTAGGGAATCGTCCACTGTTTTCCCAAACAGGTTGCTCCCGTCGAATGGCATGTCCAAAACTCTGGTCTGCACGTCCTGCCGGAAGTCCGTTGCCTTGAGCCATCCACACCGTCTAAGGCACACGCCGTTGCCCAACTGGCGAAATCCAGTGTCAGCGATGTCCGTCGCTATCGTAATGGCGTGGTCCGACGCCACTTCTCCTTCCTGCAAGATCTCTAGGGCCTCCGCCCTCTTGTCGTCCGGTAGGAAGTCCAGCAGGGGGGCAATCTTGTACCACAACTCCCTGTCGTAGCGGGCTACGATAGCTAAGGCGTTGGCAGCCTTAATCGTCGTCGCTGCCAATGAGATGACTCTGCGTCCCATCGTGTCCAATTTCTTTCCCTCGCCGTCCGGGGGGGAGGTTGACGTAGAGGCCGAGGCCCACCCCGCTTTCTTCCTGGCTGCCGCAGAGACGACCGAGTCCTGGGTCGGCTGTGCCCGAAGGCACAAGGGGGCCGCGTCCGGGACACGGTACTTCTTCTCGTACCGATCCCTTCTCGCAGGCGTTGTGGATGGGTTCTTGAGGAGGGCGAGACCCTCATATTCCAGATATCGTCCAGTAGAGGTACCGCGAGGACCGTCTTCCTCTTGGTCTCGCGCCGTTGATAAAGGAAACATTCCTTCTTCTCTTCCGGGCAGAGCTGGAAAAGCTCGGATGCCCTGGCGATCATGGCATGAAACGATCCAATCTCGTCAGGCGGGGAAGCCCGGGGAGGAGGTGACGACGGAAGATCCTCGTCGTCTGTACCCGTCGCGGCCGTGTCCTTCCCCGTATCATCCCCACGGGTCGTGGACAGGGAGGAGGGCTGAGCAGGGCGCGATGGTTGAAAAGGAGGTGGAGGATGAATCCTCCTCCTCTTAAGAGGAGGGCTCCCAGAAGGGCCTGGCTCCGGGTCCCCCGTCGGGAGCGGTTCCTCCGTTGGTGGTAACGGCAATCTCGTCCTCATCTCTGAGCATAAGGACTGTATAGCCAACAAAATGGCCGCCGAGTTGTCTTGCGGCACTGGTTGAGGGGATTTCGACAGGCGGTCAGGAGCCTCGTCGGCACCCTTGACGTTCTCGTCGTCTCCTACGTCGGGGTCCCTGCCGACGAGCTGGTGGTCTTCCACGCCAATGCCGTGGCTTAAGACTTCGATCAGCTCCTCTTCAGAGGTTGAGGCCGAATCCACGACGACCTCCTACCCCACCCTTTTTCTTCTCCGTCGGAGGTTTCACGGGGTCCTGTCGATGGGCTTGAAAGAGGACTCCCTCCGCGCTGGCAGGGAGACTGAGCCCCCGAAGTTGCCTCCACTGGTGTAGCCTCCACAGGCTGAGCCAGGGCCGCCGCGACTGTCTCGATAAAGGCCTTGGCAGGGTGGATCAAGGCTTTCACCACCTTAGGTGCGCTCACCGCCTTCTCCTTGGGGGGAGGGTCACCGCCTCGCTCCCCCTCCGATGGGGCCTTCGAGCTCGACCGGGGTCTCTCCAGGAGCTTCGCCGGGTGCTCGGCCTTCCTCTTACCCGAGCCAGAGCGTTGGCTCGTGGTTGATGGCGCCGGGGAGGATGCGCCCTGCCTGGCAACCGTAGGGCCCGACCGTTCGGCGCTCCCGGTGCCAGGGGACTCGTGGTGCTTGGCCTTCTGTTGGGCCCCCGTCGCCAGGGCGCCCTCAAAGGTCTTAGAAGACCGCTCGGACTTCTTCTTTTTCTCGCCTGACGGGCTCTTCCCTTCCAGCCAGTTGGCGAGACGCAGATGGCGGTCCTTCATGGTCCACTCCGACATACTGCCGCAAAACGCACAGTCCTTCTCCACGTGCGTCTTGTCCTCATGCAGGCAGTAGAGGCAAAGGGAGTGTTCGTCCTCCTTAAAGACATTCTGAAGCTGGCATCCAGGGCAGACCATGAACAGCTTTCCGGGCGTCGAGCTTCCCTTCTCCTGGGCCATGTCCGAGATGGGCCTGAGAAACTTCTGGAGTCCTCCAAAAGCGTGGCTCGACGAAATCTTCACCCTTGAGGGGCGTAGAGGAATCCGACACGGGTCCCCGTTGATCGGATAAGAAACGGTGGAGCTTGAGGCTCTTTTGACCGAAAAAAGAGCATTTTCCTATGAAAAAGCGCGAAAACGCACTACAGCTCGAGAGCAATAGCACGAGGATCCCAACACATGAACGTGCGGTAAAAATCTGAAGATGGCTGCCAAAGGCGGGGCTTAAGGAGATGGCAGTCATTGGCTGTGGTCAGTACGACGCAGAGATCAGTGATTGGTTACTACTACGAAAGACAGATCAGAAACTGACACTGATTTTTCTTTACCGAGGATTCCCAGCCTGACGACGGGGAATATTCATGAGCATGTGAATCCATGCCAGACCCCATGCTGGAGAATTTCAAGTGCCACCAGGGGTTCCCTGTTAAACCAGAAGAGCAGGGACAACAATCTATAAAAACACAAGAAAATTCTGGAGAAAAAAAAACTATGTATGCAATTACTAACTAAAATGGTCACGACTGTGCCAAGGGAGCACTAATTGCACAATGCCTATTCATATTTTAGTCTTTATTTTCTGTTTGCAAGACTTTGGTACTTCCTTATTTAATTTAACAAACTACATATCCCATAACGCACCTTGTGGCAGGTCTCATTCCCTGGTTATTCCTATCCAGCAGTCTTACAACTACAATCTCCATAAGCCTTAGACAACAGTGCTGCTTTCACTTTCCCAGGACCAGAGAAGGCCTTCAGGTGTGCTGCTAAGGAGCCTGCTTCAGCACAGGGCAGGTCAATATTTAAGCAGCTGTCTGCAGGAGCACAGTGCTCTTGCATTGAGTTTGCTCCCAGCACTTTGTGAGTTGATCCTTGGATTTCTGCTGTGTTCCGTTGCTTCCAGAACCTGCTCATGTTCCAGTGACCTCTGCTCTCTGCCTTGGAGACCTGCTACTCTGCCTGCATTCCCCTGCACCTCTGCGCATCCTGCACTGCAGCCCTGCTGCAGTCCTGTGTTCCCTGTCGGCAGCCCCTTGCTCTCTATCACCAATTACCTTTTTGTCTGCCTGCAGTTCCTTGTTCTGTGCCCATAGTTATATTATAGTCTGTTGCCAGTGTTCGCTTCCTAGATTCCAGTCCCGAGTTTCCTTGTTATCCGTCTGCAGACCTGCCCTTGTTAATCGAGTCCATAGTTACAGTTCCTTGTTACCAGTCTGTAGTTCAGTCCTTGATATCCTAGTCCAGAGTTTTGGTCCTGGGTTTTCTTGTTCCTGGTCCATAGTTCAGTCCACTGTTACTTCATTCAAGTCCTTAGTTTCAAGTCTGCAGTTCCAGTCTCCTGTACCTTTGCACTTAAGATTCTTTTCTTCTCGCTTTTCCACTTTCATTCCTGGTCTCGGTCATGAACCTTGCTTACTTTGACTTCCTATTCTTCCCTGGACATTTCTGTTACTGTTCTTGTTCTCACTTGTGCTTGTGTAATTCCTTTGTTCAGTGTTTGGCTGCTGGGTTTCCCAGCAGGCAATCTCTGCCCCTTTCCTTTGTCACGTTTTAGTATTGTACCTTGTGCAATATTAGCAGTGTGCTGGTTCCTGAAACAGGAGGCAGTCATTGTTCAGTTCCTGCTGGACCCACAAATGCATGCAAGTACCGTTTCCTCGTTTGTGCCTTACGGTCCATACACAGTCACCCACTCCTGCTGCTCCTTTCCATGAGCATTCAGAGAAGGGCCCTTTAACAGTAACCAGCTCAGATGGCTGCAGTTTCACCAGACCCAGTGGGAACACCCCTCACCCCCACCATTCTGTATACACCACAATTGTGAGCCTAACATTTTTGTCTTACTTGTACGCCCTGCCCCTTTCTTTTTGCCGCCTTTGTTGTCTGTCTGTAGGTATTGCCCATCCTTTCTTGTCTGTAGGATTCCTTACACTCCTGTCTCTTGCGCACTTTTCTCCCCTCGGCTTTGTGGGCATGCCTCTGCCCTCAAGCCCCTGACAAATATTCCAGAGTACACCAATCATGTATGTGTACCAGCATGTATTGTCCCAAGTACATAACGCAGGGGACAAACCCAAGACCCTTTCACCAAGAAAACAACTCATGGTGTACCCCACATAATCTAAACAATAGTAAGTGGTTAAAATGGCAAAAAATACAACGTTTATTACAATATGTTCCCATTCAATAATTCTAGTTACAAAAACAACAAACATGTGAAATAACATAGAAAAATCAAGCTATTCAATTAGATGTGTGAAGGCAACCTCATAGCAAAAATTGGCAACTAATAACCAATAGAGGAAAGTAGCCTGCGGCCTATGGTCCACATTTGAATACTGTTAACACAGCTGGGCGGCGAAGGACCTTAGCCCACCCAAAACCAAAATGACCACTGCCAGTATGGAGTAGTGTAATGCTAGTGTGAAAAATGCGAGCCAGAATAACATGGCGTCGATGCGCAGCCATTTTGAACACTCATCTTCCATCACAGTAATAAAGTCTGCGTTTCCGCAGGCCTTACAGAATGAGCAAGTAGCAGTGAAAACAGGGCAAGTTCACGTAAATATTATTAGAGTGGGCTGACTGCAGAGAATAGTTATTGTATTGTCCATTGAATGACTAATATAGAAAGGAGTCAGGGCACACTGCAGGTGCATGATAAGGGGTCTTGGAATGAATGTGAGAGAGGGGTGCTGGGTCTTTCCACTTCCAACTGGATTTTTCCACCCTCTGTCCCTTCGACTTTTGATGTGCTCTTCGACCAAGAGGAGAACGCAATTGAAAAGGGTGGGGAAATGCCCCCATAAAGGAGAGAGCATTGTATGGACAAAGTTAGTTGGAACTTGAACCCTGGGTGATGCAGTCTCGCTGAAAGGGAGGACGCTCCACTTCAGACCCCGTCAGACGCAGCAATCTCTTTGCCTACCTGAAAAGGAACTAAGCAGTGTTGCTGGTGGCCAAGATGAAGTTTTCTACTGCCTCATGAATGATGGTGATGTAACTTATATTCAAATTCTCATATATCTAAGTATGTGTTTGTTTATTGGTATCTATACATACAGGATATAAAAAAGGGCCTATAACGAGCCAATTGTTTTATAATCTTATATGATGTATGTGTGTTTTTCTTTCTGCTAGTCTGAGTCCAATTACTTGTTTTTGCTGAGGGCTGGGGAGACACCAGTGTTATTTTTGTCCCCACACAGCCAAACAGACGCAAAACAAGTAGGACAAAATCATTAGCTTACTGGCCAAATTCACCTCCTCAAGAGAGGTATTTATAGTATGCCAAGTAATCATTTTATCTCATCAATGAGATTAAATAATTCACCAATTAAGAAATGGGATGGCATAATCCACATTCCACCATCATTAAAGCTTGAACTACATCCTAGTTATAAAATGTGAATATTATGAGTTATGAAATTATGGCTGGGGTAGCCCTTGTGGTAAGTCAGACATAAGAGACTGACAACAAGGCATGTTTTAACTGTGCCAATTTTATTTAAGGAAATAATGTCTTTCCTATCCCTACTACTACGATGATTGTTTACCTAATCTCAAAAGAAAATTAACTGCTGCTCGTCAGGATGTCTTGCACAAAAACATACTCTGTCCAAACCCAATCTAAATGAACGCCTATCTGTACCACTTATACAAAAAGGTAACAAACTTGGCCTAGTAAAATTATTCCCCCTTTTCATTGGCTAGTGGAGGGGAAAGTGCAGTACATGAGATAAAAAAATAAGTTAAATAAAAGAACGGCCAGCTGGTGGCAAGTGCAGGGTGAGTGCAGACATAAGTGCTGGTGGGGGGACTGTAGGGATACAGAAAACAATCCCTGGGTGCAGGGGTTGCCAGGGAGGCAGTGCAGGTGTGCAACTGGCAGGGCTTGGGCCCGAGAACAGATGGGTGGCCAGGTAACCAGTGCAGTCTCAGTATCAGCCAGGACTTCAGCAGGGTAAGAGGGGGAGAAAATGCAAAAGCAAAGAGGAAGGTTTTAAGGTGCTTCCGGAACCGAAGATGGTTCTCCTCAAGTTTAAGGAAGGCAAGGAGGCTGTTCCAGAGGAAGGCCCCAGCCGAAGAGAGAGATCTACCACCAACTCGGAGAAGCGACTAACCCTGAGGGAGTTGGAGGCGGATGAGCCACTTATGTACTGTCCCCGGTGACTGTTACATTTAATCCACTCCACAACCTGGTTAGAATGTCCCTCAAACTCATCCCATTCTAAGAAGCTCACTGCTTCCAGTCAAATCTGATTTCTTATCTATTGTGTGTTCTTTTGTGATCAAATGAGCATTGTTCCTCCTGTATATAAATAAAAATAAATAAATGTAAAGGGCATCACAGGTTCAGGAGCCTGACCCATTGAAAAGGCTTTGGGGACCCCCCTCTTACAGAAGGCCTATATACAGTAGTGTGTTTACTAGAGCCAGTCCTGCCCTAGAGCCGGGGTGTGGGAGTTGGGAGGGCACCAGTCAGTTGAAAATTCTAAACACCACGGTGAATCACCCCATACCTGCTGTGCACAATGCTGGCTAGTCTCTTTCTTCTCTAGGACTCCAGCTACCAGGAGTCATTGTGGATATAATCTGACTTCCGCACTCACTTGGGAGAGAGGCTGCAGAGAGCGATTAAGTCACAGAAAGCTGTGCCAGCCACACCAGCAGTTGGGGCGCTCAAGCCAATGCGGACATCAACAGTGACTTTGTTCATAGCGGGACGCCATTGCAAAGAGCCAGTGGACCTGCATACCAAAAGGGGATGGGGCTGAAAGCTGGTTTTATACGTTCTGACACTTGTAACCTGGCCCAGGGGGAGAAAGAAGGCTGTGGAGGAAAAACCGATACAGAGCACCAAAAAGGAGGGTATGGGGAGGATGAAAGAGCAGACGGCACTGGTCCGTGTGGGTTGTTTGGGTGAGATGTAGGAGGGAGAAGGCAGGCCAAGAGAAGGAACAACTGCATCAGAATGTGGAGGAGGCTCAAGAAGTGTGCTTGTGCAAGGTGAAGTATTGATTGGTTAGAGAAATAGAGAAAGTAGTACTTGGGTGTCAGTCTGTGTTGTGAAGGCATCATGAAGAAGGACATAGAAAACAGACTTAAAATTCAAACAAAAGATCTTTTTGAACTTAAACGTCCAGATGGTTGAAGGCCTAATGTGCCCTACGCCATGTTTGGATTTCCCGACCTGAACAAAACTAAGGAACGTCTGCTTCAAAGAATTCCACTTAAATCTGTGTCCAAAACCTATCCTTGCCCTAACAACTAGAACCAATAAATGTGTAGGGATATTAAAGTAAAATGAAACCGTGTTTAACAAAGTTCTGATCTTCTTCCAGCTCACAGCTTTCTTTCAGCTCCCCCCCACACCCGCCCCATGCCACCTCTCCGCCCTCCCATGCCCGAGGATTCCCTTCCCCAAGACTTCACTAGTTGCAGTCTTTTCAAAAGTGTTGCAGTAGTTTTGTTGGGCTTGCCCTGTGGTGTCCTTTACTTTTTACCATTCAGGGCTCTCTGGTCTAGGCGCAGTCATCAGATCACATGGTCCACTCATCACAGGTCAGACAACCAGGATCTCTGGGTTCCTTAGCGCACATGCAGGTTTCTTGGCACTGGCTCCTGTGTACCAAGTCACCTTCACTGTAATTCATTTATTGGCCTCTTGGCTTTAGGCTGTGCGCTTATATTCCCCTGGCTTCTCCTTGGTTGTCTCGTGGCTCTGCCACCATCTATCACTCACCCCTTGTCAACTTGTATATTTGCCACACTGCACTCAGTCAATTGTACTTCATTGTTTAGGCTTCCTTTAGCCTTTATACTTTCAGGTTAAATTTAACTTGTTGTGCAACAGGTTCATTATGGTTGTATTTCAGTTAAAAAAGTGGTTTTATATTGGTCAATTATATTCAGTTTGAATTGTAAACTTGTTTGCTTCAAAGTCAAACTATAAATGAATTTGATATTCAAATGGTTTATTTGCCTCAATGTAGTTTCCATCTAGTTTGGCATTCAGAATATATTGTTTTTTTTTTTAAAGTTAGTTTCATACAGTACAGTATTCAATATGCGCTCAATTGTTAAAATTCATGGACCACCACTCACTGGAGGTCTGTTAGCAGCTTTTGGATGCTGAAGCGTCCCTCCAACACTTGCCAGCCTTCTTTGGGTTTGTCCGATGGTTCCTGAGGATTCCTTTCAGCTCCATAAGCCGGGAAACCTACTGGTGCAAGCTTTACTCGCTTGCCGCATAGTTACTCCTTCATGCCAGCACCTCCAAAGTTTATTCTCACATATGGACCACATTGTCTGGGTTCCGCACTCTCCAGCAGCTCCTGCAGCTTGTGCCAAGCTTTGGAGGCTCCCTGGCTCTGGGAAATTACAAAGCCCTTTCACCTTAGGTCCCACAAGTCCTCTGGTTCCTTTGCTGGCGTCTTGGTTCTTCCTCCTAGAACACCATAGGGGTCTCCTCGCATGGATCTCCTGCTGCTCCTCTGCTATCAGGTCTCCCTGTTGCTCCCTCGCCTTCTCTTTCTCTTTACACACCTGATTGGCCCTGCCTGACCATGATTAGAGGACATGCTTGACCCTCACAGTTCCTTACATGCATCTTCTTCATCCCAGTACCAAAGTGGTGAAAAGAGTTCATCTTCATCCCTCTCAGTTGCCTCTTCTTTGTGTCAGTACTGTTAGGTATTGTATGTGGCAAAATGGGGGAAACTGGTTTGTAATAACCCATAAAGGTTAGGGGAGGGTTAGGTTGACTGTCACAAGAGAAAGGGGGATACCATGACTCACCCAAGGGTACCCCACTCCCACTCAAGGGCCCTCCACCCAGGTAATCCTCCCTTGCTTCTACACCCCCAGGGTCATGATGCAAGAGCGATGGCCTTTCCCTGGCCACCTGCGCACATGAGCCAAGGGCAGTAGGAGTGAGAATACTGTTAGGAACTCATGGTGGCAACAGTAAAGGCAGACAAGTGATCACAGTTCAAGGGTGTCTATTAAACTGGAAAATGAGGTTAGAAAAACACCTAATCTAAACCTAAATCTAAAATGGGAGCAAGCTAGGACTATTAAATCAAAATAAGGCAGTCATAGTGGTGTTGTATCAAATAAAAGGACCTATACTACAACAAAATATTGCCAATCCTTACAGCTAAACACAACAAAGTGGGGTATAGTGTGTCACAAGAAAAGAAAGAAGTGTTCACAAATAATAAGTCAGGATGGGGTTAGCCGGGGTCTCCGTTCCCCACGTTTTGAGTACGGGACAAGGCGGAACTCCTGAGCACACCACACCCTCGAGCTTTCCCAGCATGAGACGACAGTTCCGCTCTCAGCTATCAGGACGGTCAATGGCCAAGTCTCTCTTCTCTTACACGTCTCTTGCTTTCAATGACTTAATGTATTCAAGATAACAAATAAAAGTTCCTTTCAGGTGTATGTTGGCTCCCCCTCTTCGGGGCTCAGAGCCACAAAAGTTCCTAACAATATCAGGACCTTTGGTGTGTTATGTTTCGTACATACGAGGGGCCCGATTTGTTCCAAATTAATAAACAAAAGATCCTTTCAGATTTCGCTAGGGTGATGTTTCCTCATCCTTGGGTCCACCTCTTGTGTTGGACATGTCAGGTAAACATGTCCCTCCCCTCTGATGCACCCCCTTCTTAAGAAACCCTCTTCTGACCCCTGCTATCTACCGCCCAATCTCCATCACTCCTTTCCTGGGCACACTCCTGGAAAAGCTGGCCATCTCCCAGCTAAATCTTCACACTGAATCAGTTGGTTGTCTCCGTGACCATCAGTCTGGCTTCAGAGCTGCCAGAAGAATGGAAACTGCTCTCCTGAACATCCGTGAAGACCTGCTCACCAATCTTGATTCCAATACCCCTTGTGTCCTCATCTTACTTGATCTCTCTTCTGCCTTTGACACGGTGAACAATGCCATCCTGCTCAACCGTCTCAGTGATGACCTGGGTATCAACGATCAGGCCCTGGCGTTCCTCTCCGATCAACCCTCCCAGGTCCAACTTGGGTCCTTCCTCTCCTCTCTCTCTCTAGCTCTATCTGTGGTGTTCCCCAGGGGTCTAACCTCTCTCCCTGGCTGTTCAGCCAATACCTGGCACTTCTTGCCCACCGCATCGCTGCTCTCTGCCCCAACTTTCAGTGCTATGCGGATGACACTCGACTCATTTTCAGGCTCCCTTCCTCCACCTCTTCTCCTTCTCTCATCCCAAACTGTCTGCAATCCAGGAGTGGTGCGCCGCCAAGGATCTCTGCCTGAATACCAGTAAGACAGAGATCCTCCTCATCTGCATACCTGCACCCCACCCCCCCTTTCCCACCACTCTCTGGCCGGCCTCCTTGGCCCTCTTCCTGCTCCCACCTGTGGGGTTAAGAACCTCAGGGTTATCTTCGACTCCACACTCTCTTCTCCCCTCACATTTCCGACATCTCTAAGAAGTCAAACTTCCAACTGCACCTCCTCAGAGGTATTCTTCCTTTCCTCTCCTTCCCCCACAAGCTCACTGTGCCCAGATATCTGGTTCTCTCTAGGTTTGACTACTGTAACAGCCTCTTCTTAAATCTACCCTTCGCCCTCTGCAAATGATCCAGAAGAGGACTGCAAGACTTGTCCTTGGGCGCAAGCCCAGGGATTGTATCTCTCCAGCACTGAAATCTCTCCATTGGCTCCCAGTGGCTGCAAGGATCCAATTCAAGACCCTTTGGGGCCTGGGACCAAAATACCTCCAGCTTGCTCTTCAGAAGTATCTTCCTTCTCAAGCTTTTTGCTCTTCCACCTGCAACTCCCTGAGGGTCAGTCGCTTTTCTAATCAACGAGTTGGGGGCAGATCTCTCCTTTCAGCCGATGCCTCCATCTGGAACAGCCTCCCTGCCTCTCTGAAACTTGAGCAGAACCATCTCCGGTTCTGGAAGCAGCTCAAGACTTTCCTCTTTGCTTCTGCCTTCTTTCTTCCAATTCACTGCTGATGATCTGACTGAGAATGCACTGGTTACCTGGCTACCCTCTGAATCACGGACCCAGGTCCCTGCCCTCCCATTTGCACACCTGCACTGCCTCCTGACAACCATGCACTTGGGGGCTGTATCCGCATCCCTACAGTCCCCCTACTTGAACTTATCCAACATTTGTTGTATGCACTTAACCCCTGCACTGCCACCTATCGGCCGCATTCTTTTCCTTTGTCTTGATCCTATTTCTCGCACTTGTCCTCCTCCTCCCCTTCCCCTTCTCCCCTTACCTCTCCCCTGCACTTGCGCGATCACAATGTCACTTGGCCTAGTAAGATCCCTTGTCTCGTCGCACTGTGAAACACTTGTGTATAGGCGCACTATAAATAACATTTATCACATCATACAATTTTGCTTCTTCCATGTTCAATCCTTAGTTTTTCACTTTTCTTTGCCTGCCAAAACAAACTAGTATCTTTATTTCTAACAGTACTGATTACTACAAAACATTTCCTGTGCCTCCCTAAATCATCAATCCCTAGCATTCTGAAAATATTGAACTCTGTCTCCTGCTGTTAGTGCCCTCCATTGGCTTACTGTTGCCAAAGTAAATAAGGGCAAAACTCTTCAAAAACCTTTACATCCTTAGTTCATCGTTTCAAACATCAAAACTCTGTTGCCATCAACATGCATGGTTATTGTGTTCAAAGTCTACAAATCTTATTGTACCCAATTCCCTTCCAACATTTCACTGAATCTCAATCTAGACATCTCAAACATTCATACAACTGCTCAACGGGTAGGTCATTTGTGCTTACTGATATTTCTGTAGTCTGGCTTTTCCACAGAGGGGGAAACGGAGAGAGTCTTATTCGTGGGACCCATGGCGCCTGCAACATACCTCTTAATACCTGAAAATGAAGGAGCACAATTTTATCTCTGCAAAGAATAACAAACCATCATAATTAGACAGGGGCGATATCAGTAACAAGTCAAGGCATAAAATAACCAGTATCGCATTGCTATTCACTAGACAAGAATGACTAATTGCTTTTCATTTATAAAGCATGTTGCACTAACTGCAATGTCATTTCAGAGAGGGTGAGCATGTTTATTATTCTTTGCATCAAGCTCCAGGACAATACAGGACCTATACAAAGAAAAGCAGAGATCCAGGCTGCAGGGTGACCCAAAAGTTTACTTTTAAAGGAGCACTTTGGCTGATGGAAACTGCAGATAAGGGTGACGGTGGGAGCTTGTCGGTCTTCCACTGTAAATATTGGGAGGGGTTCAGGAAGGGACTAAGCAAGTTAGCCCTTTCTCTCTGATCGGTCATTGCTTCCACCTCTCTTACCCAGCATTTTTCTATTTCATTATTATTTGCTCACTTTTGCACCTTTAAAAAGGTCTACTCCTTTTTTGTTCACTTTTCTCTCATGTATCCACCGACCCTGTAACTTTCTCTTTTGGTCATCTGTCCTCATTACTTCTGAGAGGCTCTTCTTTCATCCATTTCTTTCTCGCACATCTTGCTTCCTAAATCAATTGTCCAATTCCACTCTCTTCGCTGTCCAACTTTGATGAGTGCTATATTCCACTCAGACTGCAATGGCCTTAAACAGGATAGGCTTTCATGTGCGCATGCAAAATGCTATTATGTGCATGCATCTGAAAGGATGTGAAAGGCTGAGTGTGCACATGTGCATTTTTGATGTGCATGCATGTGAAAGACTACAGTATGTGTGCCTGAAAAGCTATGCTGCATATGAAAGGCTAGGTGTGCACATGTAATGTGTGCATGTGAAAGTCTGCATTGCTCATGCAAAGCTGCAGTGCCATGGTATGTGCTGCTGTGGGTAATGTACATGTTACCATTTGGACACCATCGTAATTCAATGACCGCACCAAAAGCTAAGATTATGGTTAACCCACCTATTATCAGGTTCTATAGTCCAAACCAAGCATGCAAAGCATAGGCTAGGTCTTTAATTAATGCAATTGCACTTGATGGGAACTTGATATGTATGCTGGTATTAAACTCATGACAAACGTGAACTTTGCTTTCCATTGACAATTGCCAGGTTTATCATTTGTGTGGCTATGCAATACATGAAGCCTCCCCTAATTTGAATATGTATTGACATCGCTGGAAGCAATACGACAGAAAATTAGGCCATATGTAGCCTTTAATACTCAATGTAATGATGGTAAGTTACATTACAAACCGTTTTCATAAGTAAGCCAAGAGACAAATAACTTTGCTCTACAGATTAACAAGTGGCATTATCATTATAATATATGAAGCAGTACCTTGAGTGAGCTTTTTTTGTGCAGCATACACACGTCAACTGAATGGCTTGTGGGCACTTCTATGAGATCAAATGATGTGCCAATGATCACACACACTTTAGTTCATTATGAAGCCGGGATTTTAGACCAGTCTGCAACATAAGGCCCTTAACCAAATATCTTCCCAGCTTTAGTTGGTAGAAATAGTACTTTGGTTTTAAAGAATATTATTTTGTAGAGATGTTTTGAAACTTACAAAAAATCACCATCAAAGCTGAAAAATATATAAATCCATGTTGAGAACAAACACTATGGTCGTAGCTTTATTTACTAATTCTTGAATGGAAAACGACAAGAATGCACAGTAATGTTAAGCTAAAGAACATCCTATGAGTGGGAAATGTACTTTTAAGACTTAGACACACATAAAAGGTATTGTATGATAAGGTCACCTTCTTGTCATTGTTTGACAGAATCATGCTTGCTACTGCATATCATGTGAAGGAAATCTGAACACTTGTCAGAAACAATGGTTCATCAATGAACCACCACTAATAAGGAGCTTGCCATTTAAAGGCTCTGCCGATCAATAAGTGTGTGTTTATTTTATTTATTTTTAGCGCACTAAGCCCAAGAGTATCAAGGTGCTGTTGCATGACCAGTTACTCCAAAATGTACAGACATTGGGATAAGCACAGTGTAATAGTTATTCAGTAAAAGTTACTGTAGTTTCGAAGTTCAGACCAGGTAAGGGCCTGTGTCCAGCATTCAGGCAAAGAGTAGTGTTTTTAGAGTTTGAGTTCTTCTGAAAGTCCAGTAGGAGAGTTCAGTACGTAGGGCGGGAGGGAGGAGGCTCCAGTGTTTGGCAGCTGTGGCTGGGAAACTAGAGCCTCCAGCTTTGGTCCTCTTGAATTTAGGCGGAGTGATTCAGTGGGCGTAGACAGCTCTGGGAATTGTTGAATATTGTTGACTATTTGCGAGGCACTAGTGGGAAGCCCTGTTGAATTTGCAAGGGTAGAGGTGTCCAGTCACATATCCAACAAAAGGCATCCTAATTATAGCACCAGTTGCGAGAACAAGCCAGCAAGGTCCCTAGGCCCTTTGCTGCCGTACAGGGGAAACATGTCTTGCATTGGCGCTGATTGAAAGTAAGGATATACACATTTGCTAATCATATATGTTGAATTGCTAATCAAAATATTTTTATTTAGCAGTCTTGACTAATCAATTTTGCAAGACTAATTAATGCCTTTTAAGTACATGGAGTTGTCAGTGGAAAGACTAGGCATAATCTAGAGTCAGAGGTTCTATTTTTCCAAATTCGCAGCATTGAACATTTGCAAGACAAAAACTTGCAAAGATTCCTAACAGCCCAGACAAATCTAATTATGGAATGAGCCCAATGATGAGATTTTCCAATAGCTCAGTAAGTTCAGTGTTGATTGCTTTGTTATGTGTTCAACTTGGAGGGACCGGTTTGAATCGGAGCAGGACCAACTAAACCCTTCATTCTCCAGAGGTAAAATAAAGTTAAAGCAATCAATAGTAACACCACAAATTTAGAGCACAGCACCACTACAAAAATGGGGTAGCGAGTCCTACAATATAAATTATATGATCCACACCTCAACATAAAACAATATCTCAAGTCAGACAATGGATGAAGACAGGGCCATGCAGGGCTAATGCAATAGTCTGGGCACACTCTTTCAATAAAGTATAATTTATACAGTGTGTGTTAAATGGAAATTAATAGCGCATAAAATGGAAAACAAACCACACAACAGTCCATCTGGTTAGGTTTTGGCTTCCGATTAGGATAGCCAGTCGAGGGTTGCAGGCACAGTGTTTCAAGTATACAGACACATTCAATGCCAAGAAAGGCATGAGAAAATGAACACAGGCTAGTTTCTCTTGTAAATGAGCACATTGGTGGTGTGAGGAGTCAGAATCAGGAAACGGACAAGCAGGCAAGATTTTGAAAAGGTTAATTTCCTCTTCTGATTAAAAAAGACGTAATCTTTACCCAACTATGATACAACGCCCTACTCTACACAAAGGAAGGGGAAAAGAGGTGCTTGTTGCTTTGTCAGCACGAATTGAGTCCTCTGTCCTGAAATCCTATTCTTCATTTGATTGGAGTAATTCCTAACGCACAAGTCGGAGAGAGTCATCTGCATATGGGTACAGATGATGCGTATATACTCAAATTTAGTGAGCAAAACAGACAAGACCAGCTCCTAATTTATGGAGAACTATTTCAACAGAAAGGTTTTGAGGAATTTCCAAAGAGCATATTCTTATTCCTCAACTCTCAGGGCAGATAGTTTCAGAGTCTAGCACCGTAGCACTACAAAGCATTGGTCTCCCTTCGAAACACCGGGACGGGAATACAACCAGCAGTAGTTTATCCATAGAATGCAGTGGTCGCATAGGTTGGTATCTCATCAATCTTTCGCTCAGGTATAAGCCAAGTTGCTCAAACATTTCTAAATTAGCAAAAGTATCTTAAAATCAATTGTCACTTCCTGATAGCCAATGGAGGGAGCATTACAGAGCTGAAGTCGGAGTGGATTTCAGGACTTTAAAAATAAGTCCAACTGCCACATTCTGTGCTCTCTGAAGCCTGCTCCGATGCTTAAATGGGATGCCAGCTAGCATGCTGTTGCTGTGGTCATTTGAGAGTTAACTACCGCCCCCCATTACTGAGGTTTAGTCGTTGCATGGAACATACAGAAGTGCTAAGCGAAGCAAACGCTGGCGTAAAATACAGATCGTAATTTTACTCCTACGCATTTTAATCAGCTTGCCTGAGGCAGCCCAAGCTTTTAATTTTGGGGGAAAGTTTAATTTAGATCTGATAAAACAGGGATTAGGAAGGCGGGTTAAATGCTGTTTTAAGAGAAGTTTTAGTCCAAAAAGTGCTACTTCTGTTTTGCTGGGATTAAGTTGCAACCAATTCTGAGGCATCCAAATGCCCAATTTATTCAAACAATGCCCTACCCCGTGAAAGGAATCCTCAAAGTTTCCTAGTTTCACAAAGATCTGTGTATCATCAGCCTAAGATTAATGATCATTTCTCTCCCTACTGCTCAAAAGAAAATACAAAACCACCAAGACATATTTTTGGGCCTTCCCAAAGGAAAGGGTTGGCTGCTGGCTTCTGACCCCCAGTCGTGTCTCTTTACCATAGGCCATTGTCTATATTCACTGTCCAAAACACATAATTTGTGTGCAGTTGGAGTGCCATCCTGAGGTTGCAGAATGTTTTCTCTGGTTCTCGTGCAAATTAAGTTTCCCACAGCTTCTCTCCCTTTGGGAGACTTGTCTCAGTTTTGCTCCCAAACCCAATCCTCTGGTTAGTCAGACATAGGAGGTGGACAAGAGGTCATGGTTAAACATTATGATTTTATTGAACTTACGATGACCTATTATATCCCTAGCGTGGATTCTGGGGAATTACCCCAAATGACTGAAAAGAAATGACCAAAATGCGTGATTTGGCCGAAAGGTTCGATCAGATCACGCATTCGGTGCTGGGGCTACGGGGGTGTCCCCTGCACCGTTGCTCACTAAATTGTGAGCGGGGGTTGTGGGAGTTTGGGGGTGTCCCCTGCAGCTGTCCCAAAAAAAAAAAAAAAAAAAGACCCTGGGGGCGCTGGTTCCCGATCACAGAAGTGAAAGGGAACAGGCGTTGCAGGGCCCAGCGAGTGGGAAGCAAGGTAAGTAGGAGTATGGGTGTGTTGGGGCAGGTGGGTATGGGTAGGGATGTCTGCCAAGTCAGAAATGTTTAGGGGAGAAAACACCGAAGGTTATTTCGAAAAAATAATCTTCCGTCTTTTCTATCTCGAACATTTCTACCTCGGTCTTTCAACCCCGATCCGATTTTGGACCCGTCTAAAAAGCAAGAATAATAATTGGTGTGCATCCATAAGTCCTACAAACAATATATACTCATCTGTCCAAAAAGCCTGATCTAACCACAAATACAAAAGAAGGATAACATAAGGCTGACCAGTGCGCAGTGTGTTCTCTGTGTTCGTGCCAGGAAGTTTGTCTTTCTGCAGCCGTCTGCCTTCTGTTTCTACTAACCCTCAGGAGAGGGGTTGGACATTTCAACTCCTTCTGGCACAGAGCGTGCGGAGTATGTACTCCGTGTTCCCTGTGGAGATTGTGGGACCAGCCTGCTATTTCTATCAGGTATTCTGTTCATCTCCCAAATTGGCATGGGTTGTTGATTGACTTGATAAATCAGTGACTGCTACTCTTAAAACTGCCCATGCCCCCTTGTTACTGCAGAGTCTGCATTTGTTGCTGGCACAGACTAACTTGAGAGGGTGGCCGGTTAGCCTGAGGGAGAGAGACATTAGTATACTGCCGTAGCCCTCGGACGTCTGCCCCCCGCCCCCACATCTGTTGGTACCTATTGCGCCAGTTATTGGGAAGCGGCACAGCAGGGCTTAGCTACTAGCGTCGTCCCCTCCCCCGTGCTTTTTTGTTTGCTGAAATGCCTGGAAAAGCCACTAGAAACCATATGGTCTCTGCTCAGGAAAACAGCCCACAGCCTGTTTGGACCAGACGGCACATGCCAGCAACAAAGGGGAAATTGAGCCAAGTGCCAAGTATGCACAGGCTCAACAAAAAGGCCCTCTAGACGCATACCTTCCCGCAAAAATCCCAGTCCCTGGGTTTATGGTCATAATACTGAATTTACAAATCTCGAAAAAATAAATCTAGAAAAAAAGGGGCGAAAAAAAAAAAGGTCGAATTTTTTTTTTTTTTATGACGTTTTTTTATTCGAAATGGGGGGGGGGTTCCCCCCCCCCTTTTTTTAACCTTTTTTTTAATCCCGGACCCCAAAATAAATATATAGTTTTTAAAAAATGACTTTTTTTCGGTCTTTTTTTTTCGACCTTATTGTCATTCGAGATTATTTTTTCGAGATTTTGACTGACCACCCAGTCCCTGAGCATGCCCCAGGCAACCAGGAGCCGAGTACACACCTCCCCGAGGTGGAACATAGCTACCAGCAACTAAACCAAGATAACTACCCTTTACTCCAACTGTGCTACGTGTTGCAAGACCTTTCCGCCCCCCACCACGTCCGGGGAGCGGGATAGGGGGTCTGCATCAAATAAGGATCAACTGGGCAGCCCAGTAGCTGGACATATGACAAAGGAAGGCGAGACAAATCAACCACAGAGCAACGGGAAGGGCATTCAGTGAGGACTAAATGATTACCACAGTTTCCACACCTCCCACTGCTTCTCGCCTTTCAGCTAGTCCCAACATGATGTTTGACTCAGCAAACCCATCCCTAGAAGTCTCACTAGAAGATTTCAGCACTCGTGACACTTCAAATACGGCCCAGAGTCATGCAGTGCTTAGCTTTGCTGTGAACATTTTGTTGAAAGTATGTGGCACAATTCACGAAGAGCTGAAACTACAGGGGGGCGCTATTGCAATATTGCATAAGCTATTATTAGTGCCAAGAACTTTCACAGCGACCCCTGTCATAGATCTAAGGGGAGAATCAACACAAAACACTACGATTACCATCTCTGAAGTGCCTTGCAGCGCTTCCCACCCCCCCCCATGGCCAAGGACGCAGCCCCAACATTTGGCCTAGTGGCCCTTATTTTTTTTTATTTTTTTTTTAAATTTGTATATTGTTTCAAGGAAACCTTTACAAAATTCCTACAAAAATTCTGCACATTTCATAAAAAACATTACAATTAATATACTTTTACAAAATAACAATAAAAAAGCAGCAATAACAGCGCACATTAAAATGCAAAATCCCTGAGTTCAATTCCATTAAAATCACTATAGCAGCCTTATCACCAGGTGCTTTCATAAATGCAATACAGATTAGATTTAAAATCTAATTTTTAAGAACAAATCATCTTTATCACTAAATCAGGTCAATGTACATTCAGATTTCAGAAATCGGACCACTGCCAATTGCAGAGGTATTTTGTTGTCAAAAAGCATAAGTTTCCACAGCAGTTCCGAATCTACATTTGAAGGGTCAGACACAAACCGATTAAAACTATAATGTCTCACCTGCAGCAGTGCAGGACAATAATTTAAAAGGTGTCTTAAGGTCTCGATAGTCTGGCTGCTCTTACAATGTCTGCACACAATTGTTGATTCAGTCGGCTTAGCTCTAGCTGACGTGATCTCTCCAGTAAGTAAAACATTGAAGCAAAATCGCATAAATGAGTTCCTCCACCCATTCTGCGGGAATGACGGTTCTGGAATACCCAAACACTTATAATAGGATACCATATGGCCATACAACTTGTATTGTGTGAGTTTCTGCATTGTACTATCCCAATCACAATTCTGGAACAATAACTTTACTTTTTTTGGATTGAGTAAAAGAGTGCTGACCAGGGCCCCCACACTGTTCAGTAAATTTTTTATATATTTCCACCAGTTTTTTTCATAAATACTGAGTTAGAGGTGCCCTGGAAGAGCAAGGTAGACAAATCATTGTACAGATTATTTCCATTGTTACTTACAATGTTCCGCAGAAGCAACAAACATTTCCATTCAATAATGCTTTTTAGTGATTGCAAGCCTAATTCATTTCGAATGGCCACTAAAGGAATACAGTTGGGTAGACAGAAACATTTTCCGCAGAATATGCGCTTCCAATTTAGTTAGGTCAATTTTACCATGAATGAAGGGAAATTCCATGCCATATGCGATTTTGGGAATGCTCTTTAGTTTGTAGTATCTTAAAAGCGGGAGACAAGAAAAGGCCCCAAATTTACGATCTACTATTCTCATTTGGGTAATGCATGTTTTAAATTTTCATCCTGCAGTGGTTGATAGTTAATGTACAGTTTGGAGTATCGCTAACAAGCAGACCAAGGTAAATCATGCAGTGTCTAATTTCCAGCTTCGTCTCATCTATAAACCAGTTTTTCTTATAATGCTTTTTCTTCAAAGTAAGGCAAAGAACATTAGATTTGAGAGCATTAATGGCTAAACCATTTTCTATCATACAAGCAAGGAAAGCATTTAACAAGCGCTGGAGCCCCAGTGGTGTTCTATCAAAAAGAAGATAATCATCGGCATAGGAGCACCAACTAATTTTTTTGCCTTCCGGGGATGGCTGAACAAAAGCGGCTTTTTGCAAGCATGGCCCAATGTCTACCGTATACAGATTGTACAGGGTTGGAGCGAAAATACATCCCTGTCTTAAACCGTTGAAAGTTTTGATTGGGGTAGAAAGAAGACCAACATTATTTAGGCGAATCTGTACACGCGAGCCTTCATGAACATGTATGAACCGCCAGAATCTCTAATGGCATACCCATTCTAGCCAATTTAGCCCAAAGATTCTTACGGATCACAATCGAACGCTAGAGAAAGGTCCATGCTTGCTAGATAAACCGGCATCGCACCATTTTTCCAGCCAATCTCTTGTAAAAGAGTTATCAACAGACCTCCCGCCATTGTGCTCGTCCTTTTCCTAAAACCAAACTGCGCCGAGGACAAGATGGAATTTTCAGATGACCATTTTTCGATTTGAAGGAGGACTAGCACATTTTTTTTAATCTGAATCTAAGAGCACGATGGGCCTATAATTCGACGGTAAAGTTCTATCACCCTTCTTATATATAGGCACAATAAAACACATATTCCAAGACTGAAGAATCGATTTTATGCGACCTATATCTTTAAATAAAATTGCTAACGCTTTGGCCCATGTATCCTGATCCCCTTTCATTAGAATATTTGATAGACCATTGGGTCCCGCTGCCCTCTATGGACTAGAAGAACAAGTTACTTACCAACTGTAACGTTCTTTCGACTGGATGTTCCTCCCACGTATTCCTCATCTTGTGATAGGCTCCCGTAGCAGTATCAATTTTTGGAGGCGGGAGTACTAATTTCAGTTTTCGTGGACAGAATGCAGAACTGCCTTTGCAAATAAACCCTCGTTAGAGGAGGCAGTGTCCAAACAATAATGTTTAACAAAAGTATGCATTGTTTTCCAAGTTGCAGCTGCACAAATATCTGCTGCTGGGACCCCCCTCTTTAGAGCCGCAGAAGTAGCCCTTCCCCTTGTAGAATGGGCACGAAGCCCATCTGGTGGTTCTTTTCCCGCTAATCTGTAGCATTCAACTATGGCTAATATGATCTAGCGGGAAATGGTCTGTTTTGTTACAGATAAGCCTAATTTTTGACCAGTATAACCCACAAATAGTTGGTCATCTTGTCTCAATTTAGACATCCTTGAGATGTGAAAACTAAGAGCCCTTTTGGGATCTAATCTATGTAATCTCTCCTCTTCTTTGCCCAGATGAGGAGGAGGATAAAAAGGTTGGTAGTACTATTTTTTGTGACAAATGGAAGTCCGAGACTACTTTTGGCAAGAACGAAGGTTTAACTTTAAGGACTACCTTATCTTTATAAAAAATAGTATATGGTGGTTTGCATGAGAGAGCCTGAAGTTCGCCAACCCTGCGGGATGATGATAGGGCCACAAGGAGGACAGTTTTTAGAGTCAAAAGCCTCAATGGACATGAGTGCATAGGCTCAAAAGGTATGCAAGTCAAGAATTTTAATACTAAATTTAAGTCCCAAGTTGGTACATGAAAAGGTACTGGAGGATATACATTAGTAAGCCCCTTTAAGAATTGAATTATTAACGGTATTTTGAAATATGAAACCTCTTCCGAGGAGCGCTTTAAAATGGACAGCGCAGCAAGGTATCCTTTGATTGTTCCTATCTGGAGCCCCAGATTAGCTAGATGTAGTTGAAAAGAGAGCACCATTGGGGTGCCACACTGAAAAGGGTCCACATCCTTGTCTTTGCACCAGTTACTAAACCTGTTCCAGCAACATCGGTACAAAGACTTTGTTGCTGGTCTTCTGGCCGAAAGCAAGATTTCCATTACGTCATCCGGAAGATCCCAATCCTTGCATCTCAACCTCTCAGAAACCATGCGTGAAGGTTGAGTGACTTGACCTCTGGATGGAGAACCCGACCTTCCTCTTGCAAGAGAAGATCCTCTTTGTGGAAGACGTATTGGAGGGCAGATGGACATGTCTAGAAGGTCCGGGTACCACGTCCTCCTGGCCCAATCCGGGGCAATTAGGATCATGGTTTTCCTGAACTTTCTCAACCTTCTGATTACTTGAGGAATCACGGGGACTGGGGGAAACGCATACAGCAGTGGAAACTTCCACTCCACTACGAATGTGTCTCCCAGAGCTCCTCTTTGAGGAAATTCCCTTGAGCAGTACTGATCGCACTTCCGGTTGATCGCGGTGGCTAACAGATACACTTGAGGGGTTCCCCAAAGGGCGCAGATCTCCAGAAGGACTTCCTGAGCCAGCTCCCACTCGTGAGAGACCGTGCTCTGCCTGCTCAGAGCGTCTGCCGCCGTGTTCTTCTCTCCGGATAGGTGAATTGCCGACAGAGATTCCTTCTCATATTGCCCAGAACCAGAGCTGCATTGCCTCTCTGCACAGTGGCAGTGACCCTACTCCACCTCTTTTGTTGAGGTAGTACATGGCCACCGTGTTGTCCGTCATTATCAGGACATTCTTTCCCTGTACTGAGGGCAGAAAGGCCTTCAGAGCTAGTCCGATTGCCCTCAGCTCCAAAAGGTTGATATGTAGTTTGGACTCCGATGGAGACCAACGACCGCTGATTGTCAGATCATTGGTGTCTGCTCCCCACCCCGTGAGTGAGGCGTCCGTCACTACCGTTATCTCCGGCCATGGTTGCCAAAAAGACTCTCCCTTGAGAATGTTGTCGTTGCAAGCTCACCATAGAAGATCCTGAGCAACTGCACTCGGAACTTGCAGAAGATCCGACATATTCCCTGAGAACTGGGACCACTGAGTTCTGAGTGCCCATTGAAGGGATCTCATTCTCAACCTAGCCTCTGGCACTAGGAAAATGCAGGATGCCATGAGGCCGAGCAACCTGAGAAAATCGAAGGCCGGTAGATGTTGGACATTCTGAAACTTCGTTACCATCTGCTGGATGTGGAGAGCTCTCACTCCGGGAGGCGAGGCTTTTCCCGATGAAGTGTCCAAGACTGCTCCGATAAGCTGGAGTTTCTGGGATGGTATCATGTGGGACTTCTTGAAATTGAGGGAGAAGCCCAATTTGTGGAGGAAGTGGCAGGTGATCGAAAGATGTTCCTGAGCTTGTTCTGGAGAACTTGCCCTGATCAACCAGTCGTCCAGGTAGGGATATATGTGAATACCTCCTCTCCTGAGACTTGCTGCCACAACCGCCAACAGTTTGGTGAAAACCCTCGGGGCGGAGGTCAACCCGAATGGCAGAACTCGAAACTGAAAATGAGAATTGGCAATCGCGAACCTCAGGTACTCTGTGCTTTGGATGGATTGGCACATGAAAGTAAGCATCCTGAAGGTCCAATGATACCAACCAATCTTGGAGTTGGAAAGCCTGAAGGATCTGAGAAAGTCACCATCTTGAACTTGTCCTTCCTGAGGAACTTGTTCAGGTTTCTCAAGTCCAACAGGTACCGGTTCTATGGCACCTTTCTCTAGCAGGGTTAAAATTTCCTGTAACAGGAGTGTATCTGGAAATTTGGCAGAGTTGGCTCCCGGTGGATGATTCTGAGGCCTTTTTAGAAAGGGGAGACAGTAACCTTGGGCTACTGTTTCCAGTGCCCAAGCATCTGCGGTAATGCCACGCCATTCCTTCAGATGATGAAAGATCCTGCCTCCCACTGGTGTTTTGTGTAATAAGGTCTCAGAGGGATTTGGAGGTGGCTGCAGGAGTGGCTGAGGGTACAGATGCCGCTCCTGAGGCTGATTTTGCACCTCTTCCTCGTGTTCCACGAGGGAAGTTTTTTTCCCCCCTTTGAGAAGCCTGTCCTCTTCCTCTACCAAAAGAGGAGTAGTATCGAAAAGAACGACCCCTCCAGGAAGAGGAGCCGGAATAGGGTTTTAGAGGCTGGCACAAGGAGGCGCTAAGTGATTTAGCTGCCGCTTTCGAGGTCTGAAGATTTTCTAGGCCTTCATCAGCCTTTCTGCCAAAGAGCCTCGAGCCATCAAAGGGCATGTTGAGAAGTCTGGCTTGCACGTCCGGTGCAAACCCTGACTTCCTGAACCACGCAAATCTGCGTAGCACAACGCTTGCAGCCATGGATCTACTGATACTATCAGCAGTATCCAGTCCAGACTGGAGACATTCCCCCCATTGCCTCCTTCCCGTCTTTGACTATATTCAGGAAGCCTTCCCTTTCCTCGCCTTCCGGAATATGATCAGCCGCCGCCGAAATACAGTCCCACAGGGTATGGGTAAACCTGGCTAGGGTACAGGTGACGTTTGCCAACTTAAGTGCCATACTGCCTGATGTGAAAACTTTACGTGCCCAGGCATCCATTTTTTAATCCTCTCTATCTGGAGGGATAGTTGGATAAGCAGTTTGTTTTGAAGTAGATGCTGCCTGAATGACTAAACTCTCTGGAGTCGGATGTTTATTCAAATATTCAGGATCCGGTCCAGTCGGTCTATATTTTCTTGGAAAAGTGCCATCTGCAGCAGCATTAGTTTCTGGCTTCTCCCAGTTTTTCTCCACAGTCCTTTGGAGGGCTCTGTGGAAAAGGAGAACAGGATCTTTTTGAGGTCCCTTGACGATTATATCCGTCATGTCATCTTGTTCAAAAATGGGTGAAGTATTGCCCCCAACCCATATATTCAACTACCCTGGTCATAAGCCCTGTACCAAGCATCTGCATGCTCTGCAGGATCAGGTTTGGCGAACTCTAATTCTGGGGATGTGTCAACTCCACTGGCAGAATGTAGAGTATCACTCAGGTCTCATTCTAGACTCCTGGTCAATAAGTTCCTCAGGAACCTGTCTTGTAGCATAATTAACTCCCAAAGGAGTAACCTTGTCTTCTTCTGAAGCAGACTCTTCATAGATTGCTGACATAGATTTGAAAAAGTCTGACTTGGGCAAAGGAGTGAATCTCCTTTCTTCCTCTTCCATCTGCTTCGAAGGAATTGGCAAATCCCTTGAAGTTTTCGAAGGTGTCTTCAAAGATGACTTTGATAATGGCGTTGATGACGCATTTGGCTTTGGCGTCGAAATTATCGACGTCGAGGGCGTCGACAAAGTTGTCGAAGTCTTTGACGACTTGTGTTTCTTGCATGGCACTGGAGAGGTGCTCGACTCTCGAAGAGTCTTCGACGGTTTTACGTCGACTCGAGGTTTTTTGGATTCCTCGACGCTACCGGTCTTAGCCATGGTAGCCTTGGACTTCCCTTTGTCCTCCAATGGAGCGACTTTAGGGGTATGGATTTTTCGAGGGTCTTTCGAGGGGGTCGGGCCGCATTCTCGAAAACCTCCATCATCTTTTTGCGGAATTCTTCCCACTTACTGGGAGAATCCGATTTAGTCGGACAACAAATTTCTTCGTTCGACTCTGAAGAAGATGATGATGAGGGAGATCTATGTCTCCTCTTCATTTTTTTCGATGACGACGAAAAGAGTCTCGATCTACTCCTAGATCGAGATCTCTTTGAGTGCCTATGGTGATCCGATTCCTTAGAATCAGTCGCTTTCTTGTGTCTTTTTGACGAAACCTTTTTTGAGGTCTCCCTCCCCACCGACAGTTTACCTCTCCTCTCACGAAGAGCTTTTTCGGTCATCGATTGGCAGGACCCGCAGTCATCGGTTCGGTGACTGGAACCGAGACACCAGAGAAAATCCGGTAGGGATCGGTGATCGACATCTTAGATCCACAAAAGAGAAATCACAATTCCATTGAACATTGCCTAAGGGTTTTAATGTAAATGGACCTAATGCACTTTTGGAATAGAGATTAGAGATGTGTTTTGCCCAAACCTGTTCGTTGATTGGATTGAGGGTACACTCAATGCTGGCGACCGGCGTTCTATTGACCAAGCGCCAAAATTGGCGTGCTGAGTTATAGGTCAACGCTAAAAGCATTTCTTCATGGTCAGCCTGATATATCCTACCTCTATGACCCCTCAACCAATTTTTATACAGTTGTTTCAGATGCCTCACACCATCACTCTTAGCCGCTACAGGAATTTGTAGAGTTTTCAAAACTCTTAATCTGCGAAGGATGATCTTAACTTGCCTCACATAAGAGTCAGTTATGTGTATGCACTTTAGAGGCTTTTGTCGTGCGTGGCATTTTCACAGAATTATCGATAAGCTTTTTAAAGTACTGGCCTACATTTACTTGAGAGAATCTCGCCTGTTTATCCTCATACGATGTCAAAAAATAATAATTTTGAAAGAGCGAATTACATGCATCAACATTATCCTCATGCCAAATGATCCTGTTCCTGCCCTGATTAGGGGCAAGATCTGTCGGCAAATAGGCTGGAAGCCTGATTTCTCTAACTGCCTGCAATTCTAACTCCAGCATTCCATGATCACTCATCAAAGTTCTACAAATTTCAAATTTGCTCACTAAATAGGATAACACTTCCGAAACAAAAATATAGTCGATGGCAGAGGCCCTATCATCAGAATACCAAGTTATATAATCCAGCTCATCCCTTAACTGCTGATGCAAAGATCTTAAACCCCAAGATTTGAAAAACAAGTTCCACAACTTTGAGTCGAATTTCCTGTCTGGTAAATGGAAATAAAGATCATTTCTGCAAGACTTATCTAGAATTATGTTTGCAGGCACTATATGAGGATCATCTATTAGAGATTTCCATATGCCCTGGGGTCCAATAAACATTCCATAATAAAATATGGGACAAATGGGGGTTGTCTTTCATCCCCAACAGAATGCCAAGCGCAAATGGGGATTCTCTATAAGTTTCTATCACAGGTATGCCACAATTGATCTTGATAGCTGTAAAAATGCCACCCAATGTACACACTCATATCCATCGAATTGTGCAGCACTGGTCATCCAGGATTCCTTGGTGCAAATTATATGTTTTGACTTGAGTTTGCAACATATCTCAATGGAGGAGGACAAATAGGAATGCCCTCTCGAGTTCCAACAAATTAAAGAAAGTGTGTTCTCCGTACCAAAAAGTGCTGATTGAGTGTTTGCAGCTTTGAGATCGAGTCTCAGACTCAGTGCCAACCATCTCCAGCTCGTTTCTTGGTCTGGTATATTTTCTGTAGTTTTTGTTTGTAATGACCCCCCTGGGTAAAGAGGCCTGGAAACATTGTTTAATGGCGCAATCAGCAAGTTGTTGTAACCCATCACTAAAAATTAGTACGTCAAAGCCTCTTCTGTTAAATTGATCTAATTCAGCTAATAAATTCTGAAACACCAACTGTGAATGGAAGACAACCCTCACATGGTAAAAACATTGGGGATGAATAAAATCCACCCGCTTGATGTCAGAGCAAGCCATTCCTGCCAAAGAGGGTATATCATTTATGAGGGTTAGAATTCTATTTCTATTCAGTGCTGGTTGCCTGCCACAATCAAAGAGTGGATAAAGGAGAATGCTTGGGAAGTACAGACGGCATGGCTTCCTCCACACTACATCCCTCAGATCGGTTTCCAGAAAGTTTTTCGGTTGCCTTGAATCCGCCACCCCCAACATTGTAGGCTGCTTAGCCACCGGAGCCCACAAAGCTTGGGGAGGTCTTAAGTCGACGGCCCTCGAAAGCCTGCTGGGAAGAGGATCCATGGTGCTAGGCCCTTGAGATTCATCCCCTAACTTAAGTGATTCGGCAATATGTCCATTTAATGGCGAGGCAGTGGATGGCTTCTCTAATAATTTCTCTATCGCCTTCAAGCTCTGCCCCTCATTACCAACTTCCAAGTCTACCATTTCCAATGGTTCTGGAGGTCTATTAGTCTTTTCACTATTCATTTGTTCCTAAGAGCTTCTTCCACAGCATTACAAATCATTTGGGCCAGATCAGTGTGCAATTTATCTGCAGTACCCCCTCTTTCTTTCTGTGGTGCCGCTAACACTGGTTTCTGAGGTAAAGAGAGGTATGGGGGAATAATCTTCCTTTTTTCTACATCCGCTGCTGACTTCCACTGCACCGATGTAGAATCTAACATGGTTCTTTCCCACCAGCAGCAATTCTGCACCCTTATGTGTTTGTTGCACAACCTCTGTCTCGCCTCCCCCTGTTTCCAGATCAATTACATCTATAGATGTTATAGGATTAGAATTGATTGGATTTGCTCTTAGAAAAGAGTCCATATGTTTCTTTCTCGGGCAAACGTGAATGAGACTTTTCTAACGATTTTGTCTTCTCTTCCCCCACGGACCTGCAGAGTTCTTAGGAATAGAGGGACAACCCTTATAATTTGAACTTCGTTTGTGGGTCATTTCATCCGACAAAAGATTAGATGGAATGGAATAGGCAGCGTTGTTAATACTTAGCGACTCACTCCCTTCCAACGTTACTAGTTGTACTTGCTACGCTTCATCCCTAGTAACATTTCTCCAGGTATGCTTTGCAAATTTGTTGCACGGAATTTTTGCATGGGGAGGGAAGTTTTTTTTATTTTTCTTATTTTTTGGAAAAGTTTGCTTTTTTTGTGCAATTGAATCATTCTTTCCACCCGTAAACATCTTTGTTTGGTGTGGGGGGATCTGTCTGACACTTTAGATGACAGAGGAGGGAAGATAGGTGGTGGAACCATACCATCTAATTTGCTGTCAATGTTATAAACTGTTGGTGCCTGCAAGTGCGAGGAGAGTTTAGTGGAGAGTGATTCCATGATTTCCGCTGTTTTGACTGAGTTAGATGGTGCTCAGACAGAATCCTCAATTCTGTAAAGCCCGATGAATGGATTTTCAATACGTCTAATATTTGCCTCAAAAGATCAGGAACAGCCTGGTTCTGAGCCATATTCTCTCCCCCAATTTCCAATATCTGTATGGAAGAGTTTTCCGGTACATGTTGGGAAAGATTCTGCAGGTCAGTTTCTGCCGAGAAAAAGTCAGGCGGAGTATCCTGAAAGGAAGATAAAGGTACAATATTTGCATTTTTTTCCGGGATATCGGAAGCCTCAATCTTATCTGTTGTTATGCCTGGCTCCTGAAGTGAAACAGTTTATCTTAAGGCTGCGGGTAAATCAGCTCCTGCTACTGGCTGTCACAGGCCCTCGCTTGAGGGTGGCACTGGAAAACAGGATCTGTCGCATCTGTGCATGTACAGGAACCCTGGAATTAACCAGACACATCCTTACCCTATGCTCCAAACTAGGCCCTATGTATATGTGTCTGCTCGGGAAATGGGTACACAGATATGAGGCAATCACTGGGCCTATGTCTTAACCCTGAATCTATGGCACTTCAGCTTGTTCTTTTTAGACTCATATCAAGACTCTCCTTCCCGACTTAAGCTCCTAAGGACCCAGTAGGCTGTGGAAATCATGAAGAACTATACATAGGCGGTATCTATATTTGCAATTGTGCAGCTGTATCTTGTATACAATTTAGGACTCGGTAGGGATACTGTGAATTCGTAAACAATATTTGGCTAATATTTTGCTTGCATCTTGTTAGGATTATAACATTGTATGCCATGTTATGTTATGTAATGATGTTTTATGCTTCTAAGTTGTTGTTTATGTTTGTGTAAAGTCCTAATTTGGATACCACAATAAAGTAAATAATAAAAAGGCTGACCAGAACAGTTCTTCAATGGCTGCAATGGTGGATGGCTGGATAGTTCAAAGCTCACACAATAACCTCTCCCAAGCCTTCTGGTTTTTGTGGATAACAGACGAGAATGGGAAGGGGAGTCCTTGACTCTAGTATGGATTCCTACCTGCAGGCTTGGATTCAAGTGGCTCTTACCCAGTCTTGGGGTCGTTTGGCTTTCACCCTGCCAAGGGCTCTCCGGTATCTCACCCCGCCAGGAGGTTTTGTCTCATTTATTGAATTGAAAGATAGTGGTAAAACTCTCAACGGAGTACATATGGGTATCAGAGCAAATCCGGGAGACGGTACCTTACAGCTGTACAAGGGTAGAATTTGAATATACGAAAAAAACTGGATGTAGTTGTGGGTGATGGTACAGGCTGGAGGGACAATAAGAAAGGGCATTCTTTACAGTGGGTGTCGGCAGGGAAAATGTACAGATTGTCACAGACAGCCTCAGATATCCTCATACAAATATAATCGATTGAATGCACTTAGTATTCTAAACTAATAGAAGGCTGGGATTGTTGATACTAGGGGCTTCCTACGGCTCTCTTGACCTCCCCCATGGACTTCCTCCACCCTAGCCCAGATGTCCCCAATCACCAGAAAGTATGCAATGTATTATAAAGCACGGTAACCCCTACTGTCCAAGTCTTCTCTATTCTGGGAGGGAAACCTAAAGGCTGTGGCCTTATCTATCCATCACCCTCTGGGATTTTGTTATGTTTCGTTATCTCTCTCTCTCTGTCTCTGTCTCTCTTTCTCTCTCTCTCTCTCTCTCTCTCTCTCTCTCTACCACCACCACCACCACCACCACCACCACCACCACCACCCTCCCCTCCACCTCCACCTCTGGTTCTCCCTTCATATCCATCTCCACTCTGCAGGATCTTCCTACGGCCCTTCTCTACCTGCCTTCACACGTCCCCCAATCTCTTCCCCCTCCATGCTGCCCACTCCCTACTCTCAATACCCTATCTATACCTCACCTTCCTTATCACACTGTATCTCTCCGAACTACCTTCCTCCTGCTTCACTCTGTTCCTTCCTCCTGCTCCACTCTGCTCTCAATCTCTACCCCTATCCCCCCTATCGCCTTGCACCCCATCACCACTCTCCCACCATACACTATTACTCACACTCTCCCTCCAAAGCCCCCTACACTTCGCTCCATCTCTATTGCTCCAACCTTGTGCACACACGCACACCACTTCACCAACCACAACTGGTACCACTCTCCAGCACAAAAAACCTTACCTACACTCACAAAACTCTTCCACAGTTCTCAGACCTCTGCTCCACCAATCCGCACTCAGGCGGACCCCTCTTGGTTCACCACCGCTCAAACTGCCCTCACCCAAACACCTGTTAATCCACTCTGTGCAGGCTGTGCCTTTATATCCAAGCCTACCCACTTCAAATACTTCTTCTGGGTCCCACTGGTCACATTTACCCCCAAAGCCAATCTCTGGTTAAGCTATCCCTCTGCTAGATGGGACTTCTTCTGAAAGTTTCCAGCCCTGCCTCCATTTGTGGGATGGCAGCCATGTGTTCAGACTACTCATTTTGTCTGTGGTATGCTTCAGGTGCTGGCGAGTTTTACTCCCAACTGGGTTTGGGGAAGATTTGTATGTCTCCCATGATCCCCTTTCTCACTCAGTTTTCTGTTGCCCCACCATTCTCCTAGGATCTGTCTGGGGTTGGTGTGCTGGGTGTTAAATGTCTCATCCTTTTTTTGCAGGAACAAAACAGTCTATTCCATGCCTGGTCTCGATCCCATTCCTCTGGATCAAGTCTGGGGTTCCTAAGTTTCAACCAAGTGCATTCTGGCAGTTGCAGTTCTGAAAAACAGAAGATAACTCTGGCCAGAAGAAAGGCTCACTGGCATTGTGATAATGTTACCAACAGTCACACAAAATGCACATTTGGGGGTTGGGGGAACTGGCCCCCTTTACAAACCTCACTCCCCAACATCCTCCTCCTCTCCCCAGAAAGGAACATGACTTAGATCCTGCCACATTATACAGATTTTATTAAATAGAATATAATACATCTGACAGTGCATTTGAGATGCAGGGGAGGGAAGGTAGAATGGTAGGGAAAAAGGGAATAAGATGGAGGGCGTACCTTCCAGGAAGATGCTTTTAAAGGGTGAGCTTGAAGCCAGCCACTATGGGGCTAGTTGTTTTCATGTGCATAGAACCCACAGTACAGTATTGACGGTTATCCACACTATCATAAAATTGACAGTGCATCAACATGCTGATCCGCAATTCCTTCCACCAGGGGTTAATCTGTCTGTTCCCCCACCCTTTCTAACCCATCCCTGTCAATCACTCCTGAACATGTCAACGGTCCATCCTTCCCCACAAGGAGGATTCCCATCTGCAGAGAAATGCAGTTCATTAAACAACTGGCTTAAATCTACCACCACCCCTTCCTCCAACTCGGAGTCCCGGGTTCTTTGCAGAATGTCCAACTCTGCCATCCCCCACCTACGGATGTCCTCCATCCAATGTACCAAGGGAAGACCCTGGGATTTCTTCCAGGCAATGGCTACCCCCCTTTTTGCCAGTATCAGCATGAACTGAGCCAAATGTCTCCTAGTTTTATACCATCCGCCCTGCGCCCCCGCAGCAGACCCCACAAACATTCTCAGACTGCACTCAAAGCTGGAATGCAGCAGTTCATTAACCTTTAATATCACCGCCTTTCAGTAACGTGCAACCACGGAGCATCCACACATGGGCAAGTTTTGAGATGCTCTTAACAGCTACCAGACCGTGCTGGCAACCATCAACATTATAAAACATCTTTACCAAAGCATCATTCCCAAACCTCTCGACCCTCCTCCCTTAGCAGATATCCCTCCGACCCCTCAGGAGTACTCTCAGATATTGCATTACATAATCACAACCTATCCGACAGGACAGTTAAATCACCAAGGGTCAAAAAACCAAGTCTAGAGTAGTTCAACAAGATGGAGGACTCTCAGTCTTGTTGGGCACGCTAAGGCATTAAAGTCTCCCGGGACATAGTTCAAACGGGGGACCAGACCGCTGTGAAGATAGTTCCTAATTTTAGCTGCGAGTTTCTCCATGGCAAGAGCGTTGCAGACTTTGTCCAGCCACATACCCATGGGATGGCGGTTCAGGTCTTTTCCATAGGTGCAAGACAGAGCTTGGCTGCCAACAGCAGGTAAGCTACCAGCTTGAGTTCTGCCGCTGTGCACATTTGTTTAAGCGAGTCATTAAGGCACAGGATACCCAGCAGGGAATCTCCTGGAATTTCTTTGCCAACTATAGCCTTTAGTTTAGACCCGACTTCCAGCCAGAAGCACCGTACAGTCCAATAGGATGTGCAATAGATTTCCCTCTGTCCCACACCCTCTCCAGCACAGCCTTGAGACAGCCGCGCACACTGGATGTAAACGGCAAGGGGTTCTATACCATCTGGCCAATATCTTACCATGTGTTTCCGCCAACCTCGTACAAAGTTAAGAACAGCTTCCTGAATTTATCTTGTCCCATGTTATCAGGGGATATCTCCCTACCCAGCTCTCTCTCCCAGCATTCACAATAAGTTATCCTTTCAGAAAGCAAATGTATTGCGTTGTACAGTCTAGATATCAGCCGTTTGGCCTATGCAGGTTCCTAAATGATTGTCTCCAGGGGAGTTAGTTCCCCAGTTGCCCATTTCTTAACAGAGGGGTGAAGCACCCAGTTCCTGGCTTGCAAGTATCGGAAACGGTCACCCTCAGTTAGCCCCATCAGATTCTTGCACTCCTCAAACATTCTTATGTCTCCCTCAGCAAAAAGGTCTCCCAGCTTGCTAATCCCTCCCTCCAGCCACCCCTCAAATCCCTTATTTGATTAAAACGGCCACTGCCTGCTCCATGGCCACCCAAATCTTCCTGGAATTCTTTTGCACCCAATCTACCATAGGTCTGACCTGCACCACCAGATAGTAATTCAGAAGCTTGGGAAAGGATGCCCCCCCTGATCCCTTGGTGTATAGTGTGTGCTTATTCACCCTGGGGGAGGCTCCATTCCACATAAATTGCAGAAGTAGGGCGTCCCAACCTTGCAGAGTGCCCCAAAAATCAAAGACAAGGATTGACTGGAAAACATACAGAAAGTACAGGAGCACAGGACAGCCATTTTCCCAAACAAGGATAAGTGCCGAAAGTGCCAGCGGGCCAGGTCCTTCTGCACCCCCTGCACAAGAGTCGGCAGTTGAGTTTATATAAATGGGCCAGATTCCCAGAGATATTAACCCCTAGATACTTTAGCGAAGCTTTGGCACATGTGTATGGCAAGTGTTGCTCCAACTCTGACCTTAAGAGGGGGTGGATGTGGAGCCCTTGAATGTCAGATTAGGAACAATTGAATTTGAAGCCTGAGACCTTCCCATAGAGTTGCAGCTCTTCTTCCACATGGGCCAAGGAGCTAAGTGGGGGGTCCATGAGTGACAATATGACGTTGTCCGCAAACAGGTTAATTTTGTGCTGAGCCCCCCAAATTTGATACCTGCAATCCATCCATTGGCCCTTATATGCGCCGGCAGGGGCTCCATGTCCATGGCAAATAAGAGGGGCAACAGGGAGCACCCTGTCGTGTACCTCTTTTTAAGCAAATCTTCGGGGTAAGGGTCCAGTTAACCAATAAGCGGGCCGAGGTAATCAACATAGTTAGCTAATATGTGCCTCATTTTAGGGTCCTTTCAAGCACCTGCACCAAGAATCCCCAGTCCACCCTGTCAAATGCTTTCTCAGCATCTAGTGCCAATAGGAGGGAGTGTGCCGGATTTCTGCTCGACTTCTAGGTGGAGTACTCTCCTGATGTCTGAAGTACTCCTTCCCCAGATAAAACCTGATTGGTCTGGGTGTATTAGGGATGGCATATGTTTCTCTAGCCATCCAGTTAAGATTTTTGAGTCGAAGTTCCGAAGTGCTACTGGCCTGTATGACGAGCACTGTTTAGGATCCTTCCCCGGCTTGGGAATGAGTACCACCTGTGCCTCTGTCATGGATACCGGAAGAAACCCCCCTCTCTTATGGCATTAAAGACATCCACCAGGGGCTTGGCCAGGATTTGTGCCAGCCCTTTGTAAAATTGGGCAGTGAACCCATCAGGCCCAGGGGATTTATTCGCTTTTAGGATTTGGATTGCCTTTATGACTGCGGGTCAATCAGTGCCTCCAGGTATTCCCTGTCTGCAGGGGAAATTTTCGGCAACTGCACTCCGTCCAGGTATGCACTCTGCTCCCAGGTATCCGGCTCACCCGAGGAATATATTGAACTGTAGAATTCATAAAAGAGATCCCTCTTCCTCGCTTCTTGCCCCAATTCCCTGTTCTGGGCATCCCTCAGGATTGGGATAAAGGAGGAGCCACTCTGTTGCCTAAGGTGCTGGGCCAGTAACCTCCGCGGGACGTTTCCCTGCTCAAAATAGTGATGCTGGAGACAATGCAGGGCACGCCCCGCCCTTTGGGTTCTAAGCAGTTTGTACTGGTTTTTTACAGTGGGGACCTCCCTAGTGGCCCTTCTTGTAGTGGCCTCCCTGTACCCCTTTTGATTTTTACTCACCTCCTGCAGGAGCCGCTATTCTTCTCGCCATTGCAGTCGTTTCAAAGCTGCTGTGCTAGATATACTATCTCCCCTGGCCACCGCTTTAAGAGAGTCCCAGTGGTTTGGGGCAGAGAAGGCCACGATGGACACCAATTTCCCATGTATAGTGCCCACCACCATAACCGTCCTTCCATCAGCCCTCGCCTAGTCTTAATATGGGCGAATCCCAGGTCCTTATGTATCAGGACCGCTACCCTCGTTTTTGCTTTCCACAGAGGCATGGAACCGGTGAGGGTAAAGCCTATTGTGTGTTCTAAATTGGTCCCTAGTGTGAGAAACCTGAGGGTATTCTCCCAAGTAGATCCCGGGAACCCCCTATTCAGGTGGCCACGGAAGAACGGGCCCTCCTCTGCCCCAACCCTAAAGATGAACAACCGAGGGAGGATCACCTGGGTAAGGGAACCCAGGGTTATGCTCAAGGGAATGCCCCAGGTGAGACGTGGTACTATGCCGAGGAAGAAGGAGAGGCAAACAATATCTCTAAGGCCTTGCCTCCTCCCATTAAATCTCTCCTACCTAGATCCAATGACCCCTCCGTGCAGAACCAATCCCCTAAGATTTCAAATCTGCTTGCACCCGAAGATTTTCTATACCAGAATCCCTGTTCCCTACCCGAATACTTGTGGTCATTGGCCTTCCCATTTTTCTACACGTCCCTCTAATTATTCTTTCCTGAAACCCCAGTATACTGTCTTGACAACACACTACCATTCTCACCCCTCCCCTCCCTGTTCAGGTTACAATAAAAACTTCCATCATTTTTATTCACTCCACAATCCCTACCAATCTCACTTCTGAATTCACCAAAACCCCTAGTACGAAGGCTATAATTACATATAATGTCTCTTTCCCACCCTACCACGCAGAATACTTGAAACCTCCACCTCTCCCCTTTCCCGACTCGAACGGATATGAAAACCAGAGGACTATCCCTAGAGCCGTTTACCTGACATGTCCCGACAAAAGAGGGTATGCAGTAATAAAATAGCTGCAAAAATGTCGCCTTTACAAAAAAAAAAAAAAACACACAAATAAATCGCCTTTACACAGCCATTTTTGCAGCGATTTTAACACATGGAACCCACAAGAGTCAGTCAGATTCAGGCAATTAACCAGAATAACACACCTGGTGGCCCTTTCCTTTCCACACAGGGATAAAAGGTGGAGCAAAAGAGCATGGTACGAGCAAGGCAGACCGCACAACGGGACAGCTATCCAGACCCATCCGTTCAGGAGGACGAGAAAGGCAGCAAACATCGAGAGGCTTACGAGGAGAGACACGACTTTGCCTTTTTTCCACACAACCCTGGGAAACCGCTGCAGAAGGAATCATAAGACCAAGGACAATAGCCTCAGCGTGTTGCAGCAGATGTCAACGGAACACGCAGTTTATCTACACTGATAAACTGGAGCGAGGGAGACTTCTGCTACCGTGGTACCGGCCTCAACTCCAGTTACTAGGAAAGCCAAGCGGTTAATCACAGCCGGTGAGTCGAAGGGAGAGCCGATAAGAACCGGGCTGTGGTGAATGAAAGCCGCAAAGTGGCAAAGTGAGAGGAGTTCAAAGAACTGTAAAATTGTAAAAGGAAGACCAGCTGCAGAAGAGGACCGGCACCACGTGGGTGCTGCTCCGAGAAACTCTGGTCGATCCCTGTCTGAGTGAAACAACAGATAGCAGAAGGACATAGCACAACCGCCAAGATAGGTCAAAGAGGTCATACAGGAGGTCAAGCAAAATCCCCATACAATCGAAAGCCTTTGACCCAAGAACTGGAGAGGAAAGCAAGGGAAGTGAATTACACAAACATTGAAAGCAAATGTGAATGTGAAGTGGCAAGAGTGAACCTGGCAGAGGGATGCCAGAAAAGAGGGGCAAAGTCTAAAGTCCCAAGTAACAGTCTGTTGACAAGAGTGAACCTGGCAAAGAGATGTCCACTATGAACTGTTTGAAAAGACATTTAGAAGTAAGGGGAGTGAATCCCGCTAAAGTGAAAAGAAAGCCATAGTGTACCCGGGGAGGGAGACTGATTTTTGTATTTGTATATTTGTAACGCACTCTTAATGGACCAAACCATATAATGGCGCAGCTGGCAATGTGAAGGGGGTCAGAACAAGTTATCCCATCTTCAATTTAAACAGGGTTCATATAATAGATAGACCTATAAACAGATTACCTGAACAGGAATGTTTTCAGTCCCCTGCGGAATTGATAGAGTCCAGGGCCCTAATCTCTGTAGGAATACTATTCCATAGCCTTGTGCCGAAGACAGCAAATCTTCCAACCCCCCGCGACACAAACACGGATGAGGGGATGAGGGGATACTCAGCAGTAATTGATCCTGTGATCGTAAGTACCTGGAGGGCTGATCAAGGCTGATCTAGTCCCTTGGATAGCCTGGGGCTAGTCCATTCAGGCACTTAAATACAAGGACATGCCACTTTGAATTTAATGCATACTTCCACAGCCAGCCAGTGTAGTGCTCGGCGAGATGTAGAAACATGGGCCGTTTTACTTAGTCCACAGACCAGTCTAACTGCCGGGTTCTGGGCCTTCTGAAGCCTATGAATTTGTTTTACTATAATTCCCATCAATAGACCAGATGGGCATTAGTCAGAGCTCCCACAACCATAGCATGATCTTCTTGAGGGACGTATGGAAGAACCTGGCGAAGTAGTCTCAACGAATAAAACATTGCCTGCATTTTAGCCCCCACCTGGCTTACACAGCCCAAGTTATCCTGCCAGATAAAGGCCAGATTCTTTACTTTACAAGTAAAACTCAGCTCAACCCCCAAAAGATTGGTGATTGATTATTTTTTTAAAGATATGAGTCAGTATTTAGGGCCAAATAGGATGAACTCTGTTTTAGATGCATTCAATTGAAGATGACTAATGGACACCCACTCGATGATCTCTTGTTAACACTGATTGACCCTGGCAAAGGTTTCTTCACAATTGCCAATTTTAAATGAAGATCTGAGTGTCATCGGCATAGGATTGATAACACATCCCATATTCAAGAGGGGTTAACGCCCAGAAGAGGGGGACCCAGAGGTGAAGAGCAATCACCTCAAGTGCAATCCGAAAGGAACATTTGTTTGCTGTTTTTGAAAACATATCAGGCCCTCGGAACCAGGAGACAAAACCACTGAAGGCTCTGATACTGATAGGAACTGTTTTGGGGATCCAAACCCAGAAGATCGAGATCCAGGGGGTGGAAAGGCGATCACCCAACAACACAAGGAACAAGGGTCAGTGCCCAAAAGAGGGGGACTCAAGGGTGAACCATTATCACCCTAATCGAGAGCCATAGTGAACCCGGCGGAGGGAGGCTGAGATTTCGAGAGGGGCTGCCCCCAGAAGAGGGGGAACCAGGGACGAGACCATCACCCAACGAACATTTGTGATTTGTGTTTGTTATTTTCTGACCCTCAAAAGCAAGAGAATTTTTGGTAAAAGAGACTTGGCCATCGAGGCTCCCTATAAGCTGAAACAGAACTGTCGACTCATGCTGGGAAAGGTCGAGTGAGTGCTGTGCTCCAAGATCCCACCTTTACCTGTGCTTAAAACGTAGGGAAGGGAGACCAAAGCTACCGCATTCGGAGGTATTATTTATGAACACTTCTTTCTTTCCTTGAAAACTATCCCACGCCCTTTTTTGTATTAGTTGTAAGATTGGGCAATAGGTTTCTTAGTATAGGCCGCTTTTATTTGCCACAACGCCACTAGGACTGCCCTATTTTCATTTGATGGTTGATGCTTGCTCCCATCTTAGATTTAGGTTACGATTAGGCGTTTTTCCAACCTGCATACAGTTTAATAAACACCCTTGAACTGTGTCTATACTGTTGCCACCATGAGTTCTTTACACTAGCCACTAGGTGCGTTTCGTGGAGTGCAACTATGTGCATCTGGAGGCGTCTGAGGTCTCTGAGCAATTATAAACATTTGATCTGTGTGTTAAGGCCCCAAACGTTCAGAGTGCCTACATTGATCACCATGGTGCTTGTATAAAGACCACCTTTCCCATCTGCATCAGCCACTAAAAGGGCAATAGGCTTGACTAGCTTAGGAGCACACAAAAAAGAACAATGGGGCACAAGAGGGGTTAGCCTTCATTAGTAGAGATAGGTGTGAGGAAAGCATGATATCACAGGTAGACACTGACACAAGATATGCAAGTTTCAAAACCTTTATTGATGGTTTAAAAGGAGTTGGAAAACTCCCATCTTGCCCTACAACTGAGATAGGAGTATTCTCGTCCATCAAACAAAAAGAAAATACAGTCTTAGTCAAAAGAAAATACTAATAAACCTAATGTCTGCCTTCTTTCATATACAATAAATGTGTAAAGTGAATGTGTAATGCAAAAAGGAAAATCAGTGTTAAAAAGAAATGGGTGTTCTTAACCTAGGCCTCAATGACCCGAATGATGTCCTAGCTGCAGCCTTGAACAAAGCCTTATCCACTCTAGGGGTTTCTCAAGCCATCTCCAATTCAACCCACATCAAATGTTGTTCACTGGACTGGGTCACCAGCCATAATTGTTCTGTTCTAATCACCAAAAATACCCCTATTCCACGGTCTGATCACCACTACATTTAATTTGATCTCAATACCCATAAAGGGCCCCTGAAGCTCGTGACCCCACTTCCTGCGGCACTCACGAGAAGCTCATGTCAACTCACTGTGGAAAAGATCACACCTTTCCTCAAGGTGCCGGCTCTCCAGCCCCCTTTTCCCAAAGGACCCTGACACTCTTGCTAGTGCCTTTAAACTGGCCATCACCCAAGCCGTCGAGGTCATTCCTCCTCACTCTCAGGAAAGCAAAGAAAGCTAAGCATTTTAATGCTTGGTTCTCTCAGGAGCTGATTGAACTACGCTCCAAGAAGACAGCAGCGCTCTCAGCCTGGAAAAGCAACCCTAATGAAGCCTCTAAGATGGCCTTCAAGGCTATCTCCAAAGACTATAAATCAGGTATAATCAAGGCCAAAGCGGAGTCCTTCAATACAAGGATAGCGAATACAAAATCGGGGACAAAAGACATTTTCACCATCTTTAGGGAGCTGGAAAATCCTTCCACCCCGCCTCCCACCTTCCTGAAGGATGAAAACTGGTGCAATAACATTCAATCGCAAATGATTGATAAACTGAATACCTTGCAAAATAAAATCTTAGCCCATCAACAGGCCTTGACACACCTAATAGCCAACCAGCACAGTAACCCGCTTACGGCCACCAAAGACAAATCATCCACAGCCTTTCGATTTCCAAGGATATGTGTGAATCTGAAGTCATAGCTCTCCTCAAATCCATTAAACCTTCCAATTGCAAAGGAGCAGTTTGTCCGGCTCAGCTCATTAAGGACTGTGTCCCTCCCCTTGAACCCTCGTTCACAGCATTTATCAATGCATCCTTCCAGTCTGGCCATGTACCAACTGGTTTTAAGGAAGCCAGGGAACACCCGTTCCTTAAGAAACCCTCCCTTGACCCAACGGTGCCTGGGGAATTCTAGGCCCATTACAACTGTCCCTTTTTTACTAAAAATACTGGACAAAGCAGCCTACCTGCAAGTCCAGAAATTCCTTGACAACCGTCTTTTGGGCCTTTGGCAGTCTGGCTTCCGTTCAAGACACGGTACCGAAACAGCTCTCTGAGACTTGAAAAATCAAAATGGATGACCTCAGAGACACAGGCAAACCAGCGCTCTTTCTGCTCCTCGATTTATCAGCTGCATTTGACCTGGTGGATCACAACACACTCTGCAACCACTTCTCCATAGCAACCAACTTCTCCCCTAAGGCATGTGCTTGGATTACCTCGTTTCTACAGGAAAGGGCCATGAAAGTTTTTTCTGACTCGGGCTGTGCCACTCCAAGTCACATTAAATGTGGAGTCCCCCAGGGCTCTTGCATTGCGCCTACCCTATATATAACCTGTTCACTAGGCCTCTATTCAACATTCTGGATGCACTGGGCATCTCATACACCAACTATGCTGATGACACCCAGATGCTTATCCCCCCTCACAGGTGATTATGAGGCCGACAGGAACACCCTGAACTCCATCTACTCTACGATCCAATCCTGGATGGCAGAAAACTGGCTATGCCTTAACAGCAAGAAAACTGAAGTTCTGTTAATTGGGTCGCAATCCACTCTGGGTAACGTGGACAAACAATACACCTACTTCACCACTGATCACATACCTATCGTGGTATCCCAAACAGTCAAGACCCTGGGCGTCTATTTGGACTCCAACCTAACTATGAATAGGCAATTCAATGCCATTGCCTCCTCTTCGGCTTACTACTCTATAAACTTCTCAATGCAGCAAGACCCTTCTTATCTCAACAGAACTGCCTCACCATTGCTAGGGCAACGATCGGATCAAGATTGGATTGCTGCAAAACCCCCCTCGTAGGGACCTCTGGCAAAAACATTGCTAAACTCCAGCTAGTCCAAAACAATGCCTTGAGGGCCGCCAGAGGAATCTCCAAGAAGGACCACATTTCTGAGGTAAGGAGGCAGGTTCATTGGTTGCCCATCAAAGAGAGAATTGTCTTTAAAACCCTCACTCTCACGCATAAATATCTCCATGACTTGCCGCCCCCCTACTTGGCCAAGAGAATAGTGAAGCCAACTTCTTCTAGGCCTATGAGAACGGCCTACACTAACATGATCTCCACGTCCAAGACCCGGAGAGTGTGTGCAGGCGGCACTAGCTTCCCCGCTCTGGTGGCCTCCCACTGGAACACTTTACTCACGCACCTTAGGATGATTAACTTCCACCTTGCCTTGCGCAAAGTTATTAAAACATTGCTATTTGTGTGACTTGCAAGATTCTGCACCTGCTCCCACTGCGCATCTCGATGTACTGTGGACCGGATGCTCAGCACCTCAGTCCTTAAAATCTTCCTAAAATGTATTATTGCCAATACTGTAATAAGCTTTCATTGTTTCGCCACTGTTGTAACTACCTTTTCTGCTACCACCTAGATCTGTAAGCAAAGAACCATACTTGAATCATGCTTACCTAAAATCTCATGTAACAGCGCCTCAGTGCCTTTTGGCTGTAGTGCGTTCTACAAATGTAAATAAATAAATAAATTAGTATGGCTGAGTAAACTCCCTTCCCCACGATTTGTATTGCGGGGGTTAAGGTGGCACACTTGGACCTTGCAACACACTCTAGCTTCGGACACAATGCTGCAGTTCATTTCGTGGACCAGAGCCAACTTGGCCTTCCACGAAAAGTCACTCGTTGTTATACTAACAAAGCACTTGAAGCAAATTATCTCTCGGCAAATGAGAATGACACCTACCTCCATGATGGTCAGCTCTCTTTGAAATAGAAGCAGGAGGGAATTACCTGAAAACCCCTCTCAAACCCAGCCACAGGCTAGATTGAAGTGAAGTCTCCAGGGGAAACCCCAAGGGAAACTACCCCGTGAGGTGCTGCTGAGGAGCCTGGATTCCTGCAGCGGCTGGTGGAGGGTCACACTGGTTGGGCTGTGAACCGGAATCTTGTCAGGGATGATTCTGATAAAAACAGAATAGAATTTCAGATACGTAAAGATACCGAATCTCTAATAGTAGAGTGGTAGGGATAAAAAAGGCAGCTTACCCTGACAAGCCTATTCCCTTCTAAGCTTTTCTTTTTCAATCGGATGTGAAAAGTTGGCAATGCGCCTATATGATATTAAAGAGGTTAGGATATGTCCAAAAGTAAAGATGCAAAGAATGTTATAGGAATTGGAGTCTTACCAACAGGTGATAGCCCAAGGGAGAAATTGTAATGAGCAGGATAGAGGGCTTGAGCTCGAGGGGACTGAAGACTGACTAGGAGGTCTGAAGTTGAAATCTAATGTTGACGTAATAGATAAGCAAGATTAGAGGGAGAAAACCCCGTGAGACACGGAAACACAAATAGCTAGACAGAGCAAAACACTACCAGAGAGAACAGTCGGGAACACAAGGAGGTGACTTCCTGTCGATCCGCTGGGCTCGGAAGGGAATCGAGATCTCCAAGTTTCAGGAAACTTAAAGGTAAGGAGAAAAGGGATTGAAGCTACAAGGAACGATCTACTGGAAAAGCAGCAGAAGAATAACTTCAGATAAGAAGGCAGCGAACTTACGATGTGCAGCGCGACTCTGAATAGAGAAGCAACGCGTAGTGCTGAAGTTCCTGTTGCCGGAAATACCATTCCGGAAGTTGGGGGCGGAGCTAATTCCGCGGTCCGGGGAGCGGGAACAACTAGAGCGCGGCTTACAGTCTCTGGATCCTCCATGTTGAGAGTCCCGATTCCAAGTTGAACCGTGGGTGTCACGGGTATCAATTCCTGGAAGTGTGCAGCAGTGCGATTCCACAGGACAGTTGTAACACTCGTTTATCTGACCTCTCAGCTTTCTCTCACTCAAGCCCAGGTCACCTTTTAGCTTGTAATACAGTTCAACAAAAGTGCTTTTCCTTCTGGTTACCACAATTCAGTACAGGTTTCTCTCCGCCAGGCTCAAACCTTTCAATCACAATTTGTGAAGGTTCCCTTCCCCAAGCTTCAATCACACCTTCATAGGCTTCCGTTTGTCGGGCGCAAGCTTCCTTTCACTTTCCTTGCGCTGTCGAAGACTTTTGAAACTGCAAGGCTGTTGCTCTTACCTCGGCATGACCACTTCAACCTTCTTTCCTCAAATGTCACCTTCTCTCCTACACCAAGGCCTCTTGGTAAATATAGTTTTGAGCACAGTATTTATTTCTAAGTTCAAAGACATCACTCACATCCAGTTTGCCTCTGCCGGGATCAAACCTAACAGTTCAAATCTTGCATCTCAGTTTCTTTCTCTTCCCGCCACTTCTACAGCATCAAACATTTCACAGAGACTTTCAATTGGGCAATCTTCTATCGCTGGACCACTCTGTTACTTTGTATAGTTGATTTACAGTTCTTTACAATGTTTTACTTCCTCTTGCGTCTTAAGGTCACACGTGCAACCTTCATTCATCGATACTGTTGCCGTCAAGTTTCATTTAACACAGACCGGACTTTCATTGCTTTCATCAACTCACCGGCTGTGTTAATTCAGGTTTGTCTTTCGCGGCTTCGATCCTAAAGTCAAGGCTGATGCCACACCTGCTGCTGCACCTCCCCCAACTCGGTCGTTCACCCGGAAGGGTGGCTGGTATCCTTGAGACACAAGAGGCTTGTCTCTTCCCTCTAGCTGGGCCTCCGTGTGCAACCTTCAAGGCCAATCAGAGGTAACGATCTCTCGCCAGGGTGTCCAAGGTTTCTTTGTACCTCAGTTCCTGCCCTTGGCCTGTCGCTCTGCTCTGCCTGATTCCCTGTCACCCTGGAAGAACTGCTCCTTCTCGTGCATCGCCTTGCTCAGTGTGCTTCAGTGTTCCACCTTTCAACCATGTGGAGAGAGCTAATAGGTACTAGATGTTCGTAATTAAGGTCAAGTGCCTGACCCTGTTTGATCTTATTAGTGGGACATGTCCAACGTATTGCATGGGTGGTACACCTTTCAACCTCAGACAACCACTTACTTGGCTCAGTGTTTGTGTAGGAAAGGGGGTGACTCTGGGAAGTTGGAATATCCTATAAAATAGGATGGGACGGGTATTTGGAAAGAGGGCATACCATGTCTCGCCATTGGGTGTTCCTCCCCCACTCCCCAGGGATCCCTCACCCAGGTGATTCTCCCGCACTTATCCACCCGCAGGGTCTGGATCCAAAGGCGATGGCCATGCCCTGGTCACCTAACGAAGGGATTCCCGGGGTCTAGGCAGTGAAACCCCCATATGGTTTTTCACATAGGACTTAGAATTGTGAGTAAAGTAGGAGATAGAGGCAGAGGATAATGGTAGAGTAGTTGGAGTGTAGAATGTATGATGAGGGAGTGTGAGGAAGGTCAGGATAGTCTCTCTAAATTTGGAAATGTTTGCAGCGTAGTATTCAGCTAGGTCATTAGCTGTGACAGTGGAGTTGTTAGTCATAGACTTAGGAGTGATGAGTGGGTTTAAGGCGCACTGTAACCGGCGAGGATGGTTGGAGTGAGTCAATGAGGGTTAATTAGAATTCTCTTTTTGCTCCATCAAGAGTGGACTGAAGAGTGTTCAAGGCAGAGAGGTAGAGTTGCAGGCCCTCATGCGAGATAATATGCCTCCATTCGCGCTGCAGCAGACGCATTTCTGCGCGGAAAGAGCGTATGAATAGGGAGACATATGGTTGAGGATGCAAAACAAAGAGGGGTCTGAGAATCTCTCTACCAGCACGAACACAGCCCAATGACCTGTTCTTGGGTGAATAACACCTGGGAGAGACGCTACCAAATATTTAGCTCACTGTCCCTTTCACAGAGAAGAAATTTCCCTGCATAGTCTTTGTCCTGCCCAGGGGCATTCCAGCACCGAAATGCTAGGCAATTCTTCTCTGAACAAGAGTACCAACAGCAACCCCATACATGTGTTTCAGCCTTGTTGGGTATCATCAGTGAGGTGAAGCTGTGCCTCTCTAAGAACAGTGAGCAAGGGGTTCACGTCTGGATCGCCCTGGTAACTTTTTTAAAAAAAATGTATTTTTATTATTTGTTTTTATTAAGTTTCTTAGAAGACCAAACACAACCAAAGTACAGTGCTAACAAACTCCAAACCCCTCCCCCCCCCCCCTTGACACATCGCATCTTGACATTCTCCATCAGATCAGTCAATATAGCTTACATAGATAAATGTTGTCATTGACCATTGGTCGGTTCGCCTGTTTTCCTAGTCACGTTCAGTGCTAGTGGGTGGCTGCCCACACAGGTGCATTCTGAGCCCCAAACATTCCCCCATTAGATCCCGGATTCGGTGCCGCATGTCAACTCCACAACGTCCTCAGTCGTGGATTGTTGGAGCAGGTAGTGTGTATACGCATCCCACATGCCAGGATCGCAGCATCGTTGCCCGTTTTAACGATCCCCCATCCCCTCTCCATGTCATTACAATATATAATGTCACCTTTCCATTGTGAAATTTTGGGAGCTCTCCCCCTTCCCGACAGCATGGCCACTCTACGCTTAGCCAGTATAAGGAGCAAAGTCACTCATTTCCGCATTCCCACAGGGACTTCTTTCGAGTAGCCCAACAATCCCATCATTGGGTCAGGTTGCACTGATCGGCCTATAATCCTGCCAATCGTCTCAAACACTCCCAAAACTGTTGTATGTTTGGGCAACTCCAAGCAACGTGAAGAAAATCAGCCATTTCTGAGTGACACCTTTTACATCTCCCTGTGGTGTCCGGGAAGAATTCCTTGAGTCTGGCAGGTGTGTAATAAAATTGATCCATTTAAACCCAGCATTAATAGCTCCCTTCCTAATTCCCTCACAGCAGAATGTCCAAGCCTCCTCCAGGATCTCCCATCCCATTCTTCTCTCCCATTATTCCCGCGGGTGCGGTGCCCCCATGCCCCTGGATTGGATAAACATCGAGTATAGCCCCGTGGTCATACGTCTTCCCATCAAGCCATTAAGTGTCTTATCCAATATAGGGTATATCTGCGGTTGGTCAGGAAAGGTGGTAAAGACTGCACCCAAACTCACCTTCAGCCTTAAGTATAGAAATACATCCAGGGCTGAAAGTGTCCCCCCTCTCCCACAAGGCCCCTAGGGACACAAACCTTCCCTCCGGGAGGATAGCTCAGCTGCAACGTGCCCGCCTTTGGAAGCAAGACGACACGAAGCAACACAGGTTCGATCCCCGGGTCCGCGCTTAGAAACCTGTGGGTGTTTAAGCGTGTTATAAAAAAATACTTAACTAAAACAAAAAAAAACAATTATGCAACTGAAAAACAAACAATTCCTGTAACAGCGCCTCAATGCCCGCGGGCTGTGTGAGCGCTTTAAAAATTTAAATTAAATAAAGAAAAATAAATAAATCTCCAAAGCATGAACAAAGCATTTCTCACTAGTAATCTATATCCCCGGTGTATATATAACTGGGAGCTGGGGCGAGTAGAGAACTTCGCCCTTCCCCTCTAATTGAATCCAGGCCCTACACGTTACCTCCAACAGGTTCCTAGGATGGTGTATACGGCTCGGGGCCAGCAAAATAGTCGACCTAAGCAGATTGGGTGCCGCCACCGCCCTCTCCACCTCTATTTGACTCCTATCATGTTGCAGCCTATGCCAAATACCTAGCTTGCGCTACAATATAGTATGCTTCAAAATCAGGTAGTGCTAGACCCCCTTCTGACACAGGAGCTACCAGCTTATCCCAGGAAACACTAGCCGGCTTACCAGCCCAAATGAATTGTGTTATTGCAGTTTTCAGGTTACGAAAGTAATTCCCGGGGACCGCCACCAGAGCATTCAGAAAGATATAAAGGAGCCTGGGAAGCAGAGTCATCTTGACAACAGATATCCGACCGTATAAACTCAGTGGGAGCTTATTCCACCTACCCAGGGCTTCCCTAACCATGTTTAGAACCTTGACGTAGTTACTATGATACACCACCAGCGGATCCCTCGCAATAGAGATGCCTATGTAACGTGTGTATGTCATGTGCCATTGGAATCCCCATGTGTCTTGATTTTTGGACCGTCGCCTCCGTTAGTGGAAAAAGCACCGATTTTGACGCATTCACCCGTAGCCCCGACACCACCACAAATTCCTGAACTTCCCTCATCACCGGATCCAGGTTCACCCCGGTGTCTTTAATAAACACTACCATATTGTCAGCATACAGTGAGATTATCAGTTTATGATTGTATAGCTGGATCCCCCGATGTAAGTGCACTTCCCTAACCCTTTCAGCCAGTGCCTCGACCACCAAAGCAAAAAGTAGAGGCGACAGAGGGCAACCCCGTCGCGTCCCCCTCCCCAGAGGGATAGGTGGAGTCAGTTGGCCATTCACCCTCACTGTCGGTTGTGTATACAGCAATTTCACCATGCTTATGTAGTGGTTCCCCAATCCCATGCAGTGTAAAATAGGAAACATGAATGGCCATTCAACCGAATCAAACTATTTGGTGGCATCTAACAAGGCAGTCACCATTGAATCCCCAGGGGGAACAGCAGCCATTACCCCAAACATTCTCCTGAGGCCATATGAGGTAGATCGACCTGGGAAGAAGCCCGCCTGGTCCGCCAAAACCATCTCTGGCATAAAGGGCGACAACCGTGAGGCCAGGATTTTCGCGAAGATCTTATTGTCAATGTTGATCAATGAGATTGGGCAATACGAGGAACACTCATTACCTGGCTTATCAGGCTTCAGTAATACCATCACTATTGCCTCTCGCAGTGATTCCGGGAGGGTCCCCACCTCTAAGCTATGCCGGTACATCTCTAGTAGATGGGGTGCCAGACAGTCCGCAAAATGCTCATAAAATTCCACCATGAACCCATCAGGCCCCGGTGATTTCCCATTCGGCAGAGACTTAATTGCGCACAAAACCTCTTCTAACGACAGTGGACGGTTCAAATGTTTCCTCCGAGCATCTGTGCACCAATGCAGCGCCAACTGATCTAAATAACCCTCAATGTCCCCACGGGATGCCTGTAGATTCGAGAAGTAGAAGCAGCTGTAAAATCGAAAAAAAACTGTTGAACTATCTCCATGTCCTCAAATTTGATATCCCCGTGTTAATCCACTATTGCCTGGATCCTTCCCGTAAAATTGTCCAGTTTTGTTGCCCTTGCCAGGGTTCGGACCGGTTTATTGCCCTCCCCGTATTGCCATATATTAGTCTCATGTCTTATAAACTTGACTTCCCTTAGCGCTAATGTTTGAAACTCCTGCCGATGCTTAAGGATCTCAGCTCGAATTTGGTCTGAGGGTGCCAGGCTGGTCGTCTGCAGCTTTTGCAGAACACCCTCCTTAGCCTCCAATTCCCTCCCAATTAGTTTAAGAATGCCTGCTTCCCTAGATATACATTCGCCTCTCATCACACACTTCAAGCTCTCCCAGAGTATTCCCGGAGATTGTACCGAGCCCATGTTTAGCTCGAGGAAGGTGTAAAGCGCCTCTGTCAAACCATCCCTAAATACTGTGTCTGAAAGACCTGCACTCTTGAATCGCCATGGGGTCTCCCCCATAGTACGGCCTTCCAATCCCAGTTCGAGAAGCACGGGCACGTGATCCGAGAGGGTGTGAGCAAGGAGCTCTACCCTTCTGGCCCCCCCTAATAATGATTGCGAAGTAAGGAAGAAGTCTAGTCTCGAAGCCGACCCATGGAAATCGGAGTGGCAAGTATACTGCCGTAATCCTGGGTGCCTCACCATCCACACATCAGCGACATCCCACAGGTGTGTCATGTTGTGCAGGCATTTCATCCCTCTATTCCCTCTGCCCTGTACCCCTCTGGATCGGTCTAACTCGGGGTACATTGAAATCCCCAGCCCAGATCACCTCTCCGGCCATTAAACCTCCAAGCTGCCGATCGATCCAGTCAAGGGTCTCTACTGTGTCCGTATTGGGACCATAGTAGTTAATGAGTGTGTACAACTTCCCCTGTATGGTACCCTGCACTATAATACCCCTGCCTCCTTCATCCTTTAGCACTGCAGTCTGATTGATCCAGACTTTATGGTGTATCAGTGTGCTGACCCCCCCCCCCCCGGCGTATGTGGCGTAAGACGAAAAATACCTGTGGTAACCCCATGCCCTCCCAACGTTAGATTTGTTATCCCTTGTTAAGTGTCTCTCCTGTAGGAATGCATGTGTCTCTGCATATACAACAGTATCTTGCGGCGCTTTATGGGGCATTTCAACCCTCTAACATTCCACATGCAAAATTTAAGTGATGCCATACCTCAAACAAGTACTTGTACTACACTCGTGTTGACTCAGCATCCGAGTCGATGTGACAGGGCAACTCTCGAAGCGTCCAAATCGAGTGTGTCAAGACCACCCACCCCCCCCCTTCAGACAGTCCCAACTCGTCTGTGAGCATGCGTCCTCTACCTCCTTCCCTCTCCTGAGCCCCAACACTTTCAACCACCCCCACCAACAACCACCCCAACAGGTCAGCGCACCGAAGAAGCACTACAAGCACTGTTTGCTGGGGGAAAGCTCTCTGCAGCGGTTTTTCTCCTTCTGGCCCTTTTTGGAATTGTCTGCTGACCTACTCGTGTTGCTGTGCTGCGCCTGTGAGAGGCAGAGGACGTCTACTCAGGTTGCACTGCTGTGCCTGGACCTGAAACAAACAAAGGTGACTGTTGTACACGTTTGTGCACTAGTATAAGAACTGTGCACGTTGTTTAAGTATTGTGCACGTTGTACACGTTGTGCCGTGCCTGGACGATCACTCATTTTGCTGAGCATTTACCTGACAGCCCCCTTTTCTTTTTTTTCTTTTTTCTAAAAGGACTATCCTTGTGTGCCTACCCCTCCCTCTCTGGGCGTGTCTATTTATTTTGGAGGAGGTTAAAGCCCCTAGCACCTGCGCACAGCGCCGCGCACAGAAGAAGCACTACAAGCACTGTTTGCTGTTCGCGGTGGGCGACGCGGCGCATGCGGTTACCTGTATGTTGCTCCCTCACACCCCTCTGAGGCAATCTATTGACGGAGAACGAACGCAGCCCCGGATAGCGCCTTTTTCCTATATTGGTTCCTTACTGTGAATTTTTGTGTAAATAATTCCATAGTTTTGATTTTTATTTGCCCGTGGGGTGCTGGAAAGCTGATCTCAACAAAGAATGTTAAGGGTACCTGTGCATCCGTATGGGAGGATGGTTGTACAGACATTCACAATTTATTAAAACCGTTTCCCTCGAGCTTCTGAATTTGAACAAAGAAGGCTCTCCCTTCCTGCTTAATTTGTAAAAAGTTAGGTTCAAGACTCTTAGAGTGTGAGTCTTCGGACAGCTATAAGGGCAGTAAAGGTTTACTTTTTTAGTTCCATAAACCATTTAGTATTAGGCTAGATATGAAGGCTCATTTTTCACCGTCCTCATTTTCATCCGCCTGAGCCCAAGATACTTTATTTTCTGGGGATGTCCAGGAGACGAAATAGCGTTGACTAGGTTTACTCTCGTGGGGCTGCATCTGGCCCCTCCACGAGGAGCTCTACCGTACTGGGAACTAGATTGTAGGAGGACATCTTGTCAGCCCCTCTAACATTTACTCCTGTGAAAAATACTTTGAGAATGGCCATGAATATGCCGCTACCGCTGTCCCCCCCCAAACCAAGCGACAACGCTTTTGGACGTGGATGCAATGGTACATTGTTCTATCTATTCCATAAAGGGCCCCACTAAGGCCTCGGATACAAATATTACAGCCCTTTCACTGATTGACACGGAAACCAGGGAGGAGGTTGTAACGGTGCCAGAATCCTCTTTTCTTGATACCCCCCTGATTTCTTTTTAGCGGATGCCGATCTGAGAGATCTTACTCAGCACATACTGGAATCCTCTAATCCCTTCAATGAATTGAATCAGGGTAATACCTCAGATATCGGTGCACTTCTCCGGGACATATTGCATGAACTTAAAGTCCACTCTACTGGATTTATGGAAAACCGCATACTAATAGGCAGACAAATCGCTCAGACGAATAGATTTATTGAAGCTTTAGAACTTCTGCCCACAAAAATCATTACTAAAATGATGGCTATGGGACTGCTTCCCAGTAGGGATGAGTCGGGAAATCCTGCTCCAAAAAACATGCTTGTCCCTGTATTGAATTCTGGGGCATTGAAAACCTCTGATGTATTGTCTATACCCTTGAACAAAAATTCTACAGCGATAGAAGAGGGGTGTGGACAAAGAAAATTACCCAATAAAAACAAAAATAAAAATCACCAGACTAACAAAAATAACAGTAAGAAGGGACATGGTCCTTCTTTAATAAAAGAAGCAAAATCGCTAAAAACTCTTGCAAAAATGTATTAACAGAAGACCCGGCCGGGACTTCCGACCAAGAGGCTGAAGGGGAGGAACAGGAAGGAGAGTATAGTCACGCGAAGAATTCTCTTACGGATGAAATGACACATAAGAATCTAACTTCTAAAATTGTAAGGGGGCCTAGTAAGCCGACTGAAGATGAAAGAACTAAAACTAAAGTTACTAAACCCCAAAAAGAGACTTATGAACTCTTCACGAAGCCTAAAATTAAAAAAACAGATGATTTTATTACAGTTTTGAACCCGTTAGCGAACAAGTTCTCCACAAATAAAACACTGCAGGGGGCTCAAATTCTTGAGCAAGGCAATCTAGAAATTCCTGTTCTTCCTACTCCTGAAAATAGCATTGAGGGTCTGCTTAAGCAGATTGCCACCGGTACCAGTAATCAAGGGACTTCTTCCCTGAGTGGCACTGAGATAAAATCCCTTATTAACGCAGCAGTATTAGAAGCTTTGAAAGAGAGACACACCCAGGAGCCTTTGCCAACGAACCTCTCTTCTGGTGTGCCCAAGCCTTTGACTTTGGAGCCCAAAATTATTTTGGACTCATTGCCCCTCCAAATTCAAAAGTTGACGAAAGATACTGAAGTTAGGAATCCACCTTTGGCTCCTTCCCTGACTGAAAAGGAGGTAAAATTGCTTATAAGTACTGCAATCGCTGATGCAGTGAAGGAAAATTCTGCACATGAAGGACAGGTTCCGAATGTTTGGGCTGGTACTGTTAAATCACCCCAGTCTAAAAAGCAGCATGTGATTAGGGAAGAGTTTTCCATCTTGAAGGATACAGAACCTATCTCCTACACCCCTCTAGAATCATTCCCTCCTCCTCCCGAGCCGCCGCCTTATATCCCTTCCAGAACATCTCAAACACAAAGGGAGGCGGCTGAAGGGAGGGAGCCTAAACATTACATGGATACAGAACTCAAACATATACCATGGAGAACTCAATGTTTTTTAGATTCCCCAAGCATTCTACTTTTCCCTCTCTTTGAGTGTGGTTTTTAGCCTCCCATGAACAGAAGTCGAACTCTGCAGCTTCTCAATGATATTCCCAAACTAGCAAATCTAACTTCTGCAGATATTAAGAGGATCGATTTTATTCATCCATCTTGTTATGATCATGTTAGAATTATATTCTACTCTAAATTGGTATACCGGAATGTCCTCTTGGAATTTGACGAATTTAATAAGAGGGGATTCGATCTTCTAAATTTCGGAGATGGTAGCCTGCAACCGGAATTACTGAAATCCACCCGTGCCCTAAGATCTGGAGACTTGGATGATACGGAGCAAAAAAAAAAAAAAAAGAGTCAGAGATCCTCCAGGAGCACGACTCAAGCTGGAGATGGTTAGCCTTGAGCTTGAGGGACTCCATCGCCCGTCTGCAAAATCTAAAACAATAACACCAGCAGTAAGCAATTATGTCTCTATCCTCTCCTGGAATTCAAGAGGGAGCTCTCATCTGTCATCCTGTGAGGAATTATGCAAATATGTGAGAACAAAAAATATTATCTGCATACAAGAAACATGGATGACTTCGCCTGCTCAGATAGACGGGTTTGAATGTCACCATCTTTTAGCCTCACGAGGAAGACTAGGCCGCCCTAAGGGGGGACTTTTATTGGCAATAAAGCTGGGCCTGGGTATCACAATTGTAGAAATGTTCACTATTCCCCCTGTGGGATTGGGTGCGATCCTTAGGCTTGAAAATTCAAACTACATCCTAATGTGGAACCTTTACTGGTCACCAGGATTAAACATCTTTGAAACAATCTCTAAAATGGAAGACATAATGGAGAAACATCTCTATACCTATCCTGGTATCCAATTTGTAGTAATGGGGGATTTGAATACCAACTTATTATCAGAGAAAAATCAAATAGTTCCCAATCTGAATCAAATCCCCCCACTCATATTAGGGGATCAAGGAGAAACTCCGGATCTTCATGTGAAACACTCCACGTACAAAAAAGGAGATGTACTGGGTTGGCTAACATTCTTTAAAAATTGGGGTCTGAAATCGGCTCACTTAATCCTGAACTCGGATGTTCCATACATTACATGGACATCAGGGATAAAGTCTTCCCCTATTGACTACATATACGTTTCCACAGAGGTTTTTAGTTTGATTGAAAGCTTTGGATTAACCCCTTCCCCTAAAAGTGACCATAAAATGCTTGAACTGAAGCTACGTATCTCTACACGACATCCAATATATCAGGAGAGATTGCAGGATTTGCTAATAAACAATGGGAGCAATAGGATCTGTTGGCACCCGGGAAATGTTTCTAAATGCAATAACCTTTTTTGCAAAGCTTATACAGATTCCACTTATGAGGAAAAAAAGGCGAGGTTCACACATGATCACTTTGGTCCATATATAAAAACATTGATTGAGAACTACACAAAAAAGACTGGAACCCCCAGTATCAAACAGCATCTACATAAATACGATTCGACTGTCTATTTAGCAAATATTGCACTGCGCCGCGGTCTTAGACAAGTGCAACAATTGAATTTAGAGGATGAGATTAAAAAAAGAGGGATTAAAGGTATAAAAACAAGTTTATAAGAACTGGACAAAATCACACAAACATAAAATACTCCAAGAAGACAATGAGGAAATGCTGAGTTCATTGAAAAACAATTCCACCAAGCATTTTTGGCAACTCATTAATAAATCCTCTAAACCCTCTCGAATCATTAATCTGAATCCAATAAATGAGCATATATGGAAAAATCACTTTGAGCACCTATATGGTGGCACACCGGATACTAGCCCCCTGAATCAAAACTATAAGACAACACCTTGGCCTGGTAACTTCTCTATTAGCAGGATAAAAGAGACGATAATAAGATCTAGTTCCTCCCGAGCTGCCGGCCCCAACGGATTATCAAATATCTTGTTCAAGGGAAATCCAGATATCTGGTCTAAATCGATTTTTTTACTCTTTAATCATATAATTCGCACAAGATGCATTCCATTGTCATGGAACATGTGTTATATAATACCGGTCTACAAAAAGGGAGATAGATCCATGCCATCCAATTACCGTCCAATAGCCCTCCTTGATTCAGACTCCAAAATTTTTGCAAGCCTCCTCTTACAAAGAATTGAAGCTTGGGCTACTACAGAAAAGATTCTCTTTTGCACAATTTGGTTTCAGAAAGGGGATTGGAACTTTAGCAGGCGGACTAATAATCTCTCTCCTTCAAGAATTGGGCTGGCAAAAAGGGGCGAGTCCGGTATACCTTGCAAGTATGGAGTTATCTCTCGCGTTTGACTTGGTTAACAGAACAACCTTATGGATGAAGTTGTCACGCATGCAGATACCATGTGAATTATTAGCCATGTTGATTCATCTTCATGAAGGATCAACCATACAGATTAGGCTAAACAACGAAGGCCTCTTATCAATGCCCATTAAGACCTCAAATGGCCTCCGTCAAGGGTGTATTTTTGCTCCAACCTTGTATAATCTATACACCTCAGATATTGGTCAGGCGCTTTGCCCAGCGGCATTTGTTCAACCAATGCTGGAAGGAAAGAAAATGTGTTGGGGTTCATATGCGGATGACTTTCTTTTATTTGATAGGTCCCCGATCGGCCTTCAGCGTCTCTTAACAGCATTTGGTAAATATATGGAAATGAATTCTTTAGTAGTGAATCCCACAAAATCATTAAGCCTGTGCCTTACAGGAAAAAGAATTCTACCATTGAAAAATTGGACCTTGGGAGTGAACAAGCTCCCTATCAGAAGCTCAATGATATATCTAGGCTTTCTGGTTAATGCAAAAGGCAATAATCTATCTATCGCTACACATTTTCTAACTAAGGCCAAAACATGCGCTATTCATTTGCGGGTGGTGGATCTAAAATTCGGTAGTTTCTCGTTTAATCCATGCTTGAGATTCTACAAGTGTAAAGCCACCCCAAAGATCTTGTATGGCAGCGAAATTCCATTTGTAATGGGCCGACTTGATATAAATAGACTCAAATCAGTTATCCTAAGGAAAATGATGGTCTGTCTACCCAACTGTGTTCCTATACATGCAATTCGGTATGAATTGGGTCTCCAGTCATTAAAGAGTCTAGTCCAATGGAAATGCTTGTCTTTGTTTCGCTGCCTCTTAACCGAAACCCAAAATAACTTATATTTTGAGTTGTCTAGTAAATGGAAACCAGGGAATCCCAAGTCTGTTTTTTTGACCAACTTAATGGATCTATCGCTAACGTTATTAAGCAGTGTTGGAGCCTCAATTTCAACGTTAGTAACCAATCCTAGGAAAGTAAAACTACTCTTACAAAATGCAGATTGGGCAGCAACTATTAGTAATCTATCTACATATAGATTGTATGAACATATGATTTCTTTCTATAAAGACCTTGGAAATATGGAACCCTACTTATACATATTGCCAAACAAAGGTTACCGAAACATCTACATGAGATTTAGATTTAATGTTCTCCTCACTGGGGAAATTATCTCAGCAAGAACTAAACGGCCAGCTGCATTGATTTTGTGCCGGTACTGTAATACTCAGGATGTAAAAGAAACCCTAAAACATCTATTATTGGACTGTCCTAAATTGTTAGAAAAAAGATAACTATATTTTGCAACTCTTGTAACAGATGAATCTAAAGTAATTCCTAATCAAGTGTGGAAACACATGTTATTTGACAAAAAAGTTCCCTTGCAGCTAGCAATTGTTAGGTTTTTGAAACTGGAATGTGGTCTGTTATGAAGTATGCAAATATCGAAGGAAAATTACATCTCAGAATCTTTATTTAAAAAAATCTTTTCTTAGAAACTTCATTTCAGAAACAGTTTCTTAATAGTGAATATGCACCGTTATGTGCGTTCTGTTTCAAAATGAAGTTGAGTAAGCTAGGGAAGTGTCTTTGTTGTTTTATCTTTAAAGATTTATTATATTGTTGCATGCAAAAGATGAGTTGCCTCAGATGGCGGTAGTTAGATTTTTAGAAAAATGTTTGTAAACTGAGGAAAGAATTTGAAATAAGTGGAATAGGTGTGGAATGAATAGCATCATCGAAATATGTAGAGTTCTTAAATCTTTGTGGTTTTAAGTTCTTATGTCTTCTCATGCCTTTTTTCTGTTTACTTTTAATTAGCCTCAATGCTGTATATGCTTCTCCCATGCTTTTAATGTTTTAAGCTGATTTCGATGTATATACGTTTGTTTCTTGCAATGAATTGTATTGTATTATGAATTTTGATTTTGTAAAGGTTTATAACCAGAAACAAATAAACAAATATAAATATAGGTCAGTGAACTGCCCCCCCCCCACTGCACCCCCCCTTTCCCCACTCAGTGCCCCCCCCACCGAGCACCCCAACTTCTCGGCTCACCCTTCACACACAACATACTTATACTGTGCTCTCGCTCGAGGACCAGCTACAAGCCCGGCCCTCTCCAGCATCCCTGCATTTGTACTGGCCGCTGACTTATAAATCTGAACCTCAGTTGTACTCGTCACCACACTGCCACCCAGATTAGACACTATCCAGCAACACATTAGTCATTATTTCCTCCTTGTCTGGGGGATCCGGGTAGAGTATCAATGAAGGAGGCAGCCTCTTCCGGGGTTTGAAAGAATAGAGATCGCCCTTCATGTTCAATTCGCAATTTAGCTGGGAATAGCATAGCATAGCGTACTTAATGTTCCTCTCACGCAGCCTTTTCTTGATGTCAATGAATATCTTCCTGGTCGCCTGTACCTTGTCCGAGAAATCCTGGAAAAAAGTAATACATCTCCTCTGTATGAAACCGTCCCTTTCTCCCGAGCCTTCCGAAGTGTCGCATCTCTGTTGCGGTAATTCAACAGGCGGGTGATTAGTGGTCGGGGAGGTGCCGCAGGGATCGTCCTCCTTCCACTTGGAATCCTATGAACATCGGGGAGAACCCCTCGGGACCCAAAGCCTCCTGTATTACTCCCTCCACTAGGGACTCCATGTTCCTCTGATCCACCGACTCCGGCAGGCCTACAACCCTGATATTGTTCCTTCTTGACCTGGATTCTATGTCTTCCTGCTTCTCCTTGAGCTCTCTCAGGGCCCTCTGCAGTCCTGCCGCGTCCCTGGAGGTCGAGGCCGCCTCATCCTCCACCCTCGTCAGTCTCCCCTACGCCTCGTCGAGTCTATCTCCATGTTTGTCCAACCAGACCTGCATATGATCTACTTTGCACGTTAATGTATCCAGTTTCCCGTCAAGGGACTGTATGCTAGACTGCAGCTGTGTAAACATGGCCTTTATGTCCTGAAAGGCAGCCGCAGGATCCAGGGCGAGAGCCGAGGTGCGACCGTCCAGGGACCCATCCATTGCACCAGCGCTTTTGGTTGACGGGGCTCTGTCAAATTGCAGTTTGGATTGCTGCTTACCACCTTTGCCAGACTTCGACATGTTATTCAGCTGATGACTCCAGTTGACCTGACCAACCATGTGGTTCCAGACCGACTTGTCTTCGTTCCCTCAGTGCGTCCTCCGCACGTGTACAGGATCCAAGGGGGCCCCCAGACCCAACCCAGGCACCCGGGCCCAGCTCCAGGGGGAGACCCCGGGTCCCGGTGCAGCTCCTCTCGCACCCCCTGCCGGCAGAGAAGTCACCTGCCCCTGCGTGCTGTATGTTACCCCCACGCACCACACCAAGACGTTCAGCCCAAGCAAGTGGTTGTTTACCTGGGATCTTTCCCCAGCATTATGACTGCCCTAGAGCACCACAGCTGTACCCCGGGGCCACTCAATTCACACTGTGATTGCAACCTGAGCCCACGGCGCCAGAGGCATGGCGCGCAACCTCCACCAAGGCTCCACAGTGCCCGCACAGCTGTTGTCTATGGAGCAGGGCCACTCAACGCAGTCAATTCTTTGGGATATAGGTTCCTTCCTTGATGCCCCCAGCAGACCTCCAGACAGTCCTCCCCACAACAGTTCCAGCGGTCAAATCCACAATGTTGCTGGCAGGTTGGCAAACTGGCGCTGTTCACCCAGTTCATTTTTGGAGTCCTTTCCATATATCCCACCAGTGCCTCAGATGCCCCTCCTCACCGCGGCTCCGATTCACTGACGACCTCCTCAATCAGACAGCCGCTGCCTCCCAGGGACGCAGTCTCCACGATCCGTCTGACTGCACAGCAGGCCACGGAGGGATACGCCTGCAGAGATGCACAGAGCGCCCCCAGCACAACATGGACCGCCGCCAGCGGGCCCCCCGCCGAGCGTGGTGATCACTTCAAACGTTGTTGCTCTGTAATGCCCGGGAGGGAAGGAGGGGGCCACAGTCCACCACCCTCCAGGACTGCGACCTTGCGCCTCCCCCACAGCTCTGTTGTACTTGTGCCGCCGAATTCTCCCGTGTAGTCGGCCCCCTCTCGGGCGCCGGATACTGGTGCCTCCCGGGCCACTGCAACTGCCCGCGGCGCGGGGCCAACCCACACCCGGGCGGAGAGCCGGCCCGCAGACTTGTTTCCAATGGGCGGACCCCCACTCACCGCCACTGCGTCTTCACGCCAAGCCGGGTAGCCCCTCCTCCACCACGCATTGATCCACAGGCCCCAGACAACACACCAAAGAAGGCAGGAACCAGGGGCTTCCTCGTACCGATTCTCCCCAGGACTGCAGCCACGGAATCGCGGTCTCTCAGGGAGCAAGTTTCTGCAACGCGGTAACAAGCCTCCGAGAAAACCACTGGATAACGGGCCAGATGTTTTAGGGTGCTGAAGAGCTCTACGACCTGCGTCCATCTTGGCCGGGCTCTCTAGCGTCCCCCTGGATCGCCCTGGTAACTTGGGGTGAGACCCAAAGTTATTTTGTGCAAAACAAAGAGGGGTCTGGGAATCTCTCTACCAGCACGAACACAGCCCAATGACCTGTTCTTGGGTGAATAACACCTGGGAGAGACTCTACCAAGTCTTTATCTCACTGTCCCTTTCACTGAGAAGAAATGTCCCCGCACATCAGATCAGTCTTTGTCCTGCTCAGGGGCATTCCAGCACCGAAATGCTAGGCAATTCTCCTCTGAACAAGAGTACCAACAGCAACCCCATACACGTGTTTCAGCCTTGTTGGGCATCAGTGAGGTGAAGCTGTTCCTCTCTAAGAACAATGAGCAAGGGGTCCACGTCTGGATCGCCCTGGTAACTTAGGGTGAGACCCAAAGTTATGTTATGCAAAACAACATGGTTGAGGATGCTTAGACTTAGGAGTGAAAGTAAGCAGTGGGAAGTGAGAGAATGAGTCATATAGTAGGGATTGGAAGCTGGAGAAGGCAGTCTTGGTGGAAGAGGCATAGGGTGTGAAGGGGGAGAGGGAGAACTATAGGTCAGAGAAAAAGGGGGGGGTGGCAGAAGGTTTACATTTCCTTTCAGTATTAGGTGAAGCAAATGGTGTCAGAGGGTGGAAAGGAGTTGGTGGTGGAAGCAATTGAGTGATCCGATATGGATGGTGACACAGTAGTGTTAGTGGCTGAGAGAGAGGTGGAGATGAATAAGAGATCCAAAGAGATAGCCACTGTATGGATAGAGTGGAGTGTGTGGTCACTAAGAAAAGACTGAAATCAAGTTAAGTGGTTGAAGTGGGAAGGTTAAAGTCACCCAAGGAAGATGAGGTGATGTTTAGTGGAAAGAGAATCAAGGAGTTGCCCAAGATCATCAAAGAATGGAGCGTGATAGATGGAGATTATTTGAACCGAGCGAGGCAGAGCAATCGTAGAGATGGTGAATTAAAAAGACGTAGGAGAGGACGTGGCATTGGAGATTCAGAAAGCATTGAGGCGGGAAGTGAGTAGGTGCCCAACAGCTCCACCTCTGCTAATAAGTCAAGGAGAGCGAATGAAGGATTGTTTGGAGTCGTGTATGGCTTCCATAGTGGCAGTGCCAGATGGAGGAATCCAGTCTTCAGTAATAGCAAGAAGGTCTGGCGGGGGGGGGGGGAGAGCTGGAGTAAAAAGTAGTCAGTGATAAAGGAAGTTTTGTTGCATACATACTGCGCATTCCAGAGTGCAATGTTCAGTTGAGGTAATGAAGAGTAGAGAAGTTGAGTCTCGGAGGAAGAGAGTCCAGGCGGATAGATGGAGAAGGTATGGTTAGCTCGTCAGCTTTGTTTATTGAAAGGAAGTGGAAGAGAGATGAAGTAGTGGGAGTTTGGAGTTGTGAGTTTTATGATAAGGATACGACAAGGAGGAAGTTGTAGCATGATTGGAGAAAGCGTAGGGAGAGCCGAACAGAAGGAGAAGCAGAGTGAATGCATTATAAGCAAGTAGCATATATATAAAATACATTACTCACCGTAATCTTATTTCTAGTGCTTTTAGCTGCTTAGATTCACATGCTAGGCATAGGCCGACATCTAGTGGAAGTTGACTAGTATTACAGTTGATTTCGAAACTCAAAAATGGACGTCGAAATAGGGCGTGCCAGTAATACTATCCCTGGTGTGACGTCCCCTGTACCCGTAATCCCTCAGGCGTGTAGGTCCCTCAAATTGTATTTTTCTGACATGAGGTACCATGAGGAGTAGCGCGAGTACAGAGTTCCCAAGCAGCTAAAGCTCATAACATCTATGCACCTTCTCTCGGGGGAGGAAGGGTGGGCGCATGTGAATCTAAGCAGATACAAGCACCAGAAATATGATTACAGTGTGTAATGTATTCCTTCTGATGCTTGTGTAATCTGCTTAGATCACATGCTATGCATATATTAGCGAGCAGTGTTATGAGAAGGGGGTGGGTTGTGAGAAGGAGTAGCGGCAAATAGATGTTTTAGAACCGCGTGTCCCACCTGTGTATCGGTCTTGGAGTGTGTGTCAATGCAGTAGTGAACTGAGCTCCATGCGGCTGCTTTGCAAATGCTGTCTAAGGAGACATTTGCAATGGATGCTAGAGTAGCCCCAGTACCCCGTGTGGAGTTGGCTCTTGGTGTAGAAGGCAGTGCTTTGTCTGATAATGAATAGCATAATTGTATACATTTGACTATCCATTTGGAGATTGCTCTTTCGGAAACACGTTCTCCTTGTCTTCACGTAGCCATGGAGACTAACAGTTGATCAGTCTTCCTAAGCGGGTTGGTCTAGTCTACACAGTAGAGAACTGCCCTCCTAACATCTAGTGTTTGGAGTTAGACCTCAGATGAGCTAGTTGGTTTCTGAAAGAAAGCCACAAGCCCAACTGATTGGTTTCCGTGAAATTTGGAAACAAATTTGGGGGAGAACCTAGGGCGAGTCTGTAAAACCAGTTTGTCTTTATGGATGACAAAGAAAGGATCCTGCACTGACAGGGCTTGGTGTTCGCTGACTCTTCTTATGGAAGTAATAGCCACTAAGAAGGCAGTCTTGTAGGTAATGTGTCTAAGGGTAGCTTGATGCAAAGTCTCGAAGGGGGGTCCCATGAGTTGTGCTAGTACCACATTTAGCTCCCACACAGGTGGGGGGTTGGAGATTGGAGGATGTAGTCTCTTCACTCCCTCCATGAACGCCTTAATGACTGGCACTTTCCACCATGAGACTACGTTGAGAGGTGGTATAGGCTGATAAAGCTGCTAGGTGGACTTTTAGAGAATTCAAGACTAAACCTGAATCTAGCAAGTGGAGCAAGTAGGTTACAATATGTGATGGAGTACATTGTATGGCGTTGATTTGCTTAGATTGGCACCAAATGACGAATCTCTTCCACTTGTGGAAAAAGCAGTGTCTGGTGTTAGGTTTACATGCTTCTTTCAGGATATCCATACACCGTTGTGAAAGATTAAGGTGACCGAACTCTATGACCTCAGGAGCCATGCTGCTAGGTTCAAAGAGTGAGGTTGTGGGTGTATCGTTGTCCCCACCGTGCTGAGTCAACAGGTTGACCTTGTACGGGACCTTGATGGGATCACACATTGCCGGTTTGCGCAGATGTGGATACCACACTTGTCTCTCCCACATAGGAGTAACTAGGATGAGTGTCATCTGATCCTTGTGTAGCTTGTTCACAATTCTGCTGATTAATGGAGTCGTGGGGGGGGGGGAACAAATTTCCCTGACCAGTTCATCCACAGGGCGTTCCCCTTGGAGTCTGGTTGGGGGAACCTGGATGCGAAGTTTGGGCATACTTTGTTTTCTCTTGTGGCGAACAAGTCTAGTGAAGGGTAGCCCCAGAGAGAGAAGATGTGGTCTACCACGTCTGTGTGAAGCTCCCACTCGTGTTCTTCTGGCAAAGGATCTCTGCTGAGAGAGTCCGCTAAAAGTGTTGAGTACCCCTGGAACATGTTGGGAGCACAGGGACATCCCTCGTTTGAGTGCCCACTTCCATATTTTCTGAGTCAATTTGGACAGATCTGGAGAGTGTGTACCTCCCTGCTTGTTGACATAGAACATTGCAGTGGTGCTGCCTGTTTGGACTTGTACCGACTGGTTTGTCAGGTGGTTCTCGAAAGCTTGAAGTGTCTCGAAAACTGCCAATAGTTCCAGTACATTGATGCGTTTCTGTGCTGTCACTTGGGACCACAGGCCGTGTGCTGTGTGCTGTAGGTAGTGGGCCCCCCACCTGGAAAGTGATGCGCCTGTTGTGACAACCGTTTGCGCTTCTGATTCGTGAATGGGTTTCCCCCTTGAGCAGGTTTTCCCTTGACCACCAGTGTAAGTTCTGAACCAGTGTTGGCGAAACAACCACTCCTGCATTGGTCGCATGCGCAGGCGCACGTGGGGGACCAGGTAAATGCACAATGACATCATACCTAGCAGATGCATTGCTTTGCATACGCTTATCCGGGGGACAGGATTGATACTGGGGTATTTACCGAAGTACATGTTGTACTCTTTCCATGGATGGGAAGGCTAAGCCTGTCTTTGTATCTAATACAGCTCCTAGGAACTGTTTGGATCTGTTTGGTACCAGACTTGACTTTTTCTCGTTTATTGAGAATCCCAATTGGAAGAGAAGGTCTATTGTTCTCTGAGTGTTTATCTTGCAAATTTGGTAGGTTTCTCCCGTGATCAGCCAGTCATCCAGGTAAGGGTACACTGGTATTGATTCCCTGCGTAGGTGCGCTGTCACCACCGCCAGTACCTTGGTGAACACCCTTGAAGCCAAGGCTATCCCGAAGGGCAGCACCTTGAACTGGTAGTGCTGGTCTGCTACTTTGAATCGCAAGAATCTTCTGTGCGCTGCAAACATTGAAATATAAAAATAAGCATCTTTCATGTCCAATGTTGCCATGTATCCCCCCCGTTTTAACCGAGGGATTACTTCTTGTAGCGTTGTCATGTGAAATTTTTGAGGTTTGACAAACTTGTTTGCAGGGTGCAGGTCTAGTACCGGGCGCATGTTTAGATCTTTTTTGGCACAAAGAAGTACGTTGAATAAATACCCTTGTTTACCTCGTTGTACGGCACAATCTCAATGGCGTCTTTGAGGATTAGAGTCTTGACTTCCTCTACCAGGATGAGTTGTTCTTCCTGTGATGGTCTTTTCTGGAGCGGGGGGAGGTTTGAAGGTCTTCCTTGGAGTTCTATGCAGTAACCTCCTGTCACCATCGACAACACCCACTTGTCTGATCTTATCCCCTCCAATGCGTGGGTGAACTGTGATATTTGTCCCCCGATTGGGGAGGGATGGGAGGGGGCCTGTAGCGGGGCGCCATTGTTTGGAGGGTGTTCCTCCACCTCTGGTGGTGGAGCCTCTCCCTCGACCTCTGTGCTGACCCCTGGGGTAACCTTGGGACGCCTGTTGACTATTGTTGCACGAGGAACATTGGCTCGGACTGTATCCGGTGCCTCTTTGCGCCTTTTGGCCACGAAAACGCCGAAAACTATTGCCACCCCTCTGGTTGGTCTATTTGTTTGTCAGCTGGCCAAGGGATTTAAGTGTCTCGTAATCTTCCTTGGCAGATTTAAGAGCATCCTCAACTGCTTTCCCAAACAAAACATTCGACTCAACAGGCATGTTGAGCAGGGTAGCCTGAGTTTCTAGTTTAAATCATGACTGTCTAAGCTAGGCGTGATGTTTCAGGATAGTGGCCTTAGCAATAACGCGCCGCGCGTTATCCGCTGCGTCAAAGTTGTTCTTTAGTAGGAAGCCAGCTGTTGCTCTGCCTTCGGTAGCCACAAGGGAGAGCTTGGACTTAAGTGGTTCTGGCGCTGATTCAGCAAGGACTGTAACCTCGTCCCACTTTGTGAGGTGGTAGCTTGCTAGTAAGGTGGAATTATTAGCAGTATGTGCTTGGTATACTGCTGATGAGGCCATCTTCCTTCCCATATTATACAGTTTATTACTTTCCTTGTCCGGAGGAGCTTTGGACGAGGCCAATGAGGGTACCAGCTCTCTTGCGGGTAGGAGCAACTACCAGAGAGTCTGGTCTAAGGTGGCCCCTTATATGCAAAGGGTCGGAAGGTACTGGTCGAAAAAGTTTTTCGATTCTGGGGTTTACTGCCCTGGTCCATTTAGGCATCTCTAGAGATGGCTGAATCCTTTGTTGTACCGACTTAAGTAGGGATATAAACTGGGAAGTTGCATTCTTCTCCCCCAAGATGTTTTCTGCAAAATCCTTATCTTGTTGGGTTTCCTGTGTTTCAATCCCAAAGTGTTCAGCAGCCCCGAGAAGTATATCATTGATTAGGGGCTGGTTGTCCACCAGGGAAGCGGGTAAGGTAGGGTATTGCGGGGGTGGAGAGTCCATGGCAAAGACTACCGATTCGGTATCATCCTGATTTTCCCCTGCATCAACGTTGTTAATGTCGATGTCTTCATAATAAGTGTTATCCTAGTCTAGGTATTCGTCCTCTCCTGCATCCAGATCGTAAAGTTCAGAGGATATTCGAGGTGTCTTGGGGACTGGTTCATCATATAGTGCCCCTGAGGGGTGAGACCTCTTCCCTGATGGTTGAGTAGGCAAAATTGTCTGGGCAGGCAGGCTTGATTGAGTGAGCACAGGTTTTGTCTTTGAGCTCGACGCCTGGGTAGTGGGAGGTGTGTTCGCCAGACTTTGGAGAGCCTGGGGGTGCTCTTGGAAGAAATTTGCTAGAAAAGGCATGCACTGAATAACTATTTGTATCTTGGGAAGAGCAAGTAGCTGAACTGGGGATAATGCCCGGTTAGGTTGAGGTAGGTGTAGGGGTAGAGGCAGATATCTCACAATAGAACTCCTCTTCCTCAAAATAGATAGGATCAGGCTCATCTATAAAGTCCTGTACAGGAACATTATCAGATTCCAGTGGGGTCGATGGTTTTTCCCTAGGTATGTCCATCTTATCCCCTGTATTTCTGTCCTTATGAGAGGAACGGGATCTGTGTTTGTCCCTACCATCTTTGCTCTTGTGAGCATATTTTTTTAGAGTTAGGGACCGTAGTAGGAGTTTTGGGGACATTAGGTCGAGTCTCGACTATGGGAATGGTTTGGCGATGTAGTTTTGAGTCTGGTGTCCTTTGTTTTCGCGGGCTTGTCATGAGGCGTCTGCTCGGAGCTCTCAGAGAACCGTAAATCCGAGGATTTGCCCTTCGCCGTTGACTCTCGGCGTGCGAGTACACTCACATCGCCGCGGGGTGTGTGCTTAGTGTGGGGCAGTGTGGTGCCGGGGGGGCGTGGCTAACTAGCCATGAAGTAGGACGCGTCTTGTGGCGCTGCTCCTGATGATCCGCAATTGATCCGGCTAAAACGACTCACAGGCCCTATAAATGGAAGCATAGATGTTGCAACGTGTGCCCCGTACTAACTGAAAATTGCAAGCGATGTTGGAAAGGACGGGAAAGAAGCTTTCTTGTGATGCGGCCGCACCGAAATGCTGCGGCACAAAATGGCGGACAACAAAGGAAATGAGGCCGATGCTGTAGAAGCCACCATATAAACCCGGGCGGCGGAGGCTGGAGAGGAGGTCCGGCCTTCATGGGCTGTGCAGGGCCTGCTCGTTTTGCTTGGCACTACATCCGTCCCGCCGGGCTCACTGTAAAACTTGGAACAGGAGAGCTCTGCACCGTGGACACAGCATTTGCAGCGATGGAGCTTCTGGGGGCAGCGGTGGCGGAGCATTTGATGCGAAAAGGGTGTCCCAGGCGGCAACAATTGTATCAGCGTTTGTGCCGACGGAGCTAATGCATCAAAGCTCTGCGCGGTTCAAGAGAAGCCAGTGCGAACAACATGGTGCACCACTGCTGCTGTGTAGGAAGTTATCGGGCTGAAGCCGACGGAGCATGGTTATTGCTATGGAAGGACAGTGAAAGACCCGCGCTGAGCAAAGAAGCCGGCGTGGATCTTGCTACACATTTCTGCTACTATACATGAAGTCACCGGGTCGGCCGGCAAAGCGGAAACATTGTTGCGCTCATTGGGACTGAGCCGGTGAAGCAGAAACGGTGCCTGCACAAACAAAGGGCTGTGAAAGTACCGGCGCGAGGTGCGTGGCATATTTCTACTGCATTTAAATACAAAATTTAATAACACTGCATGCCCCGCTTTCCTGTCATTATATCAGAGGGAATCATCACCTTGCAGGCGCAACCAGCTGAAAGGAGGAAGGGAGTGCCTTCTTGATTTACTTGAGGACATAGGTATGGGCAATTAAGCTAGCCTTGAGCATTACTTGAAGAAAATGGGGTGCAGGTACTAAAGACTGTCACGCAGGACTACTGTGCTGTGCAATACGGATGCGACGGCACCTAGAAAGAACTGCACCTGGCTCATCCCGAGCAGACGCTGGATGGTTGTACGCACTGAATAAAGGTACCTGATTAGTGGACTGCTGACACTGTAGGCAAACCCTTGCTGAGGGGTTTTTTGTGGCACCAGGTACTGTGAGAGCACGAGGAGCGATGGGGTGATGCTGGAGAAGAGGATGGTATGTACATTGTATGTCCATTGCCCTTGAGAACGATTGTGCAGGCTATTAATTGCCACTGTGGTGGACACATTATACGTAAGGTTGAGTTCTAACACTGGCGATATCAGAAACGTGGGAGGATGCAACCTATTTGAAATACAGCGCGACGCATGGTAATATCCGCTATAGTTCTCGGACGATAACGCTGCTAAGCTCCAGCTGCCCTCGTGGGTTCACAACTGAATGAGCTAACTCAACTGGCATGTTGCAACACCACTAGACCTAGACATACAGGCAAGATAGTACGATGACGGCGAGAGGGGTTAAGCCCAAGGCCAAACAACCCACAATGGATGTCTTTGCTAAGATCCAGCAGACCCCTGTTGCATCAGCGCAGGGCGCAGCAGTTGTGCCGGAGGAAGGCACCCCGACAAAGGAAAACCATCAGATCCTAGCAGCTATAACGGAGCTGAAGTCTTCATGGGGAACAACAATGGCGGATCTATGGACTGCATTAGAGGCCAAAATAGATGCAGTGGGAATAGAAGTTGCCCTACTGCGACAAGATGTCAGAGCGCTCGCGGAAAGAACGAGTGGCCTGGAGAGTGCGGTGAAAACCAACACAGAAACCAGCGCAAGTAACACAAAGGAGGTTCATATATTGAAGAAGCAGGTAGCTAACCTTGAGAACTGAGCGGAAGAAGCAGAAGGAAGGGCGAGACGTAACAACATTCGCGTGGTCGGTCTGCCGGAAGGTGAAGGTGGTCAGGACCCCACGGACTAAGTGGAGAGTATGATCCTGCAAGAGATAGGGGCTGACAAACTTTAACATGGATTTACTGTTGAGCGAGCGCACAGGGCCTTCATGAGGAGACCGCAGCCTGGGGCTTCCCCCCCCCCCCCCGGGCAATAATTGCAAAGATCCTGAACTATAAAGACAGAGAAAATTCTGGAGTATTTTCGCAAAGGAAGAACGAGAGAGCATCTGCAACCGTCACAGCGTATCCTGATTACACCATGCTAGTGCAGAGACAGCGTTACAGCTATGTGGCGGTTAAGAAGAGGCTGCTCACGCTGGAATTAAGCACATGTTACTGTATCCTGTGAAGCTCAAAGTCCTGCATAAAAGCAAAGTGTTTTTTTTCGACTCTCCAGAGGAAGCAGCAGCATGGTTGGACTTGCAGGGCTGTCCGGAGCGAGGAGGGGAACAGGACCGTGAGGAGCACGATAAGTGATGGGCATTTTCATGTATGACGAAATTATATATGGGGGAGGAGTCCCGGAAGAGACTATGGCATAGATAGTCGTATTGTGCTACCCTGGGACTTGTTGAATTTGTTGGACTGGATTATAGAGCATAAAGTATACGTGTACAACTGGGTACCATGAAGCGTGGTGAATCTGAAGCAAACAGAAGCAGCAGGATGATGGCACCCTACCCCTGAGAAGTAGTAGTAAGGCAGCCACTAGGGCGACTTTACCCTGCCGAGCTGCGAGTACAGGCTATTGCCGGAAAGGGCTAGATGCGGGCGTGCCTGAGATCCAGGGATGGAGCTGGGCAACAGTTGGGGAGGGCATTGTTGGGGCAGGGAAGGGAGTTGGGGTGTTTGATGTGTTTTTAGTTAAGGGGATTTTTAGTTGGGAAACAAGCCTATACAGAAAGGGATTAAACTTGGATATGGACTGGACTGATGGGAGGAGGGGGTGGGATTTTACTAGGCCATGGGGGACCTTAAAATAATTACTTGGAACGTTAGGGGGCTCAATAGCTACTTAAAAAGGAACAAGGTTATTATACCTGCGTAGACAAAAGATAGACGTAGCCCTGTTGCAGGAGACTCAGCTGACGCGGGACAGGATGGAGATGATTGGGAAGAAATGGAAGGGAACTGTAGTGGGTTCACCATATTCGGCCTATGCTAGAGGAGTACTTATCTGGGTGGCGCCACATGTACCGTTTCAGCTGGTACAGACGATAGTCGAGACGGATGGGAGGATGGTCATAATGAGGGGAATGGTGGAAAACAGGAAGATAAGTAAATACATATGCCCCAAACCAAAATACAGCGGGATATTTTAGAACACTGTACAACAACCTTGGCAAGTGTGTGGGGAGTGCAGTGATTTGGGGAGGAGACTTTAATTGCGCACTAAACCCCAAGGTTGATAGATCAGATGGGAAAATTGATAGACCCGCACCAGGCCGCTAAGGCGTTGCAGACACTGCTGAATGACTTTGGGTTCGGAGATGTGTGGAGGACACGACACCCCCATGAGAGGCAATATTCACATTATTCTGCCCCGCAGCAGTTACATACTAGGTTGGACTATGGTTTTGTCACACCAGATGTACTGACGGAGATCAAGCAAGCAGAATATAAAGCGAGGGTCCTCTCGGACCACTCGCCCTTGATCCTTGAGTGGCAATACCGACCCCCAAGGGCAAGGATTACGACATGGCGCCTCAGAGCAGAGGCACTGAGAGACCCCCTTTTTAGAGAAGATATGAGGGATGAGATGGTTAACTACTTTGAAACGAATACTGGCAGTGTGGACTCGGCGGGTACGTTGTGGGAAACCTTTAAAGTTGTCATACGAGGGGTAGCTATTGCGAAATCTAAGGATTGCAGGGAGGGATCCTGGCTGATCTACAAGAAACTGAGAAAGAATTGGAACGGGCATTGAGAGGAGGAAATAACACAACAAGGAAGACACCGACCTGATATTCAGGTTGCAGCAAAAATGTGCTGGGCAATGGGAAAGACTGTGTAACCTTCACTACAAAAAATATATAGAGAGACAACAAGCGGGAGGGGACAAACCGGGAAGGATCTTGGTGTGGCTATATAAAAGTGAAACCCCCAGACGCATGATTAGAACAATAACGAGGGAAGATGGTAGTGTAGTTGACACCCAAGAGGGAGTTAACCAGGAGTTTGCAGACTATTACAGGCTACTATATGGGGATGATGGGGAGAGCAATTGCGCAACGATGATAGAAACATTGGAGGATATAGGATTGCCACAGATCAGTGCTGAAGAAAGAGAGGAGCTGGATGCACCAATTACTTTAGAAGAGCTAGAAGAGGTGGTGAGACAGTTGCCCACCAGTAAGACCCCGGGGGCTGATGGACTCCCAAGCGAATTCTATAAAGTATTTAAAGGAGGGGTGCTCTACCCACTGTTAGAAATGTTGAACGAAGCATACGAGCTGGGCAGACTGCCAGTGTCACTCAGAGAAGCAATCATAATACCGCTTCCTAAGAATAACAAACCAGGGAATTACTGCGGCTCCTATAGACCCCTGTCAATGTTAAATCAAGTATTTCAAAATTGGGTACTCCCAGTTTTTTGTTATCGGGGGGACGACACTATCAATGGGAGACTGATACGCTGAAAGCAAAGGATAATAGGTCGCCTTCCCCTACCTTAAGACCCTGAGTCACACCAGGTTAAATCCAAGGTAATCTCATGTAATTTTAAGATTACTCATACCACGCGTAATTTACAAAAATATTTTCTTTTTATTGTTCAGACAACACATGCCTAAAATAAAAAGGGCATTCAAGCGCCTAGATCTAAAAAAACAAACTGTGCTAGTCACTTACAATCTAACTGGTGTAAATCCACCAGACCTTTCGTGATGCCAGATTACATGGAGAAAGGTAACGGGAAAAACAGTGTGTATTACTGCAAGCATGGACACATATAATTTGAGGGAAGAGTCAAATATATTGGAGTCTCCCAACTGTAATGTATGCCTCAAAGGTTTTTTGACCAGAGCGGGTGATCTAGTTCTGTGTTTTGTTTCTTAACCACTCTGTTCTAATTTGCCTACGTTGTTGTAGGGTAACTGCGAGTTGCTTGATACACGCCAGCTGCCCTTTTGCAATTTACTGAATGTGAGAGATAGGAACTTTTTCACTTTCTTGATTCCTATTAGCAAGTCGACATATGTTTCGGCCTTTCTGACTCATACGGAACTCTCTGGTGCCGTTGGTTCTGATGGTAATAGTGGCCGTCTTCAGGACAGAGACAATTTTGTTGTTTTCAGTAATAGATACTTTCCCATTAATAAAACATCCGAGTGTTTCTCAATTTCTTTGGGACGTGTATGGTAACTTTAATCGGCATTTTCATCCGGCTCCTAAACGGATGCCGCGCATTCAGTTTATTTTCATGCACTGTAAACTTTAGTGGTTCAACTTGTGACGAACTGGTGAAGACAAGAAACTCCACTCAGCTTAATTCACGGTGGTGCTGTATTCATACTGCAGGCACTTTCATCTGTTAGTATGGATGAGCAGCAGCTTGTCCTCGCTGCTCCGGCAGCAGAGGATATGTGTCTGGGGCTGCAGATCTCTCCCCCAATGCTCCTCGCTGTGTATATTTCTGCCATTAAATGATCTATATTCTTTAATTATGGACTTTCAAAGCGTCTCTGGAAACAGTTGTAACCAGCGAAGAGCTCATGGTTCGCGCTCTTAACAGAAATTCACTTTGAAAGTCCATAATTGAAGAATATAGATCATATATTCCCAAAAAGTAGTCCAAAGCCACACACAACGCCAAAAGAGAACACAAAATCTTGATCCAAGGACACAGTCCAAAGTCAGTTCCTTGAGCAGTATGCCATATACAAAATCACAACCCAATATGCAATCTAGAGCACAGGCCAAGATGTCCAATAGCCAATCGGGATAGATAGGACACACACAACTACAACTTTATTCTGTGCCTTCTTTTCCAGCCAAAAGGCGTTGCACGGGTGATGGCTTCACATGTCCGAATCATGCTTGTGAGCACGTGACTGCAGTCTCCACATGTGTATGCTTGGGAAGTTTAGACGCACTGCACACTGTGGGGACTCTGCAAGGTGACAAAGCACCACGGGTGCTGTGTGGCCTTACTGCATGTCACAATGTGGCAGCACATCATCACAGGGATCCCCAGCTATGCAACACAACAGCAAACAAAATGAAACAATCCAGTCAGCCATCTCAGGGACACCAGAAGAAACCACAGTGTGTTTGTAATAGAAGTTATTTTTTCAAATATCTCACAGAATCATCAAAGTAAAGGAGCTCACATTTAGCATGAAAATATCATACAAAATCTCAGCATTATAAGTCAGACAAAAACCACGGTTTAACAGCTCATGATCTGTGATTAATGGAACAAATTGTAGAGCCATATTAAATGGATTTCAGCGTACTTTCAACATTTTTACTCTTCTCCCCCCCCCCAAATACGTTCTGAACAACTAACTTTTAGAGTTCACATACTTCTTGAATTGGGATAGGAACTAATTTCCTGATAGATGCTTCTTTGGGTGCATGTCTGGGACACAAATGTCAATTAACTTAAGGCTTAAATGTATAACTATGGAGGTCAACTACCATACTTCAAGGCTAGCTTGATAAAAATCTTTAAAGCAAGCATATCTTAGCAAAAACTAATTTCTTTTTTTAACATTCCATAGCAGTTTAGAACTTCAGTTGTTTGTCTGAAACATAGGAGACCCCCACAGAAGCAAACATTTAATGCAAAACATATTGAAGAAAGAAATTGAGAGGAAAAAACGATTCATTCACCTGTTTCTACTGTTACATCAAGAACTGCTTTCCGAGCCACCTCGGCCGAGGCTTTATTCATTTGGTATGCCTAAAACAAAAGCAGGGAGGTTAATTTGCTTGTTTCATACAATAGGCTAAGTTGATCCAGCTTCCTTCAACAAGACTGCCAATCCCAATGTCGCCCTCTTCCCATCCCAGAGTCGCCACTGTGCCTGTGAGAATTGTACTGGGGCAATTGTTGGCTAGAGGCCAGGTGCGCCCCCCTGCCTTCCCCAGAAAACACGGAATTAGAAAATCAGAAAAAACTCATTTGAAACTGCACTTTTAATCCTCCTGGAAATGCAGCTGGCACAAAGAATAGTTTGTTTCGCTACACAAGTAGGGACAGAGGAGGCATTAGCTTGCACAATTAGTGTGTCCTTTTAAATAGAATAGACTAGGTGGCAGGAAAGCATGTACCAAGATAGAGACTCACAACAGTATTAGGGCAGTATTTCTATAGGTATGGATGAGGTTGCAGTGTACCTATATGTAGAACTGAGATGTGCCACTCATGCACCAAGTTCTTGGTAGGCAGCAAATAAATACAGAGCAAAAAGGTCCTGCAGAAGAAACAAACGTGCCATGTTAAAATTGCACCAGCAGAGAATTCAGCTTGCTGCTTTAAGAAAAGACCAGTTGAGCGTGCTTGAACAAATCAGGGAAAATGCTGTAGCTGGTTAGATGGTGGCTACCCAAAGGAATTTCAAGGCCAAGCCTTTGCAGTAAGTGTACATGGCTGAATAAGAGATTATTGTGTTCGGTCAACTGTCAGATAAATCAAGTTGCAAAGACACTGCAAGTTGGCGGAACGAAACTGGGCATTCCAGGAAATCAGAAGAAGTTGACAGATTAATGTATTCTGCACCCGGCTAGACATGAAGGGAAGACGCAAGAAGCTGCTAAAGAAAAAATGCTGCAATGAAATCTTAGCAGGATGACCAACAAAATAATTATTCATAAATCTGCCAAGAGAAGGATGGCGATCACGGACTACGAACAAGGCGTTCAGCCTCGGCACTCATGGCATGGGAGTTGGACATGGGCTATTTGATTTAATTAAAATAAGGTGATGCGCTTGTCTCTCTCACCTACATAAATGTGTCATCATGCAGCCAGTTCATGGATAGTGTGACCACACTAACTGATTAGCACATGTCTTTTTTTCACAGCAGAAGTAATTCAGGGCCTACAAATTAATTTCCAGATATGATGAGGTAGCCCTTTTTAGGGCAAGGTCCATGGGTGGGATTTTACATAAAGATTGTCCAATCCCTAGTTGGGCACATATATGCTCCATATGTTGTTTATTAGAGGGAGCCAATAATTAGGAGTGATAGGTTTTCTTAATTGACATCACAAGGACTCATTCATGTTATAAAAACTCCTGTTTTCTGTTCAAACATTAAAGAATTCTGGAGTGAGAGCTTGGCTTTTAATCTTGATTTTTTCCCCCAGTATATTGTAATAAACTGGTTGCTTTGCATTTAGCATACCACGCTCTGTGTTGTCTCTCTTTTGACAAATGCCAGTTAGAGGGCAATTTGGCCTTTTCTGACCCTCTTATCAGAATGTTCATAGAACGGGAGGACGTCACGGGCAAAGGGGATACTTCATCTGCATTGCTATTGCAAATGGGTTGGTGGGGCTCATTTGGTTGCATACATGTAACAACCAGCACACATGCAGTATATTTCAGAAAGATCCATGCAGCCTATTCAGTACGAATGGACCATGTGTCATTTGGCAGGGTTAGTACTTTTGCTGATGGATACCTAGCGTATTCCTTTATCCTCTTTTCCAAGTGAATATCAACTTGGGGATTTTGGGGGCGTGGCCAAGACCATTATGTTCAACAATTAAATAGTTCTGCTCTGTTTTACCCACTTAAATCGGATTTGGAAAATCCTGCACTTGCTTTCCTCACACGTTCAACCTCACGTTTCCTCAAGGCGTTCAGCCCACAGCGCTTTGAGATCATACCAATAATACATAAAGCACTATACAAATGCACTACAACAATGTGGTAAAATGTTTGCTTAAGAAGATCTGAGGATACAGACACATTGTGCTTTTCGGCAGTGCAGAGCATAGCAGCGTTTAGCCTGCAAACCACAATGCACCAACATGCAGCAGAGATCGCCACCCGAGATCGCCACCCGCCCTTCCTAAATTGCGCTGTCTGGTTCCCTGGGCTATGTAACCTTGTTTCCTGCTTGTTTGTTTCATTCCTTCCCTGCCTTCTTTTGTTCTGTAGTTTCAGTCACTGAATGAGATTCCACTGTCCCAGTCACTGGCTCCAAGATCCAGCCAAGATTTTCCTTAGAAGTAACTGATTTGGGTCGGTTACAGTACTAATATTATATATATATATATATCTCTCTCGTGGTTTGTTACAAATGCTTTTCCACATTCTGCCTTTCCCATATTGTATTGTCTTTTTGCCTATGCTGTAATCGGTGCATGTGTCTCATCTTCCTTTGTGCTACACTGCAGGTTTCAGCCAGCTCCGATAGCTTACTCCAGTGTGGTTCTTGCATGAGTCCCCAAGTATTGTCCAGTCTAGGACCATAAGTGAGATCGAAACAGATGACTGTCAGAGTGAAAGAAGGGTGACTTTGGAAGAAGGTGTGAGTAGAGAGGAGAAAAGTGGACAAGAGCGTAGGGCACAGCAGTGGTTGGAGAGCCCAGTAGAGTGGAGAGTAGATGAGGGGTAAGAGGAGCAGTAGAAGGAAGGATATCTGAGGGACAGAGAGAAAAGAGATAGAATGAGGAGAGTGGAAGAGAAGGGAGGATATTAAAGAAAGGGAAAGGAAAGAGCACCAGGTAGAGGAATACAAGAGTAGGAGTGAGACTAAGAACTGGGTGCTGGGAAGGCACCACTACTTGAGAACATTCTTCTTGTTGGACCCAGAGTTAGGATCCACCTCAAAAATCCAAGAGGGAGTAAAACATAAGTGGTTGGTTTTAGGTCCTCCCCAGAATTTAGACAGTAGGGGGGTCATCAATCTCTAGTGACCACTGTGTTTTTCGCAAGCCTAGGCTAGGATGGAGGGAGACCAGGGGAATGAGAGAGGGGAACAGTCCTTAGTTGTACCCTATTAAAAAACCTAATTAAAAAACCTTGAACCGTCTACGAGAGTTGGTGTGTTTTTGAGGCCATCTGTGACATGTACAAAATAACAGGTAAGCGGTGCTTCGTTATTTCACCAGATTTTGTTGCACCCAAGGATAAGCTTATTTTGGTTGTACTAGGCGATACCTTAGAAAATCCAACAACTAAGGTGAACTTGAGTAGTGGTGACATGTGTCTACTTGTATTTATTCTGAGAGGAGACAATAGGTGCACACATTCATACAATCAGGGTTAATTGTAGCTAAGTATTTATTGGCTATGCATTGGCTATCGAATACCACTCCCACTGTAAAACAGCAGCTCTCAGAAATGCATACAAAATGTAATGCAGCCAATTAAAAAGAGTGAACAGGGGAGGGGACTTGACCCTGGATTTGGATACTCCTAGTATGGCCATGAAATGATACATGACCATGTGTTAAGTGTTACAACCATTAACTTTATTCTTGGTTTTAGTGAAGATGTTGGACCAAACTATCACTGGAAACGATAAGTGAATATCTGTAGTAGAATTGTCAGGATGGGACAACAAAATCGGCTTACTCATTCAGATTATAACACAAAAGTTCCAAAACCCTATTTTTGAAATTCCTCGTCTCCTTCCTATGGTCATCCTACACTGCAAAGGAAGTTCAAATGACTTGGCAACAGAAAGTCTTCAAACCTAATCTTAACTTGTCTTTAGCCCTCACTCTACCCTATAAAACACAAAAGGATTGTCTAACACAAGAGTTTCATAAACCTAATCTAAAAATGCCCATCCCTAATCGATCAAAAGCAAAATTAACAATTAATTCTGGGAGTACTTCTTCCACAGTCTAGACGCTTCACATTCCTGCTTTCACTAATCACTGAACAACCGGTATCAAGCTCCCTCTTGTAGGCTCTTCCTCAGCCTGTCTGGTCCCTCACAGACCTTGGTTTTCACTGCTTCAACTTAGTACATTTTTAGTCTTTGCCAGATATCATCTTGAGTGGGTGCCATCTTCACACCACCTTAAGGGTTTTGGTCCGATTCCGACTTCATGTAAGTAAGGCTCCATCTAGGGGTTAAGTGTTGTTTGGTCTGTGGGCAACGTAGAGGGGGATTGGGGTGGGAGATAGCTCCTCTTTGGGTTTCCCAGGGCTGGTGTGTGCTGAAGTCTCTGCTCCTCCGGCACGGTTGACAGCTGGGTGTGCACGTGCAATGTTTGCAGGGATCGCGCATCTCTCTGTCTTGCAGTTATTGTTACATGGGATATTTCCAGGTCTGCATGTGGGGCTTGCTCCAGCATCTCTTTTCATTCGCATTGCATGGCTCTCTGTATTCCTGGAGTTCATAGAGAACATCCTGCAAGCATATTGGTTCACAGGTACTGGGTGATGCAAGTCAGCACTGCAAAGAAACATTCTGGCACTTGGGGGAGGGGACAGATAGTGAGGCCCTCTCCAATGCCACCATCCACCTCTGTGTTAGCACTGGTTCTGTATGTCATGCCTGCTGATTTCAGGACCGCTGATACTAAGCGCTCTCCTCCTATTCTCCCTACACTCGGGGCCTCTGATGATTCCAGAATAAGACTGCCACCGTCTGGCTACAGAACGGCCGTTCTACACATGCTGGAAGTTGGTTTGACAGTTGTCATGGTGACTATGCGGCGGTACGATGGTAAGCCGCAAGGTTACCACGATTGACACGCTCCACCGCGATCACGTGGACATGGCAATTCACGTGTCAACTATTTAAACATTCACAATGCTGAAATCCAGTGCTTCTGATTGTATGTTTGTATTCTGAAGCTGTTTCCCGCGTTCCAGCGCGCTACTTTGTTTCATACCCTGAAGACGCAGCAACCACTTCTTGGACTCTGACTGTTTCCGCCCACAAATTAGTTGATACAGGATCCTTACACCTTGGACTGGTAAACTGATTGGCTACATTCTTATTCTCGATACGTTTACATACGTATCCCCATTGTTTGATTCCCGCGGTTGAACCTCGCAATTCTACCGTAGTTTTTCTTTAGCACTCTGCACAGTTAACGCCTCGTTTCTATCCGGGGTAATCCAGAGCCCCATTTTCTCTTGAGACTGTTACTCTATTCCAGTTTCATCCTTCCTCAGAGCTCCAGTTAATAGGTGTACCTCACTCCTTGCACTATTAACCCAGCATTTCTCCCAATATTTACATTGTATGGTAGTAACAGGACATATTCTACACATTCTTTCTGAAGCTCTAATTGATAGTTCAATTCCCTTGTGTCCTCCTTTTACTGTGAATTAGTGCACAGAACTTTAGGGTTGCTCTGCTGCCTTAAAGTGCGACAACCCGACCCTAGAGCGTCCCTCGTGCTGTACGGCTTTAGCTCCTTACTAACATCCCTTTTCCTGTTTCCTTCTACTGCTACACGTTGGACTACCATCTTTTCCCACTGGAGTAACATCAAATCAACCACAGTAAGAAGACTGTTAGAGGGACAATCCTAAGGGACAGGAGGGTAGGGATACCATCTTGACAGGTTCATTAGTTACCGGCATTTCGGGCTTTATAGGGGAACCAAGAGGGAATTCTGTTTCACCTCTACTGAAGCTTGGGATCCCACACTTCCAGGTCAGTTTTGACACATCTTCACGCTTATTTCGAACATCCTAAATGTATAGCTTCTGATGTGCGTTTATTCTTCCAGTCTGGTGTATTCCTGTGCTTCAGATCACTCACCCTTTCAAATGATCTACTCATTTAGCTTTTCACGTTCATGTTAGCTAGTAGGGAGTATCATTGGGAAAGACTATTAATGAATTAGAGGTAGCAAGCTCCTGGTCTGACTGTCTTGTCCGTCTGAAGCAGAGAGGTAGCAACTAATATTGCTGATTTCGAACTCGTCGATGGTAATCTAAATCTTGCATATTATTGGCTTGTGGTAATTGTGACAGGTAAGTGCAACACTGGAATTCTCCCCTAAAGCTTTATACCCCCAGCTGAGGAGGGGTACCAACCCTGCTTGAGAAGGCAAGGAACAAGTTACTTACCTTTAACTGTTGTTCTCCAGCATGGGTCTGGCATGGATTCACATGCTCATGAATATTCCCCGTCGTCAGGCTGGGAATCCTCGGTAAAGAAAAAATCAGTATCAGTTTCGTTTCTGATCTGTCTTTCCTAGTAGTAACCAATCACTGATCTCTGCGTCATACTGACCACAGCCAATGACGGCCCTCTACCTAAGCCCCGCCTCTGGCAGCCAACTTCAGATTTGGTAGCACGTGAAGTGGCAGTATGACCAAGTGAAGAGCCGCAGAGGGGTAGGCGGGAGGGTTCGCATGTGAATCCATGCCAGACCCATGCTGGAGAACAACAGTTACAGGTAAGTAACTTGTTCCTTCTCCAGCATGGGGTCTGGCATGGATTCACATGCTCATGAATATAAGATTAAATAGCAGTACACATGCACAACCACGGGGGGTGGTAAAAGGCTCAACATTAAGCAATACAAAGAACTCAACATTAAGCATCTCTTACCTCCTCACCAGGCTCACCTTAAGCGAACATGTTGCGCAGCACTGCTTGGCCGACCCTGGACTCCTCCCTGGAATCCCGATCGACACAGTAGAATCTCGTGAAGGTGTGCGTCGACCTCCACGTAGCAGCCCTGCAGATGTCCAGCAGGGGCACACCAGATAAGAACGCCGTAGTAGCAGCGATCGCTCTGGTCGAATGGGCTCTCGGACGGCCTGGCAGCGGTCGGTTAGCCAACCGGTGACAGTGCATGATGCAGCCGGAGAGCCATCTGGAAATAGAAGACTTCGAGAGAGCCTTCCCTTGATTCACAGGTCCAAAGTTCACAAACAGCTGTGATGTCCTCCGGAAACTCTTTGTGCGGTCCACGTAGAACTTCAGCGCTCTAGCCACATCCAGCGAGTGCAAAGTCCTCTCGGCCGGCGACGAAGGAGACGGGAAGAAAACAGGTAACACCAAGGGCTCGTTAAGATGGAAGTCCGACGGCACCTTGGGCATAAAGGAGGGGTGCATCCTAAGCACCACCCTCGAGGCATGGAAAGTCAAGTACGGTGCCTTGCAGGATAGGGCCTGGATCTCTCCCACTCATCGTGCAGAGGTAATGGCCACCAGGAACGCAGCCTTCCACGACACAAACTTCATCGGTGCGGAGTGCATCGGCTCGAATGGGGGCCCCATGAGCCTGGTCAGCACCACGTTAAGTTCCCACGCTGGGGCCTTCACCGGCGGGAACGACCAGAACAGTCCTTTCATAAACTCTTTCACCAGTCGATGGGACCAAAGGGACGTCCGTCCCGTGGTTCTGGTATATCTGGAGATCGCCGCCAGATGAATCTTAATGGAGGCATGGGCTAGCCCAGCCTTTGCCAGCGATAGAAGGTACGGCAGCACTTGAGGGGCCGTAATCCGTAGGGGGTTGATCTTCTGTGCTCGGCACCAGATAGAGAACCTCTTCCACTTATGACCGTAGCATTTGAGAGCGAGGACGCCCTGGCCTTTGCAAGAACCTCTCTGCAATCGGCCGGTATATCGTAGCCTCCAAACTCTAGCGCTGCAGGAGCCAAGCCTGCAGGTTCAGCGACGCCGGGTCGTGGTGGAAGATGGCGCCTCCTTCTCTGGAGAGAAGGTCCGCGTCCGCCGACAGCTTGATGGGAGGGGACGTTGACAAGTCCAGAAGGTCCGGGAACCAGATCTGCCTCGGCCACGCTGGTGCGACGAGGATCATCCTGCACCGGGACCTCTTGAGCTGGCTGATGAGTCGAAGCAGCAACGGCAACGGAGGGAACGCATACAGGTATAGGCCGTCCAAGGGGAACGAGAACGCATCGCCCATGCTTCTCAGCTGGGGAAACCTGCTGGCGAACCTCTTGCACTTCGAGTTCGTCGCTGTTGCGAACAGGTCGATTTGGGGTTTGCCCCATCGTCGGAAGAGTTGATCCACCTGATCCTGGCGCAGTTCCCACTCGTGACACGCGCGCAGCTCTCTGCTGAGCGAGTCGGTGATGGTGTTGCTTTCTCCTGCCAGGTGGAAGGGAACCAGGAACATCCCCTGGGTGACCGCCCAGTGCCACAGATCCTGTGCCTCCTTGGATAGGGCTGGGATCTGGTGCCTCCCTGCTTCCGTATGTAAAACATTGTCGTGGTGTTGTCCGTGAAGATCCGCACCACCTTACCCTTGAGCGACGGGAGGAACGATTTGAGAGCCCAGAACACGGCTCGGAGTTCCAGGACGTTTATGTGCAGGAGCCTCTCCTCCGGGAGCCAGAGGCCTCTTGCGTGGAGATCTCCGGTGTGGGTGCCCCAACCTTCCAGGGAGGCGTCCGTCGTCACCGTCTCCTGGTACACCGGCGTCTGAAAGTCCTTGCCCGCCGTGAGGTGCGCTCGAACGCCTCACCACTGAATCACCTGCCGGAACACCTCGTTGAGGGGGACCCTGTCTTCGAAAGTGCCCGTCGCCTGCATCCAACGGGCGTCGAGAAATTCTTGAAGAGGGCGCATCCGTAGTCTGCAGAGGTGCACCAGGTAGATGCAAGAGGACATCATCCCCAGGAGGGACTTGATGGACCTCACCCTGGCCACGTCCGTGGCAAGCAGGCGCTGCACTTTGCCTAGAATGGTCTTCGTCCGTTCTTCTGACGGGGCCGCCAGGCGCCTCACTGTATCGAGCTTCGCTCCCAGAAACGGGGCCACCTGCGACGGCACCAGGTGGGACTTTGGGTAGTTTATGGCAAATCCCAGGTCTGTGAGTAGCTGGACGGTCCTCACAGTGTGTTCGACGGCGAGTTCCCTCGTTCTTGAGCGGATGAGCCAGTCGTCCAGGTAGGGGTAGACGTGAATTCCCTGCAGGCGCAGCCGCGCCGCCACTGGTGCTAGGCACTTGGTAAAGACCCTGGGGCCCGACTTCAATCCGAACGGCAGTGCTCTGAATTGGTAGTGGCATCCCTGGATGACGAACCTGAGGAACTTTCGGTGACTTTTGAGGATGGGAACGTGGAAGTATGCATCCTCCAGGTCCAACGACGATAGAAAGTCACCTTCCTCCAGCTGTCCCAGTACGTGCTGGAGGGTGACCATCCTGAACTTTTGTGATCTGATGTATTTGTTCAAACGACAAAGGTCCAGGATGGGGCGCCAGCCGCCCGTCTTCTTCCTGACGAGGAAGTACCTTGAGTATACCCCGGAGCCCCGGAGTCTCTTCGGGACGAGCTCGATGGCGCCTTTCCTGAGCATCGCCCGTACTTCCAACAGCAGTTGCGGGACGTGATTTTCCTTCCTGGCCACAGGTGGAACGGGAGGGCACTTCTTCAGGAATTCGATAGAGTGTCCTCTTGCCAGGGTAACCAGCACCCAACGGTCGGTGGAGATGGACTTCCACACGCCGACGAAGTTCGTCAGCCGGCCTCCCACCGGGGTGCTTCGGTGGGGGCCCGAGACCACGGCCGGTTCAGTCCTGCTTGGAGGTGGTGGCCTTGCCGCCCTGGCCACCTTGCCGACGGCGGCGAGGCGCTCCCTGCTTGCCGCAACCCCTGTAGGCCTCCTGAGACGAGGAGCGTGCCGCCTGGCGGTAGGACGACGAGCCACCGCTGGATCCCTTGGAGGCACCCTGTCTGCCTCCGGAGCTCCGAAAGGGCCGTCGTTGCTGAAGGGCTCCTAGGGCGCAGGCCGTCTCCGTCTCCGTTTTTATGGCTTGGAGGGATTCGTCCACCGCCTTCCCGAACAAGTTGCTGCCGTCGAACGGCATGTCCAACACCCTGGTCTGGACGTCCTGACGGAAGTCGGTCGCCCGGAGCCAACCCCGTCGTCGTAGGCAAACACCGTTGCCCAGCTGGCGGAACCCGGTATCGGCAATATCGGTTGCCACCGTTATGGCGTGGTCCGACGCCACCTCGCCCTCTTGCAGTATTTCCAGAGCCTCGGAAATCTTGTCGTCTGGCAGGAAGTCCAATATGGGGGCCAGCTTAAACCAGAGCTCCCTGTCGTAACGTGCCACGATCGCCAGGGCGTTGGCCGCTTTGCTCGTCGTCGCCGCCAACGAAATGACCGGCCGCCCCATGGCGTCCAACTTCTTTCCCTCGCCGTCCGGCGGGGAATTCGACGTCGAGGCTCCTGACCCCGCCGCTTTCTTCTTCGCCGCCGCCGAGACGACAGAGTCTGGCGTTGGCTGGGCCCTGAGGCACAGGGGAGCGGTTTCGGGGACCCGGTACTTCTTCTCGTACCGGTCCCGTTTGGCTGGTGCCGTGGAGAGGTTCTTGAGAACCGACAGGCCCTCCTCCAAGATGTCATCGATAAGGGGCAGCGCAATGACCGTCTTCCTCTTGGCCTCCCGGTGCTGATAGAGGAAACCTTCCGTTTTCTGCTCCTCCGGGCAGAGCTGGAACAATTCGGACGCCCTGGCGATCATGGCGTGGAATGAGCCAATCTCGTCGGGCGGCGAGGCCCGTGCGACGGGAGACCCGTTCCGTCGTCATCGCCCTCAGAACCCGTCGTCGAGCCCAACGCACCGTCATCTCCCGACTCGTGGGAGGATGAGGATGGAACTGTAGGCCTTACGGGGGCGAGCGGAGGAGAGGATTGGGTCCTCCGTCGTTTGTTCTGAGGACTTCCCGACGGGCCAGGTCACGGGTCCTCCGGCCTGGGCCGTGGGAATCTCCTCCTTATCTCAGAGCATAAGGACTGGATGGCAGACAAAATGGCCGCCGAGCCATCCTGAGGCCTAGGATCCGGCTGTGCCGGAAGGGAAGGCCGCTCTTCCTCACCATCGTCGTCTTCCTCGGTTATCTACCGAGGATCTTCCTGACGGGATCGAACCTTCTCGAATTGGACTTCGAGGTTCCTCACGGCCTCGGTCAGTTCCTCTTCCGAGGCTGACTCCGAGCTCGAGGAGGGCACCGTGCCCCCCCCCCCGCTTCTTCCATCATGGCGGCCACAACGATGGGCTGAAAAGAGGATTCCCTCCTTGGCGGCAGGGAAACTCTAGTCCCGGAGGCGGTCTCCGCTGGCGGTCTCTCTGCCGGCTTGGCCAGAGTCGCCGCGATAGCCTCGATAGAGGCCTTCGCCTGCTGGGTAGGGGCCTTCACCACCTTAGGTGCGTCCCGGGCCCTCTCCTTCGGGGGAGGGGCGATGCCTCGCTCCCCCTCTTACGAGATCGGACGGGGCTTCTCCCGAAGCTTACCCGGGGTCTCGGACTTCCTCTTCCCCGAACCGGAGCATTGGCTCGTGGTTGACGGTGCCGGGAAGGTGCGCCCTGCCTGGCGACCGAAGAGCCCCACCTTTCAGCACTCCCGGATCCAGCGGACTCGCGGCGCTTGGCCTGGTTTTGGGCCCCCGTTGCCGGGGCGCCCGCACAGGACTTAGAAGCCCGCTTGGACCCTTTCTTCTTCTTCTCACCCGTCGAGCCCTTCTCCAACCAGCTTGCGAGACGGGATCGACGGTCCCTCATGGTCCGCTCCGACAAGTTCTTGCAGAACTGGCAGTCCTTCTCTACATGAGTCTTGTCCCCATGAAGACAGTAGAGGCATCGCAAATGTTCGTCTTCCATAAACACATTCTGCAGCCCACATCCAGGGCAGCTGCGAAACAGCTTGGGCCTGGGTGACGAAATCGCATCCTGGCCATCTCGAAGTAGGCCGTGAATCTTCTGGAATCCTCCAAGAAGTTGATTCGACAAAATCTTCACCCTTGAGGGGCATAGGAAAATCCCGCAACAGGTAGCCATTAACGGGAGTAGAAACGGTGGAGCTTGAGGCTCGATTAACCGAAAAAATGTGAAAGTTCACCTGAAAAAGCGCGAAACACGCAGTAAAAGCTCGAGAGCTAAGCACGAGGACTCCCAACACTTGAACGTGCGGTTGGTAAAATCTGAAGATGGCTGCCAGAGGCAGGCTTAGGTAGAGGGCAGTCATTGGCTGTGGTCAGTATGACGCAGAGATCAGTGATTGGTTACTACTAGTAAAGACAGATCAGAAACGAAACGGATACTGATTTTTTCTTTACCGAGGATTCCCAACCTGACGACGGGGAATATTCATGACCATGTGAATCCATGCCAGACCCCATGCTGGAGAAGAGTACTGACTCGTCACACCTCCACCCTTTCATTTAATTCCTCTTCCTCTCCCCCATCTACTGGTTACCTGGGGATACCGGGAGAGAAAATCTTGGTTTGCCAATTTGGTCTCAGACCAATGCTCAACTTTAAAGGAAAACTGATGTAAGACCAGGGACGATCTGAGAATTCTCAGATTTGTATCTGGACTTCTGGCCATCCAGACCAAAGGACTGTGGTCTATTGCCAATCTGACCCATCAGCCAGTAACAGTATAGTACAGGCTCTTAGAGATGCTGAAAAGGACTCAGAAATCGTTCAAAAGTAGGTGTGTTCATGTGAACTATAAAACGTACACTTATTTATTCGGGAAGCATAAAGAGAAACCCAATGTGCCTCTTTAAGCAGAGCAAGCTCTTTCCAAAAAGCATCCACAGCTAGAAGACAGTAACGAGAAATATCTAAAACATTGGATGGCTGTGCTCAGCAGCAACCCAAGTGAATTGATAGGCTCTTTTACTTAATTGGTTTTAAAGGAACACGTTACTCACCTAAGTGACTACTTTAACTCTTTGTCTCCCTTCGTCAATACTCTTGGGACCACGTATCCACAGGGATGGGACCAGAGAAATTTGCCTGAAGTACATTTCTTGAACTTAAACTGAATGTGTAGTGTGTGTACGCATGTGGCCACGCCCAGTCAGTTACTTTTAATTAACCCAAGCCGAATCAGACTGTCTGTTTTAGTGTGGAAAGTGGGATGGTGCATGGAGGAAGGGGGAGGAGGGACTATGCACTAAGAGTAAAACAGTCACTATGGTGACTAACCCAACTCCTCCTACATCCCATCCCCCTGCTCCATACTCCTGGCAAAAACAATGGAGGGGAGGATGACCTAACCAGATCTCTAAAAAGATGTTCTGAAGCACAGTCGGCCCAAGAGCTGGCATCCATGCAGTGCCTGCAGAACACAAAGCGGGAGCCGAACATGATCTCCTTGGCAGTGACGTCCCAAGTGATGTTTGGCTCTGTGATATTGCCTTATATTGAAGCCTGCACATCTAAAAGACATTTTTGCAGCTGTTTTGGTGCAACCTTAAATATTCTAAATATATCACTATATAAGGCACCTGATGAATGGTAATCCTTAGTTCTGTCCTGTAAAACCCAAATGACTGAGGACTGTCCAAACAATTGAGGGTCACTTATGCCTCAGAAAGAGTTAGGAAAGAATGCACGTCAGCTCGGCGAGCAATTCCCTGCTGCAAGTGACTCTATGAAACAACCTTCCGAATGAAGGCAGGATGCATCTCAAGGACCACACGATCCTTGTGGAACACAGTGTATGGCCTAGAGGCCAAAAGAGTGAACACTTCCCCCACCAGACAGGTCAGTGACCACCACTGTGAACACAGTCTTCCATAAGACCAAACAGATTTTGGCCAACAACATCAGTTCAACAGGTTTCAGACCCAATGGCGGAAGGACCAGGTTTATATCTCATGTAGGGCGTGCAGCCCTCACAAGTCGGGGTGTGTAGAACAGCCTAAGAAATCCTTCTAAATGTCCCTTTATCAGAGGATTTGATAATAAGGAGTCATCTGAGCTTCTGTAGGCAGTCACTGCAGATAAGCAAGTGTGATCCGTGTCCAAAGCAACAAATGAAGCTTCTATCTTTGCAATAAAGGAGAACACCTAATCCAGTCTGCAGGATATAGATTAAGGTCTCGCTGCTGTGACGATCCTTCAGAAGGCGTAACTTCTCCCCAGGGGAAAACCTCTCTCGATGAGAGAGAGAGAGGAGAGAGAGAGACAGAGACCTTTCCTGGGAATAAGGACACAATTGGGAGGCAAAGCCCCTTTAAACCCCAACAAGGTAGGTAGACTATAGTTCCTTGAACCCTATGGGTTTCAACGCATGTCCAAAACCATGTGTTACTGTACCCGATCCAATGACCTGAGTAAAGGATGTAAGGAACTTATGGTGGCAACAGTAAAGACAGACACAAGTGATCACAGTTCAAGGGTGTTTATTAAACTGTATAAATGGGTGATAAAAATGCCTAACCTAAATCTAAGATGGGAGCAAGCTATGACCATCAAAAAATAATAAGGCAGTTCAAGTGGCGTCTTGTCAAAATGAAAGGGCCTATACTAAAAAGAACTATTGCCAATCCTTATCACTAAATTACAAAACAGTGTGGGATAGTTTTCACAAGAAAGTTAAGAAGTTTTCCCAAAAATGATGAGTCTGTTCAAGAAACCAAAGAGAGCTGCACCGCCAGGAGTCTCACATGAACTCCTGCGCAGAAAACACGACAGAACACACGATAAAAAGCAGTAAAGGATAAGGATACGGAGGCCCTGTCCCTCCGATGCATTTCCAGCATCAAACCCGCAGTCAGGCTTTCTGGCAGCCCCCAGTCAGGCTTTCTCTTACAGTTCACTCAGCAATTATTTATTCTTTGCCCACGTGTCAAGGACTTTCGAGTGTACAAACGATTTGGCTGGACCCTTGTATGACCACCTTGACACCTTCCGTCTGCCTACCTATGGCCTCTTGTTATTTGTAGTTTTAATCTTTCTTTGTGTTGCCACTTCAACCTTAAGCTTAATGGAGTTTGTTTTTTATCAGTTTCCCTCCCGAATCACCGGCTCTGTTTAACTCGTTGGTGTTTCTTTTGCCGCGGGAGTCAACAACGGTACCTCAATGGTAACCTCGTCCCCCCGCCCTGGCTATCAGTGCGGGAGGGTCCCCATGTACCTCTTACAATCGTCACACATTCGCCAGCTGCGATTTCCAGTCTTACGTTCCTTGGTTTAGAGGTTTTCGTGGATCTGGGTTGGAAAGGGCAAGGGCAATACCCTCATTGACCTCCTTTCAAGTCACGCCGTCTTTCTCCTCTGTTTGAATTGCTGTCCTGGAATCACTGCTTGCTCGTACGTTCCACCTTGCTCACAGTGCGCTCTTGTGTTCCGCCTTTTATCCCTATGGGGAAGGGAAAGGGCGGTCAGGTGTGGACAGTTAGTGTTAATTGACTAACTCTGCCTGACCCTTGAGTTGGGACATGTCAGGTATATGGCTCTGGTATTAGTCCGTTGTCTTTCAGGGTAATCGGTCTGTGAGAAAGTGTCCGTGCTAAGAAAGGGGGGCAGGGGCTGAGGTTTTAAGTATCCTACGGAGTAGGTTGGGGAAAAGTTGCTGTAAAGAAGGGGATACTGCGTCTCACCCGTCAGCCTCCCACTTCCACTCCCCAAGGATCCCCCCCCATCCAGGTGATCCTCCCGCACTGGTCCACCCCAAAAACTGGATCCAACAGCGATGGCCACATCCTGGTCACCTGGATGACAGATCCCTGGGGACTAGTCAGTGAGACACCTTCAGGTTTCTCACATACCCTTCCTCCATGCGATGTAGCCTTATTTGTTTCACAGGGGAAATCGGGAAAGGAAATCTACATTCCCCTGTTCTTTTCCTTTTCAGTGATCCACAGTGAAACAATAGGGTTGTAGGTCTAGAAACCATTGCATGACCCAAGGGTTGGAGTCCTTGCGTTGGCTAATCCACAAGTGTGAATTTTCTTCCTAATAGGTGGTACCGCAGGTGTATAATGGCCCACTTGACGGCCAAGGCATCAAGTTCCACCAGAGTAATTATTCACGTGAGAAAACTTTGCGACTAGCAAATAAGATGGGGTGTTGTAATCCGTCGCAAATATGGGAAAGGATCGCTTCTAACCATGTAAGGAAGGCATTTGTCTGTGATATGAACTCATTGGAGAAGTTGACTACCTTCAGGATTGGGTTTTGGCACAGAGTCTGTTTTAAGGCGTTATAGCATATATCATCCTCGTCATTCCAATTAAGTTACTGGTGTTCGGCATTCTTAAGTTTATCTGTTAGACTAGCTGTTTTATCCGAAATGTTGGGAATAAATCTACGGTAATATTCTATTAACCCAAGAAAAGCGCTAAGATCGCTTTTGGTCTTGGGGGTTGGTGTATCCAAGACGGCATTTACTTTCTCATGTTGAGGCTGTACATTCCCATTCCCTACAAAGAAGCAGAGGTATTTTATGGCTGACTGGTCCAGTCTGCATTTAGCTGGATTAGCAGTTAGCAGTTGTTGATGCGCGAGTGACATGGGATAGGCATCAAAGTCCGAAAAAGTATCAACTTTTCAGAAGTCTATACATAATCTCCAGGAACGGTCAAGTTTAGTGACCAACACAATAGGCGAGGACCATGCACTTGAAGGCTCGATATTAACTTTCAACATTTTGTTGACTTCCCTCGATCACTATCTGTTTACGACAGGCTTGTCCAACCTTTCTGAATGTGGGGCCGAAGCATTAACTTTTTGTCACCCAGTGGGCCGGCGAGCCAAAAGTCAACAACCTCACCCAAAGCAGTATATCAAAAAGCGATACTGTGTGACCTTTGACACAATAGCATCACAGGCAGTGATAGCCATGCAGTCCCAAAGATAGCTTTTGGTGTCATGGGCAGTGATCAAAGGTTAGTTGCTTGTGATTTCTTTCAGTGTCTATGTGTTAATATTTTTCTGAAATAGTGTGGGCGACCGAGCGTAGCGAGGGAGCTATAAGGTTCTAGGGAGAGTTTGGGGGGGGTCTCCCGCCCCCCAAGAATTTTTTTCAAATATGAGGTTGAAATGGTGCATTTTACAACTTATCTACCAATTTTCGTAAAATTAAACTTCAGAGTTTTATGGAATCTTTCTACCAAGCCATCGATTTGGGAATGGTACACAGAAGTTCGTAAGGTGGTAATGTGGAGTTGCTCCTTGAATTCTGCCATAAGCTTACTCATAAAATTCTAAATCTGGTCCGTTAGTATTTCCTTGGGAAAGCTGACCCTGGAAAAATATGGTAGAAGATGTTTACGGATCTGCTGTGTGTGTTACGCTTGCCTGGTATCCAATGGGGTGCCACACGATACTGGATGGAGGTCTAAGCGCTATCCCGGACCCCTCTCTGCTTGGTTATGTGCCAGACATTGGGTAGCGCCTATAACCGGAGAATGGAGGGTTAAGACTCCCACCTCCCTCTGGTCCAAATCCCCTCCCTTGGGGTTATTGCTCACCTTAGGTTTTTGTGCGTTGAACCCTCCGACCTGCGTCTCTGTGCAGGGGCGCGTGGTTGGTGCGGGTGTTCCGTGGACCTAGTTGCTTCACTGGTCCGTGTGCCCTTATGTCGGGTCCAGACCGGCTGCGACTCCGACTCTGCTTGCTGTCTTCCAGGTGAGTTATGTCTTTTCCGTCTTTATTCCGTCTCTTTCTTTCCCTCCGTTTTCTCTGTCTTCTCAGCGTCTTGCTCCACTATGCTGTTCCCTAAGAATGTCTCTGTTTGTTTTCACAGGGATGGTTGCGATCTCTGAGTTGCCACGCCGATGACAAAGACCACAGTGAGTTATTGATGCGCGGAGCGCAGCGCTGTTTATTGGTGTTAATTGCTAACCTGTGTTCTCTTCCCTTCTTTGTACATGTTGCAGTGATGTTCCGGAGTGATGAGCGATCGAAGCGCTGCTTGCCTAGGTAAGTGCTTTGTTAATGCTGACCTTGTTCCTTCTCCCTTGCAGGTTGCGGCGAAACCCGGAGATGGGCGAGGTAAGAGAAGCGCAGGGTGCTGCCAGGACTCGCTGCTTGCCCAGGTGAGAATTGTTATTAATGCTGTCCTTGTTTCTTTACCTTTGCAGGTTGTGGCCAACTCCAGAGATGGGTGAGGTAAGCGAAGCGCAGGATGGATTCAAGACTGGTTACTTCACAGGTAAGTGTTCTTGCTCACTAATGCTGTTCTTGTTCTTCCAGGTTATTAATGGAATCCAGATCTAGAGGCTTCAGGATCGGGTCGCCGAAGAAGCATAATGAGCAGGAGCTGGACACAGTGAGCGTTACGCTGCAGGAGTGCAGAATAACGCGAAGCGTGTTCTGCTGTTTGGGGTGGTTTAAATAGCCCAGGTAAAGTAGTTCCAGGCCAAGTAGTTCCAAGCCGAGCAACACCCAAAACACTAGACCGCATGGTTTGGTTCTAAAGAACTGAGCTGTGTAATAGGCCTCCATGTTGGATTAAGGCCCAAAAATGGTATTGCTTTATTCCTGATAATGAGCCTGGCTCCAAAGGCGCCAGGACTGACTCCATGTATGCTTCTGATGGAGTTTTAAGGCCCTTGGGGCCAGTGTGAAGGGCTTGAGCCCCACTGTTGCCAAGAGGCTGTTATACCTGAGGGGGTCAGGGATCGGGACAGTGTGGTATTGTTTCCCATTGGGAATGCTTCGGATATTAGGTCGCATAGACCACGATTACAAGGACATATTTGTTGCCTACCCTGGATGTTTCTAAAGGCCCAACTATGTCCATTTCGATACTTGAAAAAGGGACTTCTTTTGACATATTGGCACGTTTGGATAAAGGTTTTTATATTGGCATGGAAGCCTGGCCAGTAACACTTCCCACTAATATGTGCCTGGGTTTTAGATTGCCTTAATTGCCCCCCAGTAAGATGGCAATGCACAATCTCCAGCACAACCTTTTGATGGCTTTTGGGTATTACCAATTGTGTTTTTACTAAGCCTTCCGTGGATGTCTCTCTTCAATAAAGTAATACTTGTTTTAAGAAAAAGAAAGGGCTCCCTTTCTCTAAGCCGTCTCCCTCAGGAGTAGCTTGTAAAAAAGCTTCAGCGAGAGCGGGATCATTTTGTTGGGCGAAGAATAGGTTGGGGTATATGGTAAGCTCTTTCCCTTCCTTTCTTCGATGTTAAAAGGTTTATCAGCTTCCCCAAAGCCTAAGGTATCTCTTTCTGTTTCATCTGGTTCACTTTCTTTAAACTGAGGAAATAGAGCCCCTTCCAAAATTCCTTGGGCAATTTGATCTCCCAGACGTATATCGAAAGGAACCCCACCATGATTCTGTAAGAGAACTTTCACATCTCCCCGGAAGTCTGGATCGATGACGCCTGGCCGAACTTCCATGCTAGGCCGGATTTTGGGGCCGGTTTTATATAGCACCCTGGAGGGGCTTTCATGACTAGATCTGTAGAAATCATCCCTCTTTTCCCAGGGGGAATAATAGCTTCCCTACTGCTACAGGTATCAAAACCAATCAATTCCTTGGTGGCCACAGAGGGGTTGGAAGCTCTTCGACTAGGTTTTTGATATTGTAGGGTTCCCCAATTAGTGCCAATTGAGTCACATCCCATGCCTCATGTTAGGAACTCATGGTGGCAATAGTAAAGACAGACAAGTGATCACAGTTCAATGGCGTTTATTAAACTATATAAATGGGTGGAAAAAACGCCCAATCTAAACCTAAATCTAAGATGGGAGCAAGCCACGACCATCAAATAATAATAAGGCAGTCTAGTGGAGTCTTGTCAAATAAAAGGGCCTATACTAAAAAAATAAAATATTGCCAATCCGTATCACTAAACTACAAAACAATGTGGGAGAGTTTTCAAAAGAAAGTCGAGAATTGTTAACAATGAGAGGTCAGGATGTTATGGCCGGGTCTCCCGTCCCCACGTTTTCTAGCACGGGACAAAGGCTGGACTCTCAAGCACCGCACACTCCTGGGTTTCTTCTGTACGAGGTTACAGTTCCTTTCATCAATGCCTGGACCTTCTGTTTCCAAGACTCCTTCAATTAAAGTCTCTTACTTTAGATGGTCCGATACATCGTTGTAAACAATAAAACAAAAGTTCCTCCTAATTCTCTTGTTGTCAGGCGATTACTCATTAGCCTTGGCTCCCCGTCACCAGGCTCCGATCCGTTTGTCAATGTTAATCTCCTTCCGCCGGTGCACATGCCAATTTCACAATTCTTTATTCTTTGCCCACGTGTCAAGGACTTTCAAGTGTATAAGGGATTTGGCTGGACCCTTGTATGACCACCTTGACCTCTTCTCTTGGCGTCTTGTTATTTACAGTTTTAATCATCTTCCTTCGTATCAGCAACCTTAAGCTTAACGCAGTACGTTTTTTATCATCAGGTGCCCTCCCGACTCACCGGCTGTGTTGAAATTGTTGGGAGTTTCTTTTGCCACTGGAGTCCAGGACAACACCACAATGATAACCTCGTCTCTCGGCCCCGGCTATCAGTATAATCGTCAAACCATTCTCCAACTGCAATTCCCGGTCTTACTTTTCTTCATTTAGAGGTTTCACAAGTCTGGGTTGGAAAGAGCAAGGGCAATTACCTCCTTGACGTCCTTTCAGGTCGTGCCGTCTTTCTCCTCCGTTTGAATTTCTGTCCTGTAATCACTGCTTCGTTGTACGTTCCGCCTTACTCGGAGTGTGCTCTCGTGCTCTGCCTTTTATCCCTATGGGGAGGGAAAGGGTGGTCAGGTGTGGACAATTAGTGGTAATTGCTTAACTCTGCTTGACCATTGAGTTGGGACATGTCAGGTATACGACTCTGGTATTTGTCTGTTGTCTTTCAGGGTAATCGATCTGTGAGAAAGTATATGTGATAAGAAAGGGGCAGGAGATGAGGTTTTAAGTATCCTACTGAGTAGGTTGGGGAAAAGTTGTAAAGAAGCGGATACCGCGTCTCACCCGTCGGCGTCCCACTTACACTCCCGAGGACCCCAGATCCAGGTGAGCCTCCCACACTGGTCCACCCCCAGGAACAGGATCCAATATCGATGGCCGTGCCCTGGCCACCTGGATGACAGAGCCCCAGGGACTAGTCTGAGATACCTTCAGGTTTCTCACAGGGAGGAACAGGAGAATAATACCAGTAAGAAAGACATTACGCTAGTGAGGGACCCGCTACCAAAGGCGGTCAGAAAACAACAAAAAGGATAGCGAGAAGGTGAAAAAGAACAAAGAGGTCAAAGAGGAAGAGGAAGAGCAAGAGCGAGTAGAGGCTGGAGAGACAAACTTGTGAATGAGATTGAGGTCGAGAGAGTGACCGAGAACGAGAAGGGCTTGGCAATCCGGGCCAAGCATATCACAGAAGGAAGAACAGGATGGCCCGAGAGAGGGGGGTGTGGGTCAGGAGAATGCCCAGGAGGCCGCTCCGGTGTTGGGAGGAGAAGTAGCAGAAGAGACTGGAGGATGCGTTCTGTACAAAGACAGAATGCAAAACGTTATAAGAATCATACTTGGTGGCTGGCACGTTAAAATTAGACACAAAGAACGAGTGGCTTTTTCCCCCGGCGAGACGAATTCAAATGAAAAGTATCTCCTCAAATGACCGGCACAGGGTCCAACAGAAAGACAGCGTGCACGGCAGTGGTGTGGCCAGTAGTGAGTGGACGGTTGGGTCAGACGAATTCTTACTGACCCGGTGAAGAATCCCGACCCCACTACAGGTAACAGGAGTTACAAAAGTCCAGGAGGGAGCAGACAAGCGGTTTAAGAAACTCTTTAGACATTCCATGAAAGTTAAGGCTACAAGGGAGAACAGTGAATAGTATGAACTGAGAACACCTACCTCAGTGATTCAGAAGACATGTGGTCTGTGAACCCGAAACCCCCAACTCCAGAAATGCCATAGGGGGTTATCTGATCAACCCTGGAAAATACAGCTGAGGGGCCTAAAAGAGTTGGAGGCCCAGGGATAGCTTATGCTCTCCTCCATCAGAACATCCAAGAGTTGAGGAAACCCCTGCAATCACTGCGCACACCCCAAAATCATCGAGGGCTGGATTACCAAGCCAAATCCCAATCATCTTCCGTTGTCAGTCTGTTGCACGTTAATAATTGCCCAACACCAGGTACTGCTAAGAGTCCAGTCTTTGCAGCTCATGCCTTAACCTTGCCTTCAAGTTACAAAGAAAAATCATTGCCTTTTTCTTCGCACTTGGAAGAAACCATAAAAAAAGAAAATCAAGAACCGTTTTAGTATATAAGCCAGAACGAAACAGAAGGGACAGTTCCCAGACCAGTACCGCAGAAGGGTGTGAAGGCATCGTGAAGCAAAACACAGACAACAGATTCACGTTTCTAGGACAAGCTTTATTTTCTTTATATATCAGGATGGAGTAAGGCCTAACGCGCCCTATGCTAAGGTGGGATTTCCCTACCTAAAGAAAACTAAGGATAGTCAGCATCAGTAAATTCAAATGAAACATCTGTCTGTGTCCAAAACCTATGCTTACGCTCACAACTAAATCTATACAATTATAGGGATGACAGCAACAAAGTAAATAGCTCTCAGCTTCCCCTTTCCCAAATTCAAATAATTCCACAAGGACCTCAGGGTTCCCTTCCCAAAGAGTTCATGCAACGAGAACCATGCTTTCCTTGGCTCTTGTCAAGTAGGGGTTACTCGGTCTAGGCACAGTTGTTGGACTACTGGATCCACCCATTACAGGTCACGCAACCGATTAACCCTGTGCACTTTGCTGTCCTTCTGTATTCTTTAGGCTTTGCCCAACACAGGTTTCCTCCTTTCTCAACATGTAGTCCTGTGGACTCCTGTGTCTTGCATCAACACTTAGTGCACATTCTTCTTTTCTTTGCAGTCTTTTGGTTTAGCCACTACTTGTATCTCATACAATTCACTCTGAGGGTTCAATCCTATTCAACCCCATGGTTTTACTTCAATCAGAAATTCTTATAATAGGCTTATCGCTGGCTATGCTTTGTTTTTACTTCATTGATAAACGCTGATAATGGTTCACTACTTGCTTTACTTTCTGTATTCAAAACATACACAATTTATCTTTTATTTAGTTCCGTATTCAATAATGCTTTTCTCATCCTTCAAAAGTACTTCATTTGCTTTGTAACATGTTCGTTATTCCCCGTCATCTCATTTGACCTTCCATAGTATGTGTAATAAGATTTAGTTTGTTCGGTATTCAAATATCTTGTTTCCCAGCCCCGGAGCGAAGTAGTATTAGTATTTCCGTTTCTGCACACACTTGTAAGTGTATGCTCTCCCGGGCATCTTGCTTAACTTCTCTGTGTTCAGTCTTTCTGCCGCATTCCTAGTGAGCCGCACTCGCTGTCCTAGGCAGTTGAGAGCCACTCTCACTCTCGTAGCAGCCGGCAGCACCGTGGAGCCTTTGGTGCCCCACAGCCTCTGCCGTGGGCACTCGAGAGGAGGGACTGCAGGAGTCTGGACCCTCTCACGGCCGGTCATGGCCTGGCATCTCCTCTGTGCTCCTGCTTAACCCGGCTTTCCTCCAGCCGGTCCCTCTCCCACAGCTCCTGCTCCAAAAGTTGCATCCCTTGCCAGCTCCTTTTCATTATACCGTCTCAGCTTCCCACACTTAGACACCTGTGGCTTGTTAACAGACTGCAGGTGTAAGTCCCCTGCATTATGGCTCTCTATTATAGTTTAACTTCTCCACAGCGCTCTCCCTCGTCCCAGTACCAAAGTGGTGTGAAGGCAGGGAAGTGTGCATAACGCCTAGTCATTTCTTCCTCGTCCCAATCTTAAGAAAAATGACTTTGGGGCATTTAGTTCAGAATAGTCAAAGGCTGATAATAGCCTACAAAGGCAGGGGGGATATTGGATTCACTTTGACAAGAGAAAGGGAGGTCCCATGTTTCACCAAAATGAGGACAAGTTCTCTTATTTGATCTCTTCCTCATTCTAGTATAACCATGGCATCTCTGAGGGTTACTGTGAAAGGACGCAAAGGGATGAAGATGAAAACCTACAAAAACTGTTGGGACAGAGGGTTCATTGTGAAAAGGGAATGGGGGTACCATGTTTCACCCAAAGACGTCCTCTCCCCAAGTTCGCTCCACCCAGGTGATCCTCCCTCACATATCCAACCCAAAGGTCGGCATCCAAAAGCGATGGCCTTTCCCTGGCTGCCTGAGCAGAGGACACTGGGGGGAAAAAAGAGGCGAGGACGCCCTCAGGTTCCCCAGAGGTGGTACTGGAACATCAAGAGAGACTACAGAAATAGCTTCATTGTCCCACTGGGGACGAATCGAGAATTGTGAAAAACCAGAGATTGTGAAAACCTTCCCATGGGCGCTTCACACCTTATTAGGAAAGACACTGGGCAACCAGCTAGGAGAAGGGAGTCATTCTCCTAGCCCCACGAGAACTTTATGTGAATAATTGACTTTCAGTTGGGTAGGGAGAACCAGAGTTTTCTTGGAGGAACTTTTGATTGTATACAACTCGAGAGGCGTTTGGAGGCTTTAAATCCAGGAGAAGTGAGTCGCTCTCATGCATTACGAATAGTAGTTGGACTTTATGGTGTTTTGTTGTAGTGACAGGGATAGAGTAGGAGAGTTTGTGACCAGGACAGTGCCCTTTGGTTTTGACTCGCACTGACTTCCTGACGAGCACGAGAGTTTTAGTTTAGGTAGGGAAACCCTCTTAGAGTTCAGGATAGACAGGTTTGGTTTTCATTTAATAAAAGTCTATAGCAACCACTATTGCACCACTTCGTCAATCTCTTCATTCCTTGCTGCCACACCACGCAAAAATGGGAAAAGTGGGCCCATTTGCTTCTATGCTGGTTATGCATGCTTCGTATCAGGGCTGCCATGATAACCTGCATGTTTTCGTCAGATAATTCCAATGGCCAAATCTCAGTTTCTGAGGTATCAGGCTGAAACTCAATGACTTGGGAAGAGGTGAAACATCTTTGCCCACCCCTCCTCCTGGGATACATCACTCCAGAGGTAGTCACAAAGACGGACCTGACAAGAGGTTCCTGTGGTCATTCAAAAATGACCTCAATATTACAAAGACTCTCTCCACCGTAGCCCAGGCATTCCTGATCCCCCGGAGTGATGGTAGACTAGAGAAATAGGTAACCTCTACTGTCTAAAAGTCTTTCTGACTAGAGGTGAAGGCCTAAAGGGATAAAGCCTCATCTATCTATATCCCCCTGTGGGGTTCTTCTAAGTTTGCCACCCAACCCAACGTCTCCCTCCCCTGGATAGGATAAGAATGATGGTATGCTGGTGCAGATAACAGACAGCCTGGTCTTTCCTCAGACTCCACCAGTGTTTGTTTTCTCTCCCTCTTGCGTTTTTTATTCCTCTTGCGTTTTTCCCTCTCACGTTCTCCCCCTCTCGCGTTCTCCCCCTCTCCTCCTGCATGACTCCAGTGATCCCCTCTTTCCTTCCGTCCCTCTTTATCCCATTGATGTTTCACTCTCTCACTATTTTCTCCCATTTCTCCTCCTCCCTTCTTGCATTACTGACCCCCCATTATTGCTTGCCCCTCACTGCCTCCTTGCTCTGCTCACTCGAATACGCTCACACGTACACAATTCAGTCTACAGCTCTGTGTCCTCACGACACCACATTCTCTGCCTATATGCCACACCCACCTCCCCCCTCCTGCTTCTCTCCACGACGTTCTAATACACTGAATATTCTTGCACCCGCTCGCTTTTCTCCTGTGGCCTTCTCCCCACACCCCATCCCCTACACCCCTCTCTAGTAACCATACACTCTGAGGACTCACTCCCTTACTGTCTAGTACCATCACTCCCCTATGACTATTAACCCACTTTTCCCTCACTACTATTCTCACTCACAAATGTAATACCACAAACTGATACCTGTAACTAACTGAGTGGATTAGTCCCTTCCGTCTAAGGGGGAGCCATATGCTTTGGGACTAGGGAGGTGAGCCTGCTGCGCAACATCCCCACTATGGGACAGAGCCACCAGGATCCCATTGGGGTAACCCTTCCAACCCCCCTGCTGGGGACAAGGGCTGCAGAAGGGAGTAGTTTCTTACCTGTAACTCCATTTCTCCAGCGTTGGTATCTTTCATGGATTCACATGCTTTGAAAATTCCCCGTCGTCAGGCTGCGAATCGCAGTCTTTTTTTAAAAAAAAAAAAATTTAAATAGTGTTTTTCCTTGGAAAACTTCAACACTTTAGTGACCTATCGACGTCCTTTTGGGGCGCTTACGTACCACCTAATAGGACGTTGGGTATAAATAGACCCGCCCACGGCTTCTCCTCAGATTTTAACCTCCAAAGTAGAGGCACCAACTAGGTTTGCATGCAGGGGAGGCTGGCGGGCGCATGTGAATCCATGAAAGATACATTTAGGAACGCAACACATAAAACCAACAAAGAAGACATTAGCAGTGGTAACATTGAAACAGATACCCCAAGGCTGTGGGGGCTTATCTTACTGAAACAGGCGTTGCAGGACTGCACGTCCTATCTGTACATCTGCACCACGCTGCTGCTCAAGGCAATAATGCCGAGTAAATGTATGCAGCACCGACCAGGAGGCCGCCTGACAGACCCTGACCATAATGCCGCTCATGACGCGGTGGATCTCGTAGAATGCGCCTTTGGGCACCTCTACAAAGGCTGTCCCGCCTTAGAGTGTCAGAAGGAAATAGCCGATGAGACCTAGCGAGATAGTCCTTGTTTGGAAAATGCTCTTCCTTTGACTGAGGATCCATGAACCACAATCAGTTGTCTTGAACGTCTGAATTCCGGAGTTTGACTCAGATAAAATTTCAATGCTCTTTTTACATCCAGCGTATGTAGCGCCTTTTCTGCCGATGAGGAAGCAGAGCGAAGAATGATGGCAGCACAATAGAAGAGAGTTTATGATAGGTAGTTGGCACTTTTGGAATAAAGTGCGGGTTAGTAGCTAACACCACCTTGTCTATGAAGAAACTTAAGTACGGAGGATCAATCACTAGGGCCTGTAACTCCGATATTCTTCTTGCCGAAGTAATGGCCGCTAGAAAGGTCACTTTCCATGACAAGACTGCAGGGACGCTGACGACATAGGTTCAAACAGGGCTTTCATGAGACCAGACAGCACCAGATTGAGGCTCCAACCGGGAGGGAAATTCTTGGCAGGAGGAAAAGTTCGAAATAATCCGCTTAGAAAATGTTTAACCAGACGATCACTTAACAGAGGGGTAGCATGCCTCTTTCGAGTGAATCTAGAAATGGCCCCCAGGTGTACTTTTATGGAGGAGAACGCCAAACCTTTCTTTGCCAAGTGCAATAAGTAGGGCAGAATTTGCTCCGATGAAATGCTTAAAGGGTCCATCCCAGGCTGACCCTTACACCACACACGTTTTCCATTTGCATGCATAGGAAACATTCGTGGACGGAGCTCTAGCCGCCTCCAAAATGCGGCGACAATCACCAGGAATGTTCAGTAGGACTAACTCTGAGAAGGAACAAGTTAATTACCTGTAACTGTTGTTCTCCAGCATGGGTCTGGCATGGATTCACATGCTCATGAATATTCCCGTCGTCAGGCTGGGAATCCTCGGTAAAGAAAAAACCAGTATCAGTTTCGTTTCTGATCTGTCTTTCGTAGTAGTAACCAATCACTGGTCTCTGCGTCATACTGACCACAGCCAATGACTGCCCTCTACCTAAGCACCGCCTCTGGCAGCCATCTTCAGATTTGGAAGCACGTGAAGTGGCAGTATGACCAAGTGAAGAGCCGCAGAGGGGTAGGCGGGAGGGTTCGCATGTGAATCCATGCCAGACCCATGCTGGAGAACAACAGTTACAGGTAAGTAACTTGTTCCTTCTCCAGCATGGGGTCTGGCATGGATTCACATGCTCATGAATAAAGAATACATAGCAGTACACACATGCACAACCACGGGAGGTGGCAAAGGCTCAACATTAAGCATTACATCAAACTCAACATTAAGCATCTTACCTCCTCACCAGGCTCACCTCAGGCGAACAGGTTGCGCAGCACTGCTTGGCCGACCCTGGACTTCTCCCTGGAATCCCGGTCGACGCAGTAGAATTTCGTGAAGGTGTGCGTCGACCTCCACGTAGCAGCCCTGCATATGTCCAGCAGGGGTACACCAGATAGGAACGCCGTGGTAGCTGCGATCGCTCTGGTGGAATGGGCTCTCGGACGGCCAGGCAGCGGTCGGTTTGCCAACCGGTGACAATACATGATACAGCCGGAGAGCCATCTGGAAATGGAAGCCTTCGAGAGAGCCTTCCCCTGATTGACAGTCCAAAGTTCACAAAGAGTTGTGACGTCTTCCGAAAACACTTCGTGCGGTCCACGTAGAACTTCAGCGCTCTAGCCACATCCAGCGAGTGCAAAGTTCTCTCAGCCGGCGACGAAGGCGACGGGAAGAATACAGGCAACACCAAGGATTCGTTGAGGTGGAAGTCCGACGGTACCTTGGGCATGAAGGAGGGGGTGCGTCCTGAGCACTACCCTCGTGTCGTGAAAAGTCAAGTACGGGGCCTTGCAGGAAAGGGCCTGGATCTCTCCCACCCGTCGTGCGGAGGTGATGGCCACAAGAAACGCTGTTTTCCACGACAGAAACTTCAACGGGGCCGAGTGCAGAGGCTCGAACGGAGATCCCATGAGCTTGGTCAGCACCACGTTGAGCTCCCACGCCGGGGCCGGAGCCTTCACCGGCGGGAACGATCTGAACAGTCCCTTCATGAACTCTTTCACCAGACGATGAGACCACAAGGACGTCCGCCCCGTGGTTCTGGTGTATCGGGAGATCGCAGCAAGATGAATCTTGATGGACGCGTGTGCCAGTCCAGCTTTGGCCAGCGTCAGCAGGTACGGCAGTACTTGGGGAGCCGTAATCCGTAGAGGGTTAATCTTCTGTGCGTGGCACCAGACAGAGAACCTCTTCCATTTATGTCCGTAGCATTTAAGAGTCGAGGACGCCCTGGCCTTTGCAAGAACCTCTCTGCAGTCGGCCGGTATGTCGTATCCTCCAAACTCTAGCGCTGCAGGAGCCAGGCCTGCAAGTTCAGCGATTTCGGGTCGTGGTGGAGGATGGCGCCTCCTTCCCTGGAGAGCAGATCCGCGTCCACCGGCAGCTTGATTGGCGGGGACGCTGACAAGTCCAGAAGGTCCGGGAACCATATCTGCCTCGGCCACGCAGGTGCGACGAGGATCATCCTGCACCGTGACCTCTTGAGCTGGTTGACGAGCCGGATCAGCAGTGGCAAAGGAGGGAACGCGTAGAGGAACAGGCCCTCCCAGGGGAACGAGAAAGCATCGCCCATGCTCCTCGCCTGGGGAAACCTGCTGGCGAACCTCCGGCACTTGGAGTTTGTCGCCGTCGCGAACAGGTCGATCTGGGGTGTGCCCCACCGTCGGAAGAGGCGATCCACTAGATCCTGCCGTAGTTCCCACTCGTGGCACGAGCGCAGCTCCCTGCTGAGTGAGTCGGCGATGGTGTTTTTTATCCCTGCCAGATGAAACGGCACCAGAAACATCCCTTGGGCGACTGCCCAATGCCACAGGTCCTGCGCCTCCTTGGACAGTGCTGGGGACCTGGTACCGCCCTGTTTCCTGATGTAAAACATGGTGGTGGTGTTGTCGGTGAAGATCCTCACCACCTTGCCCTTGAGGGACAGAAGGAAGGACCTGAGGGCCCAAAACACTGCACGGAGCTCCAGGACGTTGATATGTAAGGATTTCTCCGTCGGGAGCCAAAGGCCTCTTGCGTGCAGATTTTCAGTGTGCGCTCCCCACCCTTCCAGGGAGGCATCCCTGGTCACTGTCTCCTGGTGGGCTGGGGTCTGGAAGTCCATGCCCGCCGTCAGATGCGCGCGGGTGCCCCACCACCGGATCGCTCGTCGGAAACTCTCGTCGAGTGTGATCCTTTCCTCGAAGCTGCCCGTCGTTTGGATCCAGCGCGCGTCCAGGAACTCCTGCAACGGGCACATCCGGAGCCTGCACATGGGAATGAGGTAGATGCAGGAAGACATCATTCCGAGGAGGGACTTGATGGACCTCACCTTGGCTGTGTCGGCCACCAACATCCGCTGCACCTTGCCCAGGATGGTCCTGGTCCTCTCCTCCGACGGGGAGGCCAGAAGGGACACTGTGTTGAGCCTCGCTCCCAGAAACAGAGCGTCTTGCGCGGGTACCAGGTGGGATTTGGCGTAGTTCACGGAGAATCCCAGGTCCGTGAGAAGTTGGACGGTCCTTGCCGTGTGAACCACGGCGAGCTCCTTTGTCTTGGCTCGGATGAGCCAGTCGTCCAGGTAGGGGTAGACGTGGATCCCTTCGCGGCGCAGCTGCGCCGCCACCGGTGCGAGGCACTTGGTGAACACCCTGGGTGCCGACCGTAGTCCGAAGGGGAGGGCTTTGAACTGGTAATGACGCCCTTAGACCACAAACCTGAGGAATTTTCGGTGCCCCTTCAGGATGGGAATATGGAAGTAGGCATCCTCCAAATCCAACGACGACAGGAAGTCTCCTTCATCCAGCTGACCCAGGACGTGCTGGAGGGTGACCATCCGGAACTTTTGCGCCTTGATGAACTTGTTCAGACGTCGCAGGTCCAGGATGGGGCGCCATCCCCCCGTCTTCTTCTTCACGAGGAAGTATCTCGAGTAAACTCCGGAGCCCCGAAGCCTCTTTGGGACGAGTTCGATGGCGCCCTTCCTGAGCATCGCCTTTACCTCCAGGAGAAGTTGAGGGACGTGAAGTTCTTTCCTGGCCACGGGGGGGACGCGCGGACACTTTCTTTGAAACTCGAGCGCGTGGCCCCGGGCCAAGGCGTCCAGCACCCAACGGTCGGTGGAGATGGACTCCCACACGCTGACGAAGCTCGCCAGCCGGCCTCCCACCGGGGTGCTTCGGTGGGGGCCCGACCCCACGGCCGGTTCAATCCTGCTTCGACGAGGCTTTGCCGCCTTGTCCTTGGCGACGACGGCGGGGTCCGCCAGACTTGCCTCGTCCTCTGTAGGCCTCCTGAGACGACGAGCGGGCCGCTTGACGGTAGGAGGAGAAACCGCCGCCGGAACCTTTGGAGGCGCCCTTGCCTCCGCTGCTCCGAAAGGGCGTCCGTCGTTGTTGCAGAACTCCAAGGGCCCGGGCCGTCTCGGTGTCCGCTTTAATGGCCTGAAGGGAATCGTCCACTGTTTTCCCAAACAGGTTGTTCCCATCGAAGGGCATGTCCAGGACTCTGGTCTGAACGTCTTGACGGAAGTCCGTAGCCTTGAGCCGTCCACGCCGCCTAAAGAAAACGCCGTTGCCCAACTGGCGGAACCCAGTGTCTGCAATGTCCGTCGCGACGGTAATGGCGTGGTCCGAAGCCACCTCACCTTCCTGCAGGATCTCCAGGGCCTCTGCCCTCTTGTCGTCCGGCAAGAAGTCCAGCAGGGGAGCCAGTTTGTACCAGAGCTCCCTGTCGTATCGGGCCACGATAGCCAAGGCGTTGGCAGCTTTAATCGTCGTCGCTGCAGACGAGATGACTCTGCGTCCCATAGCGTCCAATAATTTCTTTCCCTCGCCGTCCGGTGGGGAAGTCGATGTGGAGGCCGCACCCCCCCCCGCTTTTTTCCTGGCCGCCGCGGAGACGACGGAGTCCGGGGTAGGCTGCGCCCGGAGGCACAGGGGGGCCGTGTCCGGGACCCGGTACTTTTTCTCGTACCGGTCTCTTCTAGCTGCCGTCGTGGAAGGGTTCTTGAGGAGGGTGAGGCCCTCATCCCAAATGTCGTCCAATAGAGGCACTGCGAGGACCGTCTTCCTCTTGGCCTCGCGCCGCTGATAAAGGAAACCTTCCTTCTTCTTCTCCTCAGGGCAGAGTTGGAAAAGCTCGGATGCCCTGGCGATCATGGAGTGGAACGATCCAATCTCATCGGGCGGAGAAACACTGGTGGGAGGCGACGACGGTACATCCTCGTCGTATACCTCGTCGTCCGTACCCGTCGCTGCCGTGTCAGTCCCCGTATCATCCCCTCGGGTGGACGGGGAGGAGGGCTGGAAGGGGCGCGACGGCTGAAAAGGAGGAGGAGGGTGGATCCTTCTTTTCTTGGTAGGGGGAACCCCAGAAGGTCCCGGTTCTGGGTCCCCCGACAGGAGAGGTTCGTCGGCAACGGTAGTCTCGTCCTTATCTCTGAGCATAAGGACTGTATAGCCAACAAAATGGCCGCCGAGTTGTCTCGCGGCGCTGGCAGAGGGGAATCCGACGGGCGATCAGGGGCCCCGTCGGTACCCTCGACGATGTCGTCGTCACCTGCGTCGGGATCCATCCCGACGGGCCGGTCTTCTTCCACGCCGAGGCCGTGGCTTAAGACTTCGACCAGCTCCTCCTACGAGGTTGAGGCCGAATCTACGACGACGCCCTGCCCCCCCTTTTTCTTCCCCACGGGGGGTTTCACGGGGGTCCTATCGATGGGCACAAAAGAGGACTCCCTCCGAGGTGGCAGGGAGACTCTGAGCCCCGAGGTCGCCACCACTGGCGTAGCCTCCACAGGCTGAGCCAGGGCCGCCGCGTCAGACTCGATAGAGGGCTTGGCCGGATGGATTAAGGCCTTCACCACCTTAGGTGCGCTCACCGCCTTATCCTTGAGGGGGGGGGGGGGGACAGTGCCTCGCTCCCCCTCCGCCTTCGAGCTCGACCGGGGCCTCTCTAGGAGCCTCGCCGGGTGCTCGGCCTTCCTCTTACCCGACCCAGAGCGTTGGCTCGTGGTTGATGGTGCCGGGGAGGGTGCGCCCAGCCTGACGCCCGTAGAGCCCGACCGTTCGGCGCTCCCGGTGCCAGCGGACTCGCGGTGCTTGGCCTTATGTTGGACCCCCGTCGCCGGGGCGTCCTCAAAGGTCTTAGAAGACCGCTCGGATTTCCTCTTCTTCTCGCCGGACGGGCGAGACGTTGATGGCGGTCCTTCATGGTCCGCTCCGACATGTTGCCGCAAAACGCACAGTCCTTCTCCACGTGCGACTTGTCCTCATGTAGGCAGTAAACACAAAAAGAGTGTTCGTCCTCCTTGAAGACATTCTGCAGCTGGCATCCAGGGCAGACCCTGAACAGCTTTCCGGGCGTCGAGCTTCCCTTCTCCTGGGCCATGACCGGGCCTGAGAAACTTCTGGAGTCCTCCAAAAGCGTAGCTCGACGAAATCTTCACCCTTGAGGGGCGCAGACGAATCCGACACGGGTCCCCGTTGATCGGATGGAGAGTCGGTGGAGCTTGAGGCTCTTTTGACCGAAAAAACGAAGTTTTTGAGAAAAAACGTGAAAAAATAGCACTAACGCTCGAGAGCAATAGCACGAGGATCCCAACACATGAACGTGCGGTAAAAATCTGAAGATGGCTGCCAGAGGCGGTGCTTAGGTAGAGGGCAGTCATTGGCTGTGGTCAGTATGACGCAGAGACCAGTGATTGGTTACTACTACGAAAGACAGATCAGAAATGAAACTGATACTGGTTTTTTCTTTACCGAGGATTCCCAGCCTGACGACGGGGAATATTCATGAGCATGTGAATCCATGCCAGACCCCATGCTGGAGAAGTCAGGAGCCACGCCGTCAGGCTGAGAGAGCCCGGGTGGTGGTGCCAAACTGCACCCTTGTCTTGAAACAGAAGGTCCTGCGTCACTTGTAACCGCACTGGTTCCGCTACGGATAGATAAGAACCATGGCTGCCTGGCCCAGTACGGGGCCACCAGAATCACACAGCATGGGTATTTCTGAATCCACTGGAGGGTCTGCCGAATGAGTGGAAACTGAGGGAATGGGTACGTGAACCTGCCCGTACACGGGAACGCATCCCCCAGCGAATTTGGCTGAGGTCATTTTCTGGCAAACTGCTTGCACTTTCTGTTCTCTCGGGTGGCGAAGAGTTCCAATTTCCAAAAAATGCTCGACACCTGCTGTTCCTTCAGCTGCCACTCGTGGAGTTGGTTCATTTCTCTGCTGAGAGAGTCTGCCTGCACGTTCACCCCAGGCAGATGAAACGCCACAATATTGATGTTTTGTTCGAGGGCCCAATGCCATAGCTCCTGAGCCTCTCGAGAGAGAGTATCCTGGAATGCGTGCCCCCTGCTTCCTGAGGTAAAACATCGTGGTTGTATTGTCCATCAACACTCTTACAACAGAGCCGCGTATGTGCGGCAAAAACGATTTTAGAGCCCAACGAACCGCTCAGTTCCAGAACATTGATGTGAAGTCTCGATTCGACTGGAGACCTCAGACCTTGAACCTGGAAGGACCCCAGATGCGCTCCCCACCCTGTCTGAGAGGCATCCATCACAATTGTAGCTTGAAATTCCGGCTCCAGTAACGGCACTCTGAGTCAGATTGTCTGAGAGCTGCCACCATCAAAGAGCTTCCTGTAAGTCGCTGTTGACTACCACCTTATCGGACCAGAACCCACGACTGAGCCCACCGGTCCGCCAGGAACTCTTGCACTGGCCTCATGAAGAGACAACAGTCCTTCACCAACGGAATACATGACGCCATGGCTCCCAACAGCGACATGGACACTCTTGTTCCGACTCTCCACTCTGCCGCTTTCTGCTTGAGTTTTCGAATTCTCTCGACGGAAGGCTTCACCAGGCCTGACTGAGTTTGGAATTCCGCGCCCAAAAACACCAAGCTCCTGGAGGGAGATAGATATGACTTTTCGAAGTTGACAGCGAAGCCAAGTCGTTGCAATAGCTGCTTGGTAACGTTGAGACTTGCCTGCGTCACCACTGGAGATGAGACCTGTATCAGCCAGTCATCCAAGTAAGGGTAGACGTGATGACCTTCTCGTCGGAGCCACGTCGCCACTAGCGCTAAACATTTCATTAATGTCCTGCGGGACGATTTTAGACCGAACGGAAGCACTCGAAAATTATCATGACTTTGACCCACCACAAATCGCAGGAATTGTCTGTCGTCGATGCATAGGTATGTGGAAATATGCATCCTGCAAATCCAACGACGCCAGAAATTCTCCCCGCTGTACCGACCAAATGACCTCCTGAAGTGTGAGCGTCTTGAACTTCAGGCGTTGCAGAGTCTTGTTCAGCGCCCGAAGGTCCAGAATGGGTTGCCACTTGCCGTTGGGTTTCTTGACCACGAAGTAACGGGAGTAAACCCCCTGACCTTTCTCGGCCACTGGAACCAATTCTACAGCCCCTTTCTGTAGCACAAGTACAACCTCCAGCTGTAAGATGTAAAGATGAGGTTGCACAGAATACAAGGGAGGAATGGGAAGCGGTGGGTCCTTAAATTTCAGAGAGTGGCCCAGCCTCACCGTGTCCAATAACCAACGGTCTGATGTCATTTTGTCCCATTCGTCGACGTGTAGGGCCGCTCTGTCCCCCCAGCACATTTCCTCGAAGACCGTCATTGCTGTGATTTCGTTTGTTTACGCTTGGCAGAAGAGGGCTGTCCTTCTCTCCTTCTGGATGCCTGAAAATCACGGTTTCTTTGTGTAGACTGTACTGCCCGTCTATATCCTTGCGAGGAGTGTCCAGACCGATTGTACTTTTGGTCTCTGGAGGCAGCAAACTGGGTGTTTCCTGAAGCTCCACGGAAGGGGCGAAAGGGACGAAACGACCGCCCACTTTCCAAAGCTCCCAATGACCTCGCCATATCCGAGTCCTCTTTCATACCCTTGAGGGCTTCATCTATTTTTTCCCCAAACAAGTGTTCCCCTTAACAGGGCATGTCCAATACCTTGTAATGAACCTCCGGCCTAAAGTCTGTGCACTTTAGCCAGGCCTGCCTCCTTAGTACTACCCCAATTATTTATCTGCTTGAACCCAGATTCCGCCAAATCTACAGCGATGTTAATGCTGTGATTTGACGCCTCCTCACCCTCACGCACCAGTAACATGGCCGCCTTTCAGTGTTCCTCTGGTAGATGTTCTAAGATAGGGGCCAGCCAATGCCAAATTTTTGAGTCGTAGCGTGCCATAATCGACAACGAGTTAACGGCTTTAACTGTCGTTGTCCCCACTGTTAAAAACTTCTTTCCGAAGGCATCCTGTCTTCTAGCATCGCTGTTAGGAGGTGTAGTGCATTTGTGCTGTGTTCTGGCTTTTCTGCTAGCCGCCGCTGACACCACTGATTCAGGGGTAGGTTGTGCAACCAAACACTTTGGCGCAGAGTCCAGGGCCTTACATTTTTTCTCTAACCTGCCTTTAACTGCACACTCTGAAAATGGGTGGCGCATGGTACGTAGGCCTTCTTGCCAAACATGGTCCAGGATTGAAACTGAGAAAACCGCGTTCCTTCTCTTTCCCATGTGGTCAAATAGGAAACATTCTTTCCATTCTTCCTCTGGGGTCAGACCAAACTCAACACAGGCTTTCGCCATCGTGGCATGAAATGCCCCAATGTCATCCGGGGGCAACGGTTGCGCCGGACTCCTAGGAGCCTATATTTCCACATCAGACTCCCATGTCGGGTCTCTTGATGGAGATGACAAAATGACAGAGATGGAGTCCCTGGAACCCTGGTCGGAATCAGAGTCCTGCAGCTCACCTTCCTCCAGGTGGGAACGAGGAGGCTCTGTGCTCATCGGCCGGGAAGCCGGCAACTCAGCCGTGGACGCTGAACGCTGAGGGGCACCTGCCGCGTCGACGATGGGCGTTACCAGAGGCGTACCCCCGGGAGGCAATCTTGCATTCAGCTGACTTAATAGGGATTGCAGTGTAGAAAAGACCCGTAGAGACAGCACAGACTGCGGGTTCAGCAGAGGAGACGCAGGTGGAACATTCTGGACTCCCACCGTCGAAGGGCCAACGCACTGTAAGCCAAGGCTTGTTGGGTTCACCACAGGCTCTCGTTCCTCCTCCATCGATGACACTGACAGGACAGACTCCTGCTGTGATAAGGTATAGGGCGTTATACGCTGAAGGCTGCCAAGAACCACACCCTGGTAGCATGTCGACCGTCGACAACGAAAACCTCGGGCCCTCATCGATCGCCGTCACTGGAGCTGACAACACCACTGTGGACACAGACACTGCGACCGGCAGTGAAACCGTCGACGAAGGGACTCCCGCCGACAGCGCTGGTAGCTGTGGCACAGATTTGTCGGGCGAATCCGCCTTTTTTGAATCTCTGGATAGGTGCTTCAAAGATTCTCTACTCAAGGAAGACCTATGATGGTCTACTGAAGAGGATCGTTTCGAAGAGTCTTCTTTTTCCTTTTTCGAAGAAGAAGAAGCAGCTTTCTCAGGCCTTCGGGACTGGTCAGACTGACCATGTTTAGACGATAAAGGAGCCCCTTTTGTCAGATGTTTCCCCGAAGAGGGGCGGCCACTCTTTTCTGTAGGCCGTGACTTCTTTGCCGGCGGTTCAGCCGACACCGACCAGTGAGGAACTGCGGGAGAAGGTCTCTCCAATGCTAGACTGTGCACCGATCCTACCTCAGATGGAGGGTAGGCCCCATCGTTCAGCCACGATATCAGCCGCGGATTGTGGTCCTTCAATGTTTTCTGCGAGAAACCCTTGCAGATGTCACAGGCCTTGATGGAGTGATGAGGATAGAGGCAGTCCATGTGCCCGTCCCCCTCATATACCTTTTACATTCCGCAACTAACGCAGGGTCGAAACAACGCTTTCCCCGACATTGGGAAAAGAAAATGACCACAACCCACCAATGTGTAGAAAGCACAAGGTGATCCCAACATTTTGGAGACGGTTGAAATCTGAGGGGAAGCCGCGGGGGCGGGTCTATTTATACCGTGTCCTACTGGGTGGTACGCAAGCGCCCCAAGGGAAAACGCTATTTAAATTTTTTTTTAAAAAGACAGGTTCCCAGCCTTACAACGGGAATATTCAAACCATGTGAATCCATGAAAGATCCAATGCTGGAGAAGAACAAGTTACTTTCTTACCTGGTAACGTTCTTTCGATGGGATGGTCCGACGACGTAATCCATATCTATGACATGTAATCACCACAGCTGTGTTGCTTCGGAAACTTTTTTCGGCGTCTGCGTCCTGCGTCGATGACGTTGATGCGCCGTCGAGGACCTCCTCCGACGTCATCCGATGTGATAAGTAGGACGCACGACGCCCGTAGCCTCAGTTGTAGTTTTTTCCCCCAGAACGTGTGACATTAGTCAACTGCCAGTCAGACACAAAGCCTTGCGGAACGTAAGCTGCAATCGCAAAAGAAATTCTGCAGCGGGGAAAGCAGGGCGGGAGCGATATGGAATACGTCGTCGGACCATCCCATCGAAAGAACGTTACCAGGTAAGAAAGTAACTTGTTCTTCGAGGGGATTGGGTCCTCCGACGTATTCCATATCTATGACAGACTCCCAAAGCAGTACCAGAGCAAGGAGGAGGGAAAGAATTTAGAATCAAAATTTAGAATAGCCAATCAAATAGCAGAGCAAAGGACCGCCTTGCCAAAGGCCAGATCCTGTCATCGGATGGAATCGAGGGAATAGTGACGTACAAATGTATATATTGAAGCTCAGGTGGCTGCATCACAGATGTTGCGAATAGGAACACCCCTCTGCAGGGCAGTAGATGCAGCCACACCCCTGGTAGAATGGGCCCGCAAGCCAGCCGGTGGGTCCTTACCCGCCAAGCGGTAACACTCCGAGATGGCTAAAATGATCCAGCGAGACAAAGTCTGTTTCGTCACAGCTTGCCCCAAACGCTTTCCAGCGTAACCAATAAAGAGTTGATTGTCCACTCTGACCCGGGACATGCGTGAAACATAAAAGCTTAAAGCTCTCCAAGGATCAAGCCTATGGATTTGGACCTCTCCTCTTCCTTACCAGGATGCGGAGGAGGACAGAATGCCAGAAGAACAACCTTCTGGGCCAAATGAAATTCCGTCACTTCCTTCGGAAGAAAAGAAGGACGAACTCTAAGGACAACCCTGTCCTTGTGAAATACAGTGAAGGGTGGCTCAACTGAAAGTGCCTGTAACTCACTCACTCTGCGAGCGGAGGTAACCGCAACTAAAAGCAGTTTTCAGAGTTAACAGCCTCAAAGGGCAAGAATGTAAAGGCTCAAACGGAGCACCCATAAGAAACGTAAGAACAAGGTTTAAATCCCAACCGGGCACCAGGAAAGGTGACGGAGGGAACACATTAGTGAGCCCTTTCAGAAACTGTGAAATTAAAGGGATTTTAAAGTAAGAACACTCTTCAGACGAGCGCTTAAAGATGGACAGCGCCACCAGGTAACCTTTAATGGTACCCACTTGCAAGCCCCTGTGGGCCAAAGAAAGTAAAAAGGACAGAACCATGGGGATGTCACATGCAAAAGGATCCACATTCTGAACTCTGCACCAGTCGCAGAACTTACGCCAACGGTACAGAGACTTTGTTGCTGGCCTTCGGGCCGAAAGCAACACCTCCATCACGTCTTCAGGGAGGTCCCAATCCTTATACCTCAACCTTTCAGAAGCCAAGCGTGAAGGTTGAGGGATCTGACCTCTAGATGGAGAACCTGACCCCCCTCCTGTGAGAGCAGATCGTCTCGGTAGGGAAGACGACGTGGAGGGCAGATGGAAAAGTCGAGAAGGTCCGGGTACCATGTCCTCCGAGCCCACGCCGGAGCAATGAGGATCATACGGGAACCGAACTTCTGTAACCTCCGCAGCACTTGCGGGATGACGGGGACTGGAGGAAACGCGTACAGCAGCGGGAATGACCACTCCACCACAAACGCGTCTCCTAAGGCTCCTTTTGGAGGAAATTCCCGCAAGCAAAACCTTTCGCACTTCCGGTTGACACTGGAGGCGAAGAGATCCACTTGAGGGGTCCCCCAAAGGGCGAAGATCTCCAGGAGAATCTCCTGAGCCAACTCCCACTCGTGAGAGAATGCGCTCTGCCTGCTCAGAGCGTCCGCCGTCACGTTTTCGTCCCTGGCCAGATGAACTGCCGAGATCGAAACTTCCTGCTGGATGGCCCAGAACTCGAGCTGCATCGCCTCCCTGCACAGAGGAAGTGACCCTGCCCCCCCCTTTTTGTTGAGGTAGTGCATGGCCACTGTGTTGTCCGTCAGGATCAGGACACTCTTTCCTCGCACAGTCGGCAGAAAAGCCTTCAGGGCTAGCCTGACGGCCCTCAGCTCCAACAGATTGATATGGAGTCTGGACTCCGACGGAGACCAACGACCGCTGACTGTCAGCCCGTTGGCATGAGCTCCCCATCCCGTGAGGGATGCATCCGTCACGATCGTCACCTCCGGCCAGGGAAGCCAAAATGGAGCTCCCTTCATCAAGTTGCCTTCGACGGCCCACCACAGAAGGTCCCGGGCGACCGAGGGCGGCACCTGAACCGAGTCCGACATCCTGCCGGAGGACTGCGACCATTGCGTCTTGAGTGCCCACTGCAAAGATCTCAGCCGCAGGCGAGCCTCTGGCACCAGAAGAATGCAGGATGCCATGAGGCCATGAGGCCGAGCAACCTCAAGAACTCGAACGCTGGGAGCGTCTGGGCATGCTGAAACTTGTGCACCATCTGCTGAATGTGAAGAGCCCTCACCTGGGGAGGAAAACACTGCCCCAGGGAAGTGTCGAGCACTGCTCCGATGTACTGGAGCCACTGTGTTGGCGTCAAATGGGACTTCTTTAAATTTAGGGAGAAACCCAGCCTGTGAAGGGAGTGGCAGGTGACGGACAGATGATCCAGGACTTGCTGGGGAGAGCTCCCCCTGATCAACCAATCGTCCAGGTAGGGGTAGACGTGAATCCCCCTTGCCTGAGATGCGCTGCCACCACCACCATGAGCTTGTTGAAAACCCTCAGGGCGGAGGTCAATCCGAACGGCAGGACCCGAAACTGAAAGTGCGAGTCGCCAACCGCGAACCTCAGGCACTTCTTGTGCTTGGGATGGATCGGCACATGGAAGTAAGCATCCTTGATGTCGAGTGACACCAACCAGTCCTGAAGCTGAAGGGCCTAGAGGACTTGAGAGAGAGTAACCATCTTGAACTTGTCCTTCCTGAGGAGTTTGTTCAAACCGCGCAAGTCCATGATGGGTCTCAATCCCCCGTCTTTCTTCGTAATCAAAAAATAAGGGGAATACCATCCCTTGTTCCTCTCCGCTACAGGCACTAGTTCTATGGCGCCTTTCTCCAGCAGGGCTTGAATTTCCTGCGCAAGGAGCGGATCCGGACTCTGCAAAGAGAGGTTCCCCGGTGGATTGTCGCGAGGCCTGTGCCGAAAGGGAAGACAGTAGCCGTGGGTCATGATCTCCAGAACCCACACATTTGAAGTAATGGCTTGCCACTCTACAAGATGCTGCGCCAGCCTTCCCCCAACCGGCGAACCATGGGACATGGCCTCATGACTGAGTGGGAGCGGCTGCGGCGTTACCTGAGGGCAAAGCGGCAACTGCCCAAGCGGCCTTGGCACCATGGGTATCCTGTCGTCCACCTCTGGTACCCCTGCGTTGGCCTCTTTGACTGCCAGCTCCTCTCGCTTTACTGAAGGACGAGTAATAGCGAAAGGAACCACCCCTCCACTGCTGTCCCCTAGGACGAAAAGGCAGAGGTTGGCGAACTGCAGCGCCCAACGACTTCGCTGCAGCTTTTGAGGTCTGCAACCTCTCAAGGCTCTCGTCAGCCTTGCTGCCAAAAAGGTGTTCACCGTCAAAGGGCATGTTGAGGAGCCGGGACTGCACATCAGGAGCAAACCCCGACTTCCGCAACCACGCAAACCTGCGTATCACGTTGCTCGCCGCCATGGACCTACTGACGCATTCAGCTAAGTCCAAACCCGACTGAACGGACTCACACATGGCATCCTTACCATCCTGGACCATAGCAAGGAAACCATCCCGTTCGTCCCCTTCGGGAATATGTTCAGCCGCTAACGCAACACAGTTCCACAGAGTGTGTGTGAAACGAGACAAGGCACAAATGGAGTTGGCCGCCTAAAGCGCCATACCACCAGAAGAAAACACTTTCTTCGCCCAGCCATCAAAACGTTTGTCGTCCCTATCAGGAGGGATGGTAGGGTACGACGCCTGCTTTGCCGGGGCCATGGCCGCCTGCACCACCAAACTGTCCGGAGTGGGGTGCCTGGTCAAGTAGCAGGGGTCGCTACTGGCTGGACGGTATTTTCGCGACAAGGATCTGCCCACCGCCGGGAGACTCTCCGGAGCAGTCCAAGCCGCCGCCACCCTTCTCTGTAAAGCCATATGGAACGGCAGTACCAGGTCAGTTGGGGGACCAACATCAAGGATGTCCGTCAGATCATCCTGCACAAACTCCCCTGGGGGAGCAGACCATCCCAAGTACTCAGAAACCCTAGCCATAAGGCGCCGGTACGAGGAATCGGCATGAGAGCCAGGCTCAGGCCTACAAAACTCCACCTCCGGAGAGGTGTCCAGTCCACTGGCATCATGCAGTGACTGCCTCAAATCGTCAATCTGACTATGGCCCGAGACAATTTCATCTGGAACCTGACTAGGAACCAGGCCATCAGAATCCTCATCCGCCTCTGAAATATATTCCAGGTGGCGAAAAGAAGGCACCCGAGAGTGCTTGCTCTTAACTAGAGCATTCCTAGTGGGTTCCCCCGTGCCACGGGGTACCTCCGACACGAAAGGTGTTGATGGCGTCGAGCGAACAGGCATCGGCGCCGAGAGGATCGGCGTCGAGGAAATCGGCGTTGACGTCAGATGCAGCGCCGCCAGCATCGGCGGTGTCGACACAGCCCTCGAAGCCGGAGCCCCGAGCGTGTCCCTCGACGACCTGAGCGTCGACGGCTTTGACGACTTCCTCGGAGCCGGAGCCTCGAGAAAGCCTGTCGACGCCTCAGACGTCGATGTCTTCCTCGAAGACCTCACAGGTGCACACGGTCTCGAACGCGTTGAGGACCTGGAACGGGTACGTCGAGAATGAGTCTCCTTGTCCGAACGGGACCTCTCCCGTGACTCGTGCCGACCACTCTTGCGAGCGGTGTCTCTCAACCTCTCACGACCGACCCCACTCGGGGGCGCGGATGGCTTAGTACCCTGCGACACAAGAATCGCCAGCATTTTCTTCCCGAAGGAAGCCCATTCCTCCGGCGTCGCACGGCTGGTGGGGTAAGCGACGTGTCGGGCAGAGTCCTCCGAAGAGGACCTGGAAGACGACCGGTGTCGGCGCTTCCAAAAATGCCTCGAAGAGGCTGAGGAGTGGCGAGACCGACTCCTAGAAGGAGACCCACAAGACTTCCGACGATGACGCGGAGAGTCACCCCTCGAATCATCCGTCGAAAGCCCCGCAGACTTCGACTTCCGGGGCTTGGACACCCGACCTACCAACAACAACTTCTTACGTTCGCGTAAGGCTTTGGACGTGAGCTACTGGCAGTCGATACAGTCATCCGTGTCGTGGGCCTCCCCGAGGCACCAGAGGCAGGCGTCGTGCGAGTCCGTCACCGACATCTTGGACCCACACTCCCCGCACTTCTTGAAACCCGGACGCGGGGTCGAAGGCTAAGTAGAAGACATCTTCACATGAAGGATTTTCACAAAACTAACAGGTCCGAAGAACCGAGAACAACAGAACTCCAAAGAGTCGAGGCGGTAACCGAGATTCACGAAGCAACACGTTCGCGGAAAAAACGGAACTGAGGCTACGGGCGTCATGCGTCCTACTTAGCACATTGGATGACGTCGGAGGAGGTCCTCGACGACGGCGCATCGGCTTCATCGATGCAGACACCGAAAAAAGTTTCCGAAGCAGCACAGCTGTGGTGATTACATGTCATAGATATGGAATACGTCGGAGGACCCAATCCCCTCTAAGTAGCTATTCCCTTTCACCACACCTCACTGCAAAGTCCCACAAATTCATTGGGTAAAGGGGAATTGAGTAGGGTAGCTATGTGCAGGGCCCCTTAGAGGTGAACGGTTTTGTTTCTGACTTACCTCACTTACAGCTTCATTTTGAAAGTCAGAACGAAATAGGATGGCTCCTTCCATTCCCAGAAGGAAGTTAAAAAGATACCAGGAGAAGAGGAGGGCCCAGCTGAGGCGTGAGAGAAGCCAGCCTGCGCTGCCGTGCAAAAGGCAGAAGTCCTGCACCTTTGGAAGGAGCCAAAAAGGGAGAGCCACACTGTCGTCATGGACTTGAAGCAGCCCATTGAGTGCTGCCACTTTTCCGACTGCAGAAACCCAGCTGAGCCCAGGAGAGGGAACCACTTCCCAATATGGAAGACTTAACAGTGAAATGCTCCTCCCAAACAGGGGTTAAGAACCTAGGCAACACAGAAGACCGCACAGTTCAGAATCAGGACGAGGAAGCTGGTCTGCGCACTCCCAGGACACAGCCTCCACAACCGAAACCCTGCCGCTGGAGTGAAGGTATGCAGCGCTGCATGTAAAGCATGTGGAGGAAGGAGAAGCAGGCCCAAACAAAGCGACATTCAGAAGACCCCAGAAGGGGGTAAGAGAAACCGTAAAAGCAACCACAGCCAAAGCAGGGCCAAGCAGAACCATAGCCCACCAAATAAGAAGAATCCAGGAGGGTTTAAAAGAAGCTATGACCACAGACAGAAGAAAAGTATGGCTGAGCAAGCCCCTGCCCTAGCAGAGGCAGCTGAACGCAAGCATATCTGAACAGTAACAAGCAGAAAGTGGTGTTTGTTAAAGACCAAGAGGCACAACTAAGAGTACCTCATATCCCTGAAGAGGGGATAAACCAAGAACCAGGAACTGTTTCAACTAATGGACAAAGCTGAATGCTATTAAAGGAACAGTAAGAAACTTTGTTTTATTAGTTCACCGGAGCCACCAGGCAAGAGCTGGGCGAGGCGGTCTGGCCTGTTGGAAAGAACTTTTTGCTTGTTCGTTGGAACCACCAAATCCGAAACTGGAAGAGACGTTTGAGAACTTTCCTTTATTTCAAATAGATGTGTTTCAACTCGTCATCTCATCCGTCTCCTAGATCTGACTTATTACCACCCCCCATAGTATTGTTTGTGTTGATTCTGTACTAGCTCGCCCCTTTGTTATGGAGTATAGCCCATCCTCTGCCTGCGCCATCCTAAGAGGAGAAGGAGACATACATTTCATGTTGTGCATGGTTTCATTTTTATTATTTGGATAACTGATGGATTACTAGCATTGTGCTGCTGAGGAGACACTTCAATCACTATTCACTCCTGTACTCCAGAAGCTGTAGTCATTCCATCACAGCCATATTATAAAACACATCTATGTATATTCGCCATCACAGAATTGGCTTTTGAAAGTTAGTTGGCTTTTTCTGGACTATCTGAAATATTCAGCAAGAGCTTAACTATAGTACTGCCTGTTTTTTTCGGTGGCGCTGTAAAAGGTGAACATAGAGAATGCCCACTGCTCATCTGCTGATCTAAAATGCCACCCCAAGCAGATAAGAGGACAAAGGAAGAGATGTGAAAGGTCAAATTGTACAGGGTTTAATGGTTCCATGTACACTGGGTAACTCGCATTTAGCGAGACTGCCTTACAGGCTGTCCAAGCATTTTTATTAAACATAATACAAAACAAATTATAAGCGACAAGCAATTTTGGTTCATTCGAGGTACTGGCTGGTAAATTGGGGGAATAAATATGGAGGTAGTGTGGTCCCTCTCTTTTGTCTCCCTTTGGATGTCCACCCTAGCCCAGGCTTCCATAACCCCAGGTTAGTGCTACTGATGGATAACCACTACTGTCTATGACCTTTTTCTATGTATGGTCTCCCAGGCTATCTTAACTTCCTCCAAGACTTCCTAACTTGCCCTACACTGGCCCCACTTATACTTCTATAGCAAAGCGGAGAAAAGTGACTTGCACTCACTCAGTTGGAATGGTCTTGGGCCAAAACAGCTCATTCTCAACTCTGTCCTTTTACTTTACATCCATCTAGTCTCCTCCACAACAATCGCCTGTCTCTCCGATGCTTCATTCCGCCTTCCTCCTGCCTCTACCATTTATGGTAAGTCTTCTCCTCCAACCCTACTACTATTCGCTTACTACTGCTCTCACACTACTATTTTCCTCAGACTATTACCGCTACCCTGCTGCCACTATTACAACTACTCTTCAGCCACTACTAAGACTACCCTGCCACTACTACCACTACACAAACATGCTCCTTTCTCACAGTATCATTCAATTCACATTCATTCCGTACAGTACCTTTTATCTACTTGCGACACAAACACACACTCTAAAGTACCCTTGCACTCACTGAGCCAACACCTCATCTTTCTCTGATAAATGCCTCCACACTCCACCGCTCCTTCCTTCCTCTGCTGGTCTCATTGTCCACATACACTCCAGTACTGACCTCACCCAGGTAAACACCAATTCCCGTTTTATCTTCCTCTCCTTCCTAGGATTGGCTGGCTTCCCCTAGCCAATCGAATTCTACATTCTTTTTCCGAGGGCGACCAAGTGCAAGGAAATGTTCAAATAGGCCATTAACCCTCTTAACCATGGGATCGCTGCAGATCTGCCATGGCGACCAGAGGAGGGCCAGTATACAAGTTTGTACATTGGGACCGGCTTCCTTAGCCCTTGTAATAGTCCTTGTCATGACCCTTGCCCCTGGCCCTCACTGGCAAGTCAACCTTCCAGTTAGGGCCAGGTCAAAGGCCTTAAAACCTCATCCAAGACTCTCTTGGAGTCAGTCCCGGCACCTTTGGCACCAGGCTCATAACCATCATGAAGACCAACATTAGAATGGGACCATTTACTTGGGACTATTTAACTTGGGGGGGGGGGGGGGGGTTTCAGCCAACATGGAGGCGCACACACATAGCTCAGTTACAAGGAACTGAGCTATGCGGTCTAGTCTTTTGGGAGTGGCAGGCCTGGGACTATTTTACCTGGACTACTTTACCTGAGACTATTTAAACCGCACCCAAACAGCAGAACATGCTTTACGTTATTCTGCCTTGGGCAGCGTAACGCTCACCGTGTCCAGTTCTTTGATGCCAGTTTACCTGAAACCAAGGACCTGCAGAGAGAGAAAGAACACTACAAAACTTACCTGTAACAGTATCCTGTCGTCAATCCATCACTGACTTCATTTCCACTCACCTTAAGGTCATCCTGATCATCCGGCACCGCATGCATCCTGGAATACCATAATCTGGAACGAGGAGAAAGAAAGACAGCATTAGTAAGCGTTTACTCACATTTCCTCCTGAATGAAGAAAGCCACACAATTCTTACCTGGGTAGTCATCCGCTGGTCAATATCATAGCTGGAACATTACGGCGCTCAGCGAGGAACATCGCAACCAGCAAGGAGAGCAAAGACACAGGTTAGCAATATAAAAGGCAAAACAACGCCGCGCATCGCACACACTGCGCTTTCGCCTACCGGCCCATGCTCATCTTCAAACTGCATGACAACACCAAAATACCTTTCCATACCTAAAAAGGAAAGAAGCAAGACATTATTATTCGAACTAAGAGGAACATAAGAACTGCATATAAAGACTGTAAAGCAGCAAACCTACGTAATCGCAGCAGGCCTGGATTCCCACAGGGGGTCTTGCACCAGTGAAGTAACTTGGTCGCTGCTCGCCCCCCACATCTATGCGCCCCTGCCACGAGGAGCAGGACGGAGAATTCACCTTTTACAATATTAAGGTGAGGAGAGGGCCCAAGGGGGAGTAAGGAGTTGAGGCCAAGGGAGGTGGGAAAACAAAGAATCTGGTATTGAATCCAGATCTCCTATATTGCAGGCCCATCTTTAACCAGAGGCCTTACCAAGGGACCAGGAGAGGGTTCGAGAGTGCAAATCATCCAACCAGGGCTGGGTGGCATCCTCGTGGATACCAGATGAGCTTAACAGTCCTTGGGATCGGAGGGTCCCAAACCCCTACCATTGTTCCTGTTGGTCTAGGAATCAGTTGGGAAAAAACTACTGACACACCCGCTGGTATGCTGCAGTAGACCGCTGCCTATGCTATGTGGTGGTCGCCCACACCCTGCACTTCTTCTGTGCTCCGTCTCCTCTTTGCATGGCCCACAGGAGAGTTGCTGCTGTCTCGGGGGAACCCTCTATATCAGGCCCTTGGCCGGAGCATTCGTCGGCGCTAGCCGGTGCCCCAGTGGCGCCTCTCATAAGGATGCTTCTAAATGAGCATAAACAGGTTGACAAGCATCTTTAAACAGAGTTATGGCAGACAAGCACATGGGAAAGGGATAAGGGTTGCCCTCCCCTGCCCTTCTTGACAAGCCCAGTAGAGTGGAATGGTGTCGAGACTTGCCGCGTAGTGAAGAGTATTGAGCCTCTGTCCACAAATCACCCACAGGGAGAGAAAGATAAACACTCCCTGTGCGAGCTTTGAGGCCACAGGTGGTTTGTTGGTTGTAGAATCAGGTGGCGCCGAGGACTCCAGAGGCTGTTGGAAGAAAGTTGGGGTTAATACAGGCAAAGACAGTGCTTTAGTATTGAGTGAAGAAAGGATACTTTCTTACCTATGTTCAATGGAAGGGAGCCTGAGGAATTGCTGCAAGGGAGCGCCGATGATTCAAACCGGCAAGTACCTGGAGGTGGGTACGAGCTGACCACCAGTAATCCGTAATGATTTCTTTCCAAGACTGAACAGAAGGAAGGTCTTAAACCTTCCAAGGGTCGAAATCCAGGTTGTAGCAAGTGAACAGATAGGGAAAATCCAAAGCAGTCCGTTAAGCGCAAAAGGGTCCAAAGTACCAGTATCCGTGCAGAGTATCGGCAACCGTATCCAAGGAGCAAGAGTTAATCAAATCCGTGAGAGTAAGCCTGAGGTCGAAATCCGATGAGGTCAAAAAACGAGAGTCAAGAACGCCGAACAGTGTTAGAGAACAGCTGTGAAGCGGCGAGTGTTTCAAAGCTCCCGGCTTTTATGCGAGCCGCCTCCCGATCACGTGAGTGGGGCTCCGTGCACGTGATCGGGAAGTTGATGTGCAACCAGGAAGCGATCGCGATCGGCTGTTCCAGCCCGATCGCAATCTCCATGGCAGTTGCCATTGGAGACGAGGAAACAGACCACACCGTCCTCTTCGTGTGATCCGCAACCATCGGTGATGGCGACTCCCCTGCACCCTAGGTGATGGGACATGAGGAGGGTTGGGCGGTGAACCGGGGAGCCTGACAGTATTTCGTATCGGAGTGTCATGCAGGGTGTTGTGTGGGTGTGTGACTGACCTATCGTGCAGAACAAATGGTCACAGAACTACACTCTTTGCCTGTCCTTCTCTGCTTCCTTCCCCTGTAGGCAGGCTTTCTCTCCCCAGACGCAATTAAGGCTTTTCCGGTCTCCTGCATTTCTTGGGTCCTGGTTTGTCAGTGGGACCTATTCTGTAGATCGTTTTTTCATACAATAGTAGAAAATGAAATGTGTCCACAGACCCCACATGCATAGCACTTCATTTCTAGGTTCACCCAGAGTTTCCAGGGCAATGGTGTCCTGCCCTCTGGATTGTATCATAGGAATTTTACTCAACTGTTAAACCCAGGGAATTTTCAGCCAACGATTGGATCGGCTGAGAAGTTGGGGTTCACCAGGACTTTCGATACACAAGTGGCCTTGCCAATTTGTACAGGGACTCTTGATGTTGGGTAGGATAAGAGACCTCCATGAATGCAACAGGTTCCTGCCTCATTGGCTGTTTGGTTGTATAACTTCTGGATGGGTATTATTGTAGGAACTGCCAGAATCTAGTAGGGCACAGATGGTTTTCACGTGGAAAATCACCTGCACCCTGATGGTTTCTTCCAGGTGGTCATCCTCGGAATATAGCTGGTGGTGGTGAGAGCACAGTTTGGAGGTTCTGCCCTTTTTCCTATGGGCTTGTTGTTTGCCTTTGGGTTCAAGGTCTAATGGCTGCGGTCTGGGAAATGGGTCTAGCTCCCCAACTGGCACCCTAACGTCACCAAATAGATACCACATCTCCACTGTCTGGCCATTGCTCCTCTCCAGGTCATCTTCTGGCCATTGCTGCCATTGCTGCAATACCAAGGCCCGGAGTGGATCTAGTTCTTCCTAAAGGGCCTTTCTCCTCTTCAGAAAAATCTCGGGAAGCAGAAAAAAAAGGGGCATAGGTTTAGATGTCGGTTTTCCTTTGGAACACTTTCCCTGAAAACACAGGGACCCTTTTGGTTTTGAAGGATTTCTCTGGGTGTGAAGTCTCAGTCCCTCTATGGGTTTCCTCCTTTTGTTCTCTTCATGGAAGACGTTTCTAGGCCATCTTGGCCACCTCATCGGTCTGTCCCATGGGCCTGAGATTTTACATGTAAAATGTCTTCCTCCTGGTGTGTATGGCCCCTGGCGCTCTCCTCCCCTACGAGCCGCACCTGGGATCACAGACAAGACATCGAGCGGGTTCCCCAGATCAATTTCACGATCCTCCCAGGTGGTCACTTGTAACTTCAAGCACTCTAGGAAAATCTTCAGTCTCTCAAGGCTGGGACTGGGCAGGACCTCAAGGCTGGGACTGGACGTTGGATTTCAAGGGTGTCTTCCCCTCCCCAGTTCAACCCCAGTTTCCCACAATTGGTTCCAGCAGAACTGGCCAAACCTCTCCTTTTTGGAGCTGAATGGGATCCGAGGTTGATTAACCAAGAAGGCATGGATGTTACTGGGGTGGTGGGCATGACTGCTCCTAGTGAAGAGTTTGTATTTTGGGTTTGTATGTGTCTGGTGTTAATGAAGAACATACCCAATGCAGTCTCTGGGTATGTCCATTTGGAGATCAGTCTCCTCCAAAACCTTCTCGTTGGCTGGGGTCCAATAAGTATTTCGGGTCCATACCTCATAAGTGCTCTCCTACGGGGGACGTTTGTGATGTTACATACCCCTGCTTGGTCAGTGTGTGGAAAACCATTCCTGCGACTTGCGTTCTTGGAAGTGGCTCCCCTTCAGGTTAGAACCTGATGTTAGTCTGCTCTTCCTGGGTTCCCATGTGCTTGGGGCTGTCGGCGGCCCCTTTATTGGGGTCTCCCACTTCTGACACCATGCGTCAGATGGCATAGAACTCTGGTCCCCGAATTCCATCTGCACACTCCATCAATGCAGGTTGGAGCAGGTCAGGATTGCCTCCGGGTTACAAAAAGACAGCCCCTTGCACTGCAGAGCCAGTGCATGCATTTATTAACGACCGCATCCCTTAGTTCTCGTTGGTTGGGAGATAGTTTGGGGACCTTATGCAGAAATACTATGCCCCTCCTAGAGACCCAATTCGCCTTACTATTGATCGTGCCCTCCCTGGTGTGTGGTCTACATGCCATAGGGTGGGCAGCATGGCAGCCATGGTTTCCTACTATATTAGCAACTCTGCCATCCCAGATTACATTAATTGTGTTTATACTTGCTTGAGTATGGGCTCCTGGGTAGAGTGCTCGTCTCGGTTCCATTGCGGTACAGCTCGTCCCGGACACTGTGCGGTACAGTTGCTGCACAGAATCGCTGTAAGTAGGGACCTGGAGCACTGTGGGAAGCAGTATTTTCTTCATGCTCACATGTAGGCTCCCACCCCATCATACTGGTACTCATAGTGGAGGGGCCTTTGGCTTTGTATTTTCTGACTCCTCAGGTGGTTTGAAGGACCCCACAGCATCTGCAAGACCAGAGGATGATATCCCCTTGACTGCCCCTCCCCTTCTCCCTTGGGCTTCTATCAAGACCATGAGCAGCCTCTTCAGATACACAAGCTCAGACAGTACTTGCTTGCATTTACATCCATAATTCATGGGTGCCTCCTTGGTGGCTGGCTCAGCAATGAGTGGATGAATGGGCTAGGCAGTGTAGGGTCACTGGGGAGGATGAGACTAAGCAAGAGGCTACTCCCAGAGCACATGTCAGACACATTCATATTCCCAACAATACCAGTGAGAAGGAGCTTGTGCTCAAAGGCCACATCCGCAGCCTCAAGTTCCATCCGTGCCATAGATTCTAGAAATCTGTTAGTCTCTACAGACAATGCCAAGTTCTTGCCTTCTAAATGGAGACCCAATGGGATCAGGATCTCATAGACCTTGCAATTGCTCATTGGGCTTTTCTTGGTTGAACGCCCCCCCTGACCCCAGTATCTGAGTTGAAGGTTGGCTAGTAGTAGTGAGGGCCGGACCTATGCTAATACAGGCCCTGGCTCTAGTTCGTGTCTGTTCAAGTCAAGTGTAATTTGAGGGATATCCGGCAAGTGGCAGGGGAATTGTTGTTAACCTCTGCAGTACCTTCAGGTGGCTCTGCCAGTCTCACTTACATGTTCAGTGATTCTTTTGTCTTAATGTTCTGTGTTTCACTAGGTCAAGATCTTGCTCTTTTCCCCAACTGGGTTTCTGTAAGTATCTCTTTTCTGATACTGGGACAAGTACCACAAGTGCCATATAGTCCTCTTGATTGACTTTAGTTACTTCATTACTACTGTGGCAAGGCAGAGGTCTCGCATAGTAGTTGTTATTTCCTAGACAGGTATTCCAGCTACTGAGACAAAGCAGATGACTCCCAAAGTCTTCTTGACTTTTGATATTGCCTTCTTTATGCCCTTGTCCCCCAATTGGGTCGCCCTCTGCTCCTGTTACCTATGTCTTGGGGTTGGCGTCATTGGTTCTTCCTGGGGTCGCAGGTTTCCTCCGTGCTGGTAAACGCTTCTAGCTTTTCTCTCTCCAGCTTTTGGTGCTTCTCAGCGGCTCTGCAGGGTCCTCTGCTCGCCAGTCTTGAAGTTTGCGGATTGCAACGTCCACCTCCTCAAGGTTACACCACCACCTAGGTCTTCCAGTCCTCACATGAGTCGGCTTGCATGCTGGCTCTTGGACTGCTGCTGCTTCGTCACGTCCTCTCGATCCTTCCATCGAGAGAACGTGGCGAAGCAGAAGCAGGCTGGTCTTCGCCAGCCTGCCTTCACAGATGTTTCTCTACCGGGTTTGAACTTCCCAGGCAACACCTGCTGGTGTCGGCTTCCCTCTTCTGTAATCCCTTCTTCAATTTGTATACTATTCAGCTGCGTCCTCCCCAGCTTAGGATCATTGTCTTTCTTCGGGTCTGTCATGATGCCTACCCCCCCAGGCATACGGACCAAGCCCATCAGCCCCGGGAGCAGGCATCTAGACATTTAGTAAAACCTCAGCAGCCCCGGCTAGGGGCTATCTGGGTTCAGTCCTGGCGCCTTAGGCGCCAGGCTCATAGTAGAAATCAGTCCTGGCGCCTAAGGCGCCAGGCTCATAGTCATTACTTACCTCAGGCAGACCATGCTGCAAATGACTCCAATCCAACATGAAGCCTGAAAGGGACTATTTTTCTACTTGGGTGTGGTTCTAGGGACTTCTTACCTGGGACTACTTTTGAGGCTATTTAAACCACGCCCCACCAGCAACACACGCTTTGCGTTATTCTGTATCCAGCAGCGTAACGCTCACCGTGCCTGCAGCCTGCATCCAGTCTTCTGCCATGCCCGCCTAGAATCCGGAGCTCCTAAAAAAGAGGAAAGAAAGGGACAAGGTTAGAAAACAAACTTATATTTCTATTCCACACCCGATTCTGGATCCATCTCGTCTCCGGACCTGTAAAGAACATAATTTCTGCACGCGCCGCACCTCCAGCTGCAGCGCCGCGCCATACTCACCAGTCTTCACAGCATCCTTCGGGTCGGCGCTGCCTCCATCATTTCTTCGCCGAACTTCGGCACCTAGGAGACAAAAGAAAACCACAAGGTGAGCCGAGGGAACCAACAAATATAATTCTTACCACCATGGACTTACCCGATTTACCACCGGAGGCATCCTTTTGTGACTCTCCATATTTTCACGTGCCGCATCTGTAAAAGAGACACAAAACAACACGTTTTCCACGTGCAACATTTACCGGACAGCGCCGGGTAATACAGACTCTTACCTGAGAGCCACCAGCTGCCACAAGAGCATCTTTTCACGAGCCAGCTGCAAGACAAGAAAGGAAGGGGGGAACAAGAGTGAACATCGGACATATTGAACTCTATGAACTTAATACTTACTGGTCCTCACCAGGAACCTCAGAGTCAATATTCTCCGGACCTCTCCGAGCCTTCAAAATAGTGAAGTAACTGGAATCGACGCGCCCCTGCAAATCCACACAGGATGGAGAGCTCATCTTTCAAGAATATAGGTGAGATTGCTGTGAGGGCATTTCGGAGGTGATTAGTTGGGGAGGACTGGTGGGGTGCCATCACTTGAATCCACAAGTGGCTAAATCCATCTCTCCACTTGCAGGAGAATATTTCTACGGGTTAAGCAGACAAGATTAGGAGGGCAGATCCAGTCAGTCATCGCTGCACTACGCATCACGTGGGTGGAGACCGCAGCTGTCCGGGTCCGACCGACGCCCCCGTGGGAGCCAGGTGAGCGTAACAGGGTCTCATGGAGTATTCCTCAAGACGAACAAGTTACTTTCTTACCTGGTAACGTTCTTTCGATGGGATGGTCCGACGACGTATTCCATATCTATGACATGTAATCACCACAGCTGTGCTGCTTCGGAAACTTTTCCGGCGTCTGCGTCCTGCATCGATGACGTCGATGCGCCGACGTCGAGGACCTCCTCCGACGTCCGACGTCATCCGATGTGATAAGTAGGACGCACGACGCCTGTAGCCTCAGTTGTAGTTTTTTCCCCCAGAACGTGTGACATAAGTCAACTGCCAGTCAGACACAAAGCCTTGCGGAACGTAAGCTGCAATCGCAAAAGAAATTCTGCAGCGGGGAAGGCAGGGCGGGAGCGATATGGAATACGTCGTCGGACCATCCCATCGAAAGAACGTTACCAGGTAAGAAAGTAACTTGTTCTTCGAGGGGATTGGGTCCTCCGACGTATTCCATATCTGTGACAGACTCCCAAAACAGTACCAGAGCAAGGAGGAGGGTAAGAATTTATAAACAAAATTTATAATAGCCAATCAAACAGCAGAGCAAAGGACCGCCTTGCCAAAGGCCAGATCCTGCCCTCTGATGGAATCGAGGGAATAATGCCGTACAAATGTATGTACTGAAGCCCAGGTGGCTGCATCACAGATGTTGCGAATAGGAACACCCCTCTGCAGCGCAGTAGATGCAGCCACACCCCTGGTAGAATGGGCCCGCAAGCCAGCCGGTGGGTCCTTACCCGCCAAGCGGTAACACTCCAAGATGGCCAAAATAATCCAGCGGGACAAAGTCTGTTTCGTCACAGCTTGCCCCAAACGCTTACCAGCGTAACCAATAAAGAGATGATCGTCCACTCTGACCCGGGACATGCGGGAAACATAAAAGCTTAAAGCTCTCCTAGGATCAAGCCTATGGAGCCTCTCCTCTTCCTTACCAGGATGCGGAGGAGGATAGAATGCCGGAAGAACAACCTTCTGGGCCAAATGAAATTCCGTCACAACCTTCGGAAGAAAAGAAGGACGAACTCGAAGGACAACCCTGTCCTTGTGGAAAACAGTGAAGGGTGGCTTAACTGAAAGTGCCTGTAACTCACTCACTCTGCGAGCGGAAGTAACCGCAACTAAAAACACAGTTTTCAGAGTTAACAGCCTCAAAGGGCAAGAATGCAAAGGCTCAAACGGAGCACCCATAAGAAACCTAAGAACAAGGTTTAAATCCCAACCGGGCACCAGGAAAGGTGACGGAGGGAACACATTAGTGAGCCCTTTGAGAAACTGTGAAATTAAAGGGATCTTAAAGTAAGAACACTCTTCAGACGAGCGCTTAAAGATGGACAGCGCCGCCAGGTAACCTTTAATGGTACCCACTTGCAAGCCCCTGTGGGCCAAAGAAAGCAAAAAGGACAGAACCATGGGGATGTCACATGCAAAAGGATCCACATTCCGAACTCTGCACCAGTCGCAGAACTTACGCCAACGGCAACGGTACAGAGACTTAGTTGCTGGCCTTCGGGCCGAAAGCAACACCTCCAACACGTCTTCAGGGAGGTCCCAATCCCTATACCTCAACCTTTCAGAAGCCAAGCGGGACGGTTGAGGGAACGGACCTCTGGATGGAGAACCAGACCCCCCTCCCGTGAGAGCAGATCGTCTCGGTAGGGAAGACGACGTGGAGGGCAGAGGGACAAGTCGAGAAGGTCCGGGTACCACGTCCTCCGAGCCCACGCCGGAGCAATGAGGATCATCCGGGAACCGAACTTCCGTAACCTCCGCAGCACTTGCGGGATGACGGGGACTGGAGGAAACGCGTACAGCAGCGGGAACGACCACTCCACCACGAACGCGTCTCCTAAGGCTCCTTTTGGAGGAAATTCCCGCGAGCAAAACCTTTCGCACTTCCGGTTGACACTGGAGGCGAAGAGATCCACTTGAGGGGTCCCCCAAAGGGCGAAGATCTCCAGGAGAATCTCCTGAGCCAACTCCCACTCGTGAGAGATCGTGCTCTGCCTGCTCAGAGCGTCCGCCGTCACGTTTTCGACTCCGGCCAGATGAACTGCCGAGATCGAAACTTCCTGCTGGATGGCCCAGAACTCGAGCTGCATCGCCTCCCTGCACAGAGGAAGTGACCCTGCCCCCCCCCTTTTTGTTGAGGTAGTGCATGGCCACTGTGTTGTCCGTCAGGATCAGGACATTCTTTCCTCGCACAGTCGGCAGAAAAGCCCTCAGGGCTAGCCTGACGGCCCTCAGCTCCAACAGATTGATATGGAGTCTGGACTCCGACGGAGACCAACGACCGCTGACTGTCAGCCCGTTGGCATGAGCTCCCCATCCCGTGAGGGATGCATCCGTCACGATCGTCACCTCCGGCCAGGGAAGCCAAAATGGAGCCCCCTTCATCAAGTTGCCTTTGACGGCCCACCACAGAAGGTCCCGGGCGACCGAGGGCGGCACCTGAATCGGGTCCGACATCCTGCCGGAGGACTGTGACCATTGCATCTTGAGTGCCCACTGCAAAGATCTCATTCGCAGGCGAGCCTCTGGCACCAGAAGAATGCAGGATGCCATGAGGCCGAGCAACCTCAAGAACTCGAACGCTGGGAGCGTCTGGGCATGCTGAAACTTGCGCACCATCTGCTGAATGTGAAGAGCCCTCACCTGGGGAGGAAAACACTGCCCCAGGGAAGTGTCGAGCACTGCTCCGATGTACTGGAGCCTCTGCGTTGGCGTCAAATGGGACTTCTTTAAATTGAGGGAGAAGCCCAGCCTGTGAAGGGAGTGGCAGGTGACGGACAGATGATCCAGGACTTGCTCGGGAGAGCTCCCCCTGATCAACCAATCGTCCAGGTAGGGGTAGACGTGAATCCCCCCTTGCCTGAGATGCGCTGCCACCACCACCATGAGCTTGGTGAAAACCCTCGGGGCGGAGGTCAATCCGAACGGCAGGACCCGAAACTGAAAGTGCGAGTCGCCAACCGCGAACCTCAGGTACTTCTTGTGCTTGGGATGGATCGGCACATGGAAGTAAGCATCCTTGAGGTCGAGTGACACCAACCAGTCCTGAAGCTGAAGGGCCTGGAGGACTTGAGAGAGAGTAACCATCTTGAACTTGTCCTTCCTGAGGAGTTTGTTCAAACCGCGCAAGTCCATGATGGGTCTCAATCCCCCGTCTTTCTTGGAAATCAAAAAATAAGGGGAATACCATCCCTTGTTCCTCTCCGCTACAGGCACCAGTTCTATAGCGCCTTTCTCCAGCAGGGCTTGAATTTCCTGCGCAAGGAGCGGATCCGGACACTTCAAAGAGAGGTTTCCCGGTGGATTGTCGCGAGGCCTGTGCCGAAAGGGAAGACAGTAGCCGTGGGCTATGATCTCCAGAACCCACACATCTGAAGTAATGGCTTGCCACTCTACAAGATGCTGCGTCAGCCTTCCCCCAACCGGCGAACCATGGGACATGGCCTCATGACTGAGTAGGAGCGGCTGCGGCGTTACCTGAGGGCAAAGAGGCAACTGCCCGAGCGGCCTTGGCACCACGGGTACCCTGTCGTCCACCTCTGGTACCCCTGCGCTGGCCTCTTTGACTGCCAGCCCCTCTCGCTTTACTGAAGGACGAGTAAAAGCAAAAGGAACCACCCCTCCACTGCTGTCCCCTAGGACGAAAAGGCGGAGGTTGGCGAACTGCAGCGCCCAACGACTTCGCTGCAGCTTTTGAGGTCTGCAACCTCTCAAGGCTCTCGACAGCCTTGCTGCCAAAAAGGTGTTCACCGTCAAAGGGCATGTTGAGGAGCCGGGACTGCACATCAGGAGCAAACCCCGACTTCCGCAACCACGCAAACCTGCGTATCACGGTGCTCGCCGCCATGGACCTACTGACGCATTCAGCCAAGTCCAGACCCGACTGAACGGACTCACACATGGCATCCTTACCATCCTGGACCATAGCAAGGAAACCATCCCGTTCATCCCCTTCGGGAATATGTTCAGCCGCTAACGCAACACAGTTCCACAGAGTGTGCATGAAACGTGACAAGGCACAAATGGAGTTGGCCGCCTGAAGCGCCATACCACCAGAAGAAAACACTTTCTTCGCCCAGCCATCAAAACACTTGTCGTCCCTATCAGGAGGGATGGTAGGGTACGACGCCTGCTTTGCCGGGGCCGTGGCCGCCTGCACCACCAAACTTTCCGGAGTGGGGTGCCTGGTCAATTAGCAGGGGTCGCTACTGGCTGGACGGTATTTACGCGACAAGGACTTGCCCACCGCCGGGAGACTCTCCGGAGCAGTCCAAGCCGCCGCCACCCTTCTCTGTAAAGCCATATGGAACGGCAGTACCGGGTCAGTTGGGGGACCAACATCCAGGATGTCCGTCAGGTCATCCTGCACAAACTCCCCTGGGGGAGCAGACCATCCCAGATACTCAGAAACCCTAGCCATAAGGCGCCGGTACGAGGAATCGGCATGAGAGCCAGGCTCAGGCCTACAAAATTCCACCTCCGGAGAGGTGTCCAGTCCACTGGCATCATGCAGAGACTGCCTCAAATCGTCAAACTGACTATGGCCCGAGACAATGTCATCTGGCACCCGACGAGGAACCAGGCCATCAGAATCCTCATCCGCCTCTGAAATATATTCCAGGTGGCGAAAAGAAGGCACCGAGAGTGCCTGCTCTTAGCCAGAGCCTTCCTAGGGGGTACACCCGAGACACGGGGCACCTCCGACACGAAAGGCGTCGATGGCGTCGAGCGAATCGGTGCCGCCGTCGAGAAAACCGGCAACGGCGCCGAGAGGATCGGCGTCGACGTCGAGGAAATCGGCGTCGCCGTCGAGGAAATCGGCGTCGCCGTCGAGGAAATCGGCGTCGACGTCAGATGCAGCGCCTCCAGTATCGGCGGCGTCGACACTGCCCTCGAAGCCGGAGCCCCGAGCGTGTCCCTCGACGACCTGACCGTCGACGGCTTCGACGACTTCCTCGGAGCCGGAGCCTCGAGAAAGCCTGTCGACGCCCTCGACGCCTCAGACGTCGATGTCTTCCTCGAAGACATCACAGGTGCACACGGTCTCGATCGCGTCGAGGACCGGGACCTGGAACGGGTACGGCGAGAACGAGCCTCCTTGTCCGAACGGGACCTCTCCCGTGACTCGTGCCGACCACTCTTGCGAGCGGTGGCTCTCGACCTCTCACGGCCGACCCCACTCGGGGGCGCGGACGGTTGAGTACCCTGCGACTCAAGAATCGCCAACATCTTCTTCCCGAAGGAAGCCCATTCCTCCGGCGTCGCACGGCTGGTGGGGTAACCGACGTGCCGGGCAGAGTCCTCTGAAGAGGACCTGGAAGGCGACCGGTGTCGGCGCTTCCGAGAATGCCTCGAAGAGGCTGAGGAGTGGCGAGACCGACTCCTAGAAGAAGACCGACGAGACTTCCGACGAAGACGCGGAGAGTCACCCCTCGAATCATCTGTCGAAAGCCCCGCCGACTTCGATTTCCGGGGCTTGGACACCCGACCTACCGACAATTTCTTCTTACGCTCGCGTAAGGCCTTGGACGTGAGCGACTGGCAGTCGATACAGTCATCCGTGTCGTGGGCCTCCCCGAGGCACCAGAGGCAGGCGTCGTGCGAGTCAGTCACCGACATCTTGGACCCACACTCCCCGCACTTCTTAAAGCCCGGACGCGGGGTTGAAGACGAAGTGGAAGACATCGCCGAAGGAAATTCACAAACGAACAGGTTCGAAGAACCAGAAAGAACAGAACTCCAAAGAGTCGAGGCTTAGAACCGAGAAACACGAAGCAACACGTTCGCGGAAAAAACGGAACTGAGGCTACAGGCGTCGTGCGTCCTACTTATCACATCGGATGACGTCGGAGGAGGTCCTCGACGTCGGCGCATCGACGTCATCGACGCAGGACGCAGACGCCGGAAAAGTTTCCGAAGCAGCACAGCTGTGGTGATTACATGTCATAGATATGGAATACGTCGGAGGACCCAATCCCCTCGAAACCATGGTTCAAACTCTTCCCAGTTATTTATATTTCCAATGGAGAAGTGATTGTTATTACTTCTTCATTCTTCTTCCTCCTAGTACGAGTTGATTCCAACCTGTTGGCAGTCTTGACGTTTCCTTCACTCTTCCTCTTCACAGTGGTTTGTTTTTAATGGGCTAAGGGAAGAGGTGTTACCATAGCAACCAGTGGTCTGTTCTGGTTGGAGTTCTTGAGGTAGTGATGGCCCCAAGGTTAAAGGGTTAGGGAGTCCTTCACGGAATGGGAGTCCCCCCCTGTGAGGTCCCGCTTACCGCCACCCCTCGGGGGAATGTTGTGTGGCGGGCTCACCTCCCTAGCCTCACAGAGAAGGGCTCCCACGCTGGGGGTGGTGGGGGAACATGCCGAGATCCTGTGAATCGTCACTATATGCAGACTACATGTCTGGTAGTGGGTAGCTAGAGGCCCACATTGTTAAAAAAAAACTTTTGGAACCATTTCTAGACAAAGGTGTATTAAACAAAAATATTTTTCTGTAGTGCTCAAACATTTCTTTTGATTTTTGTAAGAAATTCTCCACATACATCTATGGCAAAGACAAAACATGCAAAGTTTCAGAACTATATTTAGGTAGGGTGGCTTCCCAACCGTACCCTTCAAGATCTAATCAAAAACAGTAGTTTCAAATTATCCACTTACTGAGCAAACAAAAATAGGGTTTCACATCATTTTGCACATACTCATTGGGTGTCTAATACATATTTGACTTTGTTCAAATAGACATGGAATTGTCCGTTCTGACCAATACTTGGATGTTGTCCCTTCTCCCCTAGAGGCAGCCTGTTTCCCATGAGGCCAGGGAGGGGAGGCCTCTACTCAGCAGGTGGATCCCATGGGGAGGGACCCTCCCCCCCGCCAACCCCTCTATGGGATTAGGGACGACTGTCCAGGAAGCACAGTGTACTCAAGACATATCTCCCATCTCCCTCACCCACCTACCCAATACAGAGTCCTACAATCCCACATACTTTCATGTAACTCTGTGGGGTACATGGCCTCCCTAAAACGTACTAGGATGAGGAAGAGCAGAGACTACTTATGTGAGTCATATTCAGAAACTGGGACGAAGAAGTAACCCAATGGAGAGTAAAAAATTGCATTGCTCCGCGCTTCTTCCTCGTCTCAGTATCAAGAGTGCCCCGCGGAACAAACATGAGCAGCCTAGACAATGTGATACAAGCATGTTCGAACCGAGGATAAACAGGGAAGAAGGACTTCATGATTGGTCAGATCCTTCCTGGAGGAGCTGGGAAATATGTACGTGGCTGAAGAAACAGAGATGCCATGAGTACAGAGGGCGAGACACATGTTCCCAGAAACTCAGCCGTGGCCCGCCAGAGAAAAAGGCAGAAATCAGGACAACCAGGTGGCGTGGAGAGCTTGTGTGTGCAGCAGTGTTGGAAGTGCACTGTCCAGGAGCAGAGGAACGCGATGAGGATGCCGTGGTTCCTGGAGGGATCACCAGAAGCCCCTGTGCGGGAAGAGAAGCCCAGGGACAATCAGAGGTCACTGGTAAGAAGCATGTAGACGCCTGGGTAACTAGGATGGTTGTTGGGAACCTGCAAGGAATGGGTCTGGGAATCCCAAGTAACAAACTGCCTCCAAAGCCATCTTCATACTAAAGAGTACCTGGCAGGAGAGTATACCAGGTCAAGAGAAGAGAATCACACCAGTCTGGGACCCACTCCTTTTTATGAAGAGTAACCCAAATCATCTTCATAGTCACAGTTCCTGGCAGGGTAGTGAACCAGGTGGGCTGTGAGAAAGGGGAAGGGAAACATACCCCCTGATATTGTGAACTGTGCAAACCTGAGGAAGACCAGGGGATGAAAAGCATACCCCCTGGTGTTTATGAACATTGTGAAGAGCCTAAGAAAGGCCAGGAGAAGGGAGTCATTCCCCTGGTATTTGTGAACATTGTGCTAAAGGCCAAGGGAATGGAGTCATTCTCTTGGCATTGCGAGAAGCCTAAGAAAGGCTAGGGGAAGGGAGTCATTCACACCTGGTGTTTTGTGAATATTGTGAGAAGTGTGAGGAATTCACAGTGGCAACAAGTAAGACAGACAAAAGTGATCACAGTTCAAGGGTGTTTATTGAACAATGAATGCGGTATTCAGGTTGGAAAAATGTCTATTCTAAACTAAACCTAAATCTAAGATGGGAGCAAGCGTCTACCACCAAATGAAAAATAAGGCAGTCCTAGTTGCGTTGTGTCAAATAAAAAGGGCCTATACTAAGAAACCTATTGCCAAACCTTACAGCTATTAAAAAAAAGGGTGTGGGATAGTTCAAGGAAAAGGAAAAAAAAAAAAAGTGTTCTCAAATAATGTGTCACGTTGCAGTAGCCTGGGTCTCCCTTCCCCACGTTTTGAGTACAGGGTAAGATGGGAGCTTGGAGCACAGCAGTGTCTCTAGCTTCTCCAGCAAGAGACGATAGTTCCAATGGTAGTTCTCAGGGCCATCGATGGCCAGTTTCCTTTTGAAAGTCTCTTGCCTTCGGGAGCCTGATGTGTTAAAATAACAAAAACAAAAGCTCCTTTAAACAAATGAGTTTGTTAGGGTGATAAATGATTCACCCCTGGGCCCCCCTCTTCTGGACACTGACCCTTCTCGATTGTAATCCACAGTTCAGACAGGGTGATGCTTTCACCCCTGGGTCCCCCTATTCTAGGCGCTGACCCTTCACGTATCGTATTCCTCAATTTATATTTCAGTTCTTTTCTTACTTTAAGTTGGATGATAGCTTCACCCCTGGATCTCCCCTCGGTCGGGCTCAGACCCCTCTTAACTGGCGGCACTTGCGTGACAGCTTCACCTCTGGATCTCTCTCTGCTGGGCTCGGACCCTTCTTCTCTGGCATGCCGCCTTCGGGTTCACTCTTGCCATCTCTTAATTTTTGCTTTCACTTTTCTCAATCTTGGGGTGACAACTTTTCACCCTTCGATCCCCCTCTGCCGGGCCTCGACCCCTCTCGATGCTTAGACTCCCTTTATCGTGTTTACTGTGGCTCTCGATCAGGGTGATAGTGGCTCACCCCTGGCTCCCCCTCTTCTGGGCGCTGACCCTGCTTTACTTTCAATGTTCTCTTTTTACACAGTTCAACGTTTGTGGGATTCACCTCCCTTTCTTTCACAGTGCTTGTAGATCAAAGTCTTTCGTTTGCACAGGGATTTTGCTTGACCATCTGTATGATCACTTTGACCCATTTCGCTGGCCCTCCTATGGCCTTCTGTTAATTGTAGTTTCGCTCAATTGGGGATTGACCAGACTCTAGTTAGCACCCACATGGTGACGGTTGAACTCTTTTGCTGGTCTCCCCTTCACATTCTTACAGTTCTTTTAAGTTCGTTGAACATGTTTCAAACTTACCACTCTTGCGATTCTCATTCAAAACAGCCCGGTTCTTATCAGTGCTCCACTCGACTCGCCGGTTGTGATGAACCGCTTGGCTCTTCTCTCTGGAGTTAAGGCTGGTACCACGGGCGCAGGAGCTTCCCTTGCTCCTGCCTATCGGCATAGGCTTGCCCGTGTACCGTTGACATCTGCTGAAACACACATGTGCTATTGTTCACAGTCTTAGGCTCTCTTCCACAAAGGTTCTGCGGGTCTGGGATGAAAAGGGCAAGGTCACTTCTCCCCTCTCCACCCTCTCGATTCCCGCCGCCTTTCTCCTTCTCTTGAACTGCCACACCAGATTAGCCATCTCGTTGTGCTGTCTGCCGTGCTCGCCCTGTGCTCTCCTGCTCCACCCTTTATCCCTATCGGAAAGAGGAAGGTCTGTCAGGTGAGTGCGATTTAAGTCAATTGCCCGACTCTGCCTGACCCCTGTGCCGGGACATGTCAGGTAAACAATTTTATTACAAGTCTGTTGTGTAAAGGTGTTTGGGTCAAAAAGGGTAGTGGGAGGTCAGAGAATTTGAATATCCAAAAGGGTATGATGGGGAAGGTTTGCGAAATGGACGAGAATGACTGGAATGTAGAACAGAACATAGGGGATTCTGGGAATGGTAGTACTCTGCCACAGTAGATTGGGGTTTTGGATCAGAGGGAAGGGATTGGTAGGGTTTGTAAAGCAAATGGGGGTAACTGGGATAGTGGAATGAACAAGAGGGATTGTGGTAACTGTAGTGTTTTACTTGAGTTGGTGGGGAGTTCGGAAAATAATAATCAGAGCGTCGAGAAGAAGAATGATTGGATATGTGTGTGGGAGAGATTAATATGAGGAAGGGGGGCAGATGAGGCACAGCCAATAAAGATCTCATAGATTTCACCCTCCTCTTCACCTTGCACAGTAACACACTGCGTCTCCGTTTGGGCATTCTCCTGAGCAGAACCCCAGGTTCTCCCCCTACCCAGGGGATATTCCCTGTTTGTTTGCCTTCAGGGTTGGGATAAGAGGGCTAGTCCTTTTGTGGCCACCTGAATAAGGGGTTACCGGGATCTACTTGGGAGAACACCCTCATGTTTCTCACAGAAGGCTGAGAAAGACCAAGAGAAGGGAGTCATTCTCTTAGTACCAAGGTTTTGAATTAGAACTTTACTTTACTTATGAATTGAGACTTTTCAATCTGCAACTTCGTGTGCTGTCTTTGAAAAAAAGCTGCAACCTGGGGAAGGGAGTCATTCTCCAGGAAATAGTATTTCCAAAAAGCTGTCATGGTAGTCCGTTCGACAGAAGAAGGGAGCCATTTTCTGCATTAAGAAGACTCATCAATCTTATAGTTTACTTAGAAGTGTACAGGAAGGAAATAGGTTTTGACATAGGACAGTGGACTTTTTACTTTACATTCTGACACATCCTTGGTATTGAGTCGAAGAAAGGAACCCCCTTGTAATATTAGAGATAGTTCGGGTGTTCCTCTTTTATTTCGTTAAATAAAAGTCTTTAGCAACAACCATGACACCTGTGTGTCAGTCTTCTCCTTCCACACCCTTACATAATATGAAACAATATTGCAAGTGTGATGCTGGAAATGGAGAGGGGGGGGGGGGAGGTGCGCGTGTGTTTTTTCTATGTTTCCTGCCACTGAGGTACAGCCTAGACCTCCGACAGTGCAGCTCTTTGTTTTATCTTTTGGTGAACACCACCCATGGGATACCCTTATGGCAACACCCGTGGGTGGGGGTACACCCTTGCACCACTTATGTGTGTTTTTATGGCACCTGTGTGTTTCCCACAGAGCAGGGTATGGGCTGGTGGCAGCTACACGCTGACTTGGCCCTGCCATAGGAATTAATGGATTCCTACACAAAGGCAAGATGGACCCTGTGGCCTCTTGGTTTCTATTGCCTCTTACCTTGTTTCCCAATGTCCTGGGAAGCCCCGTATCTGTTCTCCTTCCTCCTGACTGGCTGTTGGGTGGAAATACCATAAATGGCTCAGGGGCGGCCTCCTGTCAGACTGACTGTAGCCTTACCATGGGCTGTGTGTTGTGGGCACACCCTAGGGGTGGGACCTGTGTGAATGGTGTCTGAAGTGAACTCACATTCTGTGGTATGGGTATCTGGTTTCTGTGTGTATGACACAATGAATGAGACAGCCCCGACTGAAACTGACATGAAAGCAGTGTAGTGTGCTGAAAGGCTGAGTACTTGCCCCAATTCACATGAATTGTTATGGGTGGAGTGCATGGCTTGAATGCCTGCGACCCTGATTGCCTTCTTGCATGAATGCCCTTCTGCGTGATTGGCTGACTGATCCTGGCTCAGCCAGAGTGAATGGGGAACAGATGTGTTTATCTGGGGACCTCTCACTTACCAATTTGTTCAGAAGCTGAAGTAAGAAGATGCAGTTCCTTGAAGCCCAACTGGAGGAGAAGTTTGCTGCTACATTTTCTTCGTGTAATCCAAAAGTTGCAGTGTTCTACTAAGGCCTGATCCAGAGAGCGCATACGAAGGAGACCTGTCCCCAAGCTACGAGGGACCAGCGTGCAACCTGCTACTCTTCATCCAAAGTGCCCTGGAAGCCAGTCATGTGTGCCTGCCGTCCAGAGAAGGGGTCTTTGCGAGTCCTGATGGAGTACCCAAACATCTTGAGTCGAAGAAGTCCATTGGTGTCACCCAGGGTCTGGAGGAGTGTTTTGTGACTACTGGAAGCAGTTTCAGTCTACCGCCCAAAAGAGGGAGTACACCGGCATAGTGCTGCTGGATACCCGGAGCTGCGAAAGTTCCAAACTGCCTAAGAGGGACTCCCGTGCCATAATCACTGACCACGTTTTCCCACCAGAGAGAGTCCAGAGTCGCTAAGTGCAGAGTAAGATCCGTTGGTGGGTTTCCCACCACCAGAAGCTAACAAAAACGTCCAAAGGGTCCAGACTTGGTGAAGGTCCGAGGTCCACCTGAGTGGTCGAGTCCAGGACGCCAGAAGCTGTCCAGAGACAGCACTGAAGAAGCGAAAGTCAGAAAACCTCAATATTCCAAAACCCTGACACCAAAAGTGACCTATGCACCTGTTGCCGCCAGAAGTTATTGAAGGGTTCCAGGGGTCTTGCTCATCTGCCAAGCCTTTAAAAGGAGCCCACAGCAAGTTTCATATTCATATTCACATTCACAGGAGAGCACCGGGAAGAGTAAAATTGCTGCACTTCAGAAAGACGGCTGCATTTTTCTCGGGGTCTCCGCATCCCAGTGGCTCTTTCTTCCAAGGTGGGTCCATCCTCGGAGGGAATCGTCAAGTGAAATCGAGAAACTCGGCCACTTCGCCTGTCAAGGCACCAAAGGTACTCCATTGAGGAAGAGCATCTTCTAGCCTCAAGAGTCATCCAGGGGTCCCAGATTCGTCTCGGATCCTGTTCACCTGTGGCCTCTCTGGTACTTTGGGGTGGTGGAAACTTTTTTTAAAAAAGCAGAAGGTTATTGAACATTATTGGACTGGGCTATAAAAGACAAATTACTCCCTAACTTTTCCATTACAGGTTGCCCAGTTTGGGGGCATGGAGGGGGAGGGGGTCTTCCCACATAATTGTATATCTAGTCTAAAAAAAGCATTCTGCCACTGTTCGCAACTAACCTGCCGTTCTTCCCACATCTATGCAATTACAACTCACTTAAGAATCCACATGCCCATTTAAAACTGTCTGCAGTTAATGCATCTATTACTGAATTTAAGTATTGTGTGGTACCACATAGAGTGTATAAGTTTGCCATTCTTTGGATAAGTATTTCCAAGAACAAAGTGTTATTTAAATGAATATATATATATTCCTGAATCTTAATTTATATAAATAAACTGTGTTATCACCCAACAGTGTGTGGACATTCCTTTGTGGGGGCTTTGGGGATTCACTGTATTTAAGAACCAGCCTGCATCACCTCCTGAAAGCTTAAGCCTGGCTGCTCGTCCATTGCTACCAAATTGAGAGCCCTGGCTGGTGTGTTCTGTGCCTTTACCCTACCATATAGAGGGCAGAAGTACATACACCCCCCCAGACTTTACAGCAAATAAAAAAAATTTTAAAAAAAAGACTGGCTTTGGTTCATGATTCCATTACGATGAAACTATTACATTTCAGTAACTGATACATTGGAGTGCATGTACTTTTTAGAAACCATCTTACTTACTCTGGTCTGAGTGGATGGGGCAGACGTGGAAAGAGTGGGAGGCTAGGCTAACCACTACTGAAGATGGCCACTTAAGGACTAGGCAGTCCCTGCCCGATATATATATGGGATACATTACTCACCGTAATCGTATTTCTGATGCTTGTATCTGCTTAGATTCACATGCTGTGCATAGGCCGACATCTAGTGGAAGCTGCGGAGTATTACAGTTTGTTTTTCGAAACTCGAAAATGGGCGTCGACACAGGGCGTGCCAGTAATAGTATCCCTAGTGTGACGTCCACTGTACCCAAGATCCCTCACGCGTCTAGGATCCTCAGATTGTATTTTTTCTGACATGAGGTAGCATGAGGAGTAGCGTGGGTACAGATAGTCCAAGCAGATAGACGGAAAGGTAAGACTACAAGCATCCATGCGCCTTCTCTCAGAGGGGAGGAAGGGTGGGTCGCATGTGAATCTAAGCAGATACAAGCATCAGAAATACGATTACGGTGAGTAATGTATCCCTTCTGAGGCTTGTGGAATCTGCTCAGATCACATGCTGTGCATAGATTAGCGAGCAGTACCTGAAGGAGGTGGGATGTGAGAAGGGTCATGAGCAAATAAGTCTTAGAACCGCTTGTCCCACTTGTGTATCTGCCTTGGAATGGGTGTCAATGCAGTAATGCTGAGTAAAAGTGTGAATAGAGCTCCAAGTAGCTGCTTTGCAAATGGTGTCAAGGGGTACATTTGCAATGAAAGCCAGAGTGGCCCCAATGCCTCTAGTAGAGTGGGCCCTTGGCGTGAAAGGCAGAGTTTTTTCAGAGAGTGAGTAACACAGCTGGATACAGTCAATAATCCACTTCGAGATGGCACCTTTAGAGACGCGATCCCCCTCTCTGCCTGTAGCTACGGAGACAAACAGTTGATCTATTTTTCTTAGCGGTCTGGTTTTATTTATATAGTAGAGGACCGCCCTACGCACATCTAGGGTGTGTAGTTTCACCTCAGCCGAGCTTTGCGGGTCCTGGAAGAAAGCCGGAAGCTCGATGGACTATTTACATGGAATTTTGATATAATTTTAGGTGAGAACCTAGGGTGTGTGCGTAAAACCAGTTTGTCTTTATGGACTGTAAAGAAGGGATCCTGCACTGACAGAGCCTGAATTTCACTGACCCTTCTTATAGAAGTAATAGCTACTAAGAAGGCCGTTTTATAAGTCAGGTGTTTGAGACTGCTTTTATGCATGGGTTCGAAAGGGGGGCCCATGAGCTTGGCTAGCACCACATTAAGGTCCCACCCTGGTGGTGGGTTTGAAATAGGAGGGTGAAGTCTCTTTACTCCTTCCATGAAGGCTTTAACTACTGGTACTTTCCACCATGAAACCTTGCTATGGGAAGTGGTGTAAGCCGACAGGGCTGCCAGGTGTACTTTCAGTGAGTTAAAAACCAATCCTGCATCTAGCAGGTGGAGCATGCATGTAACAATAGTGGAAGGAGTGCAATCAACCGGGTTGATTTGTCTACTCTGGCACCAGATAACGAACCTCTTCCACTTGTCAAAGTAACAGTGCCTTGTGTTTGGTTTCTTAGATTCCTTTAGGATGTCCATGCACCTCTGTGGCAAATTGAGATGTCCAAACTCTATGACCTCAGGAACCATGCTGCCAGGTTCATTGAGTTGGGTTGCTGGTGCACTGTTTGACCTTGGTGCTGGGACAATAGGTTGTACCAGGCTGGAAGTTTGATGGGCTCGCACACCGCCATCCTGCGTAGGTGTGGGAACCAAGGTTGTCTTGCCCAGATGGGAGCAACTAGGACGAGCGTCATCGATTCCCTGTTCATCTTGTTCACCACTTTCCTGATGAGAGGAGTTGGTGGAAAAGCATACGCAAACATCCCTGACCAGTTCATCCACAGGGCGTTCCCCTGGGAGTCTGGTTGGGGGAACCTGGATGCAAATCCTGGGCATTGTGTTTTCACTTGTGGCGAATAAGTCTATAGTGGGGAAACCCCACTGAGAGAAGATATCTTCTACGACCTCTCTGTGTAGAACCCATTCATGTTCCTCTGGGAGGGAGTCTCTGCTCAGAGCATCCGCTAGGGAATTGAGCTCCCCTGGAACATGTTGTGATGACAGGAAGATGTTCCGTCTGACTGCCCATATCCAGATTTTCTGGGCAAGCTTGGACAGATTTGGCAAGCGAGTCCCTCCTTGCTTGTTCAGGTAGAACATGGCTGTTGTGCTGTCCGTCCGGATTTGCACTGACAGGTTTAGTAGGTGGGGCTCGAACGCCTGAAGCGCTCTGAAAACTGCCAGAAGCTCTAGCAGGTTGATGTGGTTCTTGGCCACTGAGTGAGACCAGAGACCCTGAGCTGTGTGGTGGAGATGGTGAGCTCCCCACCCAGTCAGACATGCATCTTTAGTGACTACTGCCTGTACTTCGGGATCGTAAAAGGGTTTCCCCTGTGCGAGATTCTCTCTTGTCCACCAGTGAAGGCTTTGTACCAGTGTTGGCGAAACGACCACTAGATCGTCCCACTGACCACTTGCCTAGACCACTGTTTCGCCAACCATTCCTGCATGGCACGCATGCGCAGGCGCGCGTGGGGGACCAGGTAAATACATGACGCCATCATGCCCAGTAAACGCATTGCTTTGCGTACCGTTATTTGTTGACCGGACTGATAATGCGGAATTTGCAGTAGTATATTCCGAATTCTTTCTTCTGAAGGAAAGGTCAACCCCTCTTGGGTATCCAGGATTGCTCCTAGGAATTGTTTTGAGGTGCTTGGCACCAGGCTTGACTTCTTCTCGTTGATTGAGAAGCCTAACTCGTGGAGGAGGTCGATAGTCCTTTGAATGTTTGTCCTGCAAATTCCTGGGGTTTCCCCCGTTATGAGCCAGTTGTCCAGATAAGGGTACACCTGGATTGCCTCCCTGCGTAGGTGTGCAGCCGCCACCGCCAGTACCTTGGTGAATACCCTTGGTGCTGAAGCTATCCCGAAGGGCAGTACCTTGAATTGGAGGTGTCGACTGTCCACCTTGAAGCGCAAGTACTTTCTGTGCGCTGGGAACATGGAAATATGAAAATAAGCATCTTTCTTATCCAACATTGCCATGTAATCCCCCTTTTTAGGAGGGGGATTAAGGTCCCAACCTGGTGGTGGGTTAGAAATTGGAGGGTGGAGTCTCTTTACCCCTTCCATAAATGCTTTGACAACTGACACTTTCCACCATGACACCTTGTTATAGGAAGTGGTGTAGGCTGATAAAGCTGCCAGGTGTACTTTAAGTGAGTTAAATACTAACCCTGCATCCAATAGGTGGAGCATATAGGTGACGACATTAGAAGGAGTACAATCAACTGTGTTGATTTGCTTATTCTGGCACCAAAAAACGAATTGTTTCCATTTGTCATAGTAACAGTGTCTTGTGTTAGGTTTTCTTGACTCTTTCAAGATATCCATACATCTCTGGGGTAAATTGAGATGTCCAAACTATGACTTCAGGAGCCATGCTGCTAAGTTCATCGAGTTGGGCTGAGGATGCACTGTTAATCCCTTGTGCTGTGAGAGTAGGTTGTACCGGCACAGGAGTTTGATTGGGTCGCACACCACCAGTTTGCATAGGTGTGGGTACCACGGTTGTCTCGCCCACATAGGAGCAACTAGGATGAGCGTCTTCGGTTCCCTGTGGATCTTGTTGACCACCTTCCTCATCAGAGGGGTTGGTGGAAAAGCGTAGGCAAACATCCCTGACCAATTCATCCAAAGGGCGTTTCCCTTGGAGCCTGGCTGGGGGAACCTGGATGCGAAGTCTGGGCATTGCCTGTTTTCGCTTGTGGCGAATAGGTCTATAGTGGGGAAACCCCACTGAGAGAAGAGGTCTCCTACGACTTCTTTGTGTAGTGTCCACTCGTGTTCTTCTCGAAGGGGATCCCTGCTCAGAGCATCTGCTAGCGAGTTGAGATTTCCTTGAACATCTTGGGATGACAAGCAAATCTTCTGTTTGAGTGCCCATCTCCAAATTTTCTTGGTAAGCTTGGACAGATTTGGCGAAAGAGTGCCCCTTTGTTTGTTTAAATAAAACATCGCCGTCGTGCTCTCTGTTAGGATCTGCACTGACAGGTTGGATAGGAGGGGATTGAATTCCTAAAGCGCTCTTAAGACTGCCAGAAGTTCTAGCAGGCTGATGTGGTTCTGAGCCACTGTGTGAGACCACAGACCCTGAGCTGTGTGGTGAAGGTAGTGAGCTCCCACTCTGCCAGGGAGGCGTCTGCTGTGACGACTGCCTGTATCTCTGGATCGTAGAAGGGTTTCCCCTTCGCAAGAGTCTCTCTTGTCCACCAGCAAAGACTCTGTACTAGTGTTGGCGAAACAACCACTAGATCGTCACTGACCAATTGCCTGAGACCACTGTTTCTCCAACCATTCCTGCATGGGTCGCATGCGCAGGCGCGCGTGGGGAACCAGGTAAAGGCAAGATGCCATCATGCCTAGCAAACGCATCTTTTGTGCACCCTTATTTGGCGATCGGCCTGATAATGAGGAATTTGCAGCAACAGATTTCAAATTCTTTCCTCTGATGGAAAGGCCAACCCCTCTTGGGTGTTTAGAACCGCTCCTAGGAACTGTTTTGAGGTGCTTGGCAACAGGTTTGATTTTTTCCTCGTTGATTGAGAAGCCCAATTGGAAGAGGAGGTTGATTGTTCTTTGAATGTTAATTCTGCAAATTACAGGGTTTCACCGGTGATGAGCCAGCCGTCTAGTTAAGGGTACACTGGCATTGTCTCCCTGCGTAAGTGCGCCACCACCACTGCCAGTAACTTGGTGAATACCCTTGGAGCTGAGGCTATCCCGAAGGGCAGCACCTTGAACTGGTAGTGCTGGTTGTCTATTTTGAAACACAAGAATCTTCTGTGCGCTGTGAACATTGAAATATGAAAATAGGCATCTTTCATATCCAATGTCGCCATGTAATCCCCCTTTTTTAGCAGGGGGATTACCTCTTGGAGTGTAGTCATCCAGAATTTTTGTGGCTTGACATACTTGTTTACAGGGCGCAAATCTAATACGGAGCACATTGTTAGATCTTTCTTTGGCACAAGGAAGTAGGTTGAATAAATACCCCTGTTTGCCTGGTTGCCCGGGACGAGTTCTATGGCGTCCTTTGCAAGCAGAGTGGCGATTTCCTCGAGAAGGATTTTCTGATGCTCCAACAAGTATACCTTCTGTCTTGGAGGATGGTTGTGGGGGTGCGATAATAGTTCTATACAGTATCCTGCGGACACTGTGGACAGCACCCATCTGTCCGAAGTGATCGCCTCCCATGCGTGGGCGAAGGTGGAAATGCGCCCCCGCTACTGGGGATGCATGGGAGGGGACCCGAAGCGGACTGTCACTGTTTACTAGGTGGTGTGCCACCCCTGGCGGGGCTGCCTCTACCCCTGGTACGGCCCCTGCGCTGGCCTCTAGTGAATCCCTGTGATGTTGGGAACTGATTGGTGCCCCAAGAGGTTCTCTGACTTTGGTAGTAGTTGGAACCCCTCTGGGAGCTTTGGCCGTGAAAGCGACCCAAACTATTATTTCCCCTTTGACCTGGGGGTTTATTTGTGAGTTGGCCGAGGGATTTTAAGGTCTCGTACTCATCTTTAGCTGTCTTTAGTGCCTCTTCTACTGCCTTGCCGAATAGAACATTATGCTACATAGGCATGTCTATAAGCGTGGCTTGGGTTTCAGGTTTAAACCACAACTTCCTGAAAAAAGCGTGGCGCTTTATTACTGTGCCTTCTGCTATTAATCTTCCTGCAATATCTGCTGCATCGAAGTTTGCTTTGAGGATGCATGAAGACACTGATCTTCTGTCTGATGCAATTTGGGCCAACTGGCTCTATAGTGGTTCAGGTGCAGAGGCTACTAGGGCAACTACTTGTTACCACTGGTGGCAGTTATAGCTTGCTAAAAGAGTGGTACTGTTAGCAATACGTGCCTAATAGGCTGACGTGGATGCAACTTTCCTCCCCAGTGCATATATCCTTTTGCTCTCTTTATCGGGAGGTGCTTCTGAAGAAGCTAGTGGTGTGCCTGCCCTCTTTCTGGTGGTTGTTACTACCAGGGAGTCTGGTTTTAATTGACCCCTTATGTACATGGGATCGGAGGGAGCGGCTCGGAATAATTTTTCCACTCGTGGATTCACTGCACGAGTAAGATTTGGGGTTACCAGCGAGGGATCAATTCTGCACTGGATTGATTTTAATATGGCGATGGCTTGGGTAATGGTACCAATCTCTCTTCTCCCCTTCATCTCAAAACTCCTCGAGCGCCTAGCCTACTCTCAACTTTCTGCCTTCGTCTCATCCCACTCCCTCCTCCCCACTTCTCAATCTGGTTTCCGCCCTAAACACTCCACAAGACCGCTCTCACCTATGTCCTCAACTCTCTCTGCACTGCTCGCAACGCTAAGCAATCTTCAATTCTCATCCTCCTTGACCTCTCTGCAGCTTTTGATACTGTACACCACCCCTTACTTCTTAGCACTCTGTCCTCCTTTGGCTTCAAAGGCTTTGTTCTCTCCTGGCTCTCTTCGTACCTCTCCAACCGATCCTTCACTGTCTCCTGGGGCGGACGTACCTCCTCCAGCCTCTCCCTGAACTATGGCGTCCCTCAGGGATCCGTACTGGGACCCTTTTTTTCTTTATAAATACCTCCCTTCTCGCCCCAATCATCTCTTCTTTCGGCATCTCCCACCACTTCTACACCCAACTCTTTCTTTCCTTCTCTTCCTTCACATCCGACCTCCACCACACTCTTTCTTCCTGCCTCACAGCCATAAAAAACTGGATGTCATCCCACTTTCTTTCCCTCAATACTGACAAAACTGAGGGGCTTCTCTTCCCTCCTAACACCCTCTCCCCTAGCCCCCTCCTTTCATCCACTTTCCACCTTCCAATCTCCCCATATCTACCCATTCCCGCAATCTCAGCCTCCATCTCGACTCCTTGCTCTCCTTCTCCAACCACATCTCTCGAACCTCTCGAGCCTGCCGGCATCACCTTTTCAACATCTGCAAGATCCACTCCTCTCTCACATTCCATGCTTCCAAACTCCTAATCTCCTCCCTTATTTTCTCCCACCTCTTCTACTGCTCCTCTCTCCTCTTTGGTCTCCCTGTCTCTCACCTTACTCCCCTAAAATCCATCTACCACTCCTCTATTTGCACTCTATGTCTTCTCGGCCCGCGAGACTATTTCTTCCTCTCACTCAACTTGGCTGGCTTCCCTTCCTCTGACAACTGAAATTTCAATTCCTCTGTCTGGTCTATAAATCTCTCCATGATCTGCCCCCCCCCCCCACCTTTCTTCCCTCCTCTCATTCTACTCCACCTCCCGCTCAGCAAACCTCTACCTTCTCACGGTACCCCCTGCCCATTGTGCCTCCTCACGCTTCCGCTCCTTCCAACTCTTGGCCCCCCCTACACTGGAACTCCCTACCGCTCTCCACTCGCTCCACCCCTACCCTACCTACCCATCCATCCGCTCCTCCCTGAAATCCTTTCTTCACTCCCCCCTGGCTCCCTTCCCTACCTCTCTCCCTTCCCCAATGACCTCAAACCTGTCACTGATACCACTTAGGGGCATTGATGACACCAGACCACTCCCCCTTCCCTTCTCTTTCCTTCCCTTCCCGCCTTCCCCCACCTCCCTGACCTCAAAACAGACATTGTACCCCATCACCTAGCCCCTCTCCCCTCCCCTTACCCCACCCTCCCCCTCCTTTAGTAAATTGCTCTACTCATTGTTCTAATGACTGGTTTCATTTTGCAATTAGGCTTCTCTCACTTTTGTACCTGTTAAATCTGTAAAGCGCTTCGGCTTAAAGCGCTATATAAATTCAATAAACATACACAAACATGAACATAATGGCTCTCTTGTCACCTAGGATTTCTTCTGCGAAATATCCATCTTCTTGGATACCCTGTGTGTCTATTTGAAAATGGACTGCTGCTTTAGCTAGTACCTCATTGAGGTGTGGCGGATTATCAATCTGTGAGTCAATCACCAGGGGATCCTTCGGAATAGGGGAGTCAAGATTGTAGGCTTCCACCCCATCTTCCTCTTCCTCTTCCTGGTCCTCATCATCTCCATAGTAAGCAACCCATCTGGTCATCCAGCATCTGTGTTTCGGTCTCCTCACCATATGACTCTGAATGGTAAGTTTCAATTAGCAAAGGGTCTGAAACCAATCCCTGCGCTGGAGTCTCAGAGCGGAGCCTTTTAGAAAGAGGTTGAGAGTGCTTGGATCCCGAAGGGTCCAAGGTAGCTGGAGTATTTGCATAGCTATGGAATTAATTAGAGTCCTTTTCGTAGAAGTCTACAAAAAAAAAAAAAGACATCCTTCTCATTACCCATTCAACATCAGCTGAGTTCCATTCCTAGGAACTGGGAATAAACCTCTTGCTCTGGTTCCTCATCCATGCCCATATCATGAGGAGTGGGAGGGACAATTTTACCCTTAGGAGTAGTGTCAGGTACCTTGGACTTTTCAGGGGCCTTTTGTTTTTCTTTATGGTGTTTCGAAGGTTTCTTGTGCTGTTTATCCCCCTTCCCGTGACTAGAGGAATGTTTTCTGGAGGTTTTAGGGGTTTCCGAGTGTTTCGACGCATCGCATCGAGGTCCGGAGGCGGTAGAAGGGTGTTGAATCCCGGGAGTAGATGCTACCCGGTTAGACTTGGGAGCATAGAGGTCGGAATTGTCTTCCGACGATCGAGCCTCTGGAACTATTGGGAGTGCAGCACCTTTTTCAACCGCGGATGGTTGGTCCTTGTCATGTGGCGATCTTAAACTGGAACGCCCGAGAGGACACAGAATCGCTAGACCGCTCTCTCGGTGCCTTCCGTTGCCGATCGCTCGACACGCGTGTCGAGTCACGGCTGGGGCTGATGTGCTTAGTGGGAGTGGTGTGGTTTGCGGTTTTGCCGTCGGGTGTTGTCTCCATAACTGGGCCACTAGCCAGTCCTCCGAGGTCGGGTTCTTGAGCATGGGTGTCTAAAGTCACCCTTCTGCCCTTGCCGTCTAATACGTTGGCGTTGCTGCCATCGCTAAAAAGGTCCCTTCGGCCTCCATGGCCTCTCAATGCCTGGCATAGTGGGCCCAGCCTTTAGTAGAGGGGTCCAAGTGTTTTGGGCTTGAAGAGCTTGCAAGCTCGAGAGGTAGCCTCGGGATGGTCTCGTTGGAGACACAAATTGCACGTATTGTGTTCATCTACCCAGGGGAACTTCCTGTTACACTTCGGGCAGAATTTGAAAGGAGTACTCACCATATGTATTAATTTGGCAGCGGGCGAGTATATGTAGGAAATAAATGTGGGAGCCTGTATAACCACCCCCCACTCTCCCTAATTGTACAGGGCGGTGGCCAGAGGCCTTCTAAGGACCGGGCCGAGGCCAGAGCCATTCCGAGGCCCAAGTCCGTTGTGGAGTTTCGCCGGCTGTTGTCCTCGATCTACACCGGCATCGATCTTCAGCGTAGTGTGGAAAGAAACAGGGAATTTTAACAATAATATATGTATAATTGGCTAATGCCAATGGAAGTCCGCAATATGCGTCCGACTGGAATGGTGTAAAAAACAATCTGAGGGTCCTAAACGCGTGAGAGATCATGGGTACAGTGGACGTCACTAGGGATAGTATTACTGGCACGCCCTAGTTCGACGCCCCTTTTCGACTTTCGAAAAGGGGCGAACTGTAATACTCCGCAGCTTCCACTAGATGTTGGCCTATGCACAGAGGCGACTGTTGTGACAACGGCCTGTATCTCTGGATCGTAGAAGGGTTTCCCTTTCGTAAGATTTTCTCTTGCCACCAGAGACAACTCTGTACTAGTGTTGGTGAAACTACCACTAGATCGTCCCACTGACTACTTAATTGAGACCACCGTTTCGCCAGCCATTCCTGCATGGGTCGCATGCGCAGGCGCGCATGGGGAACCAGGTAAATGAAAAATGCCATCATGCCTAACAAACGCATCACTTTGCGCACCCTTACTTGGCGACCGGACTGATATTGAGGAATTTGTAGCAACAGGTTCCGAATTCTTTCTTCCGATGGAAAGGCTGACCCCTCTTGGGTGTTTAGGACCTCCTAGCTCCTAGGAACTGTTTTGAGGTGCTTGGAACCAGGCTTGATTTCTTCTCGTTGATTGAGAAGCCCAATTGGAAGAGGCGGTAGATTGTTCTTTGAATATTTAGTCAGCAAATTAAGGGGGTTTACACAGTGATGAGCCAGTCGTCCAAGGTAAGGGTACACTGGGATTGCCTCCCTGCGTAGGTGCGCCGCCACCACCGCCAGTACCTTGGTGAATACCCTTGGAGCCGAGGCTATACCGAAGGGCAGCACTTTGAACTGGTAGTGCTGGTTGTTTATTTTGAAACGCAAGAATCTTCTGTGCGCTGGGAACATTGAAATATGAAAATAGGCATCTTTCATATCCAATGTTGCCATGTAATCCCCCTTTTCTAGTAGGGGCATTACCTCTTGGAGTGTAGTCATGCAGAATTTTTGTGGCTTGACATACTTGTTTGCTTGGCGCAAATCTAATACTGGGCGCATGGTTAGATCTTTTTTTGGCACAAGGAAGTAAGTTGAATAAATACCCCTGTTTACCTGGTTGCCCGGGACGAGTTCTATGGCGCCCTTTGTAAGTAGAGTGGCGATCTCCTCGAGAAGGATTTTCTTATGCTCCAACAAGTGTACATTCTGTCTTGGAGGATGGTTGTGGGGTGCGATAATAGTTCTATACAGTATCCTGCGGACACTGGACAGCACCCATCTGTCGAAGTGGTCCCCTCCCATGCATGGGTGAAGGTGGAAATGCGCCCCCCTACTGGGGATGCATGGGAGGGGACCCGAAGCGGAACGTCACTGTTTACTAGGTGGCGTACCACCTCTGGCAGGGCTGCCTCTACCCCTAGTGCGGCCCCTGCACTGGCCTCTGGTGAATCCCTGTGATGTTTCGAACTGATTGTTGCCCCATGAGATTCCTTGATTGTGGTAGTAGTTGAAACCCCTCTGGGAGCTTTGGCCGCAAAAGCGACGGAAATTATTATTTCCCCTCTGACCTGAGGGTTTCTTTGCGAGTTGGCCGAGAGGTTTTAGGGTCTTGTACTCTTCTTTAGCTATCTTTAGTGCCTCCTCCACTGCCCTGCCGAATAGAACGTTTGGGTCTACCGGCATGTCTATAAGCGTGGCTTGGGTCTCGGGTTTGAACCCGACTGCCTTAGCCAAGCATGGCGTTTTATTACTGTGCCTTTGGCTAATAATCTTCCAGCATTATCTGCTGCATCAAAATTTGTTTTAAGGATGCATCCAGATACAGACCTTCCGTCTGCTGCAAGTTGGGCCAACTGGCCTTTTAGTGGTTCAAGTGCAGAGGCTACTAGAGCAGCTACTTGTTCCCACTGATGGCAGTTATAGCTTGCTAAAAGAGTGGTACTGTTAGCAATACGTGCCTGATAGGCTGACGTGGTGGCAACTTTCCTACCCAGAGCATATATCCTTTTGCTCTCCTTATCGGGAGGTGCTTCTGAAGAAGATAGTGGTGTACCTGCCCTTTTTCTGGTGGTTGTTACTATCAGGGAGTCCAGTTTTAATTGACCCCTTATGTGCATGTGATCCGAGGGTGCGGCCCGGAATAATGTTTCCACTCGTGGATTCACTGCACGAGTAAGATTTGGGGTTACCAGCAAGGGATAAATTCTACGCTGGATTGATTTTAATATCGGGATAGGCTGCGTAAACGCTCTCTTGTCCCGTAGGATTTCTTCCGCGAAATCCCTATCTTCTTGGACACCCTGTGTGTCTAACAGAAAATGAGCTGCTGCTTTAGCCAGTACCTCATTGAGGAGTGGCTGATTATCAAATCGGTGAGTCATGCACCGGGGGGGTCCTTAGGAATTGGGGAGTCAAGATTGTAGGCGTCCGCCTCATCCTCCTCCTCCTCCTCCTCCTCCTCCTGGTCCTCGTCATCCCCATAATAAGAAACACCTGTCTGGTCTTCCAGCATATGTGTTTCGGTCTCCTCTCCATATGACTCTGGATGGTAAGGTTCAATTAGCAAGGGGTCTGAAACCAAACCCTGTGCCGGAGCCTCAGAGCGGAGCCTTTTAGCAGGGGGTTGAGAGTCCTTGGACCCCAAAGGGGCAGAGGTAGCTTAGGGTCTTTTTCATAGAAGTCTGCAAAAAAAGACATCCTTCTCATCACCCTATCAATATCAGCCGGGTTCCATTCCCTGGAACTGGGAATAAACCTCTCCTGTTCTGGTTCCTCATCCATGCCCATATCATGAGGAGTGAGAGGGACAATTTTACTTTTAGGAGTAGTGTCAGGGACCTTGGACTTCTCTATCACTTTAGAAGCCTTCTGTTTTTCTTTATCTGAAGGTTTCTTGAGTTGTTTATTGCCCTTCCCGTGGCTAGAGGAAGGTTTTCTGGAGGTTTTGGGAGTTTGAGGGTTTCGCCGCTTTGTGGCGAGATTCAGAGATAGTAGAATGAGGGCGCTCAATCTGGGGAGTAGATGCTACACGCTTTGACTTGGGAGCATAGAGGTCAGAATCGTCTTCCGACGATCGAGCCTCTGGAACTATTGGGAGTGTGGCACCTTTTTCAACCGTGGACGGTTGGTCTTTGTCATGTGGCGATCACGAACGGGAACGCCCAGAATCATTGGACCGCTCTCTCGGTGCCTTCCGTTGCCGATCGCTCGACACGCGTGCCGAGTCACGGCTCGGGCTGATGTGTTTAGAGGAAGTGGTGTGGGTTGCGCTAATGCCGCCGGGTGTTGTCCCCATAACTGGGCCGCTGGCCAGTCCTCCGAGGTCAGGGGCTTGCGCGTGGGTGTCTAAAGTCACCCCTCTGCCCTCGCCGTCCAATATGGCGGCGTTGCTGTCATCGTTGAACGACCCTTCGATGTCCATGGCCTCTAGCTGCCTGGCGTAGTGGGCCCAGCGCTTCGTCGAGCAGTCCTTAAGTGTTTTTGGCTTGAAGAGCTTACAAGCTCGACACGTAGCCTCGGGATGGTCTTGTGGGAGACACAGATTGCACGTATTGTGCTCATCTACCCAGGGAAACTTCCCACTTAGGGCACAATTTGAAAGGAGTACTCTCCATATGTGCAAATCTGGCAGCAGGCTGTGTATATGTAAGAAATAAATGTGAGAAAGTTATGACCACCCCCCACTCTCCCTATTTGTACAGGGCCGAGGCCAGAGGCCTTCCAAGGCCCGGGCGGAGGCCAGAGGCCTTCCAAGGACCAAGGTCTGTCGTGTAGTTTTCGACGGCTGGTTCCCTCGATCTTTGCTGACGTCTATGTTCGGCGTAGGATGGAAGATAACGGGGAACATTTTTAACAATATTTAGGTATAATTGGCAAATGCCAAGGGAACTCCACAACATGCGTCCGACTAGTATGGCAGAAAAAAACAATCTGAGGGTCCTACAAGCGCTAGGGATCATGGGTACATGGGACGTCACACTAGGGATAGTATTACTGGCACGCCCTAGTTCGACGCCCCTTTTCGAGTTTCGAAAAACAAACGAATATTCCGCAGCTTCCACTAGATGTCGGCCTATGCACAGCATGTGATCTAAGCAGATTCCACAAGCCTCAAATATATATAATATATCGGTTGGCCATTTCCCCAAGGTACCAACGTCCTACCCGAACACAGCTAATTTAAAGGACCCCACGGACTGCAAGAGACAGAGAGAAAGACAAATCAATCTAGAGGCTGCAGGTGGATGCAACTGGAGGCAGAGCAAGCATAGGCTGCGCAGAACAGGTGTACTGAGCAACACTGGGGCATGCCGGACAGAGTGCCTTATTCCCGAGTGAATTCCTGGTTGCAGTAATGAGGCAGGGCTCTGAAGGCCACCAAAGGATGTTGATTCATTGTTCTCATACAGGCTACCATTTAATCTAGCACTGTAGGCCCACTTTGGGAAACTTGTAGGATTAATTACGTTTTCACAATACTGATTTCTCACCCAGACAATTGCTGTTTAGGGCTGTGTGACGAGCCAGGAATGAGGATGTGGTAAACTTTTTTTTTTTTTTTAAAGAAATGGGGTTTGGAAAACACCTCACTATCCCTATTCTAGGAGGAATTTACTTACCTCAACCAAAAAATTAATGTGTCTGCCCAGTGTCAAGGTGTCCACACAATCGTATGTCCTGTGTCCATAATCCTATTCTAAATAAACTCCACAGTTCAAAGGACATGGTCTCTTCATATTCAGACATGCTCAAAGTCGATACAAAAGTTCATATCCAACAAAAAGGGTTCCAATGACCACTGTTCACAGTTCCGGTCTTCATTTCACAGTTTCCGTGTTTCAATCTTACCAATTCAAAAAGATGAATCAAGTTCCAAAAGGATTACTTTCTCCCCTTGGGGTATTCACTTTTCTTGGGGCATCGAGTTCCTTCCCCAGGCTTTCTCTTACTCTTTAATATTAGCAAATCCTAAGGGTATTTCTCTTTCTAAGGACTCTGCTTTCTTCTGGGCTTGTTTTAAACAGTTTGTGATTTCTAAGGCATGGCCTTCCTTGAGGTTCTTTTCAATTGTTCATCTATATTTGTTTTCACCTGGTTTCCTCTCCTGCCAGGACTTATTACACAAACACTTTGCTTCACCTAGCATACGTCCCTTCCAGGACTTTATTACACATACTTAACTTACCCTGGTATACTTGTCATCCAGGAGTTTATCACACAAATTACTCTTCCCTTAAACTTGGAGTTTAGTAACCCTTTAGCACATTTCTTTACTACTACTTGCACTTCTTTAATGGCTTTGTGGTTTACGTCTTTTGTTTTCAGGAAGCAATTTGGGTTTTAGGCCATCCAGTAACCCTCTTGCCTTCATTAGGATCACCATTGGTTTCCGGCTTCCGCTTTGGTTCCCTTCAGTTTCTATTACTTCTACGAATCGACATACAGACGCTGGCAACCCCTGTAACCCTCGTTCCTTCTGAGGGTTTACCAGTTGTATCCAGCACTACATTGCTCTCTCCTGCTTCCGCAAACTGGCTCTGTGTACGCCTGCTTTCCCGATGTGCGGTCCCTGCTGCTCTCTCTCTCTCTGCGGTGGACAGTCTGCACCCATGCTCAACTTCCCCTGCTCTGGGTTCGCACTCATGTCGCCGCCCGTGGCATGTCTCTCCCCAGCATGGTGCTTACCGTGTTAATAGGCTGCAATGCAATTCAGCGGCTGGAGCTCCCCTCTCTCCCTCCCAGTGTCAGGTGTAGCCAGCCTGTATTTGAACTTCCTGGCTTCCTTAATCATTTCCCAAGAACTAGACTTCAGCGTTGGTCACACGGTCCTCGTGTTCTTCATTACACTGTTTTTTCTCGTGTCAGTAGTTCTGGGACCATTTCCTGTAAGGCTTTTGAGGAAGTGGATACTGAGCCTCATTGGAAGTGATCCTCACTACTTCCTTCCTCTTCCCAGTTGTAAATGTAATATCCGTAATGGGAGTCTGGGGAGCAATGACAGTAGATCAGGAGGTTGGGGAAGAGTTACAATATGCCATTAAGGCATGGGGTAGAGGAAACATCCTTAGAAGGGAATGATGGGACGGGGGATGGGGTTTTCCCCCAACAAAGTCAGCTGTTCTCCCAGGTGGTCATCCTTCATATCGCTGCCCCTAGTGTCAGGATCAGGTAGCTGCTGCCGTCCCCTGGCCATATAGGGGGAGGTCATCTAAGAAAGAAGTAATGACGTCGTCGGATTCATCACATACCATTTCCTTAATGCTGCAGGATCCCACTTACTCCATTGGACTACGGGGGAGGAAGTCTACGTTTACTTGGTCTCGTCGTTTCCGGTGTTCTACCGAGAAGCAATAAGGCTGTATATCTAGGAACCAGCGCATGACACATGCGTGTCTTTACGCAGGCTCATCCACGTGAGCGAGGAATGATCTATGACCAACCTAAATTTCCTGCCGGTAAGGTAATACTTCAGGTATGAATGCGACTGCCCACTTTATAGCTAGGGCCTCCAACTCAATTATGTCATTGTTCTTTTCTCTGGATAAATACTTTTCTACAGATATAAAGAAATGGATGTTCAATGCCATCATGATTTTGGGAAAGAACAGCTCCTAGTCCGAGATGTGAGGCGTCAGTTTGCAAGATAAAATCTTTATTAAAGTTGTCCACCTTTAGCACTGGCTCACTGCACAGGATAATTTTGAGCTTATCAAAACAAGTCTGACCCTCAAGGGTCTAGGGGTGTCACGGTATTAGTTTTATGACGGTAGAATAACCTTCTTGCCAAATGACGGTATATCATGGTTATCGCGGTATAGCAGGTGGAGTTAACTAATCTTAACAAATATTTTCTAAAAGTTCATAAATTGTCAGATTTATCATCACAAACAAAACCAGGCACCCAGGGCCAGAATTGGGCTTTTCAACATACTTTCCACTGAAATGCCACCCCTTGCTTGCACAAAACACAAACGCACGTGTGGAGAGGAGGGGGAGGTGGGGCCCTGCTGCGACTGGCAAAGCAAACTGAATAGCTTTTCTTAAGTGGTCATTTAGGCTTTTAGCTCCCCCACTGGCTACTGGTGAAGATGAACATGTTGCCAAATTGATAATCTGCATGCCACAGATCAATGGAGTCTGATGGTAGTATACGCTTGTGCACATACACACAAACCCGCACTCTCTCTTTACGTTACAGCCTTTAGTTTATTTCTGGGCCAAAAGGTGTTCAGTAATCGCGGACATGTTACCCTTTGGTATGGCAGCAGGGAATACCCACAGAGATGATTAAATTTCGCAATGTGACTTATTATATGTAAATTCAATGATAGAACCAGGGAAATCCGCCATTGTCATATGTTTAGAAAACATTATCCATTATAAATATATAAACCTCAAAGCCTCCAACCCAAAGTCCCGGGAGGATAGCTCAGCGGCAACGTGCGTGCCTTGGAAGCAAGACCACACGAAGCAACACAGATTCGGTCCCTGGGTCCGCGCTTAGAAACCTCTGGGTGTTTAAGCATGTTATAAATACGCAACTAAGACAAAAACAATTACGCAACAAAATAAACAAAACCAATTTCTTTAACAGCGCCTCGATGCCCTGGGGCTGTGTGAGCGCTTTAAAAAAAAAATGTAAATAAAAAAAAGTAAACCCCTTTCCTTCTTGGCACTGTATTTATTCTTCCTATTGCTAACATGTTGATTTTGTGTCAGGCACGTGTGGTTTATGGAATGGCATTAAAAACTGCTCAAACTGAAACTACTTGGCAGACGGCACATCCAACAGTGCAAGACCAAGATTGCGCAGAACTTGCTTACTGCAGCCTTTCCAAATCAGATTGAAAAGCCCACTTAACGGTATGAACGGTATACCGGTATAAACAAAGTGACGGTTATTATTGTTCAATTAAGTGGTTCACGGTATCTTTAACGGTATACCGTAATACCGTTACATCCCTACAAGGGTCCATTTGATTTTCTGATGCTCTGCGTTCTTAGGTATATCAGTAAGGCGGGAGGTAATAGAGGAATAGCTCGGAATAAACTGTCTATAATACCTACCCAACTCTAGGAAGGTCTTCAGATCTTTCTTTGTCTTGGGTACTGGGGTATCTTGTACCACCTTTACTTTCTCACTTTGGAGCTGAACAAGTTCATTCCCTACAAAAAACCCAAGATACTTGACAGCTGACAGGACCAAGTGACATTGTTTGGAGTTTGTGGTAAGACCTGTTTTGCTTAATGCTCCGACTACTGAGTACAAATGGTGTAGGTGTTCTTCCCATGACCTACTGTGGATAATATAAGCCCCACAAAAAGAGGAATATGGGCTGTGGACTAAGTCCATTAACCGTTGAAATGTGGCTGGTGCCCCGTGAATGCCAAAGGGTAATACTTTGAACTGGTACAGCCCAACAGGAGATGAAAATGTATTTTTCTCTCTGTCCTCCGGATTGACAGGTACCTGCCAGTAACCTTTAGTCAGATCGATCATGGATATATGATAGAAGTCATTTATAACGCGCATGGACACATGTATTTCTAGGCGTGACAACACAAGGGAATGGGTACGGATGTAGGAAAAGACAACAACCTTATTAGGCCTTGTGTCATTTAGATTGTGCAAGTGCGTTAGCGCAAAATGCAGAGGAAGGTGAAAAATGGGAAGCGCAAAAAAAAGAAAATGGTGGAAGGGGGTGGCGGAAAAAGTGTAATCAGGGCCGCAATTGCTCTGAGAAAGTGCAGCCTGAACAGCACAGTCAGGGTAAGTGCAAGGAGGCGGGGGACTGTAGAGGTGACAGTTGCAGCCCCTAGTGCAAGACAACCCCGGAGGCAATGCTGGGGAGAGTTGTCAAGAGGAGAAATGTACCCAGTGAGACACTGAGGGTAAGCAACCAACTAGTCGGCGCAGCAGACAGGTAGGTCCGCAGGGGAGGGAGGGGGAGAAAGCAGAAGACAAAAGAAAGGTTTTGAGCTGCTGCCAGAACTTCAAGTGGTCTGTCGTTCCATGGGGAGGAACCTGCCGAGGAAAGTGATCTGCCCCCTACTCTGCCTGGAGAAGCACCTGACCCTCAGAGTTGGAGGCAGCAGAGCCAAGGGCTCGAGAAGGAAGATATTTAGGAAGAGGGTTGACTGTAGTGCGGTCCCCAGCTGGCGAGAAAGCCTTGTGGATGATGCAGAGGGACTTGAACTTGATCCTTGCAGCCACCAGGAGTCAGTGGAGAGTTTTCAGGGGTAAAGTGATACGGTCCCTGGGCTTGAGGCCAAGGATAAGTCTTGCAGTCTTGTTCTGGATTAGTTGCCGGGGGACGGAGAGTAGAGGAAGGCAGATTGAGAAAGAGGCTGTTACAGTATTCCAACCTAGAGAGAACCAGGACTCGAGACAATGAGCTTCAGTGGGAAAGTGAGAAAAGGAAGAGTGGAGAAGAAAACGGCAGTTCCCAATCGATCGATCAAATCTTCTTTGCTTGGCATAGGAGAACTATTAAATTGGGATACTGCGTTGGCCTTTCTGAATCCAAAACAGAACCTCCACAACCGATCTAGCTTGGCTACAAGCACAAATCAGAGATATGAGGGGTTAGAAATGTAAGGCGGAAAACTTTGTAAGAAGTTTTCAAACTTTGCCATTTTATTAAATAAAAAGGTTGGATGAACACCTCACTATCCTTAACCTGACGAGGATTTCCCTACTTAAAGTAAACTAAAGAAAAACACTAATAAAGGATATTTGTCCCTTACACTTATACATTCAACCAATCAATAAGGAAATACATCTCAGTTCAAAACAACAAAATTAATATAACAATTCAATTCATAATATGACCAAAGTCCTGGCTTATAATCTGGGTGAATTCCCCTTCTTCAGATTCAAACAGGATTCTTGCTCCACAGTCAAAAGGAAATAAGGAAGTCCTGGTTTGTAACAAACTTCCAACACCGTTCTTAGCAACTTCAACTGCATAACAGAAAGTTCTAACACAAAGATAAACCAAACAAAATAGAAGGTTCTTTTTCTTCTTTGCATAAGAATGAGCCTCAGAATTATCTTCTCCAGTAGGCAACAACAATTGTCATTGTCAGGATGATTTGCCACAACTGAATGCTTTTGAAGAAATGCAACTACTCCACGGCAGGTTTATACAGTTCTTCCTTCAGCACCACAATAAAATATATAATGTCTTTGTTAAGACCGCTTTACAGCACTTCAACGGCTACCTAGTCTACTCCAATGCCAGGCCCACTTCTTCAAAAGGTTTGCCATCCGGGTATACTCCCCTGCCCGAACAGTGGTTCACAATGTGCTTTAGTGGTAACCTTCAACTTGGAACAGCTTTATAACAACTTCACAACATTTGTTATTTTGCAGCATTAGACTGTCTTTTCAGATCTTCAAAATCAGTATTTTTGTCCCATCGTTTTATCTTCGGTTTCTTTACAAAATCCCTCTCTGACTTATCCAAAGAGATTGCATCTTGGTAGTCCTTGCACTTTGTGAAATTTGAACAAATGAATTTCTGTCAAAGCTACCCAAAAGACGGTCATTCAAATAGGAGCACAGTGGGTTATTACTTGTTTCCATAATTATTTTATGCAAGGGTAGACATCTTTTTATGTATTGGGCCCACTATGAGACAAGGCCCAATTCAAGTCGGATTGCGCCGATCGGAAATGATTTAGGAAGACCCAAGACTGTCTTCCAAATTTTACTTTCCAATCGATCTAAGATTCTTCCATTAGAAAAAGATATCAGTTTGCACCCATATAATATCATTGTTGTAACCTCTAGCTTATATATTTCTATTAGTGGTAGAAGAGAATAGGCACATAACTTTTTACAGTACCTTCATCCGTTAGATACATGAGCTAATGCTTTTTGAACTTTATACTGATTTTTTTAGCAGATCGGGAATCCCAGGTAATTTATAGTAGATACTTGCGTGACCAATGTCTGATTTATTCTTTGAGAATGAGCTTGAGATTTACGTCCAGTAGTAAAGGCCATCGCATACGATTTTTGGAGCTTGATTTCTAAATAATTCTTTCCCAAATAAACCTCTACTCCATCCAGGAGCCTTTGTAAACATCTTCGGTTTGTGATACATGGGTATCCTTCAAAAATATTTCCCCACACTTTTCCACCTCCCTTAACTGGATTTTCGGAAAATGGTAAAACACGTGCTTCTCTATTTTTGAAGAAGAATCCAAATACAAATGTTCACGTCTTAACATCTTCGGTTTTTGAGATATAGGTATCCAAAAAAAAAAAAAAAAAAAAATATCACCCCCCTTCATGGCCCCCTTAAGGATGAAATTTCCAAAAATTGTTCCTTAGTGGGTGCCAACATAATGAAAAAGTACCTTCCAAATTTCACATTCCTAGGTTAAACGTTTGAGCTGGACCTTGATGAGTTAGTCAGTCGGGACTTTTTTAAAAAATAACTGTCAATCCCCATCTGTTCTTGTTCTATCACTTTCTGGGAGTCTGGAATGTGTTCCACGAATGGCTACTTGGGTCATAAATATTTACTTGCACTGCTGTTCCAGAACGGCATGCAAGCTGTGCTTAGATTTGATTAACCAAACCCATACTTTGATTTTGTTATGAATTTGCAACGCTTTAATGTCTATGTGTATGCTTTTTATTGTACCTGAAAAAAACAAATAACATTTTGAAAAGGAAAAACAGCCCTTCCACGCCTACCTTAGAGCTGATTTCTGGCCCCATCACATGTTCCATATTTGGAATGGCCTCAGACCCAAATATGGAATCTGGCACCAACACACTGGAATGGGGTGCCCCATGCAGTGCTCTTATACAAGGGATGTGGGGGATGTCTCTATATTGCTACGGAAGAACAATGTACAGTCTGCACAATACAATTATCTGAGGTCTTAGTAGTGCCAAAAGTCCTTCAAGAGTTCTGCTGTTTCCCAAGATGCCTTGTACTGAACATACTCCCTTGTGGGTGAAAAACAGGAAATATTATCTAAAATTCCCTGTGGGAATGTTCTCAGCAAAGTGAGATCTAAAAAGTACTCACCTGCGTCTTTTGAGTGTTTTTCTATTTTTATTTTAAGAGTTTTGTCTGTTTCAACCAACTAATATGCTGTAGCATGGGGACATTTTTTCTCTGTGCTTTCCCTTTTAGGTCGGAGCCATACCATTGACCCTCCAAGGACAGCTCCCCACCACCAGTGATAGGCTGTTCTTCTGTGTAAGGTCAGTTTTTGTGTTACTACAGAGTTCATTTGGAATTACCCCAGGCACAAGTAATGGCTTCTTTGTATCTTATATGCTCCATGCTATTTTTGTGTGATATACACTATTTCTGCTATTAATGGTGGAGATAAAAATGCTACTTTTAAAATACCTTTTGTACTCCCCGACTGTTTCCTTGTACCTACATAAAATCTGCCACGTTTGGTGAAAGTGGCGGTGGGCTAAAATGACAGGCACCTCACAGATCTCAGCCATTTACGTCTGGCGCCAGAGAGTTTTGCAGCACCATCATCCAGATGGGGTAACACTACTGACAGTGCTGAATCCCTCATGAAAACATGAAAAAGAATTTACCCCGCTTCTTCAGCTGTAGACCCCCGTCAGTTTGGTGGCAAGACAGATATTTCTCCAGGCACTTATCTGGTGATAGTGATGGGCTTCGATGTCGCAAAGCTGGTTTCCAGGGCTTCTAGAATTTTCTTCTAATTTTCCAATCAGACTCCCCAGAGCAGTCTCTCTAGATACATCTGGAGCACCTCTCCAGATAATGGTGGCCTCCCCCTTGACGCTGGTCATGTGCAAGTCTCTGGTGTTTGCTGGGCAGTTCCAGCCTTTTCATTTTATCAAGGATTCCTGTGCGTTTTCCACCACCTGCAGTTGCGAGACAGCTTTGATGGTGTGGAGCAGCTTGAATATGGCACAGCTTATCAGTTTCAGGTCCTCTAGTTGCAGTCCTGAATTTTTTATGCAAGCCTTCATCCAAAGTCAAAGCTTTCCATATATAGAGGGTGCTAGAGACCCGACCAAGATGGCCGCTCCCTTGTGAGCTCCCGCGCGGCCTTTTAAAATCCTTATTAATCCTGTTTATTCCGGCAGTATAACACCCCCCTCCTCCCTTCTCCCTTCTCCCTTCTCCCTTCTTCCCCCCCCCCCCCCCAAATCAACTATCATCGCTTCAGCCAGTGTACAGGGAAGAAAACCAGCCATGCAGAAGCCGAATCCAGAGACCCTGACCATCTAAATCCCGCTTCGCGACGTCCCCGGACGGCTGGGGCGCCTTTAAGGCCGCGAGAGAGAGCTTTGGCAGCCGCAGCGCGGCCCAGGCGAGGCCGCGCTGAAAAGCGGGAGAAAGGAGTAGCCCGCTGCCCAAGACGCCAGTGCTACAGATCCCGCACCGCCCCGGCAGCTGAGAAGCAGCATCCCGGAAGAACCTCGCGGCTCCACAGCCCCCTGCCGGCGAGCTACACAGTTGCATCCTGACGAAGCGGCGGCCAAATCGAAGGAGCGGAACGCGGGCGAGGCCTCACCAGGTACGGCGCACGCTGGGGGGGGGGGGGGGAGGCGGCGCGGCTGTGCCCAACGACCCACTCGGCATTATCTAGCAAGAGGCCCCACTCTGGCACCACAGTGACGCACCGCAGGGACCATAGAACTCCGAACTGAACCAACTATCCGGAGACCCGATAATCCACCGTCCCCGACACTAACCAGGACGCATATGGCGGGCTGAGTGTCCGGCACAGGCCGTCCCTGCATCTCGCAAAACACTGTTTAAGGGCACAGGAAACCCCCATCTCGGCCGCCACACGACCAGTCAACCAACAGCGCTGTCCATCCGTACCCGCAATGGGGAAAACCGACAAACAACAGCGCAAACTGAACTTTGACGCTGGAACTTCGGCAAAAACCCCAAGACACAGCAACGAACCAGAGTCCCTGCCACACATACTACACCAAGAGAACGACAATACCCAGTCCCTCGACATCAGAGCACTGCTGCTGGAACTGAAATCCGGTATCAGTGACCTAGATAGTAAGCTGGACGGCCTTTCGTCCAAGGTTGATCAAGTCCAACACCGGCTGGACACCCACAATGAACGGTTGGATGAGGCAGAGCAACGTATATCGACTTTGGACGATGGGGTATCGTCTTTTAATACCAAGGTGCTGTCTCTCGAGGCCCAAATGAAAATAATCAACACCAAAAACGAAGACCTCGAAGGGCGCTCCAGAAGGAACAACATCCGGATAGTGGAAGTAAGAGAGAAACAACTACAAGGCAAAATGGACGACCATGTTGAAGAAATGTGCAAATCGCTCTTCAGTCTGTTCGTCGTCGAAAGAGCCCACAGGACACCGACGCTAAGACCCGCTCCCGGAGCCCCCTCTCGCCCAATAATTGCAAAATTACTCAATTATAAGGACAGAGATTCGATACTTCGAATGGCCAGAGAGAAAGGCGAACTACAGCACGATGGCCATACCGTCCACTTTTATCCGGACTTCTCCCCAGCCGTCCAGGCACAAAGGAGGTCTTTCACAAACACTAAACAGAAACTACGCACGAACCAGATACCATACTCGATGCTGTTCCCAGCCCGATTGAGAATACAACAACAGGGAAAAACCCAGTTTTACCAAACACCCGAAGAGGCAAATATGTACCTAGACCGGGCAGGCTGTTGACCACAAGAGAATAACCAGGCACGAGCTCAAAGAGAAAGGGCCCAGAGGAACCCTCCATAAACGGACTGAAGCAAAAGAACACGACACACAGCAACAATCGGCGCTGCCGGAACGCAAAAAAGACGGTTAAAGAACGTTAAGGCCGCGTGACTTGGGAAGATCCAAGCGCCCCTAGCACAGCAATGTTCAAGTTTTCAAATTACAAGTTAAAAGAAGGGGGATCCACGACGAGCCAGTTGGGGGTTGCTCGTGAGAAATGGGAGGGAGAAGCACACAAGTTGGGGTTAACAAGTTGTACAGCACCCAGGACACCCCACATGCTCCACTCAAGAGAAGTCCACACCACAAACAAAACCGGCCCAACAGGGCCCACCACCCCCACCCGTTAGTAGCTAAATGCCACGATCCGCACGTGCAAAGAATTGAAAACACGGCGCCTTCATCGTGGCCACATGGAACATTAAAAGTGGGAATCAACCAGCGAAAGTGAGGAAAATGACTCAATACCAACGCCGGCACAAAATCGACATAGCGTTTATCCAAGAAACACACCTACGCCCGACGTCCGAACACCCCTGGGCCAAAGACTGGGGATGTCACCGCTACTTTGCCTCTTTCTCGTCCTATGCCAGAGGAGTGGCCATAATAATCAATAAGGCAATCAATTTCAAACTAATCGCTCAAAAAAAGGACACAGAAGGCAGGTCGCTCAAGGTACAAGGAACGATTGACAGAGAAGAAATCACCTTAGTGACTTCATATGGGCCGAACACAGATGGTCCCAATAACTTCGACTGTGCAATGACCCAACTGAGCACGGTCAGTCGGTCCACGATCATATGGGGTGGTGACCTCAACACAACCCTAAACCCAGCCAAAGATAAATCGCATTACCAAACAGTGACCCCATCCATGGCGTCCCTACAAATTACTGAAATTTGCAAAGCCTACGACCTCATTGACATCTGGAGACACCAGAACCCAAACACCAGCGACTTCACCTTCCACTCCTGGGTAAACGGAACCAGTTCGAGAATAGACTATATCCTCGTGTCCTGCCACAGCCGTCTACAGTGGAACGACTGCCATATCCTACCGAGAACCCTGTCAGACCACTCCATGGTGTCTCTAACCTGCAACACCGCACAAACAACCAAACCTCGACCTCATTGGAGATTCAAGCCACGAGCGCTGCAAGACACAGTCTTTGCGGAAGAACTCCGAAGTGAACTAGAACATTTCCTCGACTCCAACACAGGTACAGTGCCCTCAGCCAGGACTCTGTGGGAGACTCTAAAATGTACCACCACTAATGTTTCACCAGAGGGGTCTGCATGACGAAGGAATGCGGAATATTAAAACTTTTGCAAAGGGAGTTGAACACCAGCGAAGCAAAACTCAAAGACCTTGAAGGTGCTCTCCTGATAAACAAAACTCCACAATCACTAGCAGCAATCAAGAAAGAATTAGAAGTGTTCCGCGATGCAGCTGAAAGGGAAATAAAATTTCTGGACAGACACCGCAAAATTCGTCAGTAGGTGAAGGGCAGCAACCCGGAGCTCTCCTCGCGAGACTCATAGCTGCCGACAGAAAACCCACAGCGATTGAGTCAGTAAGGGACCCAACAGGCAATACCGTCCACTCGAAGATCGACATTGTTGAAGATTTTCGCAGATTCTACCAGGAACTGTACGACTCCAACTACTCCGCCGACCAAACAGAGCTGACACGATACCTAGATGAAATAGAACTTTACTGGGTCGACCCAGAGCTCAGAGAACCATTAAACGCCCCCATTACCATTGAGGAGATACTCAAAGTCATCAAAGAATTACCCAACTCTAAAGCACCAGGTCCAGATGGCCTGTCCGGCGAATTCTATAAACACTTTGCAGACCTTGCCCCGCTACTCCTCCAGGTCTATGACAAGGCCCTGACCAATGACCAGCTACCACCAATATTATACAGGGCCAACATAATCCTCTTGCACAAGCTTGGCAAAGATCCTATGGATTGCGGCTCATACAGGCCAATCTCGATAATAAATTTGGACAAAAAAATCTTTGCAAAAGTCCTAACCAGGAGGCTGATGCCCCTCATGCCCGCCATGGTGCTGGCTGACCAGGCGGGCTTCATCCCTGGGAGGAACACGGGATAAGGAGGATGTTCGGAGCAATTGAGGCCTTAGAACCGGACTGTCAGGCCGTGGCAGTACTATTAGACGCCGAGAAGGCTTTCGACTCAGTCGAATGGCCCTTTCTGTTCACTGTCCTGGAAAGGATGGGGCTGGGCAAGCGTTTCTTGCAAATGATTTCCCTACAAAAAACCAGTCTCCAACATCACACTAGGCGGCCACTATTCTGCTGATATCCACTTGAGAAGAGGAACAAGACAACAATGTCCACTCTCGGCACTTTTGTTTGCTTTAGTAATGGAGCCCCTAGCTTCCGACATGCGTATGCGACACCTTCACAGAGGCCTCTCTTTCGGCCCACACAAAATGGTCATCTCGCTTTACGCAGACGACATAGCCCTGTTCCTACAGAACGCAGATGAAAACCTAAATCCAGCAATGAGAGCGGTAATACAGTTTGGCCGCTTCTCTGGGCTGAAAATCAATAACAGCAAATCAGTCATCTTCCCGCTCACCGCCGCCACCACTGAATTTACTGACGACTTTGGCTTCCAGTGGCAACATGCACACGTAAGGTATCTCAGCATCTACATGTCCCGTTTGAGAGAGGAGATCATTCATGATAACTATGAAACCACAATAGACATCCTCCAAGCCAAGATCGAGAGATGGAAGTCCCTACCACTCAACCACTGGGGCAGGGTATCAATTGTAAAGATGATCATCTTACCAAAACTGTTGTACCTCTTCTCAAACATCCCTCTACTCCTCACACAGAAACTTATTGAACGCATAAAGAGTATGGTCCTAGATCTCGTCTGGGCCGGCAAGGTAGCAAGAGTCGCCTACTCCACACTAACCCTACCGGTACAGCATGGTGGATTGGCCCTTCCGGACATAGAACGTTACTATTGGGCGGCCCAGGCCCGATACCTCAGCCAATGGTACGCAACGCAGTTCATACGACCACATGTCCAGATAGAGAGAGCATTGGCGACACCGCACTTCCTTCGAGCCATAATCTTTGGGCAGTTCCCGGTCACTCAGTCCGGAATGAATCCTGTCGCCCCCACATATTCAACCTGGAAGAAAATCACTAAGGTAAACAATATCTCGGCCATATACTCTCCTCTCCTGCCAGTAAAGCACATTCCTGGTATCCCCATTACAACCGAAAAAGTCTTCCTGCTCTGGACAGAAAAGCTACAGGTGCACTCCATGGACGACCTCTTTCCGGAAGGGACTTTCAAGACGGCACAACAAGCCAGAGAAAGAGGAGGCAACAACGCCCTCGACACGTTCATATATTACAGACTACGACACTCGCTTCAGGCAATAATCGCAAATTTTCCTCAGCAACCACCAATCTGGACACTACTCCACTACACAATCCAAGCCCAGGGAGAAGGGCACCTGGTAACTAACATCTACAAAGGCCTCTTCGATGAAGCAATCCCACCCGGAGCAAAAGCCAAAAAGAGATGGGAAAAGACACTAGACAGCGCGATTTCAGACGAAGAATGGACCTACATCCTAAAACTCACCCATAGAGTAGAGATCAATGCGAGATTCAAACTGATCCACTTTAACTTTCTCCACCAAACATACCACACACCGTCGAAACTGCACTCCCAAAGGGACTCCATCTCAGCAGAGTGCAACCGATGTGGGACACCCACAGCTGACTTCCTTCATTTGGCGTGGTCCTGTCCTCCAGTTGCTACCTTCTGGAGAGCAGTACTCGAAAAAATCTCAGCAATAATCGAAACAGAGCTTGTCCCCGAGCCAAAAACAGCACTACTAGGCCTGATTCAATCGCTACCGAGCTCAGTTAGAAGGCTGACAGATCTACTGCTGGTCCTGGCACGAAGGAAAATCGCCTACACGTGGGGTAGAGGACCCCCTCCAAACGTACAGCACTGGCTGAAAGACGTAACTTTTTGTCAAGATGTGGAAACGGACTTTATCAAGACTATGCCATTACACGCATGCCGTCCGGACATATGGGGGCCGTACATCACATACCTACTTTCAACGACCGACGCTGCTGACTCAACAATCGGAACCACTGCAGGACTCAAATACCAGCCCGACACACAACGCCGGTGCCCCAGCAAAAGCACCACCTAGTTGATAACCTCTAGCACAATGACTCTTTTCAACATGATGGGCGAGGGGGGAGGAGTGGGTGGGAAGGGTGCAGTTTTCACAGTACGACCAACGTTCGGTCTCATAGTTTGTTTGTTTTGTTGGGAAAAAACCAATAAAGTTTAAAAAAAAAAAAAAAGCTTTCCATATATAGGGTTCTACAAGCCTACCATTTCAGTGGGTTGGAGGAGTGGAGCGGGAGGACTTTGAGGACAACAGTTCAGTAGGGGAGCACCATGGTCTCCTGTCGTCTGGAGAAGAGTGTGTTTTTCGCAGCCCTGCAGCCGTTGGGCACTCTGTGAGCTGGTGCTTGAGGAGCCGCCAAGGACCGGACAAGCACCAGCTCACAGAGGGCCCAACAGGAGCCACGCCTGCCCATAAAATAGCCATCATAACGGAACCAGGACCCCACAGGAGGCTCAAGAACATTGACGTTAGCCTTGATAAAGACCTCCAGGGTCGAAACACGTGTCGGCTGACCAACCAGGCGCACAAATGCCATCAAGTGTATATGACACTTATCAATGTACTACGATAAACTATCCAACACCATCACCAATAAAAGCGAAATTTGTATCGCACTAACTACTGCGTTAAAACAATTATTTCATTCACGGAAGCAAGATAACCATGAGAAAACCTACTTTATCTACTTACAGATACAGGCCTACCTTGAAGCCAACAATCTCCTTGGACTCATTCAGTCAGGTTTTAGACCTAAACACGGCACAGAATCAGCTCTGATAGACCTGAAAAATCGAATGGACACTTTAAAGACGAAAGGAAGGTTTCCCTCCTTCTCCTCTTGGATCTCTCGCCCGCTTTAGATTTAGTTAACCACAAAGTCTTATGTAATCATTTGATGTCAGCTGCCACTTTTTCACCGAAGCCACTGCCTGGATACAATCCTTCTTGAATAATCAATCCATGAGGGTCTTTTCACCAACTGCATCAGCTGAGCCTGCACCCATCACCTGCAGAGTACCGCAGGGGTTGTGCGTCTCTCCCACGATGTACAATATCTTCACCAAGCCACTTTTCGATGACCTTGACAACCTGGGTGTCACCTACACTAACTATACAGATGACACTCAGATTCTCATTACCATCACTGGCGATCATGACATTGACTCAACCTTGCTTAATAAAATTTACCTCATCATCCAAGCTTGGATGGCCACTCATGGCCTCTGTCTTAACGATGAAAAGACAGAGCTCCTTCTCATTGGCTCTACAGTAAAACTAAGCAAATTAAACAACCAGTTAAAATCATTCAACATTGCTGGTATAAATATCAAAGTATCCAAGGAGGAAAAAACCTTGGGCTTTTACCTTGACTCAGCCTTAAACCTGAACAGACAAGTCAATGCCACAGCCTCGGACACAGCTTACACCTGTAAATTAATTAATGATTGCAAACCATTCCTCTTGACAGCAAGCTGTAACACCTTGGATAGAGCATTAATTCTTTCGAGATTAGACTATTGCAATGCCTTATACTTCGGGTCGAGCAAATACAATGCTAATAAATTGCAAATATTGCAAAATAATCCTTTAAGAACTGCTCTAAGCATTACCAGAATGCAGCACATCTCAGCTGCCAGACGCAACACTAAGTGGTTATCTGTTAAGGACAGAATCAACTTCAAATCATTAACCCTCGCCCGCATAAGTCTTTCCACTCCGCCCCTAAATATTTACCAGACAAATTCTCCAAAAACACATTGGAACGTCCTACCAGAACCTTACACCCACATTGCCTCAAGGTTCCCAGATACAAGCTTCAGAAAGCAGGAGGAAGTAGCTTTCCTGTATTGGCAGCCAGACTATGGAACTCATTGCCGTAGTCTTAAGATCAGAACCGTCCTACAACAGTTTTAGAAAAATAAAACTAAAATATGTCTCTTCTCTCATGATGTATAATTTTGCATTATCCGGACATTCTTGTAAACATCTGTAATTTAACTCTGCAAATATGCAATGTAATGCAATAATCATAATATTGTAATGTAAATAATCTCATGTATATGCTTACCTGTATCTCTGCTCTATGTTTTAAAGCAAGCTTCTAATGCGCCCAGATACCTCCGGGTTTGGTGCGCTATATAAACAAAACACTGATAGGCAGACTGTTGAATACAGGGACTGCATACAGCACAACCCTCTGTTGATGGTACAGATATTGTTTTGAGGAGCTATTATGCTTTTTCAGCATCCCCAAAAATATACTCCTTTCACAAGACCCTGAGTTTGCCAGGCCGAAGAACCCCACCTTTACCCCACTGGCAATAAAACTCTCAACGTATTCAAAACTTTCCTTCTCTTTTCAGTTTAAAGTGCTATGTCTGTGAAGAGCAGAATCAGTTTTTATTTTTTATACTCCAACTTCACTTTCGCTTTCAGGATCCGTTCCTTGTGCTTCGTGTTGGAGAGTTTGATAAGCGTCGGTCCTATTCTTGAGTCCAACGATTTATTCTTCTCCCGCCGTTTAATTCTTGATGTAGACAAGGTCCTCCTATACGTCTAGCCAAACACCTCTGGAAGCCAGGTAACTGCAAATGTTATCGGATCAGCACCTTCTGCCCACGCAGGAAAGCCCAGGGGCCTGAGTTGCTTTACCCTGAACCACATTCTCCAGGTATTCCGTTGTCCTGTCCAGCTGTAACGTTGCACCACTTCCAGCACTTTACCTAGCTGCTTCACTGCTGGGACCATCTGAATGGATTGACTTTCTATTTCAGAGGTCTTTTGCTCCAGGGTTGAGGTTCTGGTTTCTAGGTATGCCACCATCTCATTCAAACGGTCAAACTTGCCCTCGAGTCGCATGTTTTATCGATGCAGCCAAGCAACGACATGAAGCTTTCTTGGGATGGCAGAGGGGCTCTGGATCAGTGTTCCGAAGTGGTCCGCTTGTTCGTCACACTTCGCAGAGCAAAGAAATCAGCATCCAGTTGTTACTTTTTTCCCCCCCTGAGGCCACCTTAAAAACCCTTAATTTGCAAAAATCAAATGTGGAGCCCCCACGCTGCGTCTCCCCAAAATGATCATCGCTTTTACTACACACACAACTCTCCTAAGTACTCTGCGCTGTGTGAGAAACCTGAAGGCAATCCCACAATCACTTACAGAGGATGTTCTGCTAAGGTGGCCAGGGAAAGGCCATTGCCCTGGTGGTGGACAAGTGAGGGAGGATCACCTGGGTGAATGGGGACTGGGGGGAGAGAAGGCCTGATGGTGAGACATGGTATCCCCCCCCTTTCCAAAAACTGACTTACCCAGCCTTCCCTCAACCCTCATGGCATATTTCCATTCAAGTCCTGTTTTCCCCTGTAAGTTTTCACCAAGTACTGAGAAGAGGAAGGAGAAACTAGGAGTAATACACACTTCCTCTTACAAACACCACTTTAGTGCTGAGACGAAGAGGGATATGAAGGTATCCAAGAAAAAGTCAGGCATATCCCATTAATTGGGCTAAGAATGGTCAGGAAAGACTAGCCAGCCACTCACACCCGAGGACCCTTAATAAGGCTCGGGTGTATAAAACCGGAGAAACATCCCCGCTGTGTTGGAACCAGACCAACGTGTTGTGGAGGAGAATCGTTGTGTTGGAGAGGCCCGCCGTGTTGGGAAAGAGGGAGAGGGGAGGCAGCGAGGGCTGCAAAAGTAACTGGGAGCAGGAGAAATGCAGTATGCATCAAAATAATCAGGCGGGAACAGCAGTCACAACGTCACCAACGAATGCAATAGTCTGCTTTCTCTGCTCGGAAGGAGAGTGAGAGCAACAGGAGCAGCCGCTGGGAAACCATGAGACACCAGTTAGTGTCAGAGGACACAGAGACCACAGCGTTCTCAGGGCTGCAGGCAAGTAAGAATCCCAATAAAAGTGAACTATATTGAATACCGAACTAAACAAACTACTACTTAAGCATTTTGAATACCAAACTGAATTAAAACTAAGTTTCCTGAACACTGAATTGAACGGAACGTGTCGTTTAAACACTATATTGAATACCGAACACTGCAAACAAAGCATCTTGAAAACCGAACTGAATTGAATTGAAACTACTAATCAAGCATGCACAATATTGTACTGTATAAAAAGTGCTATTTGAACAAGATCACAGTACGTTGAATGCCAACTGAACCTTTGGAGTTAGACATACGGAATGTCAGATTATGCACATTATGGGAAAAACGAAAGCATATGGAATATTCAACCATTGTTTAAGTATTATAACCATCATTTTGAGAAAGTCCCTTAAGCCCATGGTAAAGTAAAAACTGATGCAGAAGAGTGTTACAATAACCAAAGTGAATACAAGCGTAGGGAATCCGAAGCCTGACGCAGAAGAGCATAAAAAGGAGCCAAACAAGGTTAAGGGAAACATGGTTGCGCGACCTGTGGTGGATGGACCGTGTGGTCTGACAATTACACCTAGACCATGGAGGTTCCCACAGAGAAGATCACAGACATCACAAATCAAGTCAAAGAGAAGCTTAGGGTTTGTGGTTGCGTGTCGTGTGATGGGTGATCGTGTGGTCTGACAACTGCACTTCGACCAGAGAACCCTAATGGACATCAAGCAAAGGACATTGAAATGATTCCTGAGGAACTGTGGAACCTTTGGCAAAGCAAGTTAGAGGGTCGGTCAAGAAGACAGATTGTTTTCTTGTATTGAACATTACACGGATAAAAGCAGTGCAAGTGTTGCAGTGAAATCTTGTTGAAGGGACCTCAAGATATACTTTTGTGCGCACTATACTGTATTGAACTTGTGGAAGGGAAACCCAAGAACCCAAGAAAAACTGAGCAAAGAATACCTGAGACTTTATTTTTGAACATTAATCTGTTGGCCAACATCCCACACCACGTTTTCTTTAAATGTAAAGAAAAGCATAGGTTTTTGACACAGACTTTCCCTTAGTTTTTTTTTTTTTTTAGGTAGGAGAAATCCAGACATTAGATCTAGGGAAAATTATGCCTTATACTATCCTGATATTTTAATAAAACATTCTTTAAAACTTGAAATCTGTTGTCTGTCATCTCTTGATACCATGCCTGTGTCACAGCTGCTTGTACTGCAGGATCCACTCCCTTCACAAGTTCCCACAGCGACAATCTTGCCACACCCAGGAAAGGGCTACTCCATGCCATAAACCCTGTAGGTAGAACTCGGCTCACTGTGCCACGCCCTATCTCATGAGGGAGTTATAATCTTTCGCACTCTGCTGGTGGCTCGGGCGGCCACTGTTTCTTTGTCACTGCAGTGATTTTCCTCAGCGGATTCTGCCAGGTTTGCCAGCAAGCCACCTCGCTTTCATTTACTAAATTCAGCCCTACTCTGTATCTACACATGCATCATACATTCAATAACTCAGCCTTCCCCCTTCACTTTGATGGGCTTCTTATGCGGTTTCCATTAGGCTTTCCCTTCCATGTGTCCTCACTTCTGCAGCTGGCATTTCTGAGGGATCAAGCCGGAGTAGTGGTTGCTCAGACCACCTTCCTGTGCCTGCGGGATGTCACCAGCGCTCTACTGGCCGAGTGCCTATCATGGCAGCACAGTGTAGTCTGCGCTAGGCAGAGCAAGCAGATCGACCTATGCGCCACAATGATTGTGCCTCAGCGGAGTACCTGCTGCCCCCGAGCTAAGCCCACACTGTCTTCGCGGGTGGTCAGGCCGTTGCGCATCCTCAAATCAATAGTCTTGTTCTGACCAAGCCACCACTGTAGCGCCGGGCTTCCCCCTCCGATGTGCGCTCTGTGCTCAAAGTCTGTATTTGCCAAAATCAGCCCCCCATCCGTACTGGGTCCATAAACGGTGCACGGGTCCCACAGGCTGGTTTTCTGATGGAGTATGCTGCCATAGCTCGGGCTGGGTTTCCATCTTTGTCGGGAGCTTTACTCAGAGGCGGCCACCATCCACTTCGTGCTCTTGAGCACGAAGTGCCCCTTTCTAGTTTCAAATTATCACCCAATAGGCCATTCCTCATGACGGAGGCAGCCAGTTTGGAGTACAACAATGTGATCCAATCTATCAGAGTATAGCCCCAGAACCGTACCCCCATTCAATGCGGTCAAAGGCCTTCCCAGCATCCAGTGAGAGGGCTGCCACTTGGGCAGTTTCCGGTCTACGTATAATGTCAGGATCAACCTGCGCATGTTGACTGAAGCAGGTTTCTCTTTAACGAAGCCCGTCTGATTTGAGTCCAAAGTAGTGGCAGGATGCTTTCCAGTCACGGTACTAAGGCCTTTGCACGTTTCTTGTTGATAACAGTGCAAAATACATTTTAATACATAAAATGAAATAAGTAAGCATATACGTGAGTGGACAGTTACAATATATTTTAAAGTTACACCAGGGGTTTGTAATAAACCTGACTGACGCAGCTATATAGGTTTGGGTGGTGAAGAGTGTTTGTAGTGATTCCAAACATGGGGTTGGCGGGGACCAAACAGGTTAAGTGGATTTGCAAAGAAGGCAGCAAGCAGAGAAACTGCCTCATCTGACAGCCAATCATGAGGGAGAGAGGCAGGGAGCAAGTTTGTTGGGGAAGAGAGCAAGAGACAATGGCTCTGTTTTTACTGGCTGCACAGTGAGAAAACTAGGAGGAATAAAGCTTCCGAAACTATATGGGAGAGAGCAGGCAGCAAGAGTAGACCCTGGAATGTTGCAATACTTTAATAAAGCAATATTTTATCTTCAAAAGAAGTTGGAAATTGGATCAATGAAAATCAGTGGAAAAATCTCGAATATCGAGATCCTACCAAAAAAAAAATACTTTTTTGGCAGACCGGAATGTACATGCATACATCTACACATTGAAGCAAAAATCTCTGGCTCTGAAGGGATGCTGGGGGTCAGGAGTAGGGAGGGGAACTGGGGAAGGAGAGGGATCATAAAGGTGAGGGTGAAGAAAAGGGAGAGGGAGAAATGAACCTGGCGAGATAAAGAAAGAGTAAAGCGGAGGAGCAAAAGAATGAGAAAAGGAATATATGAGACACAAACAACTGCAGATTTAGAAGTCTTACCAAATGTTCAAGGCCATAGTCTCCTTGAGCAACACTGGTACTGCTGAATGTGTTGGTCTCAACTATATCGGCTCCAGACAGTAAATATTCCTGCAACAAACAAAAAAATATTCATTAATAAAATTGTCTTCACCCGATAGGAGATAAAGATTGTACTGGAGCCCTATAAGAATTGCTGACGTTGAAAATTAAACATAAGGCACATATTTTGTCATGAAATAAAGAGGAAACAATTACACATCTTAATCTAGGGGCCTCATTCCGTGGTGGGCGGTAAGGGATACCGGGCACCGGTAAGGAGACCGGTGCCAGTAATCCCTTACCGCCCAATTCCGAGGTCCCTTAGCGGGAACCGCAAGGGACGTGTGGTCGGACCACACGTCTCTTACGGGTCCCGTTAGGGGACCAGGCCGCTAATTACGGGCCTGCTATTAGCGGGCGCCTTCCCCATTCCCATTGAGCCCTATGGGGGCTCAAATGGGAATGGTCGGGTGAATGAGGACTTACCGGGACCGCACAGGTATGTCCTCATTCACCCAGACCGGACACGGACCCGGGTTTGGAGGCAGCCATGGCGCAAATTGCGCCATGGCTACCTCCAAACTCGGAATGAGGCCCTAGTTCTTTCTTTAAAGATATTTACAGAAAAAGGATGTTAAAAACCAAATATTACTGATGGCCCCAAAATTATTTTCAAGCAAATGTTAACTTCAGGAGCACGCCTTATAAATACTTAAGTGCTTGAATGAGCAGTTAATCTAAAGATGCATTTATTTATGTAGCACACAGGGTTGGGGAGCAGCCAATCTGGTTCCTTTTATCACAGGCTTGAACTACTGGCATAAGCCTACTTTTCCATGGAACCCAATGGCCGCTTCTCCCATCCCGCAGCACCATCTTCCCCCGCCCTCCCTTTCCTTTTTTTGGCCGATCTGACTGTTTTTAAAAAGGTTACATAACCAACAAACAAATGCCATTGCTTGGTGGTCCATTATCAAAAAAATGTAATCAAAATCAATACTGCCGCAGAGGGAAGACCCATTGGGTAACAACTTCATCAGCATATCGTGTACAGGGTAAAAGCCAAGAGAATAATGTACCATAATTTTCTGGAACATCCCCTGGCATTATCGCAAGAGACATGCACCTGTCCACCTCAGCTGTCCACTGACTGCGTCTTGGACGATCCGCTGAGCCCTACAGGGTGCAATAATCCTCATCGTCAGACCCAGTGCCACAGACATTTGTTCATACTTTATGAACCCCTGTCTCTCCCCAAATCCTGAGCAATGCTAGTTTCGGATCGCATGCACCCGAGACCCCACTAGTGGTGTCAACCTATGAATACACTTCCCCTGGAAGACTTGGATTTGCTCACATTACCATTACATGTGGAAGAAGGTTCCCCCCTCCCTCCCACATCTAAGACAGGTGTTACCGTCTACTATGGCCCAGTTAACCATCGTCGTTCATGAGTAGCATACCTGATGCAGTATTTTATATTACATCTGGCGGGGCCTGGAGGCGATGCCAACTTCCTGTGCTAACATGAGCGCCTCTACCCCACTCCTCAAGGTCAGTCCTTAGCCCCGAATCCTGTTAGTACCCGATATAGCGTTGAGGTGACCTTGGTAACAATACGGACAGGAAAGAGATTAGCTTCTAGGGGTGAACATTTCGGAACCTCAATGAGGGAAATCGGCAGGCACCTTCTAGCACCACTGCTTCTCTTGGCTACTTCCAGTAACAACTGCAGCAAAAATAAACAAACAAAAAGTGCATCCTGTAGGCATGAAAATAGTGTATTTCACACTTCCAAACAAAAGTAAATATTTGACTTTGGTGGGGTTTTGTGAGTTAAAACCTAAATCCACTACCATATGTTTACACTTAAGTCAAATGACATTTTTTTTCTTTCAACATATCTTTTTATTACAAGTTTTCAACAACATACAGCAAACAAAGAAATTGAGAAAGAAAATAAGTGAGGTTGGGGAGGGGGGGGTAAGGTGCGGGGAAGAGACATGGCAGATGTACTTATATGTATGGGTGTTCAGTATTGGGGTCGACCGAAAGTCTATGGCATCTGTTGGAGTGATTGCAGGGCTGAGGTCACTATAAAGTGCGGTTGTCCTGATTCTTTCTCTGTTCCAGGAATTTTAGTTCCTTGGGTGCTGTGCTAGGACTCTGTTTAATCGATTTTTGCCAACCACCGGAGGGTAGGGGGTTGCTGGGCCATGCTCTGTGTAGTCTAGGAAAGGTGCTGGGACATTGTAGAATTAGCTCCAGTTTCCGTTGCGGAAGGCTGTGATTTTTTTACGCAGCTGCTATTCCCAGCTTTTTGTCCAGCACATGGGAATTGCCGGGACCTCAGGGTGCTTCCACATTCTAGCTATGGAGATTTTTGCCAATGTGAGCAGGTGAGAGCATAGGTCCGCTAGCTGGCCAGTCATTGGAATTGTCCTTCGCCCGTGCCCCCCAGAAGGACTATCCCTGGGTCCCATGGGATCGAAAATCCTGTGATTAGCCGGATTTGCTCTAGCTTTCCAGAATTGTGTTGCTTTCGGTCATGCCCAGAGCAGTATGGAAGTTTAGAAGTATAGAAGCAGAGAAGGATGGTTTCTAGACTCGATTACAGAAGTAACAAGAAAGAATCTTACTCACGGAGCGTGGCAATACTCGGAAGAGAGTAGCAATGCGGGGAGCTGCTTGCTGTGATTCCAGAAATGCGGCTTGGGCGTAAGGGGGCGTGGCTACGTGCATGTTTCCCAGCGTAGGAAACACTAGACCGCCGCTGCTCATTCTTTGTACGGCCATGACATGGGGAGCCCGAGAGAGCGAAACGCAGTGTTATTGCATAACATGAGGGAAAATTGTCACAGTATGCCCCCTCTTAGGGTTACTTCCCCCCTCCCAGCTTCTACAGATGTTTTTGGTGGAATCGCTTCACTAGTCGTGGAGCATGAACTGCGGCCTCTGATTCCCATGTGCGATCGGCTGGAGTGTATCCTTTCCAGTCTACCAGATATTGCAATCTTCCGTGATGGTAACGTGAATCGCATATATCATAGACCTCATATTCGGGACCAGAGGAGGAAAGAATTGGTGACGGGGCGCAAGGAGATACGAGAATGGAACGTACTCCGATGATCAGGTTTCATGTGGGAGACATGGAAGACCGGATGAATTTGTGCCATGTTTTAGGAAGTCTTGAGTTTGAAGGCGGCTGCTCCGATAGCTGCTATGACCTGGAATGGGCCCATGTATCGTGGGGACAGTTTGGAAGGTCTGAGATGTCTCGGAAAAAAACGGGAAGACAACTAGACCCAAACCCCAGGTTTGATGTCTGGAGCTGGGGTACGATGACGATCGGCAGATCGTTTCACTCCATCTTGTGCTTCCTTGAGGCCCTTTCTAGCTGCATGGTGACCTTGACGTATTTGTTCCATAAGGAGATCGACATCCGGGAATTTCGCGTCTGAAAGCTTATTCTCTGGAAATGAGACTGGATGGAATCCATAAGTGCAATGAAAGGGCGAGGTCTTAATCTCAGAATGGTAGCGTTGTTGTAGGTGTATTCAGCCATAGGTAATAAATCTAACCAGTTGTCTTGAGCAGCCGAGACATAACTTCTTAAATACCCTTCCAGAGTCTGGTTGAGTCTCTCGGTCTGGCCATTTGTCTGAGGACGGTACCCTGAACTCAAAGCCTGGGTGATTCCTAAAATCCGGCAGATGTGTTTCCAGTATCAGAAAGTATATTGGATCCCCGGTCGGATATTATGGTCTCGGGTAACCCGTGGAGAGAAAAAGTCTTGGCTATGAATGTCCTGCCCATCTGAGCCGCGGAAGGAAGACTCGGGAGAGGCACAAAATGGGCCATCTTTGTATATGTGTCGTTAGTGACCATGATGGTGGAACACCCTCCAGAAGGAGGTAGATCCACCACGAAGTGTGTGGTAATAATTTGCCAAGGACGTGAAGGCAGCGGCATCCTATCCAAAGCCCCTAATGGAGAGAGCCTTGGTTTTAGTCTGAAGGCAGGTAGGGCATGACTCCACATAGCGCCGGATGTCACTCACTGATAGCCACCAAAAGTATCGGAAAATCAATTTCCCGAGTGGTTGCGAGTCCACGATGACCTGCTGTTTTTGAGTTGTGGCACATACCAAGCACCTCCTTTTGCAAGGATTTCGGCGGTGTGTATGCTTGATGTCCATGAAAGTAACAACCTTCCTTCCTCTTCAAGGCTCCCTGCTCCGATTTTGAAAGATGTCGCAATGCGGAAGGTCCCGATCACTGTTCTAAACGATTTAAAAAGTTTGGAGTCTTTGATACTCCCATGGCCAGCTGGGGAAATATTGGTTCTGATCTGAATGGGTCATTAGGAGTAGGTTCTTTACGAGACAGGGCATCAGCCTATAGATTACGTTTCCCTGGGATAAAAGAGAAAACAATCCTGTAAGGAGAGAAGAAATGTGCCCATCTTGCCTATTACAAGTCTGGGCATATTGGAGGATTCTTAAATTCTGATGATCTGTTCTGACCTCCTCAAAGGATCTTTTTATTGCCAACAACTCCTTCTCCAATATGGTGTAATTAAGCTCCGCTGAGGATAAGGTTTTAGACAAATAGGCTATGGGGCGTTCCTGATCTTGATAATCTTCCTGCAACAAAACCACTCCCAAGGCATACTGGGATACGTTTGTCTCGATGATGAACTTCTGGGTCTGGTCGGGCGTCATCGGTACTGGTGCGGTAGTGAACATCTTCTTGAGTGCATCAAAGACCCTTTGTATTGATACCGTCCAGATGTAAGGAACTCCTTTCTTTAACAGATTGGTTAGGGGTTGAGTGAGAGTTGAAAAGTTTGGAATAAACCTTCGGTAAAAATTTGAGAAACCAACAAACCGTTGAATATCCTTGCACGACTTTGGGACTGGCCCATCTCTTACCGCCGAGACCTTTTCAGGATCCATAGCGATACCCTGGGCAGACAGGATGTATCCCAGATATGTCACCCTGGATTGATGGAACGAACATATCTCCAGGTTACAATATAGGTGATTGATTTGTAGTCTCTTGAGAACCTCTCCTACATGAGACTCGTGCTCTGGAATGGATTTGGAGAACACCAAAATATCGTCTAAATAAACAATGGATGTAATGTAGTAGCAAATCTGAAAATAGATGATCCATAAATCTTTGGAATATGGCAGGTGCATTGGAAAGTCCAAAGGGCATTACACGGTACTGGTAATTTCCAAACAGCGTTCTAAAAGCGGTTTTCCACTTGTCTCCCGGTTTTATCCTGATAAGGTGATATGCTCCTTTAAGATCTAGTTGTGTATATATGTTGGCTCCCTTAACTGCCTACAAAATGTCAGGGATCAAAGGCATGGGATACTTGTCTGGGACAGTTAACTTATTCAAACCCCGAAAGTCAATACATGGTCTGAGTTCGGTTGTGTCCTTCATAGGGATAAAGAACAGGGATGCTGCCGCTGGGGATGTTGATTCAGTGATTAGCCCGTTCTTGAGACAGTGTTTAAATAGTCTCGATGGACCTACTTCTCTGTGGTTGAGAGGATATACATTCTACCGAAAGGTAAAGGCTGCTTGTTAGGGAGAATTCTCTGTTAAGGCTAATTTCCCAAACCTAGTGAGTCCCCCAGCAGCTTTGCTGGATTTTTGGGGTTTATTTTTTTCTCCTGCTAAGAGTGAGACTCTTTTTCTCCCACTCTTAGACATGATTTGAGATATCCTTTGACTTTGTAATGTGTTTTATGGGGTCTTTTCCCCATAGGGTTTCATGTGGTTTCTGGTAAGTGTGTTACACAGCACCCTCAGTGCAGTAACACAGGGGTGTCATAGTGACCCCCCAAACAGACTCCATACCCTGGGACTGACTACTGTCTCCCAGGGCATGTAAAGTCACCATTGACTTTACTAGTCTTGAATTGGGAACAGAACCAGTACAAACCATCATATTGTGGAAGTACTGGTAGGGGTAATTAGATTGCCCCTGGGTCGGTTTTTCGAGGGGGCACTGTGCAGTCCCCCCTCATCGAGTTTCTGGCTGGTGGCAGTGGTTACCACGCGAAATATTGCTTAAGAATATTTACTATGGGATTTTCCCATTCATTTTAAACGCACCACTTTTTGGTGCAATGTTAAAGATACCGCCGGGTTATTTATTTAATATTTATTCCCCGGTTGGGTCTTTTCGCCAGGACTCGGTTTTAAAATGGCGTCTGTGTTCGCCTCTGTAACTCCAAACCCAAGTCGAGCCCTTTGTTCCACTTTTTGGCAGGCTTCTCCACAGAAGCCTCCAAAAGTGGTGCCTCTCTGTCTGGGTCTACAGGATGTGTGGGAGGGGGGGTTTAGGCACCCTGGACTGAGTTGCCTCGGCAACTCGAATCGCACTCTTGTGTGATTAGCCCAGTGGTTATCATGTTTGAGTGACAGTTAGGACTGATGAATGGGGGTTTTCTGCATAAAAGCAGGGCTTTGGGGACTGGAACTTGAGAAGTTGCCACAGGACCAAAGAATCCGAAGCGGGAGAAGCTGAGCCGACCTGCAACGACGACACCACCGGTGGAGCCCTGCTGAACCGACTCACCACTTCTTCCAACAACAGAGGAGATCTTCATCCCGAAGAGTCTTCTTCCTTTGACTGGTGGGGATAACCAGTTTGCCCGCCTTTTCGCCTTCCCGGATCATCTCGTGGCCGCCTTGCCTGTGCCAAGCACCCCGGCAACCGGGATACCATTTTTTACCACTACCGCGAATAAAGGGGTAGTACCTTTTAACCGGAGAACTCCACGGCTGGTTTCTTCCCTGGCAGCGCAACGACCTTCAGCTTTCCTCCACGTCGAGATCTTCTCTTCCTCTGGACGACGCCGCGACTTGCACCCGCTGCCAGGAACAACGGCCCCCGCTGGAGGATTCTCTCCACTTTCAAGGTACTGTGTCCGCCTGGCCTCCCTCGCAACCGTCTGTGTGGGGTGTCTCTTAAATCCTCAATTTACCACTTGGGTTGGCCGTAGGCTGGCTAACTGAACTTTTCTGAGCTGAACTAATTCTTTTCTGAACTCCCTGCAAGACTTTTCAAGCCTCTTAAACTGTGTGATCTTGGGTACATTGGTGCTCTGTTCTCTCTAAGAGGGAGCCTGGCCTCTGAACTTTCTGCTCACAAGTAGACTTTGACTTTCCTGCCTTGCTGGGTGCTTCTAAAGTATTGTGTTGTGTGTTTTTCTAATTTCTGCCTTTTCCCCTCTCTTTTTCTTAACTTATTGGAGGGCCATCTTTAGTTAAGCGCTCACCTCTGTCTGAAAATAAGTGGTGTTAACGAAGACTTGTCTAATAAGGAATAAGGGATGTATATATAGTAATAGTGACTGTGTTTTGAACTTGCTTACAATAATAGTGCTGCAGTGTTTCCAAGTGTGTCTTTAAATAAATAATTATATGGGATACATTACTCACCGTAATCGTATTTCTGATGCTTGTATCTGCTTAGATTCACATGCTGTGCATAGGCCGACATCTAGTGGAAGCTGCGGAGTATTACAGTTTGTTTTTCGAAGTCGAAAAATGGGCGTCGACACAGGGCGTGCCAGTAATACTATCCCTAGTGTGACGTCCCCTGTACCCATGATCCCTCACGCGTCTAGGATCCCCAGATTGTGTTTTTCCTGACATGAGGTAGCATGAGGAGTAGCGTGAGTACAGATAGTCCAAGCAGATAGACAGAAAGGTAAGACTACAAGCAACCATGCGCCTTCTCTCGGAGGGGAGGAAGGGTGGGTCGCATGTGAATCTAAGCAGATACAAGCATCAGAAATACGATTACGGTGAGTAATGTATCCCTTCTGAGGCTTGTGGAATCTGCTTAGATCACATGCTGTGCATAGATTAGCGAGCAGTACCAGAAGAAGGAGGTGGGATGTGAGAAGGGTCATGAGCAAACAGGTGTCTTAGAACCGCTTGTCCCACTTGTGTATCTGCCTTGGAATGAGTGTCAATGCAGTAATGCTGAGTAAAAGTGTGAATAGAGCTCCAAGTAGCTGCTTTGCAAATGGTGTCAAGGGGAACATTTGCAATGAAAGCCAGAGTGGCCCCAATGCCTCTGGTAGAGTGGGCCCTTGGCGTAAAAGGCAGAGTTTTTTCAGAAAGAGAGTAACACAGCTGTATACAGTTGATAATCCACTTTGAGATAGCGCCCTTAGAGACGCGATCCCCCTCTCTGCCTGTAGCTACGGAGACAAACAGTTGATCTGTTTTCCTTAGCGGTCTGGTTTTATTTACATAGTATAAGACCGCCCTACGCACATCTAGGGTGTGTAGTTTCACCTCAGCTGAGCTTTGTGGGTTTTGGAAGAAAGCCGGAAGCTCGATGGACTGGTTTACATGGAACTTGGATATGAATTTTGGTGAGAATCTAGGGTGTGTGCGTAAAACCAGTTTGTCCTTGTGGATAGTAAAGAAAGGATCTTGCACTGACAGAGCCTGAATTTCACTGACCCTTCTTATGGAGGTAATGGCTACTAAGAAGGCCGTTTTATAAGTCAGGTGTTTGAGACTACTTTTATGCATGGGTTCGAAGGGGGGCCCCATGAGCTTAGATAGCACCACATTGAGATCCCATCCTGGCGGTGGGTTCGAGATAGGAGGGTGAAGTCTCTTTACTCCTTCCATGAAGGCTTTAACCACTGGTACTTTCCACCACGAAACCTTGTTATGGGATGTGGTGTAGGCTGAGAGGGCTGCCAGGTGTACTTTCAGAGAGTTAAAAACCAACCCTGCATCCAGCAGGTGGAGCATGTATGTTACAACGTTGGAAGGAGTGCAATCAACCGGGTTGATTTGTTTACTCTGGCACCAGATAACGAATCTTTTCCACTTGTCAAAGTAACAGTGCCTTGTATTTGGTTTCCTAGACTCTTTTAGAATGTCCATACACCTCTGTGGTAATTTGAGATGTCCAAACTCTATGACTTCAGGAGCCATGCTGCTAGGTTCATAGAGTTGGGTTCCTGATGCACTGTTTGACCTTGTTGCTGGGACAGAAGGTTGTACCAGGCTGGGAGTCTGATGGGCTCGCATACCGCCATCCTGCGTAGGTGTGGAAACCATGGTTGTCTCGCCCACATGGGAGCAACTAGGATGAGCGTCATCGATTCCTTGTTCATCTTGTACACCACCTTCCTGATGAGAGGAGTTGGTGGGAAAGCGTACGCAAACATCCCTGACCAGTTCATCCACAGGGCGTTCCCCTGGGAGTCCGGTTGTGGGAACCTGGATGCAAATCCTGGGCATTGTTTGTTTTCGCTTGTGGCGAATAGGTCTATAGTGGGGAAACCCCACTGAGAGAAGAGATCTTCTACTACGTCTTTGTGAAGGACCCATTCGTGTTCTTCTGGGAGGGAGTCTCTGCTTAGAGCATCCGCTAGGGAATTGAGCTCCCCTGGAACATGTTGCGATGACAGGAAGATGTTCCGTCTGAGTGCCCATATCCATATTTTCTGGGCAAGCTTGGACAGATTTGGCGAACGAGTCCCTCCTTGCTTGTTCAGATAGAACATGGCTGTCATGCTGTCCGTCCTGATCTGCACCGACAAGTTTAGTAGATGGGGCTCGAACGCCTGCAGCGCTCGGAATACTGCCAGAAGCTCTAGCAGATTGATGTGGTTCTTGGCTACTGAGTGAGACCAGAGACCCTGAGCTGTGTGGTGGAGATGGTGAGCTCCCCACCCCGTCAGGCATGCATCTGTAGTCACCACTGCCTGTACTTCGGGATCGTAGAAGGGTTTCCCCTTTGCGAGATTCTCTCTTGTCCACCAGTGTAGGTTCTGTACGAGTGTTGGCGAAACGACCACTAGATCGTCCCACTGACCACTTGCCTGAGACCACTGTTTCGCCAACCATTCCTGCATGGGACGCATGCGCAGACGCGCGTGGGGGACCAGGTAAATGCATGACGCCATCATGCCGAGTAACCGCATAGCTTTGCGTACTGTTATCTGTTGACCTGACTGATAATGCGGAATTTGCAGAAGTATGTTCCGAATTCTTTCTTCCGAAGGGAAGGTCAATCCTTTCTGAGTATCTAGGATAGCTCCTAGAAACTGTTTTGAGGTGCTTGGCACCAGACTTGACTTTTTCTCGTTGATGGAGAAGCCTAATTCGTGGAGGAGGTCGATGGTCCTCTGAATGTTTGACCTGCAGATTCCTGGGGTTTCCCCCGTTATGAGCCAGTCGTCCAGATAAGGGTACACTGGGATTGCCTCCCTGCGTAGGTGTGCAGCTGCCACCGCCAGTACCTTGGTGAATACCCTTGGTGCAGAAGCTATCCCGAAGGGCAGTACCTTGAATTGGTAGTGGCGACTGTCCACCTTGAAGCGCAAGTATTTTCTGTGCGCCGGGAGCATGGAAATATGAAAATAGGCATCTTTCATATCCAAGGTTGCCATGTAATCCCCCTTTTTTAGGAGTGGGATTACCTCTTGTAGTGTGGTCATACGGAATTTTTGGGGCTTGACATACTTGTTGGCAGGCCGTAAGTCTAAAACTGGGCGCATTGTTAAATCTTTCTTTGGCACAAGGAAGTAAGTTGAATAGATACCCTTGTTTACCTGGTGTCCCGGGACGAGTTCTATCGCGTCCTTTTCTAGCAGAATGGCGATCTCCTCGAGGAGGATCTTCTGATGTTGTAAAGAGTGGACTTTTTGTCTTGGAGGATGGTTTAGGGGACGTTGCAGTAGTTCTATGCAGTACCCATTGGATACTGTTGACAGCACCCATCTGTCGGATGTTATCCCTTCCCATGCCTGGGTGAAACTTGATATTCGTCCCCCTACTGGGGTTGCATGGGAAGGGACCCTGAACTGAGCGTCACTGCTTTGGTGGAGGCGTGCCTCCTCCTTTACTGGGGCTGCCTCTGCCTCTACCACGTCCTCTTTTACTACCCCTACCATACGCCTGGGTAGACTGTTGTGAGCTGGTGTTCCACTGTGTACCCTGGGTGTGGGAGTAGCTATTTCCTCTATTGGAATTTTGGCCGCGGGGGCGACGAAAATTGCCATTCCCTCTTTGGTTAGGTGGTTTGGTAGTTAACTGGCCAAGGGATTTGAGGGTGTCGAATTCTTCCTTAGCGTTTTTTAGAGCGTCCTCGACTGCCTTCCCAAACAGGAGATCACTTTCCACTGGTTTGTCTAAGAGCGCAGCTTGTGTTTCTGCTTTGAATCCCGACTGCCTCAACCAAGCATGCCTTTTGATGACAGTCCCCTCTGCTATAAGTCTACCCGCATTGTCAGCGGCGTCCAGAGTTGCTTTTACAGTGCAGCCTGACACGTTCCTTCCTTCCGCACAAATGCGAGCTAGCTGGCTTTTAAGGGGTTCGGGAGCAGAGTCTATTAGTGCTGCCACTTCTTCCCACTGGTGACAGTTGTAGCTAGCCAACAGTGTGGTGGAATTCGCGATTCTGGCTTGGTAGGCTGCCGTGGAAGCTACTTTCCTGCCAAAACCATAAAGTTTTTTACTTTCTTTGTCGGGGGGAGCCTCAGAGGAAGATAATGGTGTACCAGCTTTTTTGCGGGTGTTGGTTACTACTAGAGAGTCTGGCTTAAGTTGACCTCTAATATATAGGGGGTCCGACTGGGCTGCTTTAAACAGCTTCTCCACTCTCGGATTTACAGGTCTTGTCAGGTTTGGGTTGACAAGGGATGGTGCTATTCTGCGTTGAACAGATTTTAGGATGGGAATGGTCTGGGCTACTGGCTTCCTTTCCCCTATTAGTTCTTCCGCAAAGTCCCTTTCTTCCTGGACACCTTGTGTGTCTATGTGGAAGTGGTTAGCTGCCCGAAAGAGCAGTTCATTCAGGAGGGGCTGATTATCTATTGGGGAGTCAGACACTGGGGCTTCCCTTTCGACTGGTGAGTCCATTCTGAAAATATCTGGGCTATTTTCTGGCTCATCCTCGTCTTCGTCTTCGCCGTAATAATCTGATCCTGCAGGATCTTCTGGCGTGTTAATTTCCTGACCTTCTATAAGGGAAGAGTTTCCTTGGTCTGTAGGGAAGAGGTAAGAATAGGGTTGGACCTCGATGGGGTCTAAAGGCCTAAATGGTGTCTCGACCCGGGGTCTTTTATTTGAGGGGATAGGGTCCCTTGACCCTGAGGGAGAATCTTCCTGAGGGTTTAAAGCTAGGAGTTGTTCAGGGTGTCTTTCGAAAAAATTCGCCAAGGAAGACATCCTTGACATTACTCTGTCAATGTCCTCGCATGACCAGAGTTTTGAGCTTGGGGTGACCTTGCTGGGACTTTCTATGGATTGGCCCTGAGAAGACTTGGTCAGTTCTTTTGTAGTGGAGGACTGCAAGGGTTGTTTCCTTTGCTGTTTACCCCCTTCCCCGTGGGTGGAAGTGTGTTTCCCCTTTCCCTTATCTTTCGACGCCTGGCGTCGAGGATCGGAGGTGGAATCCCTGTCTTTCGAACTAGCCTTCGAAACTGGCCCCTCTTTACTCCCAAGTGATGTACCCTCAGGCAGTGTTTGCTTGTGCTACTGTATTTTGGTACCTATCTTGTTTACTCTATATACTGTCTAACTCTTCTTGAGAGAAGTCTGGCTGCTCAGCCACAGCTACCAGGTAAATCTGGGTGGTGCAGACTGCTACCAATTGGGTTTACTGCCAACACCTGTAGTCTTAAGCCTTTTGCAGTGGTCCCTAAGGGAACTGCACAGGTTTCTGCCTAACACTGCTCTGGGATAAGATCAATAGAACAGTCATCCCTTCCGTGAGGAGGTAATTGTGTATACTCGTCGGAGGAGAATACTTCCGCATACTGTTGATATGCCACCGGAAGGCCTCCCACAAAGTTGAGTGTAGTTACACTCATGGAACCTGCCAAAGCTGAATCGGTCTTGATAGGGACCTTCTCTTGGTGTTCGATACAATGTGTTAAGCAGAACTCAGAACCCAGAAAGAAAGACCCTGCTGTCCAATTAATTAAAGGATTATGTTTTTGTAACCAGGGTATCCCTAATATGACTGGATAGTGTGCGGCACGTATGATGTCCATGGTGAGGGTTTCCTGGTGTGCAGATATTGACATTGTCAACGGGCACGTCCGACTTATAATAGGGCCCGAGATCAGAGGTCTCCCATCTACACTTTCCACTGGGATAGCCTCTGCTTTAGCTGACCGGGGAATGTTGTTCTGTCTAGCCCAGTGATAGTCTATGAAATTCCCCGCAGCCCCACTATCCACCAATGCAGAAAACTCAGGAAGCATACTATGCCTGAATCTGAATCACTCGTAGTACTAACATATTAGCGTAGGGCGGATTGGCACACATGTATGACTGTAGATTGGAAGAGAAACCAGATTTTGACAAAGGTTCCCGAACCGCGGTTCCTCCTACGGCCGGGAGTTGGCATTTCCTGCTCGTCTAGGGGGTGCGATAGGACACTCCTGAACCGAATGCTCTCTAGCCCCGCAATACATGCAAAGGCCTTGTGTTCTTCTGCGGGTCCTTTCCTCCGGAAACAATGGCCCTCTGTGTCATGATGCCTACCCCCGGAAGCAGGCATCATGCCCTCGGGTAAAAGCCCAGCGGCCCCTTATAGGGGCTCTTTGGACTCAGTCCTGGCGCCTTTGGCGCCAGGCTCATGTTGGACATCAGTCCTGGCGCCATAGGCGCCAGGCTCATAAAGGGAGGTGTTTTGTGCACTTACCTGATGCAGACCATGCTGCACGCTTCAGGCCTCCCCGAGACCTGAAAGGGACTATTTTTTCATAGGGACTATTTTTTCCCTCGGGCGTGGCCAGGGAAGGATACATACCTAGTTGGGGAAGGATACATACCTGGGATTTCTTTGGAGGCTATTTAAGCCACGCCCAGACAGCAGCTCATGCTTCACGTTGTTCTGCTTCCTGCAGCTTAACGCTCACCGTGTCTGCTACTGGACTCCAGCCATGCCCGCCTCGAACCCGGAAGACAAGAGAAAGGTGAAAACCAAGGACTATGTCAAACTTCTTACCTGCATCCGGAATCTTCTCGCCAGCATCCCTGAAGAAAGACTTCCATTTAAAAGCATGCCGTTGCTCGCTGCAGCGCCACGCTTCACTCACCTGTCCTCGAGACATCTCCCGGCTCCATCGCGGCTGTCAGCATCGGACGCCACATCTCTGCGCCTAGGGGAGAGAGCAAGAAACAAAAGGGTGAGCAGAAGGAACACAGAAGGAAAGCCTGATTAACAGCCATAATACTTACTGGCTTTTCTTCCACATTTCGGGTCGGCGCCGCCCCGTTGGCAGGTACTGTACCCCGGCCCCTATGGGGAAAGGACAAGAGACATTTCTGGGGAATGATAAGGACATTTAGAGGGATCGCCCTCATCACTACTCACCTCGGCAGTTTAACCCCTCGACGCATCGCCTTCATTCTGCACCTGAAATAAAGGACAGATCACAGGTTAGAAAGACAACATAAAGGGGGCCTCACTTGAACTTTGAACTTTCATACTTACGGCGCATCGCTCAGGAAAGTCAAGTGGATTTTGCCAGCGCCATTCTGAAAACCAGTGAAGTAACTGGACGAACGCGCGCCCCTGCACCAGAAGCAGGATGGAGAGTTCATCCTTCCACACCATAAGGTGAGCTTAAACCGGGGTTTGGAGGAAGTTAGAGAGGAACGAAGGGGGAAAGAGGGGAGCTAGCACACTATTCTGCAGACTGTTAATCCCCTTTCTCATCTGCAGAAGGATATTCCTACGGGCCAGGCAAGCACGATTTGGAGGTCCTGTCCAATCGGTGTTCCGGGTCCTGCGCATCACACTAGAAGAGGCCACAGCAATCCAGACTAGACCAGCGCCCCCGTGGGAACCAGGTGAGCGTTACACTCTGGCTATAATACCTAACTGCATGGGTTCTTCAGTAGTGTTAACTATGTGTATATGGGGAATTGCAAACGAGAGAGACATCCTCCACTTACGCCATGCCGCTCCTTCAACCTACAATCTATCTGCATCACAAGGGCGTCAAATTCCGCCAAAGACGTGGGGCGAGGCACCCTAGAAACCTCGTCCTTTAACTCCTCAGATAGTCCTCTCTAGATCAGAGTCACTTGAGCATCATCAGACCATGTAGTTTCGCTAGCCATCTGTTCGAATTTTGTAATGTATGCTAATATATCTTGATTCCCTTGTCTTAAGTCCAGTAAGTGTTCCTGTGAGGCCACTCGTATTTCCTGCCTTCCAAACATAGTTCTGATGCTGTTACAGAAAGCTGTATGGGAATCTAGAAAAGGGTTATTAGTGGTTACATCGGGTGTTGCCCAGGCAAGTGCTGGTCCTGCCATCTGGGAGATCATGTACCCGACCCGGTCCCGGTCAGTGTGAAAAAAAGCACCCTTAAAAGAGAACTGCACTGAACAGGCATCCAGGAACTCTTTTACCTTGTGAGGATTGCCATCAAATTGACCTCCGGGTAAAGGACCAGGGGTCACCTCCGAACAGTGTGGGCCCCCGACTCGCTGCCGCTTGTTGCACGGCCAACTGAACTGCATGCGGTTTGTTCTGTTGGGCCTGCCGTAAGGCTGCGTTCTCCTGTTTGAGGTTCTGAACCTCTGAGGTTAAGGACTGGACAGCTGCTGTTAGCTGCTGTATCTGCTGGTCCATGACTGAGTCATGTATCCTCCAAGTCTGCTGAGTCTTATTACTAAGGCCAACCGGGCGTTGCTATCTGTTACGACTCGATGCTTTTTTTTTGCTTTTTTTTATTGTTTTGGTTGAAATTAATCGACCTTTCAATATTTGTCTTTTGTTTTTAACGTGTTTCAAATAACAAATCATACAAAGATACAAAAGGACAGATAAACATTTTAAAAGTCTTCCCATTGACTCAACTCCTATACAACATATTTTAGATTCTTTAAAACATTACTCGTTTGACAACAAAGAAGAAAGAAAAATAAGGCATTAAATTGAAAAACTTGCAACATAGTGCTCTTGAAAAATTCTTATTTTCTACTGCATGAAGCTCCCCTAGCAACCAACAAATATCCTTAGTCAGCATGGGTTGTTCAATGTGCGCTCAATAACAAAATCTGACAATCTCCAATGTTTGCTATTGATTAATAGGTTACTTGGTGATGTTATTTAAGATTCTTCTATTCGCAGGCTGTCCAGGAAATTAATGGTTGCTTATTTGAAGCACTGATTGTGCATTGCCCAAAATGATGTCCCAACATGCACCATAATGCAAGTTACCCAAAAACCTGCTATGTTTATCATAATGGATCTGTCTTAAGAGAGTCAATGCCAAACATTGTGTGACCAGGTGTTCTAGAGTTTCTGGGTTGTTGGCATCATTACAAAACCGGCACACATTTGCATGGGGTTCCAACAAGAGTCGTTTAACCAAAATTTCCTTTACAGGCCACAAATTGAAATGTAGATGTAGGATTGACTGTCTATAATGCAGTGATAGTACTCAGATTAGATAGGAAGGCAACGTCTGCAGTTTTCTTCGGAGGGAACCTACTAGCATTGCCATCTTTATAGGAAACACACCTGTCACATGTAGAAATCCAATCTAGGTCGTATAACCTTCTTTTCGCTTTGACCGGATTTAAGGCCAGAAGTTCAATACTGATATCATTCTTAGTTAGAATTTTGCATACATGATGTACCCAGTTAACCATGAAAGAACGCTTTGTTGAAAACATATAGGTAGCCAGCACTTTCAACACAATGTTCTCATTTGTCGACATTAAGCATTTTCGAAACAGTGAGCAACATCTCCAATTGTATAAAGCACACAAAGACACTAACCCCAATTCATATCTTATCCAAGTATGTGGAACACAATTCGGGATATGCTGAATCCTCCTTCAAAATTTGATTTCCCATTTGTCAAACTGAGAGGTAGCTATTATTGGGAAGGCTTCTAAGCCATACAAGATGGCTGGTACTGCCTTCCATTTCCAATATGCCCAGGCTGGTTTGAGAGAAAACTTCCCATACCTATGCATTATTATTTGTGTCTGACATATGGCGGTATTGATTTTCCTCTCAATACAATTAAATTGACTGAGTTTGAAGCTCCTACAAAACATGTACCCAAGTAATTATATGTAGTAACTATTTGCAATTGAACTTTGTTTACTGACCAAGAAAAATGCATCCAAACTACTTTCGCTTGAAAATATTGAACCACCTGTGTTTTATCATGATTTATTTTAAGTTTGTTGTTTTGTATGTATTCCTGAAAAGCTGACAATGTTTGGAGACCCATTTCTGTTTTTGAGATTAAAACAAGGTCATCTGCATTGAGTAAATGTTTTATAGAAACATTGGCAAATTTGGGGGAATCTGATTGGACCTCAGAGATAACATTTTGTATATCCTGAATATAATAATAAAACACAGAGGAAGCCAATGAACAGCCCTGTTTTAATCCACGGGCTGTGTAGATTGGTGCAGACAGACTACCTTGCATTGAAAGTCTGACACGAATGGACGCGTTTGTATGTAGTTCTCGAATTATCAAACAATTTCACTCGCAACACTGAATCGAAGGCAGAATGCAAGTCCACAAAAGCAAAGAATATTGGTTGTTTTGTGGAGTGGCATTGTGCCTTAATAGCACTGAAGCTAATTAAATTGACATGCGTACCTATGCCTCGCACAAAACCAGTCTGGTTTGGGTCACGTAGGTTGTTAGCAAGTGTCCAATTATTGAAGTCTTTCAGTATGAATTTAGTAAAGATTTTCCCAGGTGCATCTAACAGCGCAATTGGCCGATAATTCAGTGGAGACATGCGATCACCCTTTTTGATTATTGGTATAATCAGGGAGGTTTTCCATGTCATTGGCACTTGTGTTCTAATTATGGTTTTAAAGAGGTTATATAAAATCTGTGCCCATTGCACTGGGTTGTTTTTAAACATAATTGATAAGTCCATCTGGACCAGCAGCTCTCGATGTGCTTGCTTGTGTAATTAAGTCTTCAATGTCTGATATCGCAAAGTTTAATTGCCATTTTGGGTTATCCTGGGAGGTATATGTTGTTGAGATGAAGCTTGGATCTTTGTATAGAGAGGTATAGTGTTCAATCCAGTTAGCTTCATTTATCATGTTAAGTTGTGCATCTACTTGCTTGTCAGATGTTTGACCATTTAAGAGCTGCCACATCTCTGCTGAGTTTTTATTTGCCATTGCTAGTTCCATACGCTCCCCATCGTGTTGTAATAATAGATAGTTATGTGATTTGAGCCAGTTCTTGTATGTGTTCTTTGCATTCTTCAAGGCTAGTTGACATGCCGGGAAGCCCAATGCTAAGAGCTGTCTTCTCTGTTTCCTATATAGCTGCACGTCTACTTACAATTTCAGAGTCATATGTATGCCTATGTTTTGGATGACCATTCTTCATTGTTGTTAGGTTGTTTGTATAAAAGGCTAGCAACTCTATATATGGAGACTGAGCAAGTGATATTATGTTGCTTTCTAGTTTGTGCATGAAAGACGTTAGCCTTGGAACAGTCCAATTTATCCTGTTTTTTGCCATGTTCATTACTAAGCCTGTAGTGCCAAAATTCTCCCTGGGAGTGGGTAACCCAGTGACAGAAGTTTGTGATCACTATATGGTAAAGTAATAATCTCCAAATGCTGTAAACGTTGAAATAATGATTGATCAACATAGATGTAATCAATTGTACTTTCCAGGTTGTTTCGAAACCAAGTTGTTTTTGACGGGCTATCGCCCTAAATGGCTCCATTCACCATGTTATACTGTCTTTCTTCCATGAAGGAAGACCAGATCCGAACCTGCTGGGGGTGGCGTTTTGTATGCTGGCAATCCAGATTGATGTCTCCTAATATGATGGTGTAGGTAATATCGTTGGCAGTGTATACTAGCTGTAGTATACCCCTTAATCCTGTATAAAAGACCTCATCATTTAAGGCAGCAGGATTTCGATATACATTTATTAATGCAAGTTTAAAGTTGCAAAATGAAATTTGTACCAGTAATATGTGTTCACTTTCAGCATCCCACTTCTCAATGGATAATCCAGAGTTTAAGTTCACCGCCACTAGCAGTCCAGATGCTGGGCTTCCTCCAGTTGTTCGGGCAGGCAGTAACACTACATCATAGCCATCCCATACAGGTGGACATGTTAACCATGTTTCCTGTAGGGCAATGAGTTGAAACACATGTGGAAAGGATAGAATGGCAGCTTTTAAATGTGAATTGCCCCTTGAATTCCAGCAAGCAATACATATTTTTCTAGCTGGAGATGGCAATGATGGCTACTGGTATGTTGCCATTTGAGAATTCATACTTCTAATTCCACTTGCCTCTGTCCGTTGGTAGATGTTTGTTTTGGATATATTTATAGGAGTGTTTTTGTCAACTATAGCTCGATCTTCAGCTAACAAAAAACACAATTCAAACAGTTGCATCTTGGCTTGCCATATTAGATTTGCAACCACCCCTGAGGGTATCCATAAACTGACTATTGATTGATTTCTATCGGCAATAAATTCTATTTGTTCAATCTCATGGGAGGTGGAGGTGATATTTTGCAAGGTGTGTACATCATTAAAGATGTTTAAAACGCTCTGTTTAAATCATATGTAGGAAACCACCCTCCCTACACTTGAATATAAATGAGTGGATGTTACTGTCCCTTGACTGCATTGATGTTTTCAAATTGTGTCAGGCCAACAGAGTGGCTATCCATATTTCGGGGAATCAGATTGTATTGAGGCGCAAGATTTTTTTCCAACTCTCGTCTATTTTCATCAGAGCCATCCACAGGATAAGCAGGTAAACTGGCAATGCTTAATTTAGGTTGACTGGGATGGAGAGAGACTATAAAAGGCGTATTTGTTCCATGTATCAAAGCACGTTCTAGCAAATAGGTCTCCATCATATTTTTGATAACTTCAGTTGACTCAATGGTTTGCCCTTTGTGTTCCACTAACTGCTCCTTCTGAGAGAAATCAAATTAAACAAAACATTTTTGGGGGATCTTGGACACTTAGCTCTGTTATTTTTGAGTGTTCAGGGTTCTGCACATTATTGACCACTGTCACAGTTTTACTTTTTGCTTCTGCATGGTTAATTGAATCTATCAATTGATTCAGGGGAGAGTACGGTGGAGGGACTAACCGCACACTAACTTCCGAGCACACTAACTTCCGGAGTTAGCGATGTTCCAGAGGTTGTTGCCTGCACAGGGAGCACTGGAGTTTTTTTCTTGGATGCCACTAGATGTTTTAGTGGTTAACGATTTTCTTAGGTTTGGCTGAAGTTGGAACAGTTCCACCAATCGCTTGAAAAAACGCATTTAGAGTGTTTTTAGGCCCTTTGATGTTTGCCATATTTTTAGATTTTTTTTGCTATGGCGCGAGGGCCTTTGATCCGAGTTTTAGCAGGTTTTTTTGTGTGTAATAAATTACCTGCTAAACGTCGCTCAGTATCAATAGTAGGCACAACTACTTCCACCTCACCTAGATCACCCGGATCAACCGAAAGATCAGTGTAAGAAGAGTCTTTTCCGATAGTTATAACATCAATCACTGAAGGTTCGTCAATCGTGCAGATTACATCTTCAAACACCGGAAGAACAGGTATATGAGTGCGTCTGCTATTGCCTGCACACTTCAACATGTGCTCAGAAAGCAAGACCTGGTTGTCATTTATTTTAGATGTCATATTTGACAGGATAACCACCCGAGACACCAGCCTATGATCCAGAACCTCAAACAATTTTACCAACGTTACCACCGAAGTGTTGATAGCTGTTAGCGCCAATTCAACACCACGGGGGTAATTAGGGCATATAGGCTGCAGAGAGCATTTGTCTTGATTTGTCTTGCTAGGGGCGCGTGGAGTAGGCAAAGCAAAAGAGGGTAAGCTGGAGGAAGGGACAGATAGAGAGCAAACAACCTGATCTATCAAGGTTTTTATTACGGCCAGTTCTTCCATTATAGATATGGGAGACTCACACTGGCTTGCGTAAATAGAAATTCCCGAGTTGTCTTCATGGTCTATTGGAAACGGAATTGGGGGTAAAACAGGTGGTCTGTTAAATTTGGAATGGACCCCATGGCCTCTAAGGGAGTCTAGTATAGTTTGATCCGACACACCATGCGGTTTGGGGTTGGCCATTATAGACTCAAGAGCACTGTTCGGGGCTGACCTCACGGGGGTGCCTGTTGTATCTTCTACAGGTCTCAAGACCTGCATTAAGGTGGAATTGTTGAGGGCCTAAGCAATGATTCCAAGATCACTCGGGACCTCTGTGGCTATAGGGATTGTGTGCATCGGGCCACTCATGGTTGGGGCAAAACTACACTTGGGCTCAGTGAGGCACGCAGGCATCTGTGATTTTAAGTTATATATGGAAAACTCCATTTAGCAGTAGTATTTTAACACTAGGAACTAATGAAATTTGTCAAAGTTGGCACTATATTACAAGGATAGTCACACGTATATCACAAACAATGCTTACCCAACCAGGAATACAAGAATTCGGGGTTTGTGCACAATCCGAAAGTAACTCGCTTTAGCTGCTCGGACCACGCGGCAAAGCGGTACTTACGAGTACTTGCGCGCTGTGCGCATACAAAATGGAATAAATAACAAAGCATCTTGGGAAACAGTTTGGGAGCCAATCCCCACAGTCCAAGGTGACTCACAGTTTCAATTCTGCACGTGTCAAACCGCGTTAATGCGGCGTTAATGTGGCCATGCCACAGTAGCTGGGAACAGCTGCAATGTTCAATTCACAGTCACCTGTTGGAAAGTTTCTTTTTTCTTGCCAGTCCGCAGAAGCAAAGTCCACAGTTTCCCACGAAAAGGCAGGCAGGCAGAAACGAACAGCTTACACGGCAAAGCGGTACTTATTTACTGCACAATATTGCAAAAGACTCGAGAATACCCTGGATGACACCTGCCTCATGCTCTTCCGGCTCTACAGTGTTCAGTAGAATGTGAGGCCTTACCTAGAAGCCCCTCCACGGCCCTGCTCGAAAACGGTCTGAACGTAGTGGGGCCTCCAGGGAAAACCCCAGAGGGGGGGAAAACACTGTGGAGAGCTGCTAGAGTGCGTGGGCTCCGGGCTGCAGCTGCCCAGATGTGGTCAGGCGGTGGTGGATCTACACGTGGCAGATTATACCTTAAGAGGAGAGTGTCTGAATTCAAATGCAAAGAAATACGTGTGAATGAAGGTGGGTAGTGAAAACTGAAAGGCTATTACCAATTACTTAGTGGGCTTACCGCAGTATCAGGATAAGGTCTGTCCGAATTCATGACATTGAAGATATAGGACTGGAAGCGAGGAGAGGTAAAGGCAGGAACAGAGGAACTGAAAATATAGAGTAAGTGTGATGAGTCTTCTGGAGACACAGGTCTAGTAGGTATGATCGATAAACCCTTATGTTTCAATCTGAAGGTGTATGATATGCTTACTGCCAGTCACGTGAGACCAGGGGGATACAATTCCTTTTCCCTTTTGCCTACTGGTGCCTGTTGCCTTTGCTGATCCTGGTGGTTGTCTGTGGGCTCGCCTGAGAGGATGGATAATATTCACTAGTATTACACGGGGAAATGAAAGAGTGCGAGGAGACGGCGTGAAAACAGCTGATCTCCACGTACCGTGCTGCCCAGGCTGAGGGACCGCTCTGTGAGAGAGCGCGTTCTGTATGGAAACGTGGAATTCACGATCCGAAAGACTGAATCAACAATACAATGAATGTAAGCTAAGCAGTGCGTATAGAAGTATAGAAGCAGAGAAGGACGGTTTCTAGACTCAATTACAGAAGTAACAAGAAAGAATCATACTCACAGATCATGGCAATACTCGGAAGAGAGTAGCAACGCAGGGCGCTGCTCGCTGCGATTCCGGATATGCGGCTCGGGCCTAAGGGGGCATGGCTACGTGCACGTTTCCCGGCATAGGAAACACTAGACCGCTGCTGCTCATTCCTTGTACGGCCATGACATGGGAGCCTGAGAGAGTGAAACGCTGGGTTGTTGTATAACAGGAGGGAAAATCGTCACAAATATAGGACGACCGATTGCTCAGCAACTGTATGCTAGACAGTTGCTAACAAGCACATTTGATAAACCTTATATGTTGAACACTACATTTTATTTAATTGCAAAATTGGTGCATTGGGTAAATAGAACATTTGGCAATGACGTTATGAACTATATAGAATAATTACCTATACACTTTGCTTAAACATTAGGAGTAGCATATATAGTAGGCAATATAATGAGGCCTTTCCCAGAACTTGTGGGATTCCTCGAGTATATCCGATTGAGCAGGAATACTGGTGTGGTTTTGATTGCATAACAGCTGGCAACACTGGTATATATTGCAGGTGGGACACACCTTTAGCTGCACAAAACTCCAGCACACTCGCATTATTCATGAAGAAGATGCAATAGCCGTCTATAACCCTTCCAATGTGTGGCCTCAGATTAAAAGGGAAGACCACCTACCCCTGCAGTGACAGGTGGTGCAATACTTGTGATGTTGCAACATCTGTAGGGACAGGAAGGGGAATACTCACTGGGGTCACAGTTGCTAGTACTAATGTTGCGTTTGGTGTAGATACAGTAAGCAGGGGCCATTGAACTGTAGTGAGTGTTGCAGTGCACTTGGTAATGCTGAATTTGGATAGCCTCTTGAATAAGGTTTCTATAATAGACCTCCATAGTAGAAGTTGTCATAAATAAGTGAAACCCCACTAAAGAGAATCAACTCTTGAACTCAGCCATGCAAAAGGAATCGGTCCTCACGGCAACAAATGTGTTTATTGGTAATGTAACCTGAGGGCGTCCTCCCATCTACTTCACTTGGATCCTCTGTGTAGGTGGGCAGGGAAATGCCATTGCTTTTGGATCCTGACCCTGGGGGTGGATAAGCGAGGGAGGATCACCCGAGTGGAGGGTTCTTGAGGAAGGAAATGTCCGCGGCGAGATGCGGTATTCCTTTTCCATGCTGTGATGAAACCCTAGTCCCAGAAGCCTTTGTGGAATATTGTTACCCCATTCCTTTCAGTCAGAGTAACAGGAGAGGAGAAAAGACCAGCCTTGAAGACCCAGAAGGGTGAGAAAGAATAAGGCGCCTGGATGCAAAACAGGGTATCCCCCCATTCTATTGACGACCAACCTGACCCTTCCCCAACATTCATAGGCTATTGTAATTCAGCTCCCCTAGTTTCCCCAAACTTGAATTGACATTACTGGGGCGAAAAAGAGGCAACTAAAAGCAATGAAGACTATGCGGTTTTACCACTTGGCACTGGGACGAGGAAGATGCCTGCTAGGGGCTGTAAGTGTCTGGCATGTCCTGTTGATTGTGGCCAGGCAGAACTAAAATGGGACTTCGCAGTACTAAAAGAAGCAATAAACCAACGTAACAAAGTCACCCTACTCGAATGGCAATCAATTTGCAAAGCGATAGTCGTCGACCTGGGTGAAACCAATCAAACATTAATCGAGAATCCGGATAAAATTTAACGCAAACTATATACCAGAGATTGGATTGCTACCCACGAGGAAATACAAGGGCTGAAACTCTTTGGTAGACCTGGCCCCGAGCAGATCACGCTCCTGAAATATCTTGAACCATTTCCATACTGGTCCTTTAGAGACTATTATCTCAGATTCAGATTAAACTTACTGCCAACTGGCGAGATACCTAGTGTCAGTGCGAGATATTTAATGTCAAGTCAAACGTCCGCCTCAATCCCATTTGCAGACTATACTGGCTCGAGGATAGCATCAAGTCATTAAAGCATTTGGTTTTATTTTGCCAGACTATGGAAGATAAAAGAGGCCTCCTCACGACAGATCTTACTAAGAACTATGTCGGAAGGACAGCAGAGGACTGGTGGCTGGAACTATTAAGGGGGAACCACATCTCACTCACCTTAGCTTTGGTGAAAATGTTGATCGAAATTTTCTCAAGAAATAAGCTTAACTCAGGGGAGGAGAGGACTGTGGAGGTGATAATGATACTACTAGATCAAGGCTTGGATGCTTCAAGAATTAGCCTTGTTCCCTTTCCTTACCTGGGTTATTCTTTTTCATTTTTTTTTCTTTTCTTGTTCTCTCTCCCTTCTTTTTTTCCTTCATGCTCTTCCCCTCTGTTACGAGCTCTTACGCATTCACGGTTTAATGGTTTTTTACATCAACTTTAAGGCAAAAGTTTTTTCTTTATTGTTGAACCAAATAAAGCATTTATTAAATCAAATAAAAATAATAATTGGACCTCACACCTGTCAAGGGGCTGCAGGTGTATAAAAGGAGACCAGTCCAACAGGAAAGAGCCACCGGGGAATCCACTGGGAGACCAAATTGTGCAAGAGCAGCAGGAGAAGCAGTGGGACGGCTAGTGCCAGTATCCGGGAAATGTAGGAGTTGAAGCACCGTGGAGCAGACTGGAAGTTGTGAAGGGAGACATGTGGAGAGGCTGTCACTTTTCCGTGGTTTCAAGATGCTTGTTCACCTGTTCTCCAAGGTCGACACAGGCGTGCCCGAGGGGCAGGAGTTGGACCTCTGACTCGACAAAATGCAGAAAGCTGTGTGCTCCACGTTGCAGGGAAAGCTGCGAACGTGACCAGTGATTTTCTAATGGAGCGTGAAAACCGGTGTGCGAGCGTTTGAACTTTTCTAAAGAAATACTTTGTATCGGAGTGGTCACATGTTTGAGGAAACACGTTTTTGAAGGTTTCTGGATCAAACCCTTGTCAATTATTGAATTTCAGTAATACTCCAAGTGCTGGGTATTTCATTTGAAGCAAACTAAAAGAATATGAAACAGTGTGTTAAGTTGAAAGTGTGTTTCAGGGGCGTGGCCAGCTGAAGAACGATGTGGACGTAGTCCCTTGCAGTTCCTGAGGCCGCCAGCTTAATCCTGCTAAAATATCCTGAAACTCGAACGGAACAGCTAACTAGAGCAACGTGCCTGGCGAAGAAACCAAGCAGACTTCACAAATAAATTCTGACTGCAAACCGTGAAGTGGCGTTAGAGATATTTGCTGTTAATCTCAGAGTCTGGCAACACGCAGAACGGTGGTCAAAATGGCCACCAAGCCCCTGCACTATTGGACGGGGCTCGCTGGCCACCACGAAGAGTCACCCATAGAGGAACATCCAACTAGAGAATCAATTAAACTGAGAAAAAAAATCCCATTGAATTCGTGGGTCGCGAGCGACGCACTGATCCCAGTACCGGTGCCGGAATTGAACCTCTCGAACATGAGAAATGCAAAGACGGTAGCTCGTTGTCACTGCGACTGTGGCAGAAATCCAGGGCAACATTGACAGCTGCCTTGACACCTCCTGGTGGCCCAGGGCATCCGGATGTGGTCGCCAAGAACACAGATTCAGAAGCCCCACCTATGACCCAAATGCAGCACCCTCCCCCCCCCCCCCCCCCCACCCACCCGAGGTGCATGAGGAGCGATGAGCACTGGTATAGCCAGGGCTACGGTGCCCCCAAAGAAGAAAGAATATAGGTGATCCCTGTGACCTGACCCAACCTGCGGAATAACCCTCCAACCCAAGACACGTGGCTGAAAGTGAACGTACAACCATGCTGAACGCTGCGGGCTGGTCTGATGGTCATGCAGGAGAGGAGCTGAGGGGCGCGCTGGTAACACATCCCTGGTGAGTCGTTGTTAATGATTTCTGAACTCTGACCTGGAACGGCAGAGGTTCAGAAGGCCAACCTAGTTTCTTGGAACAGGGTAACCTCTGGACAAGCCAGACCAATCAGGGTGGCTTTGGCAGGCGGACAAGCCTAAGTCTCAAGAGGGGTTAGGGTGACTAAAGGACCTCATTGAGCACACAGAACCAGGACACTTACAAATTACTCCAGACAGGTGTTATATCAAAAATAGACACATTTATAACAAGGCCTTTGTAACATAGACCATAGCAAAAGAATCACAGTATCACTCAGTAAACCAATACATCACACTCAATACAATATATATACACACAAGACCATTGGGGTCTAAAGGGGTGACTGCACGAAATATGTTGACAACCTAGAGGGGAAGGAAACAGGCAGTGCAGGTAATCTTTAGGCCCAGTTCAACATCAATAATGCACCTAACTAAGAGGCAGTCCAAGCCCTACGGAGAGAGGAGCCTTGTGCTCAATAGTACATGCACGCGTTTGTGCCAATGGGCGGAATAGGGTCTCTTCAAGGGTCTCTAGCAGCTCAGGAAGGTGGAGGAGGTGATGCAGAACAAGTTCCCACTATTCAAGAAGGTCCTCCACTTGAAGGCTGAGGCAGTTTGAGAGTGCGGGATGGAGTCGCTATTTCGCAATAGCTGTGGAAAGGAGAGGGGCCCCTAGGGGCCACTTGTGTGTAATAATGGGCTCTTGCACTAGGGGCCACCGGTTGGGGTAAGGAGTACTCACCGGTCCCTGACGCAAGAAGACCCAAACTTCGCCAGTTCAGTCCACTTCGTTGGCAGGTTCGAAGGCGGCAAAAAGGATGTCTCGGCACCTTTCAGTTCCTGAGATACAGCGATGATTCCCAAATGGGACAGTGGCTATTTCTCCGCTCAGGGTGGATGAATCGACCCAGTTTCACTGCAGGAGGCTTCAGGGGCAAGAGGGTCACAAATGCAGCAAACTTGCACAGGACGTTCCCACGGCAGGGCAACACAGCAACCGTGCTTACTCCGGTCCTGGCACACTAGTCTCACTTTGGACCTGGTAACGCCAAGTGTACGAAATTCCGTATGAGGGTGCTGTGGACACAGAGCTAGCAGTTTACCTAGATTTGAGGGCCTCCTCGAAACGGCGGTGGTGACAGAGCAAAGAAACTGGGTAAACTGGTCAGTCCACTGGTTGGCCCAGGTACACTTATTTGCAGGGTTTGATGATGGTGACGAGAATAGTTCGTCCCACTATTCCACTGGGTCAAAGCGTCTTCGCAGACCTTCTAGGACAACCAGATGCAGAGGGGTCCCACGGGAAGACAGCGGGCTCAGGGTGCCAAACCTTCCAGCAGGTCACCAGCGGTTCCTCGACTCGGCTTTGTGTTGCAGTATACTTGGATCCTATCCTTTGTTCAGTGAGAACTCAGGAGATCGACATGGTAGTGTTGTTTTCAGCCTCCCCTTAGCGCCAAAACAGAGAAGACCCAATGGGAGATCTGCTCACACACACACACTCCATACGTGGACAAATCGCGGCCCCAGGCATTCATGGCACTGCAGACTCTCTGGCACCAAGGATGTGTATTGGAATCAGACATTCCAGCCCACATCCTGGGGACGGACGCGGACACGCACACACACACACGCGGACGCACACACACACACACACACACACACGCGGACGCGGACACACACACACACACACACACACACACACACACACACGGGTATTCGCGGGAAAGTGCATAACCAAATAAGGTCTGGTCTGGGTTGACTTGACTGGGGAAGGTGAAGGGGCAAGAAGGCCAAAGGACAGGACAAACAACCTTGTGGCATGGCCATTTTGCAGCCAGGCCAGCTATTTGTGCCAAACGAGGTTAACATGGCAGAAAAAGGTTAAAAATAATGCAGAAAGATAGCTGCCACCAGTCCTGTCCATGACACATCTGCAGTCTTCATAAAAAGTCCAGCGAGAGTATCTAGGGCAGGGGTCTCCAACCTTTACATTGGCGTGAGCTACTTTCAGTGGTGGACCAACAGTGGAGAGCTACTTGCGGGCGATCAGGGGTGGGGGATGTTCATAAACATTGGAACTTGTACACATTTTTTTTTAGCGGTTCATGTTCTCTTTATAAATGGAGGGAATAACATATGCCTTCAGGATTATGTTAATTAAGTTCAAGCCCTGGTCATTTCCAAAGTGTTGCAGGCTAAATCAGTGCCTGTGTGCAAGACAGTCACATGGACACCGTTTCAGCTTGACACACTTAGGAAACGAGCAGATAGTCACTTGTTCAGGCTATGGCACAGCCGCGCTATAGCCAAATATTCCAAGTACAGTAATTTTCATTTGCAATTGCGCGGCACTTTTTCTTTGGTGCCTGTGTCGCTTTTGGGCCTGATTCATGGAATATTTGCCCAGTTGAAAGTGAATTTGCACCGCTGACAAGTGACTTTGCACTGCCAACACAAACCCTGATTCATGGAACTGCAGAGATTGGATTTTTGCAGCGCAAAGTCAGGGCAAAGTTATTTTGTACTGCAAAAATGATTATGCACTGACTTTGCCAGGACTTGCACTGCAAAAATATATTTTGCACAGTGGCAAGAATCATGGTTTGCAGTGCAAAGTCACTTTTCAGCAGTGCAAATTCACATTGAAACTTGTGCCCTGCTGGTGGGAGACTTCAAATGCTGGGAGACTTCAAAGTGCAGCCACCGCTCATGTCAGCGAAGAGACACAGATGAGTGATAAGAAAGGCAGGTAAAATATGCTTTCTGGAATCTTGAATTGAAATAACAGGTTGACAGCGCTGAGTAGCATCAAAGTGGAATTTCATAAATATGTGAATAATGCCATGCTATGCGCCTGTTACATAGTATTACGCCAGCAGAAACGTGTGAATCTTTGGGATACCAGAAAGTTGATGGAAAACTTTTAGGATGATAGTAAAAACTCTGAAGGGAGCACATGCCTTATTTGCGAGGAATGAGTTTTGAAGAAAATAGTGAAAAAAAAGAAAAAGTAAAAGTAACTTGCTGGAGAATGCGGGCATCGATCCCACTACCTCTCGCATGCTAAGCGAGCACTCTATCATGTGAGCTAATCATCCTCCTGTTCAAACGTCCGTGACAGCTCCAGAGCTAAAGCACAGTAGACACTTGCTTGGCTGTCCAGGCACCCGTAGTGCATAAAGTCGCTTCCCCGTCTGTCGCAGGGGAAATCTCAATCGCACCCTTTTGCCCGAAACAAAATACCTATTACCTTGTTTTCAAAAGTCCAAATGGGGCTTCTGTTATGCAAAATGAGCCCAGGGTTGAAACGGAGGCATCCAGCTATCATGCTGAATGTCTCTGCTTAGCTCTGGGTTTATTTGCAATCATATGAGTTACTATTAGAAACGGCAGGGCTCTGGCGAGGAAGTCCCGAGGGGACTTGCTCGCCCGGGACTTCCTCGCCAGAGCCCTGTCATCTAAAAATAGCTTACATGGTTGCTAATGAGCCCAGGGTGAGCGGAGACAGTAAGCATCATAGCTAAATGCTCTGTTTCACCCTGGGCTCTCTGCCGAGCTGACCACTCCTCCTCTGATGGCACAAACAGATGTGCACACATGAGGAGGGGCCGCAGTAAGGCACACAGATGCACAAAAAAAACAAATCGCCACCTCACCCGACCCACCCGACCTCAAATTCTGCTTCAGGCAGCTTACGTCCACACTTCAAAGCCCCAGGGCAGCTCCAACATGGGGGAAAAAAAAATGTGCGCCGGTGCTTTTAAAAGAGAAAGCCCGGGCTTACCAACACAGCACAAAAGGAAACAACTGTGGCCAATGGCAGAACAGCTTGCAGTAGCAAGGAACTTGCTCTGGCCAATCACAGGATGCATTCCATATGCTTACAGATTTGCAGGCCTGTGATTGGTCAGAGCACTTCCTTGCATTATTTTTTTTTCTTTTTGAAAGTCGAACGCGAGCGACTTCAGAGGCTCCAGCGAGCTACCAGCCGCTTGCAATTGACTGTTTGGAGACCCCTGATCTAGGGCCTTGGGAAATGACTATAGACCCAAGTGTGCTGTATGGTAAGATACATTGCACACTTGTTACATGTTGCACAAAAGTTGCAACATGAGGAAAGGACTAAGGGAAACAAAGTCTCCCAGTACTGACTACCTTAAGGGCATGTCAGTTTCCCCATAAAAAGTGAGCGAAAGCCCCAAGGAGTGCAGCTGAAGGCTGTGCTTCTCTGGCAAAGTCAGTCAATAGTGTCTAAACAGCAGCAAAAAGTTTGGGGGTTGACACATGGAGGGAAAATTAAATACAATTATGAAATCTTTCCTAACAGTCGGCGACCACCCCCAACACATAGTGTCACCTTCCAGCGACACACCAGCCCCTCAGCAGGACACCTACACCCAACACTGCAACCTACCACACATGCCCGGGAAAAAGCAACGCAGACCCAGAGATGGTACAATAAAACAGAGGCGTGAGGCGGCGAGAGGGAGCCTGCGCCTGTGACATGTCCCAGTCCTAACCGACATTAACACGTTGGGGAGAACTACTCCTAGTATTGCATCTGGCAGGCGCAGTACAACAGCCCCGTAACCGCACCGAACAGAGGAACCCCAACCCACGGAGGCACATGAAAGGACTGGTACCCTGTTACCAGCCAAGCTGCCCGTGCAATACTAAATAGCAGGCAGGCGGACGACATTCAACGACTAAATCTTTCACAGTTATTCAACCAAACGCAGAGGTACTGCTTTGGTACACCTCCCTATGTAATAATCTTGCGTGAGGCCCACCTGCCATAATGCAATAGAATTCGGCAAAGGAGCAATATACGCTGCAAGTGAGCACCCGGGTGGCGCTGAAACCTTGTCACTGCAGTGCAATCACCCACAAATACTGCTATACTAAACTCTTACTCTGCCAATGTGAAGCATATACATGCGTTGGCACAACGAGACGCAAAACACACACCGCAGATGAGACCCCGACCAACCAACACTCGTTGCCTGGAACTATATGTGTGCCAAATGGAAAGAGATTGAGGAGCTTGTCGGTTGATGACACACCAGCGCATACCCATGTGTTAACACGTCAGGGTCCGGCGACCAGGGCAAAACCCCCCAGCACGTGGATCACGTCAGGACAGATCCTACAGGCACCAAGTCAATGTAGCAGCTACTCTTAAAACAAGGCAGCGATACTTCCCAACAAGAAAGATTTACACCCTGACCCTACGGAATGAGTGGATGAGAACGCATCATCCCCTCCCTCGCAAACAATTAGTTGCAAACCTTTAAAAAAACCGAGACTAACAACTGTGAACATCTGAGACTGCACAAGAGAGTGGCCATTGTTCTGCGTGCCTTAGTCCTACCCAAGGACAACCACCCTGACGCAGGAGAGGTGCAAATCGCTCATTACTTGCATACTACAAACCAAGAGCAGACAGCCCCATAAGTCACCCAGTGCTTAAAACAGATAGGCCTGGACTGGCAACTCCCTCGCATCCCTTGCTGAGGGTGACACTCAACCAAGTATTCCTTAACCGCACTCTCACTCTGCATCGACGTAACAAGACAACGAGTGGTGACCCACCAGAGCCCACAAATTGTCAAGGACAAACAAACACAAAAAGAACTCTACTCGAAGTAGAATGGATCAATATTCTACACCCGTAGCAGTTAATCCCACCAATCAAGAATCTCCTGGTATCGCGACGGAAACAGAAAACACTATATCTCTTAAGGATGTCATGAATGCCATTGCCAACTCAAGAGCTTCTATGGAAAGGAAGATGGATGGCATCAGTGCAGTAGTCTCCCACATGCGCCATGATCTCCAGAAGCTGACAAGCTGCACAGGAGATGCAGAACAGCGACTACCCGGTGCGGAAGACGGACTCTGAAACATGTCTAGAGTCCTAACACGGCTGAAAACGATGGAGGAGAGAGTGGAAGAGGAAGAAGGTAGATCGCGGCGCAACAACATCCGGATCCTAGGCCTACCGGAAAATTCGGAAGGACCAAGTATAGAACTGTTTCTGGAACAATGGTTGACAGATATGCGCGAACTCAACACGCTTTCCAACTTCTTCTCGATTGAACGTGCCCACCAGATGCCGACTGGGCGTCCGACGCCGGGTGCTCCACCACGCACGGTGATTGCAAAACTGCAGAACTAGAGAGACTGCGACTCACTACTTCAAATGGCCCACGCAAAAGACACGATAACATACAATGTGTTCTTTCTGGACTATACAAGAGAAGTACAGCGAGCTAGACAGACTTTGACCAGCTCTAAAAGCAACTAAGAGCTCTAAATCTCAAATATGGTCTTGTGTTCCCAGCTCAACTCAAAAATTACCAGAAGGGCACGACGGTTTACTTTACAGACCCTAAGGATACATGGAAATGGGCGGAGCAACACAAGGAGACTGGAGATCGGCCAGAGCTAACAGGAACAACCACCCTCGGGCCCTGTCGGACTAAAGCCCAATGATTCGACTGCTGCGGGATCAAGAACATGACCCACCTCTACCCATGGAGAATGAGTAACATACAGTCCGCCCACGATGGGTAGTCAGCCCTAATAACCAATTGCACGCCTCTAGAATACAAGATGCCCTTATAACAAATTGGATGCTACCACTGCCAGGCACGATGAGACACTGAAGCTGCGCGGCCCAGCCACCCACCCCCCATCCAAGGGCGTAATACCTGTGCTGCTGGACTCCACTGTTTACTTGATGTCAGCAACGTAGCTTGTTTTCATGACTAAGAGTTGATCGTTGATAGCCGACCGTTGTCTATCAATTAGGTTCGGGCGACAGATGCTTCATGTTGGGGTGGAGTATAGGGCGGGGGGATGGGAAGTTTGTAGAATTTATAGAAGTTGTTTTTATTTGCCAATCTACCCATCTGAAAAATGCACATACCCCACATTTCCAAACAGCTGTCCTGAGCACCACATACAGAGCACCCTCCCAATGCCACTCTACACATAGATACACATGAGCCAACCTAAATAGCAATGGCTGGAGATAGTTTCAAGACCCTGAAATTCCTAACGTGGAATGTCAACGGCTTAGGCAACAAAATCAAAAGATGCTTAGTCACGCAGTTTCTGAATACGCACACCCCAGATATTGTTCTCCTCACCGAAATGCACCTGGCAGGCCCAACATGCAACCTTTTCCGTCGCAAACACTACCGCATAGCACTACACTGGTTTCTCCATGGGTTCTCGAAGGGTCTTAATACTATTACACAAACAAATCCCCTTCACCCTCTCCAAAGTGATGCAAGACTCTGGTGGTAGATTTGTCCTACCACAAGGCACATTATAGAATGAAATGTACGCAATCCTGGCTGTATATGCCCCGCCATCATTGCTCACTGAACTGAACCAAGACATCACACCTATAATCACAGCTCACGCAGCAGGCACTTGGCATTTGGGTAATAGGATGCAACTTCAACAATGTTATGTATATAACACTTGACTGCACACACATGCGAGGTAGAAACCCAAATGCGAGTACCAAACTTGCCACATTCATCACAGCACTTGGACTAAAAGATATATGGAGGGACCTGCACCCCATGGCTCCCTCTCGAGAAAAGACTATTTCTTCCTTCCTACGATGGTTGCACATAGGGCTACCCTAGTGCTACCCTGCTATCATGATGCCTATCCTCGGGGACCCAGACCGCGGCCAGCAACCCCGGAAGCAGGCATCAAGTTATTCTAAGCAAGCCCAACAACCCCTGCTAGGGGCTATTTGGGTCCAGTGCTGGCACCTGTGGTGCCAGGCTCAGAGTAAAACTTACCTGATGCAGACCATGCTGCAAACTTACCTGATGCAGACCATGCTGCAAGAGCTCCAAGCCAAAAGAGGCTTGGAAGGGACTACTTTACTTAGGGACTATTTTTTACTCGGGCGGGGCTGGGGAGGAATACTTACCTGGGACTACTTTGGGGGCTATTTCAACCATGCCCGAAGAGCAGCACACGCTTCGCGTTATTCTGCATCCAGCAGCGTAACGCTCACCGTGCCTGCAAGTCTGCATCCAGCCTTCTGCCACGCCCGCCTCGAGTTTGGAGCTCCTAGAAAAAGGGAGAAAGAAGGAGAAAAGGTTAGAACAAGAGCAATACCTTTAATCCTTACCTGAATTCCCGATCCATCGCGCCTTCGAGCTGGAAGAAAGAAGTTATTTTATGCGCGTCGCCTCGCCTGCTGCAGCGCTGCACTGAACTCACCGGCCTTTGCAGCATCTTCACATTCCACCGCATCCTCCTGCATGTTCCCGCCGCACTCCGGCACCTAAGGAGAAGACGAGAACAGCAAGTTGAGCTAAGGGAATACACAGAGGAATATTAGTTAGCCCCCATAGACTTATCTGATTTTACCACCGGGGGTACTATTCCTCTTCACGGGTCGGCGCAGCTTCCACTGCATCTTTGCCGAACCCCGGCCCCTAAAGGGAAACAAAAGGACAGCAAGGTGAAACAAAGGGACTAACAAGGGGAACCCTCCTCACCACAATAGACTTACCTGATTTTACCGCCGCAGGTATTATTCCCCAAGACTTCATACTTTCTCTCAGCGCCTGAATAAGGGAGAAAGCAACAGGTTACATATTGACTTTATTTTATCCAACTGTGTTGGAAAATACAAATCCTTACCAGAATACTACCGGTTGCCACGAAGGAACCCTTCATTAGGGTCAAGCTGCAACCTGCAAGGAATCGGACAAGAGTGAAAGTCAGGCATTTGAACGCTTACGAACTTTCTACTTACGGCGTCTTGCCGGGAATCTCGGAGTCAATATTGTTCTGGAACTCACCAATTCCTTCGAGCCAGTGAAGCAACTGGTTATCAACGCGCCCCTGTGCTCAATGCAGGATGGAGAGCTCATCTTTTCAAACCATCAGGTGAGACTATAAGAGGGGACATCAAAGGCGATCTGTGGGGAGAACAGCGGGGGTGGGGGGGATTTACGCTCAACTCCACGGGTGGTTAATTCCCTTTCTCCATTTGCAGAAGAATATTCCTACGGGCCAAGCAAACTAAGCTAGGTGGGCCAGTCCAGTCCGTCATCTCGGCCCTATGCGTCACATTGGTGGAGACCGCAGCTGTCCAGTTCCGATCGATGCCTCTGTGGGAGCCAGGTGAGCGTAACACCTGCTCCCACGTGGTATATCCGACCACTCACCCTTGGTGAGTGAACTATCGACAAATAGACCCCCCCCCCTCCCATGGCACCTCAATAGCTATTATCTTGGATTCCCAGACCACATATTTCGAGCTGAACACTGGAACGGTGAAAAACTCTGCAGCACTGTGGGAGTCATACAAACCAGTCCTAGTGGGAGAAATCATCTCCTGGACAGCGACCCACAGGAAAAACCACCAGACAATGGTAGTGGAGGCAGAGCAAGAGGCGATGCAAAAAGAAACAGAGAACATAGCCAGCGGGTACCCTGACACACCGCTTGCTCCTAGTGGGCAGGGAACGCCTCCGCAATGTCACTCTAGGCAATGCCAAACAGGAACACCCGGAAATGCTTACGAGAATGTATGAAACTGGGGATAAGGCAGGAAAGAGCCTTGCCTGGTTAGAACGGAGAGACGCTGGTAATCGACAAATTAGAGGAAGACTGCCACAACAAGACCCGTTGACATCAGACCGCGATATAGCAGAACGTTTCGCGGACTACTATGCTAATCTGTACAAATCACCAGACGAACCCATCAATACCACTGTACTAGACAATATCACTCTCCCGGGTCTAGACCCTAAACAAAAATTGCTGCTAGAATTCGACATTGTGGAGGACGAGGTCCTGGCAGCCATATCACAATTACAATCTGGGAAAACCCCTGGACCCAATGGATTCCCGATTGATATATGGAAGAGATTGGGAGGGAATGAGGTGGCCCCACATCTACCCTGAATGTTTCAGCACAGCAAGGAACAGGGAGCCCTGCCCCATGAACTCCGCAAGGCCACTATAATTGTAACCCCAAAACCGGACAAACCCCCCACCCCGAATTATGCAGCTCGTATAGGCTGATCTCCCTAATAAACAGCAGAGCAAAGATTTTGGCAAAGTTTCTGGCAAACAGACTACAGAAAGTGATAACTACACTGATCCATCTGGACCAGTGCGGATTCATGCCACAGAGGTCAACCCGCATGAACATTAGCAGATTCGTTTTAGTGCTGGAGAAAGCTTCTGACCTCTGGGACCCTTTAGCATTACTAGCAGTCGATTTTGAAAAGGCCTTTGATTCTGTGTTCTGGGAGGCACTATGGGTATTATGGCAAGGATGAGATTTGGAGAATCCTTCATGGGCTGGGTCCGACTCCTGTACGCATCACCACTAGCCGAGGTTAGAGTAAATGGGTGGCCCTCGCGGACCTTTCATCCAGGAAAGGGAACACAGCAAGTATGTGCACCATCTTCACTACTCTTTGCACCGATTATTGAACCGCTAGCCATAATACTACACATCACAACCTCGTGGAGGGGATATTGCTGGCCTGGGGGCATAGAAGACAAGGTTTCCCTATACACGGTTGACCTCCTGATTTATCTGGGACATCCGTCTCGATCCTGCCCGGAAGTCACGAAAACACAAACAAAACAGGTCCTTTACCGGACTCAGAGTGAACTGGAACAAGTCGTCCCCTTTCCAGTCTAGGGAGCGGCACAAACGGTTCCTCTGCACTGACCGTACCGGATTGAGACACCAAACCTCACTTCCGATACTTGGGTATCCACGTGACAGCAAACCTCTCAGAGTATATACCCAGGAACCTACATCCGACACTGGACACTACTCCCGGTCACGATACTGGGGAGAACAGCACTCTTCAAAATGCTGGCACTACCTCGCTTTCTCTACATTCTGCAGAATTCCCCACTTCACACACCAAATCTGGAATTTTGCAAAATAGATGCCATACTCAGAACACTAATATGGGCAGGGGGACATGCACAGATCGCACTGCGCAAACTACAATGCTCCATCTGGAAGGGTGGGATTGGACTGCCACACATACAAGCCTATTACTGGGCCAGCCAAATGGCAGCAGGTTATTACGTCCTCCATGGGAACAAAGAATTGCCCCATATCCGGGTGGAAATCACAACAATGCGAGATACGCCCCCACTCGTGTGCCTTTATCGGAAGCTGCCAAGATTCCCCCCCTACGCGATAACACATACTACACTACTGTGGAGAGACGCCCATAGACATACTGGCTGGGACAGAAAGATCGCCCCGGTGCAGGCACTCTAGGGGAATAATAAACTACCTGAACTAGCCAAATTGCTGATATGGCCGAGGTGGATATCAGCGGGCATAATCAGGGTCAGGGACGTCATCGTGAGCAGCGAGAATGCCCCCTTTGAGGACCGATCTGAGCGATTTGGCCTACCCGCTACTGAACATTACCACTATCTTCTACTGGTGCATGCACTACATGACTACCTCCCAATGCTATCGAACTTGCCAGACTGCACACCGCTAGAAAGGAACATAGTAATAGAACACGTTCCCACCAAAATCCCCTCTGTCATTTATAATGTCATATCATCCTTTGTGACCCCTGAGTTGTGTAACCTTAAGTTTAAATGGGAGGGGGGATGTTGGATCAATACAACCTGAAGATTGGGTAATCGCGCTGATGTTTCTGCCAGAAACTGTTATCTAAGCCAGACTCTGGCTAATACAGCTGAAATTCCTACACAGAATATACTATCCGCGAGCTACACTGTATCGGTGGGATCGCGGTACTGACCCTAATTGCTTATGCTGCCGACAGGAAGCAGGCACCTTCTTTCATATATTATGGAGCTGCCCTCGAATTACAGACTACTGGCAGCAATGCTGCAACAAACTGTCCACAGTGCTAGGCCACACCATCCCTAGAGATCCAAAGATGCTGCTGCTCGGTATTGTAGAGGAGGAGAATGTAACAAGCTTTGAGAAACGATTCCTCTCTACCGCCACAGGGCTGATTAAGCGCAACATTGCAAAACTGTGGGGATCTGATGTTGTCCCCCCGCTTGCAAAATGGATAGCGGATGTGACTGTCTGCATGCTAATCGAACAATGCATATACACGGCTAGAGGATGTCCCGGAAAAGGGAAGAGAATTTGGCAGAAATGGGAAGATGCAAACTGAAACGGATCGTTGACTTGGATTATGGCATGGTTACATAACAATGTATTGACGGTTAGATTGTTTTGTTTTGTTCTTGTTTGTACTGATTTGTTTGTTTGACCACTATGTACTATTTTATGTGCAAAACTAATAAAATGTTCTTTATAAAAAAAGATTAAAAGTGTGTTTCAAGTACAACCCGTTCCTATTAAATACCTAACTGAATGAAAACCTTACAAATAGACAGAACGGTTAAATATGGAGTTTAAAAACCACTATATTATGAATTCTAAAGTGAATGGAATTTTAACATGAAATCAAAGAGACATATTGAATACCAAATTGTTTGAAAAACCCATAGCAGAAATATACTCTGAAAACAGAATTAATGGGAACCCTGAAGTTTGATCTAACAGTCAAGATATTTACATGACAACTAGCCATAAAAGAGGGTGCAAGAGTGGCAGAGCCCCAAGAAGACAAAGGATATTTTGCGGTATTGAAATCAAATCTTGGGGAAGGGAACCCTGAGACTTGGAACATGTACTGCCTTGAGGAGTCTGAAGGTGCTTTTGTGTTTTGAACTGCGTTGCTTGGAACTTGGGAAGGGAACCCAGAGTATTGTCTAAAACTGTATTATCCTGAATTTTAAAAGGTAACAGACTTTTGTGGGAACGGTTTTATACTTGGGGAAGAGAGCAGCAAAGAAGCTGCGAGCTGGAAGAAGCTCAGACCATATGTTGAACACTATTTCTTTTGGTTGCTGACATCCCTACACATTGTATAGATTAATTGTGGGGTCAGGTATAGGTTTTGGACACAGATTCTAAAGTTGAACTCTTTGACTCAGACTTTCCTTAGTTTCATTTCGGTAGGGCAATCCCACCTTAGCCTAGGGAAAGCAAGCCCTTTTTCCAGCATGACATTTAAGGTAATAAAGTATTTTATTTTAATTCAGAATCTGTTGTCGGTGTCTGGCTTCATGATGCCGGTGAGGCAGTCGCACATAGTGGTCCAGCTCTGAATGCAGTCTGGTTGGGAACTGGGCCCTAAGGGGACAATTGTACATAGGATTTTACCTGCTCTGGCATTAATCAACTACACATTGCACCTTACAGGTAATGGGTCCATGATCCATATTGCAAGATAGGATCTTGAGTTCCCCTAGGACTTTTATCAATGGGACCTGCGGTGACGCAGTAGCTTCAGGTGCGAAACTGAGCACTTGGACCCGGTGATTCCGCTACAGTAGTTGACTTTCAGGGACCATGTGTTGTGAAAACTGCTTTGTCCCCAATGTATTTAGTACTTGATTTAGATTACCCGATTGGTAGAGCTCAACTGAGCCTCAGGGTAAGGTCTGCACGATCCATCCAGAGGTTTAGCCTTCAAGTTAGCCTCAGGCCAAAGGCTGGTTTTCGACCACTAAGGCAGCATCAAATGGCCCAAGCCTGGTATTCAACCCAAAGGGAACTTGTGTGTGTCTGCTGGTTTTAGGCCTTAAAAGCATTAAGGTCACATCTTGTGTAGTAGGTCAACACAGCAGGACTCGGTCAGTCCCAGCTTTGCCTTCTCATCACAAAGGAAGATAGTACATACTGTAGAGTGCCCCTGTTCTGATAAAGTGGAGGAAGGGGCTAGTAGCGTGTGAGCAATGCAGGAGAATTGTGTGCAAATACTGTCCTATAGCTGCGCACTGTGAGGTTTTAATAATTTAATGCTACACAGCTAGTTGTGAGGGTTCAGAAATTTGTGAAGGTTTTCCAAAAGATGCCACTATCCCTACCCGGACAAGGATTTCCCTGCCTAAAACAAACTAAAGGAAACACTCCAACAAAGGATATTAGGCCCTCACACTTCTACATACAGTACCTCAATAAGGTAATGCATTGCAGTTCAAAGGCAAAGGCAACAAAATTATAACAGTTAAGTTCACAATGACAACAATCTCTCCTTATAACCTGGCTGAATTCCCCTTCCTGCAGATTCAAGCAGGACTCTGCTCCACAGTTCAAATAGGAAGTAAGGAAATCCTGGTGTGTAACAATGTTTAAAACAGTTCTTAGTAACTTCAACTTGACAACAAAAAGTTCCAACACTCCAGCGGTGCAACAAAAGGTTCTTCATCTTTCTCTTGTAATAGTAATTGTAACGCTTAGCTGAAGCCCTGCAGGTGTGTCGGCCTTCAGAAGAAGAGGTTGACCGCACCTCTCCTTCCCCACAGCAGCACAGTGCAGTAAACTAACCCTGTATGCTGTGTGGCAGGAGGGGCTAGAATGTTGTATGGTGGATTTGTAGACTCTCAATGTTGTTCTGGTTCCTCCTGGTGGATGTGCAGGATTTAAAGGCAGAGACAAGGAATGTGTTCTGGCCCTCCCCCCCACCCCCATGATACCCACCTCCTCTTGCTTCCACTGGCCCAGAGGGAGGCTGGACTCACAAGGTTTAGTTGGCACTGCACACACATGTGCAATTGAAGAATTCACCGGACCAGTTCCTTCACTGTTGGGCGTGGTCCCGACCAGCTGCAACCCACCAAGTACTGGAGCCAAGGGGCACTTTTAGTTTGTAGTTCTGTCCTTTGTTCTGTAGTGCTGTTCCTTTGCTGCTGCACGAGTAAAAGGCCTTTAACTTTCAGCAGTGCAGTGCTTTTGATGAGTTGGTTTTCATTCTGCGCTCTGGTGCGGCAAGTTATGTTGTAATGCGCTTGTGCCTTTGTTTTTGCAGGACGTCACTGCAGGGATGGGATCTGACCCCCAGCCACAGGTAACAGGGTAGCAGAGTTGTCCAGAGAGCGGAGCATAGCGCAGCGTTCTCAGCGCAACAATTAACAGGTAAGCAGGATTGTGCAGGGAGCGAAAGCTGAGCGTAGCGTTCTTGGTTCCGTTGTTTAAATAACGGACCCCCTTTTTGTTGCTGGAGCCGATCGAGATCAGAAGGAGAAGAGTCCTGGGCACGGCGAACTCCAAGAGCAGGACGTGGTAAGCGTTTAGCTGCTCTGACATGAGCAGAAGCAATGCGAAGCAAGGAAGACGGACTAGGTGAGGTATATATAGCCCAGGGCCCTTCCTGATACATCTAGACTGTTGAGGCTGGTATAAAGTGTGAAACCGGCAGCCATATTGGTTTCTAACTTGTGTCCTTCATTGGCAGGCCATCTTGGAGGTGGCGAACTTGCGTCTATGGTACTACTGGATGAGGGTGCCATTTCCGCCAACGTCAATTGCGCAGCAAGACTGCCCAGCCTGCCCCAGTGTCCTTGTCCTGCGTGATCAGGACAGTAATCTTCTTCACATAAACAAAGAATATCTCCTGAGTTCATCGGCAGGTTTGTAACATAATTTGTCAGGATGATTTTGCCACAACCTATTATGCCTAAAGATAAACAATACTTCTTTAGCAGTCTTATACAGTTCTTGCTTCAGCAATGAAAGTTTAACAGAATCATTTGTTAATACCAATTCACTGCACGTCAACTTCTACCTGGTTTACTTCCATGCCAGGCCTACTACTTCAAAGTTCGCTCTTCAAATATACTCCGCTGCCCGAACAGTAATTCACCAACAAGTGCCTCTTTGGTTAAGATCAGCTTACATCAGCTTTGCAGTGTTCATCACTTTACATCATCAGGATTTAAGCAACTCTTCAGGGAAGGCAAGATTCACATTGGTGCTCTTTAATACTATCCAAAACCTCAGTTATGCTCCTCTCATTCTGAACAACCTTTTCCAGAAGGGCAGACTTTTTGCCACTCTCGTTTCCCCACTGTGTTATTAACCAAACACTCAAAAGGATACGGTTTTATTCTGCTTCTTCCTTGACTTTGGCAATGTGGGTTCATAGCAGCATTCATTATGCGCTGCTTCAAATATGTACAATAAGCTTTGGATTTTCATTAGTCCCCTCCCGACTATGGCAATATCTATTGAATTTAAATTGCCTTGCTTTTCTTTTGGCTTGGGTACTGGTTGTCTATATTAGGTTCTAATAGTTTTGCCTCATCCTGTTGCTGGGTTCTAAATATACTTGCTTGCTTAATGACAGTCATTTGGTTTTGCAATGCCTCCCATTCTCCCTCAGGTGTGGAACATTCGCACCAACGAGTTGCACTCTGCAGCCTTGTTCCTCTTTAGACCTCTTCATCGTCCCAGTACTTCAGGGATTATGGATTTTGAAGTCCCTAATGCAATAGTTCTATTGTCTTGAACTCATTTCTGTTCCCCATAATATTCTTTAAAGGAATATCATAAGTATCAGTCACAGGACTGGATTGTCTAGCGGAACACAGTTCTTTATAGTTTGAATAGTTATTAGGGGAGCTTCTAGCTCTGTAAATCATCCGGGTTTTAAAAGGGTTTTCATTTTGCTCAAAGCCCAGGGGTTCATGATTGTTTTTACCCATATCAAGATTTTCAACTTGGGGAACAAAAATATTGATATGACTACAAGCTATTACATACTTTGGTATTGAGGAAACATCCTCCCTAGAGGAAGGCAAATGAACAAGTCACTTACCAACTGGTAACGTTCTTTCGATTGGATATTCCTCCAACGCATTCCACATCTTTGACATGTAATGTCCACAGCTGTGCACTTCGGAATCTTTTTCGGCAGAGGGCGTCCTGCGTCGATGGCATCGGGTCCATGTCCCTCGAGGGCCTCCGTCGAGGACGACGTCATAGGATGTTATAAATAGGACGCACACCGCCCGTAGCCTCAGTTTAAGTTTTTTCCCCCAGAATGTGTGACACCAGTCTGATGCCTGCTGGACTGCACTTAGCTTTGCGGAAACGGAAGCTGCAATCGCATAGGAAATTCTCCTGAGGGGCAGGGTGGGAGGGCGATGTGGAATGCGTTGGAGGAACATCCAGTCGAAAGAACGTTAGCAGTTGGTAAGTAACTTGTTCTTCAAATGGATTGTGTCCTCCAACGCATTCCACATCTTTGACAGACTCCCAAAGCAGTACCAGTAAATCGAGGAGGGACAAGAATTTAGAATACCCAATTAGATTGCAGAATAAAGAACCGCCTTCCCAAAGGCCATATCCTGACCATGGATGGTATCCAGGGAATAATGTTTTACAAATGTATGGATTGAAGCCCAAGTAGCGGCATCACAAATATTCCTAATAGGAACACCCCGCTGGAGGGCAGTGGAAGTAGCCACGCCCCTAGTGGAATGAGCTCTCAACCCTTCAGGACGGTCTTTACCGCCAACCAGTAACACTCCGTAATGGTTAGGATATTCCACCTGGACATGGTCTGTTTGGATAACAGCCTGGACCAATCGGTGTCCAGCATATCCTACAAAGAGGTGATCGTCCACTCTGACCCTCAACATCCTAGAAATATAAAAGCTAAGAGCTCTCCTAGGATCTAACCGATGGAGACGCTCCTCTTCCTTACCAGGATGAGGAGGTAGAAAGATGGAAGAAACACCTTTTTCCTCAAATGATAGTCAGAGACTGACTACCTTAGGTAGAAAAGAAGGACGTACTCGCAGTACAACCCTGTCCTTGTGAAACACAGTAAAGGGTGGCTTAGCTGAAAGTGCCTGCAATTCACTCACTCTGCGAGGGGAAGTAACCGCAACCAAGAACACAGTCTTGAGGAGAGTAATCTCAAAGGACAAGAGAGCAAAGTTTCAAACTGAGCACCCATGAGAAATCTCAAAACCAAATTCAAATCCCAAACCAGCACCTGGAAAGGGGACGGCGGGAATACATTAGTCAGTCCTTTAAGAAACTGAGAAATCAAAGGAATCTTAAAGTAAGAACATTCTTCAGACGAGCGCTTAAAGATAGACAGTGCCGCAGGTAACCTTTAATGGTACCCACTTGAAGGCCCCTGTGGGCCAAAGAAAGCAAGAAAGACAAAACCATAGGAATGGAGCACTGAAAAGGATCAACATTGTGATCCCTGCAACAGTCGCAGAACTTACGCCAACGGTAAAGGGATTTTGTTGCAGGCCGCCTGGCCGAAAGCAACACCTCCATCACGTAATACGGGAGGTCCAAAATCCTTATACCTCAACCTTTCAGACACCAAGCGTGAAGGTTGAGAGTCTTGACCTCTGGATGGGGAACCTGACGACCACCCCCAGAAGAGCATCCACCGCTGCATTTTCGTCGCTGGCCAGATGAACTGCCGAGATCGAAATTTCCTGCTGGATGGCCCGGAACCAGAGTTGCATTGCCTCTCTGCACAACGGGAGTGACCCTGCACCCCCTTTTTTGTTGAGGTAATGCATGGCCACCGTTTTGTCCGTCATGACCAGGACACTCTTCCCCCGTACCGAGGGCAGAAAAGCCTTCAGGGCTAGCCTGATGGCTCTCAGCTCTAACAGATTGATGTGGAGTCTGGACTCCGACGGAGACCAACGACCGCTGGCGGTCAAGTTGTTGGCATGAGCGTGCGGCAGGTGACACAGATGATCCAAAGCAAGCTCGGGATAGTGCGTCCGGATCAGCGAGTCGTCCAGGTAGGGGAAGACGTGAATCCCCCCCTCGCCCGAGGTACGCTGCCACCACCACCATGAGCTTCGTGAAGACCCTCGGGCGAAGGTCGATCCGAACGGCAGGACCCGAAACTGAAAGTGCGAGTCGCCAGCCGCAAACCTCAGGTACTTCCTGTGCGCGGGATGGATCGGCACATGGAAGTAAACATCCTTGAGGTCCACAGACCCCAACCAATCCTGAAGTTAAAGGGCCTGGAGGACTTAAGAGTGACCATCTTGAACTTGTCCTTCCAGAGGAGTTTGTTCAACCAATGCAAGTCCATGATGGGTCTCAAACCCCCGTCTTTCTTTGGGGTAAAAAAATAAGGGGAATACCATCCCTTGTTCCTCTCCGCTACAGGCACCAGTTCTATAGTGCCTTTCTCCTGCAGGGACAAGATTTCCTGCGCAAGGAGCGGATCCGGAAGCTTCAAAGAGAGTTTCCCCGGTGGATTGTCGTGAGGCCGCTGAAGGAAGGGAAGACAGTAGGCGTGGGCTATGGTATCCAACACCTACGCATCTAAAGTAGTGGCCCGCCATTCTTCAAGATGCTGAGACAGTCTGCCCCCAACCGGCGGACCATGGGACATGGCCTCATGACTGTTTGGAAGCAGCTGCAGCAGTGCCTGAAGGCAAAGAGGCAGATGCCTGAGCGGCTCTGGCACCATGATTTCCCCGTCCACCACGGGAACCTTTCCACTTGCCCCTTTGACTGGCGGCCCCTCTCGTACTACCAAAGGAGGAGTAGTACCGAAAGGAACCTCCCTTCAACTGCTGTCCCCTAGGACGAAAAAGGCAGAGGTTGATGCACTGCGGCGCTCAAAGACTCTGCCGCAGCTTTTGAGGTCTGCAACCTCTCAAGGCTCTCGCCAGCCTTGCTGCCAAAGGTATAGGACGATTTTACCAAAAAAAAAAAAAAAAATGGTCGCAATGACCAAAAGTTCTAAAAAATGCTACCACCAAAGGTTCGAACATGAAAAGCTCGAACCATTGGTGGTAGAATTGTAAAAAACACCGGGGCTGCGGGGATGTCCCCCGTATCTGTAACGCTCAGCTGATTCCCACGGAGGCGCCGATCTGTTCTGGACTGCTATGACCTCTTCAAAGGTGATGCGCAGGACTCGGAAGATGGACTGGACCGGACCGGACCCCCCAAACCTCGCCTGTCTGGCCCGTAGAAGAATCCTTCTGTAGATGGAAAAGGGGATTAACTATCTGCTGGATAATGCGTCAGATTCCCCCCCCTTCCACACTCCTCGAACCCCCTCCGCAATTCCCCGTAGAGTCTCACCTTAGAGTCTGAAAGGACGAGCTCTCCATCCTGCTTCCGATGCAGGGGCGTGTTGATTTCCAGTTACTTCACTGGATCTCGGGTTTGGTGAATATTCAACTCCGCTTGACCTTTCCGATATGAGGCCGTAAGTATTCAGTTGCAAAAGTTCAAGCCTTAATTGTCCGTTGTCCTTTTCTCTATTTCAGATGTAGGATGAAGAATCCGCGTAGAGGAATGGATTCGCCGAAGGTAACTCTGGTGAGTCTTTTAGATGGATGGTTCCCTTAGTGATCTTGCTTTCACCCACTAATGCGTGTGTCTTTTTCCCCTTAGGCCGGGGTACGGAAATGCCAAAGAAGCGGCGCCGACCCGAGGTGAGGAAAGATTGTCCCAACAAAAATCAGGTAAGTCTTAAGGTGGAAGAATCAGGCCTTCCTCGATCTGTTCTTTCGCTCACCTTTGTTTTGTCTCTTTTTCCCCTTAGGGGACGGGGTACGGCAGTGCCAAAGAAGCGGCGCCGACCCGAGGTGTGGAAAGATTGTCCCAACAAAAATCAGGTAAGTCTAAAGGTGGAAGAATCAGGCCTTCCTCGATCTGTTCTTTCGCTCACCTTTGTTTTGTCTCTTTTTCTCCTTAGGCGCTGAAAGGAGACGGATGGTGACAATGGTGGCTGAAGAGCCCGAGGGCGCCTCGTGAAGGTGAGTGGAACGCGGCGCTGCAGCGAGCGATGCGATGCACTTCTAAAAATAATGTCTTTTCTCAGGATCGTCGGAGTGATGGTTCCGGACTCCGGATGGAGGTAGGTAAAGTTCAATTATTCACCTTTCTCTCCTTTCCTTCCTTTTCAGGTGTTCCAGGTTACAGGCGGGCGTGGCTGGAGCCAGGATGCAGGAGCAGACACGGTGAGCGTCCAGCTGCTAGATGCAGAACAACGCAAAGCTTGAGCTACTGTCTGGGCGTGGTTTAAATAGCCCTCAAAGTAGTTCCAGGTAAGTATTCTTCCTCAGCCACACCCGAGTGGTAAAATAGTCCCATAGGTAAAATAGTCCCTTTCAGACCTCAAGGAGGTCTAGATCCGGCAGCATGGTCTGCATCAGGTAAGTCCATCCAAGCACTCCCATAATGAGCCTGGCGCCTATGGTGCCAGGACTGATGCCTTCTATGAGCCTGGGCCTTAGGCCTAAGGGGTTGCTGGGTTCCTCCCTGGGGACATGATGTCTGCTTTCGGGGACGCTGGTCCTGAACTGGCTTCCCGGGAGTAGGCATCATGACGGCATCGCCCCGCTCACTATACTTTATGGTATAGTGAGCGGGGGCTGCGGGGGACACCCCTGCAGCCTTCCGTTATAACAACAACAAAAAAAGAAGAAAAGAAAAAGGACCCTGTGGCGCCAGTGCCAGATCACAAAAGTGAAAGGGACCTGGCGCTGCAGGAACCCAGCGTGAAGATGAAGTTAAGTGGGTTTTTTTTTAATGTTGGGAGTGTGGGTGGGGGTGTGCTGAGGGTGTAGGTGCGGGGGGGGGGTGTTATGGCTGTGTCGTGTGTGTGTGGGTGTGAGTATGTATGTGTGTTTGCATGAGAAAGGTGCAAACTTTTGATAGTTTCCACCTTTCTCATGCGAACGTTTCGCCCGCGGTAGTTTCAGCCGCAGGCAAATCACTTCGATTCGCTGCCAAATAAATGTGTGCCATCAAAGGGCATGTTGAGAAGACGGGCCAGCACATCCGGAGCAAACCCCGACTTCCGCAACCACGCAAATATGTGTAGCACGGAGCTCACAGCCATGGATCGGCTAACACTGTCAGCCGTATCCAAACCCGACTCAAGGGATTCACACATGGCATCCTTGCCGTCTTGCACGAGAGCAAGGAAACCATCCCTTTCTTCCCCCTCGGGAATATGCTCAGCTGCCAAGGAATTCCACAGAGTGTGTGAAAACCTTTCCAAGGCACACGTGGAGTTGGCCGATTTCAAAGCCATGCTCCCAGCAGAAAATACCTTCCGGGCCCAACCGTCGAAGCGCTTGTCGTCCCTATCCAGAGGGATGGTAGGGTATGCCGCCTGCCTCGAGGTGGCCTTGGCCGCCTGAACCACCAACCTCTCAGGAGTGGGGTGAGTAGACAAATAGCTGGGGTTGCTACCAGAAGGGCAGTATTTCTTAGTTAGATTTTTATTCACAGCCGGAAGAGATTCCGGGGACTGCTAAGCAGCTGCCACACTTTTCTGCAAGGTAGAATGAAATGGCAAAACAGGGTTGGAGGACGGACCTTGACCCAAGATGTCCGTCAGATCATCCTGCACAAAGTCTTCTGGAGGACTAGACCAACCCAGATACTCCAGAGACTCGTGCCATGAGTATCCTATAAGAAGACTCTGCATGAGCCCCAGGCTCAGGTCTACCAAACTCCACTTCCGGGGAAGTGTCCAGTCCACTTGCATCATGGAGGGTTTGCCTCAACTCCTTCAACTGACTGTCCCCAGAAAAAAATTGGATCATCATCAATGTCACCAGGTTCCTCAACCTCAGACCTTTCCTCCTCTTCAAAAATATCATCCAGAGGGTGTTGAAACCCAGGGATGGGGACAGAAGAGGGCCTGGAGGCCAAAACTGGCCTCACCGACTTCGCTGTAGCCTTCCTTGGAGGATCCACAATGTCCAGGTACTCCAATGGCGAATTGCGAGAAGAAATTCCCAAAGGCGCCAATAGCGCCGAAGGCTTTGATGTCGAGAGCGTCGACAACCTTGACATCGGGGTCGACACAGGAGCCGACGGCTCTGTGGGTTGATACGACGGCAAAGCGTTGATGTCTGAATCGGACGGACACGGCGCTGAACGAGTCGACACCAGCCCCAAGCCCTCAATAGGTTGCTGCAGTCTGGCTGGGAACGAGGACCGAGACCTAGAGACAGGTCTCTTGCAACCTTTCGATTCCTTGTCTGTACGGGACCTCGACAGCTCCCGAGTGTCGCGTTGCAAACCCGAGCCCGAAGGCGTGCGAGCCATGGAACGAGATCGATCCTGGCTGGCATCGTCAGAAGGCGCGACCGGACCCGTGTCCTGCGAACGAAAAATCGCCATGATGGTGTAACGCTCACCTGAACTCTGCGGGACCCTTTGGAACTCCAACTGACTTCTACCTTCGTGGAAACTAGACACGGAATTTCTGTGAAGAAATTAACAATTTTCCCTTCCTTAGTTTTCTCTTGTAAAATAGGAGGAACAGACTGGTAACTATGGGACCAGCAATAGCTCACCTTGGTATTTAATTTGTTGAGCTCTCCATCCTGTTCTATACAGGGGCGCAAGTCCTGAAGATGGGACACAGGAGAATGGTTTCTTTTATAAGGGGCTAAATGGGCACTTATGGAGAGCAATTATCACTGGTAAAAAAGGAAATGACAGAAACCCTATCCTAATTAGACCCTAAAAGGGGCAATATGCTGTGGTGAGATGCGTGTGTAAAATTACAGAAAAAAGAGCTGTGAAGAACTTCCTCACTACAATGCGTGACGGAATAGTAAACCCCTGAAACAAGTAGAAGAGTCAAAGAACTACTCGGTCGGAAACATGGAAGCACCTTATGACCTTGCGTAATATGAACATGAGTGTGACCAAAAATATCTGACTAGAAACAAACTTCCAAGGCAAACTCCACAGAAAGGGCACGAACCCGCTAATAACAACGTAATACCCTGAAATGCGTGAGGGATTCTAATAACATTTATACACAATTCAATGTATCTGATAAGGCAGCAAAAACGAAGCAAATGCATTCGCACATCACTGGGAGTACTTGCGTGAGAGAAAACTGCCAGGGACTGTGAGGTGAGGAGACCGCTATGACAGGACTCCGGGCTATGGACTGTGACTGAGCCGGGACGACAGCAAACTGGAAAATACAGGAAGGGAACTGATATCTAGGAAATGTTACTCATGGAATGAACGGTAATTATCTGTGGACAAGGAATATTGAGCTGTGACAGGAAACGGAGGTACGCGGCGAGCGTTCCATCTGAACTCAGACAAACGACGCAAAGCGCGAGCCTCCTGATGGGCGGGGCAACTAGACCCGCTAGCTAACTGACCCAGAGGCACTACCTAGCGGCCATTAACGAAACTCCAACCAACCATTTACATGGGGAATTAGAATCAATAACCAGCTAGGACAAATGAATTTCCTATGAACCTGCATCTCTTAGGACTAGTATGGGAAAACTAACCTGTGGTCGTGACAGATGGATTTTCAAAACGCCGCCCATTCCTCCAGTCGAGGACTTCGTAGGGCACAAAACCTTCCTCGAAGCACCATCCTCCTAGGAGGATGGGGAAGGCGACCAGTGACGGCGCTTCCTGGGGTGCCGGGATGAGGAAGACAAGTGGCGGGAACCACTCCGGGACCGAGATCCCCGGGAATCCTTCCGACACGGAGAGTCACCCCTCGAGTCGTCGGTGGAAAACCACTTGGACTTGGAAGTCCGGGACTTTCTTAGAGCCCCTTCCTACCTGGAGCTTCCCCTTCCGCTCCCGCAAGGCCTTCCGCAGTCAGCGACTGGCATTTCGAGCAGTCGTCGGTGTCGTGCGACCCGCCCAGGCACCACAAACAAATGCGGTGGGGGTCAGTGAGCGACATCTTAGACTTGCAGTCCCGGCAGGTCTTGAAGCCGGACGGCAGAGTCGGAGGGGTTGAAGAGAAAGACACCTTCAATTAAGAAAACACATGAGGCGCGGCGAGTCTCACGAAGTTAACACGTTTGCGGAAAAAACTGAACTGAGGCTACGGGCGCCGTACATCCTATTTATAACATCCTGTGACGTCATCCTTGAGGGACATGGACCCGACGCAGGACGCCCTGTGCCGAAAAAGTTTCCAAGTGCACAGCTGTGGACATTACATGTCGAAGATGTGGAATGCGTTGGAGGACACAATCCATTCGAAATGGTGTCTCACCCAACAGAGTATTCTTATTTCCCTGAGCCCTTTCTCCTTTCCCAAGTAATCCTCCTGCAGACCTCCCCCCCCCCACCAAGGTCAGGATCAGAAAGTGTCTGCTTTTCCCGGGTCACCTGAGAGGAGACGGACTTTAGGCAGGGGTTCTGTGAGGATTCCGTAGGGTTCATCACAGAGTGCTCCAGTTCTGTCCCATTCCTAGAGGAATCCTATGGCCAAAAGGGAACAGGATCTAGAAGTAGAAATGGAAATGGCCTCAATCAGAAGTAATAGTAATAAGTACACAATGATTATGCTAGAAGCACAACTGGACTGCTTAAGCACAGGAAGAGCACATGAAAGATAGGGGACTCTCGAAGAAAAGGGTGAGGGGAGGCAGAGGGGAAGACCCACATCAAAACGATAGTGGGACGAAGTTCAGGTACACTATTCAGTAAACTGGAAAGAGGCAATGTCTAACAGAGGGATGCAGAGGCCACTACTGCACTGTAAAGACAAGTGAGAACTTCTGGCAGTGGCGACTGGTGTTGAAATCTGCCCGGAAAATAAGGATGGAATAAAAATGTGTCCAGCGGAGAAGTTGTGGGGATAATGTTCTAAAGAGCTGAAATCAAAGGAGGGGAAGGCAGGGAGAAATCACATGGCATAAACAAGCCAGCATGCATATTGTCTAGAAAATGTAAACTAACAAAAAAACAAACATACTACAAGGGCGCATTTTTTTAGTAACATTCATATTTTCTTGTTTGGGCAGCCGAATACCTTGTGAATTTTGTAGATGAGATCTGGTTTTGTAATGCTCAAAAGATCGTTGTTTCCTTTTAGGGGTTTTGGATGATGCTTGAATTCGTGCCCCTGGAAATCCTCTTCTGTCAAAGCATGCTGCTGGATCATGGTACCCATACCACCATCCAAAACCATGATTCTTTCCTGCAAAACTGATTCAATTTCATCTTTCAGGTTGATCTTGTTATCTGTTTCGAAGGATAAAAAAAAAATGGGTTTCAGATTAGTTGACTTTTGACAAAATAGTATTGTCAATTTACCATTCTGATCGACTGCTGGAAGAAAATATGGATCAGAAGCTTTGATTTCAGTGTTGCAGCTATTATAAGACAATCCATCTTTTATAATCCATAAAGCTCTTTCCACTCGCCAACATATTTCTCAATTCGCTTCTCTATAACCAGATACCTGTTGGTCCTGCAATTACAATGGAGTATCCTTTATAAACATGATCTACAATGTGATTTTGTTAGCTCTTTTTGGCTTCCGATTTAGCCTACATTGCAAAATATATTAAACTTTCGTGCCCCTCCAACACTGGAAAATATTGTAATTAATTCTGTTGGTTCATCAGATCTGAAGTTTATTAATTCAACTATTTTTTTAAACATATTCATTGTTCTGGCTATACTTCTGTGTGCCTAGCCCTGTCTCAATTACAACCCTCAGATTCATTTTGAGAGCAATTCAAATGTTCCTAAACCTCCATGAACTCTTGTACAGAATAATAAGTTCTCTGATTTTTACCCCCCCCTATCTGCAGGTTTCTGTAAAGGTGTGTTCATGTCTTATTTTATTTATCACAGGCTTCGCACCTTTTTCCAAAATCCCACTAGACCTGCAGGGCGAGTTCCACTCTACCTAAGAGAAATGCACTCACCTCATTGTGACAATTGACAAAATATTTACCAGTGCTTTCTGCAAAACGGTACATGTTGGCATAAGCACACTTCATATTTGGTGCAATGCTGCCACCCAAAGGCCAGCCATGTACAGTGAAACTTTTGTTTGTGGTTTACTGCAAACAAAAATGTATTCGTTTTAAATGTAAAAAAAATAATAATAATAAAGTTCAATCATACTCGCCAGCAAGGTGGAGTACAATGCAAATGTTACTCACCCTTCATAAAATCTCCTCGCCTATGCTAGTGGGGTGAGGGGTCAGTAATGTGAGGCAGACAACTGCTTGTATGTTTCTCCGAATTAAACATTTTATGAAAAGAAAAATCTGCAAATAAATTATTGCTAAACCTACTCTATCAGGAGGTTCCGTACCTAGTCTAAGAACTAAGGGAATCGCTCCCAACAAAAACTGCCCCTCGCACTAAACAACAAAACATATAAAGTAAATGAACACTATGAATGAATAGATTATAAACCAGTAATTTGGATGCCCTTCACCTCTCCTGGGGTAAATCCTTTCCCCAGGGACATTCAAAGTCAATTTGCCCAAATGTTCAAACATAAGAATAAAGTCTTGAACCAGTTCTTGTAACTTCCAAATGAAAAACGTTCACCAAACAATATATCCATTGTTAACAGTTCTTCAGCTTCCATTTGAAAAGATCTCTTTCCAATTTTAGCCAAGGAAATAACACCAATGGTAATCCTGGATGTCTTCCTTCCAGAACTGCTTTGTTACAGTTCAGAAAATAGATTTGCTACTTCTTCTACAATTACACAAACGTTCATAACCTCTGCAGTACAGCTGGCATAATTGTCAAGATGCTTCGTCGTGTGTTGATCTCCTCTAAACAAGCACCCTTCTACTACTTATACTATGGAAACCGACTTTGGTTCCACAGTGTGCCACTACTTCAACCAACGTCCATGTGACATCTGCTTACAGTCTTATACACAACCACAGTTCTGGTACTACTGCTTCAACTTAATATATGAGAATGGTTAGGCATTTTAAAAGACAAGATACTTCAACTTCTACAGGTAGGCAAGGTATTTTTCTTTTCTAGGTTACACGAAAAGGGCATCCTCTTTGCCTCTTCAGTCTGTCTTACTGCCACAAGGATAACCTGCTTCTGCTTCCAGACTGAGTTGCTCCCCACTTGAACAGTCTAAGCATTACAGGTTCTTTTTACAAGCACCAAGCTCCCTTCTCCAGGTTTGTATAAACGTCTTGGTTCCAGTAGCAGCCTTGAAGCTGTGTTGCCACACTACCAACTTCAGATAACAAAGTCTCATTTGTATCAGAGGACACTGGACCTTAAACAACTTCCCCGTTGCGTAGATTGCTTTAGACAGGGTTTTCTTCAGTATATAAAGGTTTCGCCTTTTGGCTTGGGTAATGCTTGTTCTCCTTATAAATACAACTTCTGCTTTTAAAGAACATTTGTTCTTAGAGTTACAAGGTTCAGTCTTTAAAAGGAAACTTATTTTAGGTATGTGTGACCACTCATTCAGGTAGATCCACAACTTTAATGGTCTGTAAACGTTTCTATTGCTGCGTATAACACGTAGATATTTTCTACTCCAGTCGGGAATCTTCACTGGTCACACGCAACCATCCTTTGATGCCTTAAGGTCATGTAACAAAATGTGAAAGTTAGCTTCAGAGTTTTCGTAGTCTTTCGAAAATGTTCCCACTTAATTGGAGACACGCGATCACTCTGGTATATAAAACATTCAACAATGGGAAATGAATAGCTTTTCTTTATACGCAAGCACTATAGCTTTTACTCAAAGTGTGCGTGATTCATTTCCATTGCAAAGAACAGCTTTCACAACAACAAACATACTCGCTTCCACGCTGATGCAAGCCACTTTAGAGCTGGTAACGGTTACCAGCAAGAATTTAAAAGTTAACCTGAACACCAAGTTTCACTAACCGGCTCCAGGAAAACTGTGGTTGTGGGCTGCTTCAACTTCTTCTATGGCTTTAGGCACACTTGGGACCCACACTGCTCTGCAGCACATGCGTCTGCGGTCCGGCCACGCCAACTTGGGAGTCTTCTGCATTCCTCTGTCCCTCTGCTTGCTTCTTGCTACCGGCCTCAGGCTTCAGCACGGCTCTGCAATTACAGCTACGAGGCGCACCTAGGAAGACTTTCACTTTCAGCACGTCTCAGTGCAGGCAAGGCAGGTTTTGCAACCACAGGACCATCTCAGAACTTGCAGATGAAACCTGCTCTCTCCCTGTCCCGGCAGCCCTTAAGTTATCACACGTCCTCATGAACTCCCTTCCTTGTGCGGTTCTCCTTATACTACTATTGCCAGCCTTCCAGCTCCAGCTCCTCTCCAAGCTCCTTCTTCCTTCCCCATCCTACTGCAGCCTTTTATGCCTCATAGGTGAGGCAATTGATTTCAGGTGCATGCTATTGTTAATTGCCTGACCCTAGCAAAGACTGTTAGGCCTAAATGCCTGTCCTATACTTCTACATGCCTCTTCAGCCCTCTTCTTCGTCTCAACCCTTCTGGGACATCTAGTTCCCATTATCAAAGTTTTTGTTTTTTTCCACTTCTTGTAACTTTGTAGGGTAGATTTAATTCCCTTAATATATTTAACAAAGGGGCCATAAGTGTTAACTCTATAAGAGGAAGATGTGGTGGAGAAGGCAATACTTGGTGTACCCTTGATATTGAGGAAGACATTTATTTTTACGGGCCAAAATAATTCCTTCTTTTGGTATGATAGGATTGGATGCTATAACCTTAGGGTTTACCGCCTTAGTTTTAACAGGAGGTTCACAGATATTAAAATGACAATAAATCATAACCTCCTCTGGCATAGTGGTAAGAATATTCACTTCAGGGGAGCGTGGCTAACCGCCATGTAAGCAGGTCGCCTTTCAGTGAGCTCTGTCTAATACGGCTATAATCCTGCTGAATCCCAACTGTTCCTGGGCGAAAAAGCAGTTACTAACTTCAACCACTGTAGCTGATCGAGGTCTGGAGAGTCTGAAAGAAACTCTGGCCGCTGAGACCCTCCTCTGCAGGGAGACATAAGGAGCGACTGAGAGGCCCGCGACCGAAGCGCGGAAATGTGGCCGTCTGGAAGCCCCGGAGAGCCGTGCGTGCTCCTCCCTTAGGCCACTGTGAGGAGTCTGTACCCGGGGGACTGGCCTGGGAGCACGGGCGGGCCCAGTGTGGAGGACTGCACCGCCCGCAGAAACGCTCGGCCACGGCGGGGGTGGTGCCCCGCCTCCCGCGCAGCAGGGGAGGCCCTGAGAAGGCAGCGGGCCCACGCCGGAGCACCGAGTCATTGAGCGGCCCGGAAGACCCAGAGCAGCGCCAGGTGAGGAGCGGGCTGGCGGGGGGACTGGGAGGCGAAACATCACTGCCGCGTGCGGCCCACCCTCCCACGCCCCCCTGGCTACAACAAGCGAGGCCGGCCCTGGCTGTGGCTGTGGCCCGACCTCGCACCGCGGACACCATGGAGTCCGAACACCGCTGGCCCAGAGACTAGACCCCAACAACACTCTGGTGGACCTCGCCGGATCGGCTGAAGGGAAGGATACCCTCCAGCAACAGCGCGCATTCTGCACTACCTAGACCTGTTTGTGCACTGCCCTGGACCCCTCCATTGCATCTAGGGGCAGGCCTCATATCTGCTTCATAGCCCGCCCTGGGCTCTGCCATAATACTATCCAGGGGCAGTCCGGAGGTGCCCCCCCAAAATGGGATGCCACCAGCACAGTAGCGCAGGGCACTGACAGTGCGGCAACGCAAGGGCCCAGGCCAGCCATCTCGCCTTCCCCCGGACCCTCTGCCCGTAAGGTTATGCCCGCCAAATACACCAAAAGCAGACAGAAGCAGACCACAATGGACACTTTTGCAGCGAGCGGAGTGACCAAGGTAGTAGCCTGCCCCACTGCCTCCACGCTGACTCAGGAGGAACCCCCTAAGAAGGCAGCAGAACCAGCAAACTCACAGCTGATGGAAGCCATCTTGTCCCTGCAAAAAACTATGGAAAGTAAAATCGCCCGTCGCAACATCATAAGAATTATCGGCCTGCCAGAGGGCACTGAGGGAAATGACCCTACAAACTATATTGATAACCTCTTATTGCATGAAATTGGGCCCAGGAAGCTAACGCAGGGTTTCACCATCGAAAGAGCACACCGCTCGCTCAACAAAAAACTGCATCCGGGGACGCCTCCTAGGCCTGTGATCGCGAGGATGCTTGCCTACAAGGACAGAGAGACTATCCTGGCCTTTTCGAGATCGGGAGGCTGCATAGAGAGAGACGCGGCAAAGATTGCTATATACTCAGACTACACCTTCCAAGTCCAAATGAGAAGAGCCCAATTCATACAAACGAAAGCAAGACTGAAGAAAGCGGGCCTGCGCTACATGCTCCTGTACCCCGCTAGATTGAAAGTACTGCAGGACAACAAAGCACACCTGTTCAATACCCCTGCAGAGGTCACTGAGTGGATGGATAGACAGCAACTCCCGGACCTCGACATAAGGGACCGCAAACCACGGCGAAAAGCGAAAGGGACACCTACTCAGAACTAAAGTACCTGCACACACAGGACAAGCAAAGAACACAAGTTAACTCACAATAGGGAACAGCAAGTTAGATCCTACCAGAGCCACACTGAACCATGACCGCAACTACACCTCGACGGTCAACGCGACGCCTTCTGCCCCCAGGAGGAATTAGGGTATATTAAACCCGCCCGTAGGGCACCAAGAGACCACTTCGAGGTCAAATGGAGCAGAAACGGGGTAGTCAGAACGGGGGAATCCCCGCTGGACTTATGTTACAGGGAAGTTTTAGGTTAAGGGGGTGGAGGCTGCCAGAACCACGAGAGAACGCACCAAGAGCACCACCCACGCAAATTGAACTAAACCAGACTCATGGCAGACACAATTAGAATCTTGACTTGGAATATCCGAGGAATGAATAGCTATGTCAAGCAGCGCCGAATCTACGCATTCTTAAAGCGCAATAAGGTTGGAATCGCCCTTCTGCACGAAACGCACCTGAACGCACAAAAGTTAGCCGCATTATCCAAAATCTGGAGAGGGACACTGATAGGATCCACATACTCAACATATGCAAGAGGTGTCCTGATCTGGAAAGCCCCTACCATCCCCGTGAGGCTGCTGAACACAAAAACAGACAACGAAGGCAGAATGGCCCTAGTGCATGGCAACATCGAGGGCAAGCAACAAAATTCTGAACACACTGACACAACAATTAGCGCTCAGAGACCTGTGGAGAGAACGCCACCCAGAGAAATGAGAGTACTCCTACTACTCGGCCCCACATGCTGTCCACACCAGAATTGATTACACCCACGTAAGCGAAGAACGCTTAGCCATGTTTTGGGACACACAATACCTGGCTAGAGTGCTGTCAGACCACTCCACATAGATACCACGTGGTAAGTGTTTGCACCAAGACCCCCTGTGCCCACCTGGAGGCTCAGGTCTGAAGCCTTGCTGGACGAGGCTTTTACCGAGCAGATTAAAGTACGCACTCTAGACTAATGGCAATTAAATAGGAACATCGTGCGGCATATCTGCACGGCCTGGGAGGCGTACAAAGTGGTTGTAAGAGGAGAAATGATCGCTGCAATAGGGGGCGCCCAGAAGTCCTTACTTACCTCACTAACACGCAACGAAAGCAAGCTCAAGGCACTGGAAGCCAAAGCCTCAGCTAATCCCGCCCGTGTCCACAGAATAATAGAGCTTAAGCAGGTCTGCCTGGAGCTCTGGGGAAAACCAGGGAAACTTAGTTACACTAAGCATATTGAACGTAGTCACGCCCTTGGTGATAAGCCAGGTAAACTATTAGCATGGCTCTACAAAAGGGAGGCCCCTAGGACGCTCATTTGCCAAGTCCATAACCCGGACGGCTCACTGGTTCAAACTGTTAGGCGATCCTCTGCACACCGATCCACTGCACACCAGAACACTGCTCACATTTCCCCAACACCTTCCTCGGGTTCCCACACGACTCCCTCCAGGGTTCGAGGCTCATGTGATTCGGTTTACCCAAAGGATCGAAATCTCCGTACCAGGTACGATTTACAGGCTCGATTGCAGCCCTTCCTGCACTGGCAGTTGCCATGGAGAACATACAGCAGAAGGGGCGGCGGTACACCTCCACGCCGATCGTTCACTTGCTCACGTGATTCAGAGCGGCGTTTCCCACGTGACCTTGGTGGACGTCACATGACCCCGAAACGCACAGTATATAAGGCTTGATGCACGGAACACTCATTGCTTCTCAGCTGTCTTCAGACCCTGTTTGGCGCTACGTTTTGGATAACACTACTGGTTTACTTTGATCTTGGAACTCTCACTTGGACTCCTTCGGATTATCCTTTTGTACCTTTGCTTGGAACTGCTTACCTATTGCTGGATTTCTGACACGACCCTCACTTGTCTTCGGATCATCCCTTGGTACTTTGTTGAACTTCTACGCCATTTCCCTTTTGGGATTCAAGTTACGCCTTCAGCTCTACAGGTGGCCTATCCTGTATCCACGCTTGTCTGCGGTCCTCTTGTTTTAGGGACCGCCTCATCTGAGTCTCGAACCTCCCTCCTAGGTTTCCTGGGTTTTCCAAACACCGGATAGGTAAGACTATTCAGATCCTTTGGTTATTGTGATATATTGTGATTGCCTGGTACTCAACCTCGTTCTTTTTGCAGCAGCATCGGTGTTCGAGGTTCCGTGGATCCGGGAAGTAACATCTCCCACCTGTGGCCCCAAAGGTCGCACAGCGGGTTTCTTTTGGTTCCCCTGTGCGTCACTTGGGGACGGAGGTCTCAACGGTCTACACGACACTCAAGTCAGAACACAAACGCAGGCTGGAATAATTTCAGCTTTCGCCGAGTTTTACCAAGCGCTGTACACCGAACCCCAGTCAGCCACAGATATTGAAATAGAGGATGTCTTAGACATCATAAGGCTGGCCAAACTTGACGATCAATTAGCCCAGGCCCTAGACGAACCCATCATCCCCGAAGGGTATTGGCTACCATTGGATCCCTTCCCTCCGGTAAGGCCCCTGGAACCGATGGGCTCCCTGGGGAGTTTTACAAAACGTTCCAGGAGACGATGGCCCCGCTCCTGGCCCAGGTGTTCAACGAGGCATACAAAACAGGCACCCTCCCAGATACCATGAGGGAAGCTGTGATTATTCCGCTGCTGAAACCGGACAAAGACAGTGGGGAGTGCGGCTTGTATAGACCCCTATCCATGCTCAACGTAGATAACAAGATCTTGATGGCCCTATTAGCGAGGAGACTGCGCAGAGCGATCCCCCTGTTGATACACCAGGACCAGACTAGCTATGTACCTGGCCGAACCATCACAGAAAACATACGCAAATTACATCACGTTATATACAGCACCAATGGCAAGCCCAGGAAATGTGCGGTGGCGTCCCTGGACGACACCAAAGAACAAGTTACTTTCTTACCTGGTAACGTTCTTTCGATGGGATGGTCCGACGACGTATTCCATATCTATGACAGTAATCAGCACAGCTGTGGTGATTACCGTCATAGATATGAAATACGTCGGAGGACCCAATCCCCTCGAAGCATTTGATTCAGTCCGATGGAAATGGCTACATGCCTCCATGGCAAAGATGGGGATAGGACCGGTATTCCTAAAATGGACTAAACTCATTTACACCGACCCCACGGCTAGGGTGCGCACAAACAACACATACTCGGAAAAATGGAGACTCTACAGTGGCACCCGTCAGGGATGCCCTCTCTCCCCCATGCTGTACATTATTGCAATAGAACCAGTGGCGGCATACTTGAGGCAGGAATATGGGGATGGGGGCATTACGATAGACGGTGTGACCCACCTGGTCTCCATGTATGCAGATGACACACTCCTCTACTTAAACAATCCTGAACACTTACTGCCCTACATATTGGAGACACTCGACGGGTTTAGCAGATACACAGGAATACTAATTCACCACGATAAATCTGGTCTCTTCCCCCTTGCATCGCTAGGAGAAACCAGCGCAGAGAAGCTCCCAGCCATGGCCCTTAGATGGGAGACTACCTCCTTTAAGTACCTAGGGATAAACATACATCGAGACCCCAAAACAGAGCAAACCTTCAACACAGCGAGAGCCAGAGATAACCTGGAAAAGTCTATGAACTTCTGGGGCAAACTCCCGCTATCCGTCACAGGTAGGGCGGGGCTCCTAAAGATGGTGGCGTTGCCCCGCCTCCATCATTTCACCAACGTCCCCTACAACATCCCACAGCGGTACTTTAAGGACCTGAATAAACTGTGCAGGAGATTCGTGTGGCAAGATGGGCGACACAGACTGGCACTGGAGGTGATGCAAAGACCCTGCAACAAAGATGGTCTAAATATCCCCAACTTTGAACTATACTACTTAGTCGGCCAACTGAAGCATGTGATTCAATGGATGGTGGACGAGGCCACCACCGACACCCGCCTTCTACAACCAGCCATTCCCCACATGCTACTCAGGGACCTATTTTGGGCCCCAGAAGGAGTGAATCAACATGCACCTCACTTAATGAAGCTGGGAATCCAGATCTGGAAAAGAGCCTGCAAGATCACGGGGTTTAGTGACCCATACTCACCCCAAATACCGACCGCAGCAATTATGGCAAGTAGACCGGGAGGCCTGAAGGAGATAAGAAGCACTTGGGAACCATGGGGGGTCGCTACCCTCCGAGACCTCGTGAACGACCAGACCGTTTTGACGTTCTCGGAGCTGCACGAAAACACTGGATTGCCTTAGGGCACTTCCTACTCCACGGAGCAGTGACAAAGAAGCTAGCTAACAGATGGCCTGAAGTGGAGGACCCTGAAACTGGACTCGATACCATCGAAAACATGTTAAGCACAGCCGAGGGCGGACACGAAATCTCGAGACTCTATGAAACGCTTCTAGATAGCGTAACCAGGCACGAGCTGAAATGCAAGTCGAAATGGGAAAGGGAGCTCGGCCAGCAATTCGAAGATAAAGAATGGGAATCAATAGCTCACTACCATAAGAAAGTGTTCAGAAACACCCGGCTGCAACTACAGTTCTATATCACCAACAGAGGGTACCTCACACCTGAAGTAATTGCCAAATTCAAAGGTGGTAGGCCTGCGGGGTGTCCTAAATGCGATTAGCCCCATGCGGGAATGACCCATATGTTCTGGGAGCGCTGAGTCATACGATCCTTTTGGACTCAGATAGCAGCAAAGGTCACCAACTCTGATATTATTTTGGACGTAGTGTCACCCGGTTCGTGCATCCTAGGCAGATACAAAAGAAACAAGAATAATAGGCCCCTGTGTAGGCTCAAAGATTTGATATATATCTTAGCAAAACAACACATCGCCATGGGGTGGAAGTCTCCCAAAATCCCCAGCGTAGCACTATGGTGGGACGATCTTCGCAAGTGGACAGCAGCCGAAACGGGAGCATGGGAAAATGCGCAGAAAGAACAGAGACTCGACATCAGCGAGGACTTCCAACAATGGGTGGCGCTCACGGTGTCATTGTTTCACCCACTCGCACCTGCTGTTGCCTCCGATGATAGCGGCAGCCCTTAATGCAACCTGATCATGAAGTATCGCTAAGGAACATTGTGGTCTTGGAAGGTTGGGAATGGAGGGGGGGGGAGAGGGGTTATACAAGATGTTTAATCGATGCAACCGTGATGTTAACTGTTTATTTGTTAAAAAATCAATAAAAAATATGTTAAAATAAAAAGAATATTCACTTCAGAGGAAACCTACTGAGTCTCACCCCACAGAGTCTCCTCACTACCCTGGGCCCCGTCTACCCAGGCGATCCTCCAGCAGTGCACTACCTCCAAGGTTGGTATCTGGAAGAGTCAGTCCTCCCCTGGCCACCTGGGAGGAGGCTTCAGGGAGGGTTTTAGTGAGGGATCTGCAGGATTCTTCACAGTGAGCTGGTAGATTTTGCAAGCCCTGTATCAGATTATTGAAGTATGATAATTAATTGCAGTTATTCAAGTTTATATTTCAGCATTTTCTTATTGTAGTTACAGAATTTCAACAAAAAATATTTAAATTGAAAAAAACAAATGGTTGCTTCTAGATGTAGATCCACTATACTTCACTTAATAGGCTCCTGCTGATGACAACACTTTGTAAAGACTACCATATGTCGGCAATTTTGGACCCTTTCATCTGCCTTTTAGAGGCCAATTTAAGCATCCAACCAAGGCGGCTAGAGGTTACCATAGTTCCCTTCGACTGTACACAGATGACTGCCATGGATTTGACAAAAATGGAACCAGGTTCACTGAAGTAGCACGATAATAGTGAAAGAAGGTATACTACAGACCTGTCAGTGAATTGTTACCTTTCTGCCCTAACTTGGTGTAATGACAGGGAGGACTCCCATCCAGACACTGCTTGCATTGAAGAGGAGGCCAAAGGACATCTAGGACATCACAATACTACTGCTATAATGCAATGTCTCAATTATTGTAATGCCTGTGTTCATTGTTGATTTGTATATATACATAACTGATATGTGGTACATCCTATAACGTTCTGTGCAAATGACTTGTTCATTGGGCTAGGCGGCTCTAACCCCAGTCACATAAGGTTGTGTAAATGCAGACTGATTAAATTTGTCCAACCAAGATCGATAATTCATGACTGGCCCAGCACCATTTCAGTTTCATGTGCCTTGGACCTCATTTACCAAAAAGAAAAACAGAACATTGCAGCATCAGATATGGAGGTTAAGAGTGGAGAGATAAACATAAAACGAGGGTTATTACGTTGAATTTTATGCCAGGACACAAGTGAGAATTACGTATTACCAATTACGTATTACCCTTCATTATTTAATCCAGCAGCAATATTAAACTACATTTCGAGAGCAAAAGGCAGTTAATTTTAACCATTTAACAGTGTGAAGGGTCAGAAGAAGGAGACAGACTAGATTTTTCCATTCTCAAGTGTGTTTTATTTAAATAATATGAAAACCGCCTCACTTTCCCTAAACTATGGGTTCCCTACTGTAAAGGCATCATGAAGCAAGACACAGACAACAGATTGAAGGTTCAAACATGACGTTTTTATTTACTTATATGTTAGGATGTTGTAAGGCCTCACTTGCCCTATGCCAAGTTGGGATTTCCTTACCTTCAAAAACTAAGGATAGTCCGAGTCAGTAAGATCAACTTGAAATTCGGTCTGCGTCCAAAACCTATACTTGCCCTCGCACCTGAAACTAAACAATGGGTCTCATTACAATAGTGGCAGTCCAGAAAAAAGGGTTTCCGGACAGCCACATTCCGAGTCTGCCTGCCAGGGACCGCTGCGTCTGACAGGGCTGACCCCGATGGGCGCAGCGGTCATGGTAGGCAGAGTCATCATGGAAGCACCGGCATTGTTGGCAACGGTACCAGTGTGAACCCACTCCATGGGAATGGGCACTAACATTTACCGGCACAAGCTTCCTGGTCCGCCGGGACTTATGACACGGTGGCACCGGGAAGCTAGGTGCCGCTAAAATGTTACAAGTCTGGCGGCAACCCGCCGGTAGCACCAGCATGGTTACTGCTGGACTCGTAATGAGGCCCAATGTGTAGGGATGACAGCAACCAAAGAAATAGTATTCCAAATAAAGTTCTGCGCTTCTTCCAGCTCATGGCTTATATTCCAGCTCCCTTCACCAAGTTGAAAGCAATTTCAAAAAGCCTTGGGGATTCCTTTTCCAAAGGCGACAACAGTTCCAAAAAGGCCTCAGGGATCCCTTCCCCAAGACATCAGCTCTTCTAGCTTGTAAACTCACAATTGGTTCAATAATCCTTGAGGCTTTTCAATAGTTTATACAGATTAGCATCTTTCACATTAACCTCAGCAATCTAATTCACAAGTGGAGATTCTTTCTCTCTACTCTCCTTGGCTTTTTCAGACAGGGTATCCTCGGTCTAGGCGCAGTTTTCAGACCACACAGTCCACCCATTACATGTCACGCATCCGACAACTCTAGGTTTTCTTGCCCACACAGGTTTCTGTCTCACTGCACCTGTGCTTTAGTTTACATTCACTTTGGATTCTCCTTTACAGTCTTTTGGAGTTGCCACAGTGTGTTCTTCCACACAACTCACTCCATGGTTCTCGCTCTCTTCCACCAACTTGCTTTCACAATTTTCATAAGTGCTCATCACTTGCTGTGTACTTTATTCATAAAGATGCATCCTTTGTCTTTAAATGTCCATTACTTGTGTCTCACACTTGCTTTCATTTCAATTGTAGCCTCATCAAAGCTTTCCTTTAGTTCGGTATTCAATAATGCCTGCTTTATAGTCAAGTACCTTTACTTACAGTTCAAAGATTGCTCGATGTTATAAAAAAATCTCACTTTGTGTTCACCATTAATTGCACATATTTCAGTTCATCCGGCATTACCATATGCCCAGTTGTAGCCCTAAGAGCACCTCGGTACGAGTATTCCCTTAGATTCACTCACCGGTCCTCGACTGCTCCTCTAGATGTCCTCCCTCTGCTTTCTCCTGTTGTTCTTTGGCTCTGTGCACACTTCTCAGGAGCTATGCGAGCAGCTCTTGCCTTCTGCAAACTTCGTTGTGGGTTGCCAGGTCGCTCTTCACCCACGGACGCTACCGGTGGCCTGCAGCACTCGGGAGTCTTCCGTGCCCCACTGCTCCGGCTGTGGGCACAAGGCAGAGTAGGCTCTAGCGGATTCGACCCTCTCACAGCCTGCCCCGTCCCTGGCATCTTGGTCTCTCCTCTACAGTAGCCAGCATCCTGGCCACAAGCAGGACTCTCGTCGGCAGCCCCCTCCTGGGCCAGAATTCTCCCCTCTCGGGCCTGTCTCTCCCACTCCGGATTCTCTCCTGGTTTCCCCTCTCTTGCTGGCAGCTCCCCCCTTGTATGCACCTGTGACCTGTTAACAGGTTGCAGGTGCAAGCCCTTGAGTTCAGTTGCCTGACCACACTTCTATTCTCTGGACATGCCTGACCCTCGCAAGTTTCCAGGCCTCTTCCTTGTCTCAGTACTTGAGGGATGTGACAGAGGGGAAATAAGAGGAAATTACAAGCAACAACCTATGAAGGTAGTGGGAGGGTTTATTATCACAAGGGAAAGGGGGTTACCATGCCTCAATCAAAGACATCCTCTTCCCACTCCCAAAGTACCCTCCACCCAGGTAATCCTTCGCATCTCCACCACCAAGGTCAGGATTCAAAAGCAATCATCTTTCCCTGGCCACCTGAGAACAGGATCCAAGGAGAATAGGTGTGAAGATGCCCACAGGTTTCTCATATTGACTAACAAAACTAATTGGGGAACTCGTCGGTCATTTGTGAAGTCCAAAAGTAATAGTCTGTCCTCCATACAAATCCTAACTACTCTGACCCTCCCACTAATTTTGACCCTCCCACTAATATAAAACTAAAGTCCAGGATAAGAACTCCCTTCTCCTGGGGTGCTTTCTCATAAAGTTGTCATCTGTAGATAGTTCCTGGCAATCACTTGTATCAGTTTAATTGTCTTAGGGTTTTCCAATTCTCTTGGCTTTTCAAACCTCTCTTTGAAGGCGTTCGTTTTCCATGAGGTTCTTTCACTGAGGCTTTCTCACAAACTCCAATGTCTCTCTTAATCTGACATCCAGCTTGCATCTTGAGTACTATGAACAATCTTATTCTTCTCAGAGTTCACACACTTGGCTTTTCACTGGGACGAGTATGATTGACTCAGTGATGGTTCTCGCTCTGGCTACTTTATGTCTCAGTGGAACGAGTATGAGCATATCATTTGTTATTCTCGTTACCCTCCCCGGGGTCTCCCACTCTCCCACATTACCTTAATGGTGTTGGGACTGCATTACGGGGTCAGTAGTTAAACTCATGGAGTATTCTCTGTAGGTCAGGACAGCAACTTCAGCTGTCTTTCTTGGACACCCTCTGCAGTGTCGCTTAATGTGTGGCTTTGTTGCCTGGGAAGCATTTCCCAGTACTCTCTCCTCAGTTATCAGGTCTGGATGTCTCTTCCCAGAGACCTGCACACTTTTGCTTGGCTCTCCAGAGCTTTGCCGTTTTCCTGGTAGGACTCGGGTACTACGGTGTCCAGGTTTCCTCCCTGCATAGGAAACTACACCTTCTCTTCCTCTCTTCTCGCTTTTCTGCCAGAGCAGCTTTGAACATCCCGGGTTTCTCGCTCCTCTGAGTCTCCTCCTCCAGCCCTTATGACGCTACACTGGCGCTTCCCTGCATAACATTGTAGTCCATCTTTTGTGTTGGACTATAATTTGTTATTGTTCCATTGGTTTTCTTCGTCGCATTACCATGCACGTATTTATTCTCAGGTTGAATACTGCAGTAACACATGTATAGCGATTGGTTCTGTTCTTTTCCAGACAGGGTCACTGCCGTTAATTGAGTAGGGAGTTAATCGCACAGGAGTCCTTGTCCCCAAGAGGGCAATCTCTCCCGGTGAGGTTGCGCTTGCCTCTATCCCTAGGCAGGCTATCACTTAGCAGGCTCACCTCCCTAACCTCACAGGCAAAGGCTCCCCCCCTTGGGTGAAGTGACAAAACGCGTCGATTCGTCACAACAGTCACAATCGTAGTCTTATTAGTCCAATCCAGATTGATTTGTGAGAATGTCATATGCAGCTTCATATTCTTCTTGATTTTCTGCTTTCCATTAGATAAGTGCTCTTAGTCCACTGTTTTCAATAAGAGTATATGGTTTATGGCGTTGCCGTTATTTGACAAAAGGCTAGCATCGGGGTGACCATAATCACGCCTCAGTGAACAATGTATTTTCTGTTTGCCTCATACACAGTCACTTTCTGGTCTAAGGGAGCCTCAGGAGTAGCCTGTGCCTGGCTGCAGCAAACACACCGACTTGTGTTCTCATTAGGAGCACCTCCTTCCCCCTTGTAAGATGAAGAGAGGCCATCTGAATGGATGGGGTGGGGAATCCTACCACATGTCATACAGAAGCGATAAGGGTCTGGGAACGCAGTGAAGGGCCCGGGAAGGCTTTCTAAATGTCTTTTCCTAGGACCCAGACCTGGAAGGGGAATAAAGTTATGAATACATTAGAGGATCATGTTCAGTACTAACACCTTCAGAATATGTTCTACATTGTAAATCAAGAGTACCAGGATACCTCCTTGGCCTTGAGCTTTAAGAGGGTACTGTGAAGATCAGTGGATAACAGTGTGCAGTGTTGTCCAAGGGTGTCTACCCCCAGTTAATAAGCATCTGTGCACCATGAAGGTAATTTCGCTCCACAAGATTTCAGGGACCCCCGTTTTCCCAGCTGCTGTGCCCTTGTTGACCCAGAGGCACAAACTCTATGATTCGGTGGGGCCTCATGTAAAGAGTGCAAGGGACAGTGGCAAAGCCCATAGGGTCTCTCCTCTAGCACCTCTGGCACGCCAATTGTAAAAGGCACGCTACCTGGCGCCGCTATTCACTTTTGACAAGCTGAAGGTGGCTTTCCTGGGTAGAACACCCATTAAGCATCCAACAGCTTCCCCCAATGAAAACACAGCAAAACCTGTGGAACAGCGGTCCACAGGTTCAGGGCCTCCATAGGTGCAGGCTCCATTATAATAGATGACCGTCAGCCTTGGGAGGGTCCTGGCCCAGAGCTCGTTAGATGGACTCCTGCCCAAGTCCCAATAGGGCATTCTGCTAATGTCCTCAACCCATTATTGATATTTGACCCAGATGAGATTGTTCATACCAGATCTTTGGTGTTGGTCCCTTCTCCAAAGGTAGTGGAGTACATGCTCTGGAAGTCTTCAGAGAAAGAAACCCACAACAAAGGAAGGTTGAGGGGTATTTTCTTGAAGATGGATTCCAAGTTAGGGTAGCTTACTTCCTCTGCAGCAGACCCAGAGGCGGGCCATCTTTTCTTCAGTAAACAAGTCTTCAAAGAACTAGGGAATTGTGTCTAGCGCCATGAAAGTATTGAGCTGGGGCAGTAGGGGCCATATGTCTGTTGGTGGCCAAGTCAATTATTTTGTGTCCCAAGAAGGTAGCACTGCCCTCCAATCCAGGGACAATGGACGCCAGGATTCCACCCCCGCTTGTGGCAGCAGAAGATGGAGATTGAGGAACTCCATGAAGCCAGCAATCACTTCAGGTGGGTCAACTTTGGTTACCATTCCTCCTGTAGCAGGGTGCACCGCTCAGTGTTGCAGCGAACGAGAAACTAAAACAGACTATGCTTAGGTGCATCAGATGATTCAAGGGCTTTGTTTGGAGTTTACAAGTCATCCAGTCAAGGCGCATCCACCTCCCCCAATCTTTATTTTTCCAGGACGACATACTGTTGGATGTGGAAGTCGCGACTTTGGAGCTCAAGGAAGCCATCACTACAGTGCAGTGGCATCTGGAGAGTTTCATGAGCAACTTTTTCCTATCAGAGTCGACACATTTTTGGTCCAGACTCAGTTGTGCCTTCCCCAGGTCTCTCATGGTGTACAAATCCTAGATTATGGCATACGTGGATCTGACTGAGATGACTGATCTGCTTCTTGAGGCAAACAGGCGTTTTAGGGAGAAGGGTCCTGACCCTTGTTCCTCTCTCCTTTGTTCTCTGGAGAGGGTAGCAGATAAAGTGCCCCTGAGCCTTCCTCACTTTAGTAGAACAAAACCTACTGAGGCCTGGGTACACCTCAGAATTGAGATATCAAAAGCAGCTATGTCGCCACTTGAGAGGAATTGGCGGGTGAAATATGATGTTGACACACAGAATATTTATAAGCAAGCTGTGTTCTGTTATCATCAGATGATTCGGGTTGCCAAATCTAAACATTATGCCAACCGGATAAAAGAAGCATCCTGCTCTTCGAGAGAATTATTCTTAGTAGCAAATTTTCCCTCTAGGTAATTCACCTAAACGGACTGATGCCCAGCTGCGATGTAATGAAATTAGCGCCTTCTTCCATGAAAACATTCAAGACATCCGCAAAGTCATGAAAGACAGTCAAACCGATGAGGAGATGCTACAGCCCCAGGATTTGCCAGGAAGTAGACTCCCCTTTTAATCATTGGTTAATAATGTTAATCTTGAGCCAATAAATGACGAGGTTACCTGGAAAGCTCTTCAGGGTCTGAAATTGCGCTCCTCCCTGGATGCGGTTCCCCTCCGCATCCTGAAAGATCTCCCTCAGAGGGCCATTGGAATGCTTACTGATGCAAAGTTCTGACTGCTCTTAAACAGGCAGTGGTCTTCCTGCCCCTTCTGCAGAAGGCAAACTCTGACCCTCTGGTGCCAGCTAACTATAGGCCTATTTCGCTTCTCCCAGTACTTGAAGTTGTGAAGTTGAGGGAAGCTGTGATTACTCCGCAACTTTCCAAATTCCTGGAAGAAAATCACTGTCTGCACCCATTTCAATCTGGTTTTCAACCCAAGATAGGTACAGAGTATGATGATCTCACTGCTGGATGATCTTGCGCTGCTTCAGGACTGTGGAGAGACCAGAGTTGTCATCCTCCTGGATTTCTCCTTGTTCTTTGACACAATGGACCATGATATTCTATTGTCCCGGCTGGAACAAGCAGGGATTACTGGACCTCTTTTAGCATGGTTTGAATCTTTTCTTGAGGGTCCTTCTCAAACTGTTTCCTTTCAAACATGTATTTCTTCTCCTGTGGAACGGTCTTGTGGAGTTCTGCAGGGGTCAGCTTTGCCCCCCCCTTCTTTTCAACCTGTATGTCCGACTTCTAGCTGACCTTACTGCAGAATGGAGAGTCCGGTTTTATTCTTATGCCGATGATACACAGCTGGGGGACTGCCTGGAGAAAGTAGGCAGCTGGATGTCGGAAAACTGATTGAAGTTGAATGGAAGCAAAACTGAAGTCCTGGTGGTCGGTCCTCATGGGATGGATCACCTCTGGAACTCAAAGTACTGGCCTGAGTCACTTGGCCCCTGTCCGGTTCCCTGCGCCTCAATTCATTGCAATGGCATCTACCTGAGACAGCCCAGATCCAGCAGATGCAGGTACTCCAAAATTCGGCAGCGCGTTTGGCACTTATGGCACCATGCCTGACCCCTTCATTGGGGCTCCTGCACTTTTTGCACTGGCTGCCGGTGGCCATCCAAATCGAATTTAACATTCTTTGTGTTGGCCATCAGGCTGTGCACAATATTGGACCCCAATATTTATAAGCAAAGCTAGAGCGGTATTGCCCAGTGAAAAATGTGCATTCGGGGTCCAATCTGCTTCTTAAGATCCCAAAGTATCAGCAAAGTGATTGGGTGGTCGCTCCTTTTCAGTCCTGGCTCCCAGTTTGTGGAATGCTCTCCCGCTATCTCTTAGAACACTGGCTGAATATCTCCCTTTTCGAAGAGAGCTGAAAACCCATTTGTTCTAATCTTAGTTTTATTCCTCCTTAAGTTGAGTATGAAGTATTAGTTGTCCTGGGTCTGCCGCACCTCCGAGCGCCTATATGCCTTTGGGCCCTAGTCCGCGCTCTATAAATCTTTAAATAATAATAAATTGCCACCTGTGAGTAAGCTCACGGAATTCAACGACTGGATTGTGTATGGCACTTAAAAATGGGCAGCATTCACATATTAGGGGACTTTTTTTTTAGAACACCATTGGTCAGCTCGTCTAGATTTGAAGACCCTTCTCTCAATACCAACATGTCCACACCACAGAAAATGCCTGCAATTCTTTTGGGCTGGCTGTTTAAGAGAATTTGCAAGTCTTCCCTTTGAGCGTTCCTTCAATTCTTTGGATTTTACCAAATTATTCAGGTTGCTTGGAATCCAGATGATCATATACCTGCATTAAATGTTCATGTTCCAGTCCCAGGCGGAGCTGCAAGGCCAAGTGGCCTAAGCAGTGCATTTCCTGCAGAAGTTGCTTTTTCTAATCAACCGATGAAGTCTGAGCTTATGACCTCAGTCCATGGAGTGTCTGGGCTTACAAGCAGAGCCAGCCTCAGCAACACTCATTCCTCGATAGTGCATAGTGGCTGAAGAGAAACCGTGCCACTCTCTGGAAAGGCCGAGCATCTATAAAGAACTACAAAGGTTAGTGGGATTCTTAGCGTCGTCAATTCAAGCCATCATCCCAGGACTGCTGCATTACAGAGCCCTTCAGCGGCTGAAAACAAGGTACCCAAGGAGGAGCCAATGGTACTCAGGTGGTCAATCTGCACAACAAGGCTGTTACAAAGCTTGCCCGGTGTCTAGGGGAAAGGGATACCTGGAATGGTTCAGTCTTCACTGGAGGGAAGGCCCGAGGAAGAGCTCGGCCTTCACATTAATTGCCAAGAGGTTCTGGCGGGCTTGTTCGCAATAAAGGCTCTTGCAGGGGGCAATACCTGCATTTTACTGAAGATGGACATTGTGCCAGCCCTGCAATATATCTGCCAGGCCCAACCAACATAGATGCAGACTCATGTATGGATGAATACCCCATTTTACATGTGCATAATCAGTAGGAAAAAGATCCCTCAATTGAGTTTAATTGGCTGATGAGTGCACACCTGAATAGTATGTATTCGCTTGTGCTCTCTAAAGCCTGGGATCGCCCTGTGTTTTAGCATATAGTGGTTTCATGCAAATTGAAAATGGAAACTGACTGAATAAGGCTGACTCCGAGATGATTTGATTTGTGAATTTGCAAGCGCATATCCCAAAAATTACATCTGTGCGCTGTAAGGAACTCATGGTAGCAACTAGGGCTGTACCGAATAGCATATTTAGTATTCGGCCGAAGCCGAATAGGAAGCCTAATAGTTGCTTTATTTAATAAATCATGTTCCAAACTTCAAAAAACACGCTTATTAAAAAAACAAAAAGCATCAATTTAAATGCATTCTATACTTTTATTTCTCTTCATTGTAATTAATGTAGCATCTGTATTTAAAGTATAAAAGCCAGAAATAAAGCAGATTTAACCAAAATGAAGGGACCAAATGTACAGAAGATTGTTGCATATTCAGTGCCAGTTAAAGTAGGAGGCTTAAATGCAAAAGGACTGCCTTTGTGAATCAGATGCATTGCATTCTCTATCCAGCTGCAAAGTCGATGTGGTCGAGTTTCGAAACTTCTTTGCAGCTCACGTAGAAATATATAAAATGGTTCATGTCGGCTCATGCAGGACAGAAGTCAAGAGGAAGTCTGAAATACGTGAACTACATCTTACAACTATTGACCCCAACCAAACAAATGCTGCTCACTTTTCACTTATCCTAGCCACTCTTTCTCGTCAATACACAACATGTGCAACTTATAATTTCCTGATAAAATATCAGATAATGTTAAACTCAGGACTCAAGTCCTTAAAAAAAGAAAAGGGGGGACTATGACATACGCAATGGAAAGTGACATGACAGGAACTGAAAGTATCTATGCACATTTCTTTCAGTTTGTTATTTTTTCCAACCGAAAAAAGTGTACATTGCATATAAACATTTGCCAAAAGAAAAGATGTTCTTGTATTGTTGCAGTCTAAGTATAAAAGAGGAGCACTTTTTTGCCTAAGAATCTGTAACAAAACAAGCAGTTTACAATACAAGATATGTTTCAGCTGTGCAATAGCAATTTGTCTGGTCTAATTCTATTCAGTTTTGCAAACTGAAGTCTATATTTGCCTTTCTGAGTTCATGTTGCATTGTATTCAAATGAGATTGTCTAAGTATTAGGCAATAGCCGAATAGCTAGAAACTATTTCGGCCGGAGCCGAAAAGCTTTTTTTTCAGCCAGAATTCGGCCGAATACTTACTCGAAGCCGAAGTTCGGTACACCCCTAGTAGCAACAGTAAAGACACACAAGTGATCACAGTTCAAGGGTGTTTATTAAACTGTAAATGCAAGGTGGAAAGACTCCTAATCTAAACCTAAATCTAAGATAGGAGCAAGCTTCGACCATCAAATGAAAAATAAGGCAGTCCTTGTGGCGTCTTGTCAAAGTAAAAAGGCCTATACTAAAAAAACCTATTGGCAAATCCTAACAACTAATTACAAAAAGAGTGTGGGATAGGGTTTTCAATAAAGAAAAAAAGTTAAGATTCCAATGTATTAGTTATGTTTGCGAGGGGTCTCCCTTCTCCAAGTTTTGAGCACGGGACAAGGTGGATCTCCTGAGCACAGCACACATTCGAGCCTTCCCAGCACGAGTCGACAGTTCCGTACTAGCCATCAGATTCAGGTTCTTTGCTGGTTAAGTCTCTTTTTTTTTTTTTTTTTAAAGTCTGTTGCCTTCGAGGGCCTGAGGCATTCAATAAAATAAACAAAAAGTTCCTCTCCAAATGAACGCTGGGGAGATGACTTTCCACCCCCTGTACCGTCAGTACAGTATACATTGCGATGCTAGACACTCATCCAAGATGCAGTCCATTTCTCTCTGTCAGCTATCTTCATCTTCTCAATTGCCAGAAAGAGGGATTCGTCAAACAGTGGAGGTTGTTTGCCAGTTTCAAGATGCACAAAGCAAGGATAACAACAATTGTAATGGAGTACATGTTACCTTTATAAACCAAATTACAGAAAGAAAAAGAAAAATAGAAGACGACAATTGTTCTTATGTGCTCTCAAATCCCCCAGTTTACAGGCCTCTGATTTTGGGAGTCAGAAAGCAGCTCATCTCAGTAATTAAGATGTACCTATATTTTATTCAGAAATTACTGCTCCAGCGCACACCGAGTTGTCTGGCTCTGCAGGAGCGCACGGGAACAGTCCCAGAAGGCGGTCATGGAGAGACACCTTGGTCTGACAAAATGAGGCCGCCATTCAGAGAAGCGCAGATGAGGCGAATGAAATTTAAGGCGTTTACTGGTGTGGAGGAGCCCCGGCTAAGGGTGGATTGCTGGCTGGCTACTGCCAGACAGTGATACAGATCTAGCTGCCGGCGTTAAGAGGGGACTCCTGCAGTGCATCGCTGTGGCCAAAGCAGTGTTGGTGGGTGGCCAGGCGAGCTGCACAGGGGATTGCCTTGGGACAGATACAACCAGCACCGCACTGCTGAGCTGAGGGGATGCCGGGCAGCTGCCTGTAAGCACCCCTAATGATCGGCAGCCCAAGCGCTGACCGCAGAGGGGAGAGCGGTCCTTGCTTTCTCTCCCTGTCCTGCACATGAAGGATTGTGAACTTGCTGGAGCACACCTTAGAGACACACCAGGCAGAGGCATTATCTGGGACCAGCAGCTGCTGCAGAGGGAGAATATTCAGGCTTGCTGATGGAAGCTTGCAGCTGCAGCAGGCACTGTGCAATCACTCCATGTGTTGGCCTGGGTATGTGCATGGGCAGGGAGTGGGGGGGGCAATTCTGACATTGGGAGTCGTTCCTGCACCCCGAACATTACTGTGGGAGCAGTCCCCAATGCTGCAGTGGGGGTGTGCTTGGTTACCCCCAATGTGACAAGGCGTGTGCAGGACTTTGAGGCTTTGATATTTCTATTGCTGCCCCCCGGGGGAATCAGCAAGGCAGTGTCAAACTGATTTGGGAGCAGGACTGCCCTGGTTGGAGCTGTGATTGGGCAGATTTGAAATGGCTGTGGCTGAGTGCGGCCGTCTGAGAGGTGCGTTGTCCCTGCTTGCGTCAGTGGCTGGAGGTCCCGTTGCAGGACAATTGCCGAAAGAGGAGGCGGGCTGCCACTGTACCCGGCCCTCACCCTGCGCAGACGGAGGGGTGCCACAAGTAAGGAGGGGGGACAGATCGTAGCTCCATCTGAGACCCTTAGCTTGCCCGTTGGGGCACCCTAGGGGACGGCGCACTAGACCTTTTCCCAAGTGGTGCAGACACGACGAGACACATGGGTGCGTACCCAGCTGGATCAAGACTTTTCTAGCATTAAGAGTGTGCAAAACTACCCGTGGATGCCGGACAAGCACAGTAGAGGCAAAGCCAAGCAGACGGTCAAGGAGGCCTTCACCCCGAAGGAGGAAGGGGGGGTACAGCCCAGGCACTGCCGCACAAGGGTGTGGAGCAGGTCTCTGCGTCCATAAGCCATCTGGAAGACCAAATATTGGAGGCCATTGCAACGTTACAGGGGTCCTTGGAACACAAGATTGAGACGGTTGCCATCGATGTCGGCCTGTTGCAACATGATGTGCATTCGCTTGTGGAACTGCTTGGCACCACAGAGACCAAGGTGCAGGAGAACAGGTATGATCTCACTTGGGCACATTCAGAAATCGCTAAGCTAACACGGAAGGTGAGAGAGCTGGAACGACGTGCCGGTGATGCAGAAGGCAGGGTGAGGAGGAATAACATGCGGATCCTAGGATTGCGTGAAGGGGAGGAGGGTCAGGACCCCACTGCCTTTATTGAATACTTGTTATTGCAGGAGGTAGGCCCTGGAACACAGACATTGCTTACGGTGGAGTGGGCCCACAGGTTACTTGCCAAAAGGCCCCCTGCCAGGTGCCCACCCGAAGCTGTCAGGGACGGTAGAGTAATTGAGCGAGCCTCTTCCAAACTAACCATCGACCCAGACTACACACAGTTGGTGCAGAGGAGGAGAGCAGCGTTTGGTCCTACCAAGGAGCGGTGGCGCAGAGTCCACATACGCTGTATACGGCTTAATCCAGCTATGCTGAAGGTGTGGCATAATGGCCGATCACACTTCTTTGGGAACACCACGGCAGCACATGATGGATGGATGGATCGATGGATGCGATGGATGCGATGGATGCGATGGATGCGAGCAGCTCCCAGCAAGACAAAACAATGAACCCGATGGCGGGATTCGCAATGTGTAGCTGAGTCAACTGCTACGTGTGTAAGGCGTCCTGCTGTGCAATGGCAGGAGCCTGGCAGTTGGCGTTTTAGACTGCTGCCCTGGTCCCTTTGTGCGTTTTCTTCCCTTCTTTTCTCCTCTTTTTTATTTACTTCTAGTTGGGGACTTGCTGCCAGCTGCATTTGCTGCTGGTACGCTACTATAGACATATCAATTTTAAATACCAGTTGTAAGGTATCCGCTGCGGTTTTTCACTCGAGAGGTAGGTTAGGGGTGCGTGACAGGCAGTTAGGCCCGAATATGTGCATAGCTATTAGGTCTGCTATTAGGTCTGCATTGTTTGGGGGGAGGAGGGGAGTTTGGATGGGTGGTGTCTATGTTTTTCCCTTTTGCCCGTGTGAGCAATTCCGAGTGAGGTCGGGCCCATATTCTGTGCTGAAAGGGGAGCAGGTGACGGTGTGCGAGACCAGAGAATAAGGAGGCATGGCTACTAAGGTGTGGGTGGCCACGTGGAATGTCCGCGTCCTGAATGTATATATCAAACTAGTTAGAGTACCTGCATATTTGCGCAGGAAGGTGGCTGGTATGGCCCCGCTTCAGGAGACACATTACAAGGGATAGGCAGACCAAGCTTGCAAGGAAATGGGGTGGAGGGGCAACTGTACAGCTGCCCATTCTCTGCATTTGCCAGGGGCATTCTCAGGTGGATCGCACAGACTGTCCCCTTTCGACTCTTGGAAACTAAAGGGGATGATGAAGGCAGGATGGTACTGGTTCTTGGGCTTCTGGAAGGCAGGAAAGTATGTATTATAACATGTGAATGGTCCCAATGACGCTTCTGCATCCTCCCCCCCCCCCCCTTAGCTTTATCCAAGATTGTCCCTGTATAGGGGTACCCAGTGGATATGGGTGGCGATTTCGATTGCAACTTGGACCCCTTGGTGAACAGGTCAGATAGTCAATTCTGGAGGCTGACCCCCCCCCCCCCACACCCCTAGCAAGGACTCTGAACGGACTGCTGGTGGATTTTGGTTTGACGGGTGTATGGTGGGCAACTCACGCGACGTACCACTCCTATTCACATTTCTCTGCCCCTCATGGGGTGCACACCAGCATAGATTATATTTTAACAGGTTGTGAAGTGCTGGGGGAATTTGATGATGCAGGGTATCCAGCCAGAGTTCTCTCTGCCATGCCCGGCTGATGGTTACATGTCTAGGGAGATCGGACAGACCTCAGATTCCCACATGGAGGTTTCTGGCACAGGCTCTGATAGCCGGTGCATTTCGGTTACACCTGGGAGAGGCGATGAAGACTTTCTTTGATAATAATGTGGGTAGCGCGGGCTGCGATGGGCACCCTGCGGGAGATCTTTAATGTGGTATTGCAATAGGTACAATGGGGGACTGAGGCGAGAGCTACTTGACTCCCTCACAAGTATTGAGATGGATGGGATGGGCATTGACTTGTTGGAACGCAACAATGCGGAAACTGGGAGGGAATCCTGTGGAGGAGCTGTTGGTGCCATGCACACAATGCTGTCCAGGAAAGACCCAGGAGGCGGACTGCTTACCAGTTGAAATCTATAAGGAATAATTAGAGGTACTAGCACCAAGGCTTCTTGATACACTACAGGAGGCCTATGAGGCAGGACTCTTACCTCGCAGCCTGCAGGAATCTATTGTAATCCCAGTGCTTAAGCCAAATAAACCATTGGAGTGCAGCTCTTACAGACCTCTGTTCATGGTCAATCAAAATTGTAAGATCCTTATGGCCGTGCCGACAACCAGATAAAAGGGAGCGATATGTACCTTGGTCCATACGGATCGGATGTGTTATGTTCCCGTTAGGAACAATGTGTGGAATTTGAGGAGACTCCGCTATATTATTGATCGTACTGCGACCCTGAAGTTGGATAGCACGTAATGTCTTTCGAATCTGTTAGGTGCGACTGGTTATAATGAAGTTCTGTGTATTGGTATTGGAGAGGGCTTCCTGTGGTGGGTCTGCCTGGTGTACAGTGCACCTAGGGCAAGAGCGAGAACGGCAAGCAGATTTCCAATGGATGAGCACTGCGGAAAAGGCACAAGGCAGAGCTGTCCGCTGCCCCCTATGCAGTTTATTTCCTTTGAAGCAGTTTTGTTTGGGGGTAGTGCATTTGTTTATGCAGGTCTATTTTGGTTTCTCATGTGTCCCGTTTTCCATTCATGATGTTTTAATACGGATGTGTGTCAGAAAGTATTTGTACGGACCGACCATTTAAAAAAAAAAACTAAAAGTTAAAAAATAAAATGAGAATACTCAAATCAGTGACTTTCTGGATTTCATTTTTATTCTTGCTCATTCTGGTTTTGAGATGCTTAAATGGTCTCAACCATATATTGTAGACCACAGGGACACATAATAAAATAAACGTTGTGCAATATGTACAAAATTGATCAATTTGTGAAATGCTGTGGTTAAAAGGACTGCTTTTGTGATCACCTGACAAGGAAGAGAGCAGTGTTGTAATTAGTTATGAGAGGCTACATTCCGTAATTAATGCTGAGCTCACCACTACCCAATACATCCTTGAGGTTTCTACTTTATTATAAATTGTTGCAGGTTAAAACATCTCCTTGAAAAAGGTCTTGGGTAATAGGTGCGACATAGTTTGGTGTTGTGCCCACGCACCCTTTCAGTGAACCGTGCCATTTTTTTCAAATGGATTTTCCGATTTTCTTTAACCAAGGGTATTCAGTTGGAATATTGCTTCTGTTCTTTTTGTCTCAGTGACGCTTCCCAACTGTGGAAACAGCACTTATTCCATACATGCAAGTACCTACAAATCTACACTGCATGGTGCGACGATCTGGAGAGTAGTTTGTGGTCTGAGAGGAGATATTCTCATCGTAATTAGAAGTTGCGAAACGTACAAGTTAAACAAGCATCACTTAATGACGCATCCAACATGGCAAGTTTTAGCATGAACATCACGCCCAAGAATTTAATTGCAACATTTTGATATTACTGGAAAAATTAGTCCTTGAATCATTTTGTACCAAACACCATTTATCCTGCTTTTATTTAATTGTACTATGTGACGAATCTAGCAACATTGTCACCGATTCCCTGGAGGGAAGCGTCTCTTATGCAGCCAGCAAAAGGCCGAAGCTACCCGACTCTGCCCCTGGGGGGTGGTGGGGGGGGTTATCTGTAGGAGGACTACGCAGGGAAGGACAAACTTCAGGGAGACGAAGAATACTGAATCAGACTAATCCTTTAGCTGTAATTCTAAATGACACCAGTGTACCTTTGCAACCTTCCTGTATGGCTTATTGTGATGTAGATTGAGAATCATGGCCAAGAACATTATTCTTCCCCCCTTTGTACAGTACAGAGACGAGCAAGAGGTATGGAGCAATGAGGATTACCAGAAGCAGTAAGCCAACACAGCATTATAGTCTTTGGAAAATGCTAACCAGTGCCAAGACATTTAAAATTGACACTGCTGAACAGAGCGAAAGAGACAAAAGACTGAATCTAACTTGTTCTGACGCTGGTTGGGACACCGGGGGCAAGCAGACAGCAGTCCGCAGGAAGGAGGCTGACGAGAATGGCATGCAGAGAAACCACCCTGAGAGAAGTTTCCTGCATTTTTGCCATGGGCAGCCGGAGCCGCCAAAAGAAGGGGAAAGCAAAGGGGGAACCAGGCAGCTAATGGAACACACTCCCTGTCAGCAGGCAGAGAACAAAAAAAGACAGTGAGACACAAGGAATGCTGAAGCTGCCAGTGAAAGCCGGTAAACCCAGTGAGAGCTATTGGACATCAGGGAACTTCAGGGTGTATGCCTGTACCTTTGACAGCGGGAGAGAGCCTAATTAAAGGAACTGAAATAGTTCATACGAATATGAACATTGTTCAGAAAGGTTTGGTGACAAAAAAAAACATTATTTCCTGGATGCAAGAGAGCTAAGAGAACAGAAAAGCCCTAGCAGGATAGTGAACCAGGCAAACACAAGAGTCCGGGACTCACACCGATGAGAGGGCATACGAAGCCCTGGCTAGAAAGTAAACCAAGCAGTGTGCAAGTCTGGGACTCGCACCCAAGTGCGATACCCCTGCAGGAGAGTAAACCAGGGGTAAGAAGAGAAGTGAGAAAACTCAGGGGTAAAGACCCAGTCCTGAAATTGCGGAATAGTGATAACCAATATAAAAAGGGAAAAATTATACCCCTTTCAAAGGATAAGTAACGTACAAATATCCTGGCAGGAGATTACATCGGGGGTAGATAAAGGATTGAGAAAGCCCAAGGGTCAAGTCCCCTCCTTGAAATTGTGAAACAGTGACAATCAATGGCAAAGGGAAGAACCATACCCCTATAAGGATATCTGAGATCCAGGAGTCAGATTCAAACATTCAAATCAACTGTATGCTTAAGGGAAGCTCAAGGGACGAGTCGTCCCCCTTGAAACCGTTAAGTAAAACATGGTATGAAAGGAGAAATGCAGGGTATGAAAGGAGAAACGCAGGGGGAAGAGGCATCCCCCTTTGAAGCAGCAGAACATTATGGTCTCTTTCCGGAAGAACCAGATAGACAGTGGAAGACCAGGGAAACCACTTGTAGCGTTAGGGAGAGGTAGGATTTTCTCCCAACCCTTTCTTTATTTCATCTTAATAAAAGTCGATGACCAAAAACATAATGCCACTGTGCCGACTCCTTGACTCCTTGCATAGCTTATGCCAGACAAGGGCAGATTTTACACCAGTAGGGTTAAAAAGGTGACCGCCACTTTTACTGATACAAGCTTATTCAGGCCTCAAGTCCAAGGAAGCCACCTAAGGGGGCTTTGCGGTACAAGGAAGTAAGTTGCAGGTAGCTTTTCAAAGCTGAAGACACCAAAACAACTTCCTAATGGAGCAAGTCTAATATAAAACACAACTTCCTAATGGAGCAAGTCCAATATAAAAATCACAAGGTGTAGTTAAGCTATTTTTTTCCAAAACAGGAAACGTTGCTATAAATCGAAGCACCTCCATCTACTTTGCTTGAAACTTTCCCACCCAGTGACTAAAAGCAAACTGCAGAGTAGCCTGCAGCAGATACCATCAAAAGAAAGACCAGCTCCTGAGGCTAAGTGGTCATTACGGAGGAGAACTATACCAGGCGGAAGCCTGATAATTGCATTGGTTGAACCCAATCACCTGGTTATGTTCCAACAATTTGCGATTTTGGTTTAAAAAACCATTGCTTTGGTGGCATGGCCGGCCAACGACTGATGCAGACCTAGCTTTTCGGAGCACCCGTGGCCACCTACAAAAATCCACCATAATCCTGTCTGCAGAGCGTCATTTTTATATTCGAACACAGTCCTGGGGAAGTGGGGGTGGGGGGGCAGTGGTATTCATAAAGTTGAATTTGGCACAGAAAATAGTCCCTGCCAACGCGACACCCAAAAGAGTCAAGGAGAAAGCAGCGCCAGCCTGCAGCAAAATGTCTGTGACGTGTCTGCAATGAAGAGAGAATGTAGCGGGCTGCAGGGCAGCGCAGTGTTGGGAGAGGAAGCAACCCGATTTGGACGGGGACACCCCACAGTCGCCAAAGTAGTGTGGCATTGACTAATACAGGTCTCTACCTCGGTGACCCAGAAGGACATCAAGATTCACTCCATCAGTGGGACACAGGCTCTGAGGTGGCCCGGGCCTATGGAGGCAATGATCGAAGAGAAGCGCAAGGTTGTGGACAGTGGGAGAACTGAAGCCAGGCTCCCTGGCTTGCTGAACCCAAGTGCATAGTTAATCAGAAGGCACCCAGAGGGAAAATAAATATAGCTACTGTGCCTAGTATGACGCAGGGAATTAGAGGGACAGACAGCTGTACCTACTGCTGAAGATGACCCAGGCAACAGGGTTACACCATTGCGACACAGATGCCGGTTTGACAGGGGGTGCAAGCTGAGAGTTGGGCTGCGGTTGCCACAGTTGGACGGTACTCAGCCTTCAAACACGTGAGGTCGGTAGATTGGAAAAAAGACTGAGGATCATGATAGGAGGTAAAGGCAGACAGAGGAAAATTGAAAGATACAAGGCATAGGTAACTCGCCCACAGATCCCTGTGACTAACATCCCCAGTGCCATTGGGCAACACCTCTGCCACACTGGAAAATCAAATCGCTGAGGTCCTACTAGCAGTTCAAAGCTCGCGGACAGCCCTGGAATCGGTACCATTGGGGGAGCAGCTGAACCTCAAAGAACAGACGTGCACAAAGCTGCCAAAAAACAGACAGCATCAGACCTCAAAGTTACCACAATTAAGTGGGAAGTCCAAATGCTTAGGAAACAGGTCCACACTACTCTAAACTAACAAGACCATGGAAGCAAGGGCAGAAGATGCAGAAGGCCGCTCGAGAAGGAACAATTTACACATAGCCTCCCTGAAAATGTGGAAGGGGGCTGCATCAAATTATTCTTGGGGACATAGCTCAAAGAAACATTAGGTTCAAAGGGACTCTCCCAGTGGCTTCCAGGGGAAAGGGCTCACAAGAATACCCGCGCAGTGACCCCCCCGCCTGGGACTAGACGGGTGGTAGCCAGAATCTCCAATTACTGGGACTGTGATGCACTCCAGCACATGGCTAGGTGTAAAGGAGTGATACAAACTGCAAACACCACGGTCATGTTATTTCTGGAATATACAAAATGTGTGCAACAATGCCAGAACATTGACGAAATCAAACCGATGCTAGGTACATGCTACATGTTATTATACCCAGACAGACTGAAGATTATACGCAGGGATAAGCATTGGTTTTTCACCTTCCTGGAAGAAGCATGGTAATGGTGGGAGGCAGAAGGCAGCTGGTCTGAGGCAACACCTAACAACAACATCTAAGAACAGACCATGATAAAAACGAGAGGCTGCTGCGACCCTAGACGTCGCACAAATAGTAAATAATGAGAACTGCGAACCATCAGCCCAGTGACAGAGGATCTCGGTTAAGGAGGACAGCACAGTGCAGCTAGTTCGAAGGAGTAGGAGAAAAAGTGGTGCAGCACAGAGAACAGAAGAGGACTCGGATCAAGGAGATGTAATGCCTTGAAATAAATATTCAAGGCAAGGAGGACCATCTTGATGGAATCTTTCACATGACAAGTTTATCACAGAAAGAATTAAGGGCTACAAAGGCAGGCGGATAAGAGGGGACCGACAGGAGGCGATTTAAAAACCTCAACGCCGCTCGTCTTACCCTGGATCTCTCTCATCACTGTGCGCGATGAGAGACCAGGTCACCTCTCCCCGAGCGTGAGGACAGAGTCCATACGTTCCCTTGTGGGATGACTCGACTAGCTACCCCATGCCCAGATTACAGATATTGGGTTGGGGATACCCTCATGTTAGCGCGTTATGTACCAGGTTGGTTGTTTGTTATGCACCTGGCTGGTTGTTGTGGAATATGGTCAGGGGGTGTGGGGCAGGGTTTTTAGGGGTGCAGGGAATGTTCAGAGAAGGGGAGATGGGGCTAAAGGGGGCATGGATCCAGTTTATTCAGGGACATCAAGACTAGATAGAGATGTGGAATGTCCAGCGGAAATGGAGAAGGGGTTCATTGACAGCAGTATGGGGCTTCTTACAGTACTAACGTGGAACGTGCAAGGGACGGGGCGAGCTAACAAGGGGCTGGGCATTTTGGGATATCTGAAGAGATGGGAGGGGGTCTAAATAGCAATGCTTCAGGAGATACCTCACTGATGTGGAACATGGGAAGATTAAGTTGAGCTGGGGTCGAGACATCTGGTACTACGTTCTTCTCGTATTCGAGGGGCGTCCTAACTTAGATAGCTAAAGGGGTCCCCATACAAAATCACTAAGACTTGGCGAGATGAGGAGGGGAGGACACTTTTACAATGACACAGTGACGCCAGAGAATGCTCCTACTCTCCCCCACAGAATACAACAACATGATTACATATTCGTGGATATAGAAGAGTTCCTAAATTTCAAGGTGATGGTTTGTTGTTTGTTTGTGTTATTATTTATAATGCGCGAGCATACCCAAAAGTTATCAGGGCGCAGCATTTACAAGAATTTTCGTAGCTTAGTTGCAGTCATCATAGAATACACATAAGGACAATGAAGTAAACCAATGTTCTATACAAAGCAGCAGTGAGGCAGACAGGCATTATATACATGTAAACAGGTAAGCACACATTTGCATATTCAAAACAATAATCAGAGCATGCACCATTGAAAGCCACAATTAATTGAGGTGGGGGGGAGACCAATAGGAGAACACCCAGTTGGAGGGTAAGGGAAAAGGTTTACACAGGAGATATCCGTCAGGCCATCGAAGAGTATTGTGATATTAATGAAGAATCTATAGAAGATGATGGAATATTTTCATAGGGAAAAGGGCTGGCTACTTCCTGTACGATTCACTCTACGCTGCAGGCGACCTCGAAAGTGGCGGAAGAACAGGTGAGGAGGTTGACAGGTGAAATTTCGAAAGGGACTGTGCGGGGCCAAACTCCCACAGGGACACATGCTCTGACAAGAAGCACAGGAACACCTGGGGAAACGGGACTATGCACAACACAGTGAAGATGCCCATGGAGGGAGACGAGGCGGGACACCTACTTACATGGCTTATTAGGAGGGATTAGGAGGGAAGAACCTCAGTTTCATAAATCAAATAGAGTCAAATGATGTCAGCCTAGTCAAGACACAGGAGGGGATTAACAGAGTCTTTCGGGATTACTAAAAGAATGTATAAGATTGGGGGTTCTATGGATGATACGACGGAGGTACTAGAACAAGCCTTGCTACCAAGATTGACCGAGACGGCTGCAAAAGCCATTGAAGCACCAGTAAAAGACGAGATTAAATTGGCAGTAGACTCTTTATGGCCGGTAAAACGCTCTCAGAGGGGATGACCTCCCAGTGGAATTTTTTAAAACTTCAGACATACCGAATCCCAAGCTACAGAGACTAAGATTACGCATTTTAGAAAGGATGTCTACCGATGTCCATGAGAGAGGCTATGACAGTGGTACTACTGAAGTCAGGGAAGGAGCCACAGTGATGTGAGTCGTATCATCCGATCTAACTGTTACACTTGGACACTAAAATATTGGAGCCTCTCCCCTACATAAGGAATGAATGGACTTAAGTCAATACCTCGATGATTCCACTGATAGCCAACAGAATGACGTGACTTCCCATCTGCCTAAGCTGTCTCCCAGCCAGCAGACAGTAACTAGGGATCTTTCAGGCTTCATTTCATTAGATTATCGATTCAAAACTTTAAGAACCAAGTATGGGGATCCTGCCAGTAACCCCACTGAAAAGAGAATGGAACAAAACCTGGACTCAGCTACACCTTCTCGTCGACCCCATATGGAATACAGATCGAGAGTCCACATCCAAACAAAAGATGACACAGCAGACAAATTTAAGGAATCTAAGCATTCTTATCAGAAGAAAGGACCCCACTACCATAAACATCAGGAGAGTGGGGATTACAGTTCCCATCAGAAGAAGAAGAAGAAGAAGTTGTACCAAGAGGCAAACAGCGACAAGTCGTATCCATCGATCAAAATACGGCAACGGTCTGGTAACACAAAATATCTAGTGTTAAACAGATGCAGTGCTGAGACTGCTACATAGCATCTCCTCCTTAAGAAATCTAAAATCAGAAGACCTTACAACGGTGGAACCTTCCCACGAGGGACATAAGGCCTACTGTTTGTTATACACATCATCAGAAAATGTGTCCACTTTGCTGGCAGCTGCAGTGGAGTCATTATACAAACAAGGGTTTGAGCTAACTCGACTCACACCTCCTAAAGTAGGTCATGAGAACCCAAAAGTCTGCGTCACTGATCACAGACCAACAAATGAAGAATGTCGGCACCTTAGCTCAAGGGTCGATTTGTCAAGTAAACTACTACCAACCATCCAGGCGGATCAGGCCCAATCGTCACCTAACGGGCAAGATATCCACCCCAGCGACTTAATAACGACAAAGGAGACTACTCCACTAGAGGAAAATCAAAGGGCGACACAGGCAAGATCGAACTTTAACTCCACCACATGGGCATGGTTACCCAAAGCTTTGACTACTCGTCTTCACAAATAGCCACCAGTTGTTTCAAAAACCGTCCAAGCACAACTTTCACTCTCTTGCGACCTGGAACACAAGAGGGTTTCTACACTTAACTCCCGGTGACATCAACCTAGGAGAATTTGACATCCTTTGTCTTCAGGAAGTTTGGCTACAATCTAAACCCTCACTGGATGGTTTTGAACTCGCCTTTGTAGAAGCATTAGCAGGAAACAAAGGAAGGCCTTCCTCTGGCCTAATTGTTGCAGTCCGGATGGGAGTGGGACTAGAAATAACAAAAATCATATTGAGGTCCCCTTACGTCATCGCAGTACTAATTTCCTGCCTGCGAAGAGAGCCCGCCGAGGACCAGTATACTCGCACTTTTTTGCTAGTGATGTCCATTTATTGGAATCACAAAACGATGCAACAGACTGCACTATTCGACACAGTGACTTCTACACTAGACTCAGTATATCTAGAGTTCGGGATTTGTGACGTCATAGTATGCGGAGACTTAAATATCAAATGTCCAACCCCCAGTTCGATCGTCTCAAGTCCCGCACAGACCATTCCTTGCAGACAAGGTCTAGCTTGGCACAAGTTGATGTTGGCCAGGCAACTGTTTAACACTGCATTTGCTCTTACAGACTCCACTGCTCTACCATCATGGAAACGAGGCATGGCTCATTCAACAATAGACTATATCTTCGCCTCTGAATTTTTGCTAGCAAGGCTGACAGATTTCAGCATCCGCCAAACTAATCAAAGTGACCACAATCTCCTGGTTGTTAAATGGGCATTTACAAAACCAGCATTAGCCCATTACTCAGGTAGAATAGAACCGGAAGGAAAAGGCAACCGGGTTAGAGTTACAAAGGCAAACATTCGAGCATTTACTTCTTCATATGGAAGTGTGCAGGAAGCAGAGAAGGTTGACTACAGACCACTTTTGGAACCTCATAGAACCACGACAAAGAGCTCAAAGGGGATAAATTCAAAACAAATCCACGCTCACAATTTTGATGCCCTTGTGGTGGTCCAGCGAAACCTCCTTCGTAAAGCAAAAAGGACGGCCCTGAGAAACAACACGCCCTCTAATAGGGCGTATGCAAAAGAGGCTTCGAGAGCCTATAAAAACTGGCTACGGGAGCACCGTTTAATATTATATCAACAAGACTCCGAAAACATGTTGGAACAAATCCAAAAATCCAACTCTAGAGAGTTTTGGAGGTTGGTCAACCCACGAGCTAAAGAGGCAGCCTCAATGATGCTGAACAGCATTTCGGAAGCATCTTGGATTGAGTTCTACTCTAAACTCCTTTGCTCTCCAAACATGGCCAAGCTCCCTTTAACACCCCAGATAAGAGCACCATGGGTTGATCTTTCAGACAGAACTGAAATCTTGGAAAAAATATCAAAACTGAAGAAATCAAGGGCCCCAGGCCCTGATGGTCTGTCAAATGAGAACGTGAAATCTGCACCAGAAGAATGGTCACATTTGCTGAGCTTAATATTCTACAAATGTACAACCTTTTGTACAATCCCGCCTACCTGGACCTCAGCGATTATTATCCCTATATTTAAAAAAGGTAGGAAAGATGATCCCAGGAACTTTCGCCCAGTGGCTCTGTGCGACGTTATAGGGAAGATCTACGGCTCCCTTTTGCTGGATCATTTCAACCAATGGGCAAAAAGTGCACCCTGTAACGATCATTTTCAATCTGGGTTTAAAAAGGATGTAGGCACCAGCATAAACATTTTTATTCTCAGCCTTTTGAAAGCCAAAGCTTGTGAATCCAACAGGAACCTTTATCTGGCATTTATAGACCTTTCCCAGGCCTTTGACCTTGTCAATCGCAGGAAACTCTGGGAGAAACTTACCAAATGGAACTGTCCACAGGAAATTCTAAATCCCATCAAGGCTCTCCATGCTTGAACTTCGGTACAGGTACGATTGAATACTAGAGGCCTGCTTTCGTCAGCTATAACTACTGACAGAGGAGTTAAACAGGGCTGCCCTTTAGCACCAGCCCTCTTCCTCTCATACTTCGGAGACTACAAAGAAACCATAATTGGTTTACAAGCATTTCCTCCAGAATTAGGCAAAGAGAAGATCTCAAGACTTCTGTACGCGGATAATCTTATACAATTGGATCAGACCCCAATTGGCTTACAAAGCCAGCTGGTGGTATTGAACACTTACACAGTAAACAATGACTTAGAGATAAACAAACAGAAAACAAAGATCATGGTATTGGGAAAAAATCTCCAAAGGAAAAAGAAGAACTTGTGGTTCCTGACAGGAAACAAAATTGAACAAGTGACAGAATTTAAATACCTGGGAGTCCTCAGACTCCACAGCGAAAGATACAGCGATGCAACACCAGCTTGTGGAAAAAATGAAAACATTAGTTTCTCAAGCGAAACTACTCGACAAAAAATATGGTCGCTTCTCACTGATGCCCATTCTACCGGGGCAAAGTTATTCCAGCTATCACTTATGGAGCCGATGCAATGCCATCTTTACCCCAGTCCCTATGGGCTAGATTGGAGAGTCTTTTTTGGCGCTCAGTCTTGAACTTACCATCATCGACTCCGATCGCCTTGATAAGATGTGAACTCTCCCTCTCCTCTCTAGACTCAATAGTCAAAAGGGCGTCAGTCATGCTGTACAGGAAGATCAAAGATCCTACTTCCGCGGCAATTTTTTTGATGGTTCAGGCTGAGATGAACCTACACAACTCAACGCTACTCTCCAAATGGGAGCTTATGTGCCTACATCAACTTGAAAATTGCGGCAGCTTGATGGAAGAACTGATGGGTAATCCATCAAAAACTAAAGCATGAATTGAAGGAATGGATTGGATAAATACATTGGACAAGGCATCCGAGTACAAACATGCCACCCACTTACCTCCAACATGTAGAAAACTGAATGTAATCCAACCTTTTCTGATAAAACACCCAAGCAGAAAAACTCGGAATACACTTCTTCGTGCAAGGTTAAATTTATTACCTACAAACAAAATTTTACATTCAAGAGGTCTTTCACCAACTAACACCTGCCGCTTTTGTAACGACCCCGACCAACCAGAAACATTACGTCATCTTTTGCTATTGTGTCCTGGAACAGACAAATTTAGATCCCCATATATATTGCACCATCTAAAGAATGCCTTCCTGAGGGAAGAAGATCTTTGGTGGGAACGCTTAATAGGAGGCTTGAGACCTTCCTGGAACATAGCAGCCACAAAAATATTGGACCAGATTTTTCTACAAGCACCACTACAACCTACCCAAAATGGGTCAACACATACAGATTGTGGGGAGTGAACCTCTTCTATCCGGTTCTGTTTGCCTTCGTCCTCACTTTTACCATCTGTGTTTCCACTCTGGCTTTCATTGTTAACCAGTTCTTCAGTTTTATCTTCTACCTTTACTTTTTTCTACTACTATTTTTGCTTTAACCTTCGCTTTTACTTCTGAAATCTTACGTTACCTTCATCATCTTCTTGTAAAAATCACTTTGGTGGTTATATACTCGTAATAAAAAAATAAAAAAAAATATTGGATACAATGACAGGCAACAGACTACTGAAGGAAACCTGACATCTGGTTCATCACCATCAGTGTGGTTTCGTTTGGGTCAGAAACACGACCATGAACCTACAGATGCTCCAACGCGTTATTGAAAGTGTGCTTCCCTAGATGCTTCACCCTAGTGTGACTACCTCGTAATAGCCTATTTCTAGGTTTGTATCTCTCCTTCCAGAATGTCGGATTAGCACGTTTCTATGTACGTATCTGCTAATAGATACCTCAGTTTCTGAAAGCTGCATATGCCGCTACAACCTACTGGCACATTACCCCATCACTGTAACTCGATAATGTTATCACTATACCAGCGCCTCCAAAACAAAATTACCCATTTCGCCAATAGCATAACGTGTCTCCCGCCACTATTGCATTTTTGTATGCCATTGCACTGCTTCAATATGATCTTGCGTTTACATCCTGCTTATACAATACATATTAGTTCTAGTTAAATATTCAGCCAATTGCACTGTCGTGCTGCCAGATCCAAGCCATTGTCATTGCTATCTGCTGCATTTTGAATTATCCCATCGTGCTGCTGAGCCAGCCCTTTGTCGTTGCTATTTGCTGCATTTTGAAATATTCCATCGTACTGTTGAGCTAGCCCATTGTCATTTGCTAAATGTACTTTGATGTCTCCCATCTCCCAGTGTTAGGCAGAAACCTGTGCAGTTCCCTTAGGGATCACTGCAAAAGATTTAAGACTACAGGTGTTGGCAGTAAACCCACTTGGTAGCAGTCTGTACCACCCAGATTTACCTGGTAGCTGTGGCTGAGCAGTCAGACTGCCCTCAAGAAGAGTTAGGCAGTATGCAAAGTATACACAATAGGCACTCAGATACAACAATACAAGCAAACACTGACCAGAGCTTTAGTATCAAAGTATATAATTATTTATTTAAAAACACACTGTTGAAAACACTCTAGCACTCTTATTGTAAAATATTCTAAACACAGTTACTATTATGATTTATACACCCCTTTTTCCTTATCAGATAAGTCACTGTAAAACACCACTTATTTTCATACAGAGGTGAGAGCTTAACTAGATGGCACTCCAATAAGTTTGTGAGAAAGGGAGGGAAAAAGACAGAATATGGAAAGGTTAACCACTCTAAGATTCAGGAACACTGTTAGCAAGGCAGAAGAGCAAAAGTCACTGGTGAGCCAAAGTCCAAAGGCTGGGCCCACTATTAGAGAGAGCAGAGCACAAATGCGCCCAAGATCACACAGTTACACTAGGCTTAGAAAGTCTTGCAGAGGGTTCAAAAAGAGTTTAGAGAGGCTTAGGAAAGTTTAGCCAGGGTGTCCCAGGCTAACCCAGGTTCGAAAGCCGGGGGCTAAATCTACCCCGTACAGTCGGTAGCAAGGGAAGCCAGGCGCGACACGGTACCTTAAGTGGGAAGGATCCTCCAGCAGTGGCAGTTGTTCCTGGTAGTGGGTGCAAGTTGCGTCGTCGTCCAGGGGAAGAGAAGATCTCGACTTGGAGGAAAGATGAAGGTCGTTGCACTACCAGGGCAGAAACCAGCCGCAGAGTTTTCCGGCTAAAGGTGGTACCTTTGTTTCGCGGTCGTAGTAAAACGTGGTATCCCGGTTGCCGGGGTGCTTGGCACGGGCAAGGCGGCCACGAGGTACTTCGGGAAGGCGAAAAGACGGTGAAACTGGTTATCCCCACCAGTCAAAGGAAGAAGACACTCCGGCGGGAGATCTCCTTTGTCGTTGGGAAAAAGTGGTGAGACGGTCCAGCAGGGCTCCACCGGTAGTGGTATCGTGGCAGGTCGGCTCAGCTTCTCCCTCGTCGGATTCTTAGGTCCTGTGGCGACTTCTGAAGTTCCAGTCCCCAAAGCCCTGCTTTTATGCAGCAAACCCCCATTCACTCAGCCTAGCTGTCACTCAAACATGCTAAGTGGTGAGCCGGCCGGCTCACCACTTGGGCCAATCAGGATGGAGTGCGACTTGAGTTGCCTAGACAACTCAATCCAGGGTGCCTAAATTTCCCTCCACCCCTCCTAAGTACCCCAGACAGAGTGGCACCACTTTGGAGGGCTTCTGTGGAGAAGCCCGCCAAAAGGTGGAACAAAGGGCTCGACTTGGGTTGGAGTCACAGAAGAGAACACAAACGCCATTTTAGAATCAAGTTTTGGCAACAAAAACCAACCGGAGAATTAATATTAATTAAATAAACCGGCGGTATGTTCGAGGCTACCGTAAATAATTAAATAAAGATAGTAGCCTAAAACAAT